>NC_139512.1:29618689-30311189 GCF_947247035.1 Vipera ursinii
CTTCGAAAGATTTTTTTTTAATATATATATATATAAAAAAACCCCTCTGAAGGACAGCAAAAACAAACTACAGCGCCTCGTTTGAAGGACTGGTGCCTAAAGCATCTTTTGTGTTCCGGCTGGTGGCGCAGCGATGATGCTTTAGTGACTCATCGCTCACCTGGCGGCGGGGAGGGAAGGACGCCGGGGATGGTGCAAGGCTCTCCGAAGCGCAAGCCGCGGGGCAGGACTTGCCCGGATCCCGCTCCGGAAAGTCCAAGGAGCCGTTACGATGCCGATTTTTCTTGAAGAGGCGAGAGCAGCCCCTGACCCCGGGGCAACGTAAACTTCTGGCAAGGTTCTTGGTGAGGCGGGAGGACAGGCAAAAGCAGGAAACCCGGCTTTCGCCCGTTTTCCGGGCCAAGGGCCAACATCCGCCAAGCAGCTGTAGATCCCCGCTTACGGTTATTTATTATTCTTATTCCACAATTCAGGTTGCAAGTCCTCAGTAAAATCCCAGAGGCCGAGGGACGGCGAAGGAGAGACGCATACGATCCGGCCGCTTTTCTTTTTACGAGCGGAAGTTTTTCGGTCCCTTCCCGTCCCCTTTTTTTTGCTTTAAAAGCGAGACTCCCCAGGCCAAGCTGCAGGAGAGGGAAGCGTCATCCTCTACGCTGGAGTCCGGTTCTGGTGCTCTCCGGCGCCGGAGACGCTTCTTTTTCTCGCCTCCTGGCGAGGCCGGCTTTCCTTCCTAACCCTGTCCCTGTTCCGAAAGTCGGCAGGAGCCGCGGCTTCGCAGGACCGGGCGCCCGTGGCCGTCCGCGTGTGCGCTCCTCGCCCGTACGTGCTTCTTTCCCCGCTGTTGTTAGCACCACCGCCGCCACCTCTTCCCAATGTTGCTGCTGGCTCAAATAGTCAGCGGCAGCGCCGCGCGTCATCGGCGGCTGCTCCAATGGCGAAAGGGCACAGACGGGAGGGCCGGCCTCTCTCGCTAGACAATATGTCATTCTTCGCTCGCTCGAACCGCCCACACGCCTTCCCTCCCTCCCTCCTCCCCTCCGCGCTTTCCTCTCCCATCAATCCAGTCCCCTCCTCCATTTGGGAAATTTACAGGAAACCCAAATTCTCTCTCGCTCTTGGATGGAGGGGAGCTAAATGCACGCGCGGACACACACGTAAAAATAAAATAAAATAAAATTAATCATAATAAAAAAAAATGCTGCAGCGGAGCAGTGGGAGGGACGGCGAAACGCAACCCTCCTTTCCGCCCTACCCTCCGAAAGGGGAGTTGCAGAAACTCCTCCAGAAGTAAACCCATTTAGGGAAGGGTCGACGTTGCTTCGAGATGAAACGAAAGTTGTTATTATTTGTTGCTTTAAATGGGTATCCCTCCCCTCTTTTCGGTTGCTTGGGAAATTCCTCTTCCCCCCCCCCCTTCCTCCCACCCCCACCCCCCCGGGAGATCTCGTCTGAGCTTTGCTTCGTTTGCGGTTGCTGGCTCCCGAGTCGATCGGGGGTAGGCGTCGATAAAGGCGGTCAGCGTGAATTCCGCCCTAGCTCCGGCTTCGACGCCGTCTAAGCCAGGGGCGCTTTTCGTTTGGGACGGTTTGCAAAATCGGGAAGAGAGAGCCCGTCTTTCGGGAATCGCTCGAGGCAGCAGCCCGCCTTGAACGCCAAGCCGTCCTGCAGTTCAAAAACTCTGCTGCGGCGCCGATCCCAGCATCTCCCCTCTTCCCCCCGATCGCGCACCCCCTCCCGGCAATGCCCCAGTTAGAAAGCAGCCCCCCGGTCGCTCTCTCACCAGGCGTCCCTCTGCCCGAACGCAGCCGGGAAAGTTTGCACTGCAGGCTTATCCGTGGAGTCAGAAGCCATGATTAGGAAAGCGGAAGGCACTGGCCAGCCTCGGTTAGGCGGGAGGCAGCGCCTCGCCGATCCCAGTTTAAGCGCAGCAGCAGCCGGAGAGGCGTCTTTTCTGGGCGGCCTGGCGAGGGCGCCCGTGCTCCTTCTGGCCGTCCCCTCGCACAATGCTCCTTTTCAGGCAGCTTTTCTGGCTCCGTTTGAACTTTTTGGGGCAAAAGCTTGGGGGGTGGGGGAATCAATCAAAACCAGGGCTTTTTCCAGACTTTTATCAGCCTGAAAGCAAGGCGGAGCTATCAAAGGTGCCGGCAAAAACTGGAGAGTTTTCGCCCATTTTTTTTTGAACGTTGGGAGCCGTGTGTCTCATTTCGTTCTTAACATTTTGAAAGAGCTTGGAAACTGATGTTTGGTCTGTCTGTCTGTCTGTCTGTCTGTCTGTCTCTCTCTCTCTCTCTCTCTGTGTGTGTGTGTGTGTATACATGACTTCAGACCTTAAAACCTTATCCACAGGAAATAAAGGTGAAAGGTGAAACTATCAACAAAATGACTGAGAAACCTTGTAGTTCTGGCCCAGTTAAGTTTTTATATAGATGTCTGGATACTTAATTTTTTTTATTATTACTATTTCTTCCAGAAAGTTGGGTGGTCTTATCCAGTTTGACATTTTGTAAGATAACGTTTGTAAAATTTATGTGTACATACTTTGAAAACTAAAAACGCTAGTGAATTATTTTTATTTTTATACAGAATTGTGCAAATGTGATGGATAGATTAGTAAATTAACATTTATTAGGTTCAGTCACGAGTGTAATTTTCCTGTTGTAGATTCTATTCTTAAAAAGTCCCTGTAATTGACATTGATTTTCAATAATTGCACAAAATGTACATGTTGTTCTCCCAGCAAGAATACCATCTAGAGTCTGTTTGACCTGAGGCACTGGGATAATTCACATGAATAAATACTTAACTGATTTATTGCTATCCTGGTGGTCTCCCATCCAAGAACCAAGCCATCCAAACTGTTTAAATCTGTCATGGTCAGTTAGCTGTACCATGTGCCATAGCCTATCATTTGTATGGCTTAAGGTGAACAACAAAACTTGCACTGATTGTCTTGTTACATTATAGACCAGGGGTAGGCAACCTCGGCTCTTTTATGACTCATGGACTTCAACTCCCAGAATTCCTGAGTCAGCATAGCTGACTTAGGAATTCTGGGAGTTGAAGTCCATGAGTCATAAAAGAGCCGAGGTTGCCTACCCCTGTTATAGTCCATCAGTTTGTTCCCGGTCTACTTGTAGAAGGCAAAATTCTAAAAACTGGTGAGTTGTGAAAGAGGAAAAGCTCCCTCTGTACAGTTCTGTCCCCAGACTAATATTTTCCATAAAGAAAGGAAGCATTTGTTTTTGTTTTGCTCTGCAAGGAGGAAGTGTTATTCTGTACAGGAGAATGCAGGAAATAATTCCCCATCACTTGCACTTCACGCATAAAGAACGAGATGGGTTAAAACAAATTTGAAGTCACAGTCCAACTCATGCTTCTAAAGATCTGGAGATCACCCCTCTCAAGGGTTTGCTGTACCAGATTCATGCAGTTGGAAACTGTCTACTTCTTTTGCATCTGAACAGGGGCCTTAGTATTACATAACAGTCCTTTGTATGTCTCTGTCTCTGTCTCTGACACTCTCTCTTTGTAAGAATGTTTACCTTCCTCTTCACCCAGATTCCCAATGCAGCTAAGAAATATAAAAGGAGCAACAAGATCTTCTCTCAGAGACAAGCTTCTGGCATCACCATTTGGCTTGCTAATTAACACACATTATGCCAGAAATGTACAGGATTTGCTTTTAATCTGAATGTTACCTTTTTCCTAAATAGTTTGATTAGCTTATAGCATTTGATTTAGTAGTATCTACATTATATATCTAACCATCATAGTTAAGTGAATCTTTGAATTTCCTCTAAAAATATTAAGGTATGTAACTCTCCTGGTTAATAGTTACTTAGTTGTGGGTTTGTTTGTTTTTTGCAAAAGTGTACTGCTTCTGGTTGTCTGAAAATTTGTATGTTATGTAGGTGATCGTGCGTATGCATAGTCTTTCTGAACACATGTTGATGCTTAGCAGTGATTACTTAAGTATAATTAATTATAAATCCATTTCAGACAAAACCCCTTCTTTATTTGTGGAATTGTTCAACAGGGCATCAATTAAGGACATGGGGACATAGGGTTGAATATAATAGTTAACAATTGACATCAGAGGAAATGAGAAACTAGTATGTCCAGTGAAAAACTAGAGAACAGAACAGAGCTTGGTCATTTGATTTGAGTTAGTTTCCCAAAAGACATACCTCTCTTAAAATGGCACTGAAAAGAGCCAATGGAATGTGTTTTTTAAAAAATTGGATAATTGCTCAACAACATCATATTGCACTGCTCAGTACATGAAATTCTTCACCTAAATGAAAGCTGAAAGCTGAAAATCTGACAAAAATGTAATTCTATTGTGTGCCTCAAATAGTAACTAGCAGAAGTTAACTAAGTAACTGACAGAAGTAACTAACTTCCTAGTAACTAACAGAAGACAACTACGTCTTTTAAAATATATCAAATCCTTGATTTATGACTGCAACTGAATCCAAAATTTCAATTGCTAAGCAAGGCACTTGTTAAGTGAGTTCCACTCCTTTTCACAACCTTTTTTGCCGTGGTTGTTAAGTGAATCACTGCATTTGTTAAGTGAATCGTGGTCATTAAGCAAATCTGGCTTTCCCCATTGGCTTTCTGGGAAGGTTACAAATGGCAAACACATGACTCTGTGACAGTGCATCTGTCAGTTGTCAAGTGCCCAAATGATCACTGAGATCCTGCAAGAGTCATAAGTATGAAAACCAGTCATAAGTCAGTTTTTTTCAGTGATGTTGTAATTTCAAATGGTCACAAATGGTTCTAAGTTGAAGACTATATTTATAGTCTCTAGAGCAAGGTATCAGTTTTGGGCTGTATGGTATTATGGTATTGGCCTTAATTCACATCAAATTCTTTGCAAAAACCTAAGGTGTTATGATGTATCGGAATAGTATTTGTGCATATGCAAGGAGTGTGGTCTTTTGCAATTGATAGAAGGATTTTTGTCAATGCATAGATTTAATAGTCCAAGGCTTTTGGTACCCAGAGTACTGATAAACACTGGGACATCCAGATTTAGTCACAGTTTTGTTCCATATAGCATCAACCTTGTGAACTCTCAAGTTTCCTCATTCTGCTATATATTCAAAATGGACAGTGATTGATATTTGTGTGTGTGTGTAGATATACTTTCTTTTGAGAGCAGGCAACAGAATTTCAGAATGTGGGCCATTGTGCTCACAGTAAAAAATGACAATAAAGGTTATCTTAATTCCAAAGTGAAATTATAACAGCTGTGGTGGCGCATGGTTAGAATGCAATACTGCAGGCTACTTCTGCTGACTGCTGGCTGCCAGCAGTTCTGGTAGTTCAATTCTCCGTGGCTCAAGGTTGACTCAGCCTTCCATCCTTCCGAGGTTAGTAAAATGAGGACCCAGATTGTTGGGGGCAATATGCTGATTCTGCAAACTGCTTAGAGAGAGCTGTAAAGCATTGTGAAGTGTATATAAGTCGTAAGTGCTATTGCTATTGCTATAATAGCTTTAGCTATTGATGTAAAACTTAAGCTCAAGTACCCCTCCCCCGGTAATATATGACATCTATATGAGAGGACTCCTTGATATTGAAAACTGGCAGTGTTCCTCAGTGGAAGGCTTTGGAAACCATGATTGTTTCCTGTCATTTCATAATCATAGCCAAATCTGTCTTCTGGTAACCTTGATATTCTATCTCCTGGCAGTATATTTTAATGTCTTGGTTATTGAATATAATTATTATGATAGGGAATACAGTTGTTTATACTTTTGTAATGCAAATAATGAACCTAAAATCTTTTTTTCCTTTTCTGTAACATTGAGGAACAATTATAGACTGGAGCATGCTGTTAACAGCATAGCAATGTAGCATAAAATCCTTTAAAGTACAGGTAACAGCTATATAGTCTAGGTAGACATTGATTTCACTGTACCTGCAAATCGTTCAGGAGACATTAATCCACATAATCAAAATGGAGCAGTACACCGCACAAAGTTGTATCTTTGACATAAATAATACATTGCATTTAAAATTGTTCTCAAATATTTCTGATTTCAGGGACTAGAAATCAGTTTTCACTAATGGTGTTAATTTCATGGCATAATAGATATACTTTTCAGCATAGAAAAACTCTCAACCAATTTGACTTTTTTTAATGAAAGCTTAAGTTGATTTTTGGAAGTTATTCTTTTGGCTTGGTTCTGTTGATGACTTTAAATTAATCTTCAATAAGGAGAGAGATATGAAAGCAAAATTAGTCTGTGTTAATAATGGGAGCTGGCTGGAACTTTCATCTATTATACAATGACTTTGGAGATGAGAAATTTAATACTGTACTTCTGTAGAAGCAAAATAATTTCATTTGTTAGTGTGGAATTTTTAACTAATGTATCTTCAAAGAAGTCTCAAGTAATATTAAATTGCACATGGGATGATTTTCCTCTTGCTTGTTATACTCCTGGATGAGGATATTAATCATTAGTATTCTCATCCAGGTGCTTCCCAGGGATGTTTGGGATTACAATTCCTGATTTTTCGTGCCAACATAATTTTACAGTATGGTCTGTAGCTATAGTGAGGTTTGGTCTCAACACATTTGGACACTTAATGAATGGTGTTGATAGGTCTGTGTGATTGGAAATATTATTCATTGCACAGTTGCTGCATTGATCTATGACAGATCTTGGATTTGGAAATGTGGAATCAGGTAATAATTTTAGGGGCTATCAACACTGATTGACTGGACCTATTTATTCTGTACTTCATAGTTTATGTGGAAATATATATTTGAATATCCCATATTTGTTAGGTCTTTTTTAATCATGTGTCACAATGTATTCTACTTGGTTTGCAAACTTAAAATATGCAGTTCTTTTTCTAGCTAGTACTAATTCCTCCACTGCTGTTCTGGGTTGTAAGAACATCCAGGATTGACTTGATTAATGGCAATACAGATTTTCTATCTGTTTCTACTGAAGTTTCAAAAAAGATGGTCACTTTTAAACAGATATTGAATAGAAAGGAAAATGCTAAACATATCTCCTTGATTTTTCTTGACCCAAAGTAGCCACCTTCTACAGTGCATTTTTAAAGAGAGGTTGCCATGTGTGTGTCTCATGTGACATTTGGTATCTTGGCTGGTCCATACAATTAGAATTAACTGGTAGTTTAACCACCCTAATTATATTCAGCAATATATTTCAGTTCACAGAAAGCTGTTTGTGGTCAGACATGACCTAATGAAAGCGGTGGTGAATTTTGAATAATGCCCATTCTAGTAGTCCTTGACTAGAGCAATGGGGAAAATGGTGCTGAGAGTTCCAGAGGGAAGAGATAATCAGCAAAACATCACCTTCCATTAGTAGAGGTTTCTGCCAGAACAAAGACCTTCCACAAGCAGAACAATTCTTTTTGTTCCTAATAGTAAACACAATCTCATGTCTACAGCTGGAGAAACAATTGGACAGTGAAGTGTTTTCTGTAGGTTGAGTTGGAAATCTGAGAAGGCTCTGTATAGAAGAAGAAAAGTTACAGTGGGTAATAACTAACTTTTTTCATCTTGCTTTGGGCAGATCCATGTTTATATATTCCCCGTTTTGCACACATGCTCGAGTTTGGTGATAAGAACCATGAAGTCTCCATGACAGCCTTAAGGCTCCTGCAGCAGATGAAGAGAGACTGGATGCACACAGGTCGACGGCCATCAGGGCTTTGTGGTGCAGGTATTGCAGAACTCATGAATTGGAGTGTGTGGAGTGGCAACAGCTAGTGGCAAAGAAATGTGTTATGTATATTTCATTTTGTAAAAAGGACTCGCATATGTTCACTCTTAGAATGTTGTGTTTTTAGGCGAATCTGTACATACAAATTTAATGTCAAGATGAATCAAATTAGATACAAACTTTAAGAACTAATCTAACCCTTGGCCATAAACCAGAGTATCACGGAGGTCATATTATTCCACAAGCAGAAAGTGCAGATTATCTATAAGGCATTGTATAAAAGTTGTATAAAAGAACATGAAAACAGTGGATTACACTGAAGTCTTATGGTTTAACTGAATAACTGATAGTTTAACAATCCTAATTACATTCAGCAGTATCTTGGTAGAGTCCAGTAATAAACAAATATATTAAGGCTGTGTGCAAAGGAGATAGTTTATTTTATCTTTATTTATTAAATTTGTTTGCTGTCTATTTTGCCATGATCAAAGCAAGTTGGTCAAGCTACAGTTCTTTCATGGCCTATATATAAGAACCTTTTAGAACCAAAGTATATACTAGAGGCAGATGCATGGGACAAAAGCTATTTTTGCTTTCTCTGATGTCCTGGAGAGACAAGTATGTTTGAAACAAAAAAGGGAAAAATGACTTACAGGGGGCACTTTGAACACAGAAGTTATAAGTAGAAGAAGGATTGTGCTACACTTCCATTTTTCTGCTATTTTGCATGTGACATTTTGTTACAGTGGAGAGAAAGACTGGACCTGTTGGACATCTCTGGAAGAACTGTTGAGAGACTTGTTAGATCAGACTTTTGTCTTTCAAACTGATTAGTACAACAGAGCACTTTTAAGAGCTCATCCTTGATCCTACTTTGGCTCTTCTTCTCTCAGTACCTCTTATTTCTTTTGATTATAAGCTCATGGGTGGTGATCCTGTTGTGTGTGATAAAGATATTAAATAAGCCATTACGGGTGACCCCCGCTTATGACCATTCATTCATAAACTGCTTGAACTTACAACCCTGCTTAAAAACATGGAACTAAAGCCTGTATATGAAGTTATAACTATTGCAGCACTCCCCCTCACGGTCACATGATCAAAATTTGGGCATGTGGCAGCCAGCCTGCATTTTTGACCACAGGGGTGTTGCAATTCTTCTCCCTGCCCCACCTTGTCTCTTCCCCCCCCATATTTATGCTTTTTTTGTCCCCCTGCCTCTCTCTGCTCAGCCGCTTCAGCTTATCTTTGCTCTTTCTTGCTCTCAATGCCAATGAGGCATTCTCGACCTGGTCTTTCATGCCAACAAGCCCCACTGCTAAGCCAGCAAAAGCAATCTGGTAAAAGGAATCCCTTTTGCATAAAGCCGTTGAAAGCAATGTGCCATGCTTCCTGCTGTAGCACAAAGAAGCAGAAATAAGCAAGAAACAAGTTATAGATCTGCAGCAGGCCAGGAAACCCACCCCGGCCTGACCCAGCAGCATGGTGCAAATGGGCTTGCTTTTGTCAACTGTGCATGAAGGGGCTCCCTTTGGCTGGCTTGCTTTTTTCTGCCTGTGTGACAAGGGACAAGGTAGGCATGCCTCGTCAGCCACGAGAATAAGAAGATAGGGAAGATAAGCTGGGTTGGTGAAGTGCAGAATGGTGAGAGTGCTGGGTGTCTGCTGCTTGCTGGGCTGGTGATAGTCCCAGAGCCATGTGGATCTATGGCTGCTTGCTGTCTTGAAAAGTAGGGTACGGGGTGGCCAAAAACCAGATAAGGGGGGTGGGTGGGGAGATTTTGAGCCACTCCCTTCCCTTTTGAGGCTTAGAGTTGAGAGGGACCAAGTCCAGAATGATTTAGAGTAGGTTGGGTACTGCCTTAATGATCCATGAGTCTGTGAGTGCTAGGATTGCTGTCCTAAGTCACATGATACAATCATGCTGACTTATGATGGCAATTTCAGTCCCAATTGTGGTGATAAGTCAAGGACTAACTGAACCTGCTAAGAAGGTGGGATAAAACTACTTTAAAATAGTACATTAAATAAACAATATATTTAGACTTCTGAATTTTAAAAGTGAAGAAGACAGTATTTAATTAAACTACTGATAGTTTGACCTAGAGAGAAAGGATGTCTATCCATTTATTTTCCTTTTTTTATTTCTTCCCAATAATTTTTTTTAGTTGGTAGCCACCAATTAATATTTCAATTGTGGCTTTCTTTATTTCAATTGTAGAAGATGAACAGAATTGTTGGGGATATAGCAATACCAATAGCACTTAAACTTATATACTGCTTCATACTGCTTTACAGCCCTGTCTAAGTAGTTTACAGCATATTGCTCCCAACAATCTGGGTCTTCATTTTACTGACATCAGAAGGATGGAAGTCTAAGTCAACCTTGAGTCAGTCAGAATCATACTCCTGGCAGTGAGCATTCTAACCATTGTACCACCACGGCTTTTATGATCTTTTCTGTGTTATGGAAAATCTACATTAAGACATATCTCCCAACTTTAGCTTAAAAACACTGTGTCGATGCTTCAAACATTGGATGTTTTTGCTCTGACAATTCTTTAAACTGTTTGCTTTGAATATAAAGACGTTGCGGGGAGGAGTATGCTGACCTGGACGTATAAATTAGATAAGAATGGTGTGCAAAATAACGGAAGTGAAGCTTGTGTTTTGGGCTAATTGGAGAATAGTTTATAGTTTATTAGACTTATATACTGCCCTTCTCCCGTAGGACTCAGGGCGGTTCACAAGATTTTTTAAAAGAAAACAATACCACAATTACAAAAATTAAAACAATTAAAATGATTATATTAATCTCGAATATAAAAATCCTAATTAAAATGTGAATAATGTGGTGTAATTAAGGGAGGGAGTTGTGCATGATAATGATGGGTTTAGGGGAGGAGGATTCAGATTCTGGCATCCATCCATGAGTGTCGATGCTTTGTTTTCATTATTATAGACTTTTAGAAAAACTGCCTGAACGTTGTTTGAACTGTCTCATTCATCGGAACCATGACATCATGCCAGAATCTATTTTCTTTCAAACAACCTGGGTGTTCCTGAGCTCGGCCACTGTCTCTAGTAAGGGAGAGAAGCTGGCAAAGATTCAGGGAAGAATCTTCATCATGGGAAGAGGAAGCCTACTTGGAGATGATAACCTGGCTGCTGATGAAACCTCAGAGGAGGGAGTAATAGACGGCTTGCTGTGGGAAGATGAATTTGGGCAGATCTCCAAACCCAAGCAGTTAAGTGCGCGTATCTGGTTGTCAGGCTAGAACCACTCTAGCAGAGACTCCAGGTGCTTAGAGACTGCCCTGCCAATTTCAAAACCAGAATGGTGAAATGCTACCAGACCGTCTGCCACTGAGAATTTGGGTGAGAGGAAAATTCTGTCTGCAGACCAGATGACCTGCCAGCCCCAGGAGTCCCCTGCCAGGTCCTCCAGACCCACAGAGACAGAGAACCCCAGCCTGGGGCCTCTGCAGCAATGGGAGGTTGAGAAACCCCCACAAGTGAAAGGCCAACAACCTCTGAGCTTGCCACAGCTAATAGAGGCCTTGCAACAGCTTGGGGTGGTGCAGAAGCTTGGAGATCAGAAGCTGGTGGGAGGACAACCACAGCAAGGGTGGCAGCAGCAGAGCCCAAATGTGCAACCCCTGGGCATAACGCAGGACCAGTGGGGCCAGCAGCAGGGGCCCCCCCAGCAATCAATGATGGCCCCACCCTTCAGAGCAACCTTCGATGGGGACCCAGAGAAACTGATTTTTTCCCCTAAACCAAGTACGCTCTCATTTGAATCGCTGGGCCTATCTCTACCCGGACCCAGGTGCTATGGTCGATGTGATTGCGTCCAGCCTAGAGGGAGAAGCATCCGAATGGTTAAACAATTTATATAATGAGCAAGCCCCTGAACCGGAGGACCCCCACCTCTTCCTCTTAGGGCTGAGAGAGATTTGAGGACCCATCCATTGCCCTCAAAGCAGAAGAACAAATCCACAGGATAAAACAAGCTGGCTGGCCTGCCCTGGAGTATGTGCAGGAGTTTCGCAAAATAACCGGTCGGATAGGGAGATGGCCTGAGAATCCATAATTCATCATTTCAGGGAAGGATTGGACAACCACCTTTCTCAGGCCTGCATATACTGACCTGTGCCTGACCAGCTGCAAGAATGGTACTGGGCAGCGGTAAGATAAGATGTTCAGCTCACCCGCTATAAGAAGCCTCTCCCACCTGAAGCCAAGCCGAGGTCAGAACAACCTGAATGGCAGTCACCCCCACGAAAATCTCCAGCTACTGTGGCGGCTGAAAGACCCAAGAGAAGCAGGCCTAGCAATTAAGTGTTTCCGGTGCGAATAGCAGGAACATTGAGCAGCAAAATGCCCAGGCCACTACCCCCAACCGCAGAACAGACCAGGACCAGCAGTGAGAAAGAAACCTGCACAGTGGCTAATGGGAGAGAAATCCAACCGGATGACGCAGGAACCTGTTGCCCAGGTCACATCCCCCACACGGGAGGACACCGGAACTCAGTCTGGATCCACCCCTGTTCTACTTTCTTTCGACAGCGATGACGAAGGAGAGAATGACCCGATGAAGAGCTGACACGTCCTACCTTTTTCACTACCTGCCAAGCTCATAATCCCTAAGTCGGGTACGCAGGTAGATTTAAAGGTGCTAGTTGATTCTGGATGCTCCCGATGCATCATTAGCTTACCATTTGCCATGAAACTGGGCATACAAGCAAAACTGCTCTCCAAACCTGTGAGGTTTGAGCAGGTCGATGGCTCCCTGATGGGAGGGACTTTAGTCACGCAATTAACGGAGCCCCTACGCCTAGACATAAAATAAATAAAATAAAATAGGTGAGCACAGGGAATTTATTGGCTTCCTGGTGGCCCGAAAAATGACTGAGACTGTGATCCTAGCATTAGCCTGGTTGGACAAATGGAAGCCATTTATCTGGTGGGAGAAAGGAATAAGAACTGTGAGACTACCTATAGGACTCAATCCCCCCATTGATTCAACTGATGTTACGGGGAATTTTAGCCCACCCAATAAGTGAGCGCACATGGCTGCCTCACAGCCACCAGGCGAGCCGCTCATCCCCAGCGAGTACCGGGACCTAGTGGAGGCATTTAGTGAGAAAGAATGTGATACCTTGCCTCCTCACCTGCCCAATGACTGTTCCATTGAACTGTTGCCAGGGGTTAAACTTCCCTGACCAAGAATGTATGCTATGTCCCCCCTTGAAATGGAGGAGATGCAGTGATATGTGGACACAAACCTAGCAAGGGGATTCATTGAGCAGGCCAAGTCCGCTGTGGGATCCCCTGTGCTGTTTAAAGAAACGAAAGATGGGTCTCTTCGTCTCTGCGTGGACTATAAAGGAGCAGTGAGTGTGGAAAATAAATACCCCCTCCCCCTCCTGAAGGACTTACTAACCCATCTGGCGAAGGGGAGTGTCTTCACTAAATTAGACCTGAGAGAAGCATATTACCGGGTGAGAATAAAGTAGGGGGATGAATGGAAAACTGTCTTCAACTGCCCCTTGGGAAGCTACCAGTTCAAAGTCTTTGGACTGCAGGGCCCCCAGCTGTATTTATACAGTTAATGAGGTCCTCAAGGTCAAGGTCAAGGTTCCCCCGCACATGTGTGCTAGTCGTTTCCAACTCTAGGGGCCGGTGCTCATCTCCGTTACAAAGCCGAAGAGCCAGCGCTTGTCCGAGGACGTCTCCGTGGTCATGTGGCCAGCATGACTAGACGCCAAAGGCGCATGGAACACTGTTACCTTCCCACCGGAGTGGTCCCTATTTTTCTACTTGCATTTTTTACGTGCTTTCGAACTGCTAGGTTGACAGAAGCTGGAACGAGTAACAGGCGCTCACTCTGCTACGCAGCACTCGGGACTCGACCCGCTAAACTGCCGACCTTCTGATCGACAAGCTCAGCGTCCTAACCCACTGAGCCACCGCGTCCCTTATAATGAGGTCCTACATGATCATTTATACAAAGGGGTTCTAGTATATCTTGATGACATCTTGATATACAGTATGAATATGACTGACCACATAAGACTGGTGAGAGAAGTGTTAAAGAAACTATTGAATGCCAAACTTTATGTCAAATTGTCAAAATGTGAATTTCACCAAACTCGATTAGGTTATCTTGGCTATAGAATTTCCAATGAGGGCATTGAAATGGACCCAGCCAAAGTGAAAGCTATAATTGAATGGCAGCCCCCAAAGACTTGCAAACAGATCCAGAGCTTCCTAGGGTTTGCCAACTTCTACCGTCAATTCATTCCCTCTTTTGCTGAGATTGCTCTACCACTTACAGAACTACTCAAAACAGGTAAGGGAGGGGGAAAACCGCGACCCGGCCAACCACTAGCACGAACGATGAGTTGTCAAACAGCTTTTGAGAATTTAAAAAGACTATTTGCTGCTGAGCCGATTCTAAAGCACCCCTGCCCAGGGGAACCCTTTGTAATCCAAGCTGACACTGGTGATGTTGCAGTTGGAGCTGTATTACTGCAAAATAACAACAATGCCTGAACGTTGTTTGAACTGTCATTCATCGGAACCATGACGCACTGTTGAGGAGTTCTGAACCTTGAACTGAAATATTGAAAGCACTGAATGATGTTATGCAATTACTTTTTATTGAGATAATTTTACTATGTAAATACTGGAACATATGTACAAGTTTTGAAATAATGTGGGGACGAAGCAAATGAATGTGCTATTGTGGTGTTAGGACATTTTCCCCTAATTTTGTGTGCATGATACATATGTATGTGTGCAAGGAGGCAGTCTATCTAGTTGAAATAATTTTTTGAGGTTGATTATGCCATACTGCTTTTTCTAAAGTTAGTTTGCGCTGATGTAATATTTCTGCATGCAAAGTAAATTTTATAAAATTCCAGCTTAATCTTTCTGAAGTCCATCAGTATTTTGAAATTAATATGAGAAATAGAATTTCCAATGCCATCTATATGATTTAATGTATTCCTTTGCTTCCCTCCATCCCGAGTGCCTTTTTGATGCGATTCTCTTTTTTTTATGTTCTAGCTCTCCTGGTTGCAGCAAGAATGCATGATTTTCGGCGCACTGTTAAAGAAGTAATCAGGGTGGTTAAAGTTGGTGAATCAACATTAAGGAAAAGGTAAGTCAAGTTTGTAATTTTTTTTACATTTTACTTTAGCATTAGAGCATTTCTGAAATTTATTATTTGCGGTGTGGAAAATAGATCAGTTTTTTTTTGCAAAAGGCATCTTTTACAAACAGAACCCCATCCTTTGATTAAACTGTATCTTATTTGGGGCCAAGGAAGTGTTCTTTCTCTGCCACAGGTTCCACCAGGATGGCCCTCTAGAAGACTTTTCTCTTAGGCTTTGGTTAGGCTGGTTGGAGGCTTTGCCAGGTGATGTGATATGTTTTATGTGTTGACTGGATTTGCCATCTGCTTAGTGTTTTAGGTACATTTTAGGTTTACATCGTTTTATACTGTGAGCTGCTTTGAGTCAGTTTGGAGTTGGGCAGCATGTGAATGAAACAAACAAGCAAATAAAGTGTAGCAGAGTTACATAGAATTTCTTTTTTATATAATTTTTGTCAGAGTTACCTAGAATGTCATAATCAATGGGATGCGTGATAAATACTGCTGCACATGATAGTCTAACTGGAGCTGAATCCAAATATTGTCTGCAGAGGCAGTTCTTCTGCCTCATATTTTGAAAACTGGAGGAGCAGATGGATTTCAGAAGCTGAAGTTTCATTGAGGAGATAGTGTTGAAATGACAGTTAAATATAAACATTTATATTGGAACTAGCCACCTGCAAGCTATTGGTTTGTGGAAGTGATGTGGGTCGTCCATGTTCCTTCTATGACTAATTTATGTTTCATTCCTAGTACATAACACTCTGATCTGTTATAGATAGGCTATTTCATTTCCTGTTAGAAAAAAGACTTCTTCCCAGTCACAGCTGTAATTAAAACTACAGAGCAGAAGCTTGGTAAATCCAATTTTATGGGTTTATATTGGCCCAAAGCTCAGTAATGAATGTATTTCTTTAGTCTTGTTCTGAATGCTTATGGGATCTACAAGATCACATCTTAAGAAAAGATATTAATTCAGTTGCTCCGAACCAAAGGCCACATATATATGGTGCACCTGAATCTGTAGGCTTTTCCATAAATTACTTCTGGAAATGTATTTTTTTCTTTGTATAAAATACCTGCCTATTTTGAAATAAATGGGGAATGACATCCTTCAGGAAAGGGAGCTTCATGCAAAATCTTTGCAAGTACTAGTGGTTATGACAGCTGTTTCAAATGTCATGGTTTCTACAGGGATTTAAAGATTTAATAGCTTTATAGTATTTTATTTTTTGTTTTGTTTTTTATTATTTAAAGTAATAAGCTGAACATAAATATTGGGAAACTTAGACTTTGGTGTTATGGGTTGTTTAAATAAAATTTATAGGACATATTTACTTTTTGCAGCTAGATAGAATGGAAGCTGATTCTCCATTCAGTTTGCTGAGGATAAAAGACTTCTACTAAACCCCAGTACTGTTTAATTTCAAGAGCACAGCTTATGCTAATGTATCAACTTTCTGAAATAATGTAATTTGGATTTGTGTAATACTAGTATTCTGTGACTAAAAATTTCCTTTTGATGCTTCATATTTCAAATTGCAAGATAGTGATGTCCGGGTATTCTTATTGTTTTAGATATAAAATATAGTTTCTTATTTTTTTCTTGTCAAACTTAATAACACTTAGTAACACTTAGTAACACCAATTTTTCTCTTTAATAATTTGCATTTACAGGGAACCCTAAGTTCCATTGTAACAGAAAACTTCCTGTTTTCCTGTTTACTAGAAAGTAAAAGAATTCTAGTGTTAACCTATTCATTTTGAATTACTGTGTTTACAAAGTTTAAATTTTGCTTTAAATCATTGAAATTAATAGAAATAGTTTAAGTGAATGATTGCTATTTATCAATATACCCCAATATTACTTTTGATAGTATTTTTTCTACTTTTATAACTATAGGTCATAGCCTCACACAATGCAAAATCACTGAGTTACAATACATATTAAAAATAACAAATAAACAAACAAATGTATAACATTTGTATAAATAAACTATGTAGGAGAGGATAAAAAAGCCTATAATAAACATGGCATAAGAATCACAAAATTTCTGAAGTAAACAAATCTGCAAAACATAGCCCTCATTACTTACATAAATCAAAAAGTTGACATGGCTATGGGCAGCTGCTCAAATAAAGATTGTCACAGCTGCGAAGGTCATCCTATTCTTAGGAAACAAATTTTCTAGGGGGTTAAGCCCATTTCCTTTTTTGATATTGGAGCTAAATATTTTATAGTGGTTGCTAAAGAGGCATGATGAGCAAATAATGAGGAATATCACCTTTAATGTCCCATGCTATGAAAGCATAGGCAAAGGTTATAGGGAATTTGCCACTAATTTTTATCCAGTATAGCTAAGGCACCTCCTATATTCTCTGCATTATCATGTAACTCCTGTCAACTAATGGATCAAATAATTTCATTTAAACTTGTACTTCATAGCACACCATTGAGCAGTCTTTTTTGATACACAAATTGAGGTGAATTGTTGCACTAGGCATCTTGGATTTATATCTTTGTCTTACTGTAAAATGATGTACAATGATTTGCATCATGCATGTGTATCATTGATGGGATACAGGCAGTTCGAAGTTGACTTGCAGGTAGTCTCTGGATTTGTGTTCTACCTTGCCTAGAATAATTGAGATGCTTGGAATAAAATTTGACATTGATTGTTTTTGTGTCATACCAGCCAAAATGTGACAAAACTGGCTGTTGTCCTTACTATTGGCAAAGAATGCTGCATTTGACATAGCTACTGTTGGTATTAGTACCTAGTTTATACCTTCTATATCATATTAAAATAATTTTGTGTGAAAGTGTCAGTTGATCAAAATCATGAAGGCAAGCAGAGTTCTATATTTTGAGTCCATCTGGTGATGACCACAATATATACATATAGAAGATTGTGACTTAGACTGCAAGGGGAATATATGAAAAAGCATATGAATGATCAAAGGAAATACAAGAAATAAATTTTTTTTGTTATGCATCTGTGAAACCAAGAGAAAGGAGAAGGATAGAAAAAATATGAAATCCAAGTGATCAGATCTATGGCATGAAATTGATTCATACCTGAAGAGAAGTGAAGGTATATATTTAATTATGAAGAAAAAGGCTAAAACGTCTGTCAGAAAAAGTGAATTTGGATCATCTAAGTTAATTCATGTTAAAATAGGTGGCCAAAGGCTGGAGGTAGTTACACATTGTGCATTAATGAACAGTGATAGTGTAATAATATGAGTCTGAGGGAGAACTGTGCATCTTTCTAATATATAATTCCAACTGCCAAGATTCTATTATTCCAGAACATTTCTCAAACATACTCTCATCAGTACTTATCTGGAGTCCTACAATTTACAATTTACTTTAAAGGTAGACTTCCACTTACAATCATAATTGGGACCAGAATTTCAATCATAATTCATGGCAGTCATAAGTTGAGGAACTCATGTGACAACCTGATTTTATGACCATGTTTACAGTGGTGTAATGCAAATCTTGTGGTTGTAAGTTGAAATCCATTTACCCAAACAGGAATTTTTGGAGCTAGAAACCAGCTAGAAGCTGGTAATATTGTCTTGCATCCGATTCATATATCCTAAGAGAACTTACATCATCAGCTTGTGAAGATGGGGAACCATCAATAGCTTTCAATTGGAGCATCTGCATTACAGAACAGCCTCTTCTGGAAATATGATCAGCCCCCATGCTACTAGTTTTTTGTAAGTGTTATTAAAAACTAAATTATTCTGGAGAGCCTTTGGAGCTTTAGGAGACCTGGATCCAACTAATTCTGCATCCTACTTCTCACAGTAGTTGGCTAGATATCTTTTGAAAACTCAGAATCAAGACAATAACTATCTCCCACTTCTTTATATTAATCTTGACTAGAAGCATGCTGCTTCTTGACTTATCATGACTTACAGCCATTAGCAGACTGAAAGGCTTGTCATTCTAATTGAATGGTTTTTAGTTGATCAACCTCCTGATTTGTGGACTTATCCTCTATGAATTTATAAGCCTCAGAGCAACTTAAAGCATAGTAAAAATTCTCTTTGAAACCATTATAATTTATTTAAGCTTAAGACCTGATGATTTAAGGCAGTAATAAAGCTTACAGCTAGTAAGATATTTTGCACAGTTTCCAAATCATTCAGAAGGATTATTGGTATACACTTCATTTTATTTGAGTGATAGCAAATGCATTGAATTGTAAAAGAAGTACATTCAGTTGAGCAGTTGTTTAAAATGAAGGAGCATGAGTACAAAGTATGTGCTTTGAAATGTTTACTCAGGTCATGCACATCAACTAAATTGACAGTGTTATTTACTTTGACAAGGTAAATGTGACAGCTGAATTATTTTCCAGGATCTATAATTATAGCTGTATTTATCACAGATCCATAAAACATGATTGATGTTTCTCAAATAACCTCACATTATATTGCATTTATAGAGGGCACATTCAAAACAAACCTTTCTCACTAAGCTTCCCTGAGCTCAATATTTTTTTCTTGAACTATTTAGATTCTTAAAATGTCATTAAGTAGAAGTTGGTTGAATTAATAAGTACTTATTTCGTGTAGCTCTGTTAAATTGTGCAAGAATCTGTTTATGGAATTGAATGCCTTTGACAAGTTACCTGAGATTTTATCTGGGAAATTTCTGCATAGACTTCCTCATTTGTTTTTCTCAGCATAGACTACCAGAGAGGAACTCTTGATAATAAACTTTAAATTCAAAATCTCTAGATTCAGTAATTGGCATCTCTGTCTAAGGCAAAGGACCCCTGTTGAACCAATACTCTTTTAGTTGGATCAGTGGCGTTACTCCATATACAGCAGCTTCTCCACAGGCATATAAGAAATCTCTAGATACTGTGAAACAGGCTTACTTAGCAAAAAGCTGATACAGTTAGTTTAGTTTCTTCCTTGCAGACAAGAATGATACCACAAAGAGATCTCCCTGTCTTCCTACTTTGACTAGCATCAAAGTTTGTTTGTTTGTGTGTGTGTGTTTGTATGTGTGCACCGCTCCCCACACACACACTTGTGCTCCTAGATGCTAATTCTAATCTCTTCCATCTTTCTGAATCAACAGATTATTGGCTGTTCCTTTGCTGGCATTGTGAGGCAACTGCTACATTTTTAACATAACATAACATTCTCAGTAGCTAACGAATTCATGGTTCTTGTGTTAACAGCTTCACTCTTTACACCATTTCCATATCTTCTTCTTTATATTTCTCTTTAAATCTGGAGGCATCAACACTTCTTTCCCTTTATCTTTCTGACTTTTGATGGCTAGGTGGTGTTTCTCCCCCCCCCCCCTTGTTCCATTTTCATTTCTTTAATGGAGCTGTTGACATCTCCCTTTCAGAGCAATCCTAACTGTGGATAACAGAAAGAAAAATTCCCATTTCCTCTTTAACTGAAGAGATCTGTCTAGTTTGGGGTCTCTCCCTCCTTCCACTGAAGTTGGATAGAAGGAAGGAGTAGTATTTTTTATCTTTACTATTTGTCAACAGGACTCCAGAACTCTCTCTCCCATTTTGAATTGGAATAGTCTCCTTCATTACTTGTACAAATAACTCTTTCTGCATCCCCCTTGGAGTCAGAACTGCTGGCAAATGTCAACACCTGATTGCCTAGGAATTAAATACTCCAGTCTTTTCCTCCTACATCAACTCATTCTACTCTGAAGATGGAGTGGCATTGGTGGTAGGATTTCAGGACCAGGAGTGAATGAGGGAAAAAATACATGTAGTTTCAGTTGTGACTGAAAGCTACAGAACTGATCTGCCCATTTAGAGGAAATGGATTAATAAGCTTGTTGTTCAACTTTTTAAATAATTCTGTGGAGGGGAGAAAGAAAGCCAGATGTGATTTTTAGCAACAATGTGGGGTGTTTTTTTTGTTTTTGTTTTTTGACAGAGATGCTTGGAACCTGGGTGCAATCCAGTTGCTCCTAGGTGGTTTGAAGATCCTGGAAAAATATGTTTCTTATGGAATGAAAGAAAGCAAGAAATGTTCAGTAAATAAAAGTAGGTGATAACTTTAGGCATCTGAACTGGTGAAATCTGAGTGGAGGCATGAACTGAGTTGTGATTACCAAACTCAGCTACAAGTAAAAAGTGAAGTCAGTTGTCTGATTGGTACTTTACATGGCAGTGAAGGCTTTTCTTTAAAGGAAGCATTTGTGCTTCCAGATTTTCTGCTTGATTATTGATGATGGGTAAGAATTGCTGGAGTTTTCTAGAGTTTCCAAAAAGATGCTATGAGTTGTGGGCCCTCCTCAGAAATAAGATGATGGGTTCTGGAAAACCTCCTGAATGATCAGTTGAGCCATTTCAGAGGCAGAAGGGGGGGTGATAACAGGAAATAAAATAGACCTTTTGAGAAAAGAGATTACCTATCTCCAAGAGGGTATCCAGATGGGTAACATTTGATAAATCAGTTAGAATGTCCAAAGAAACTGTATCCAAAACCTCCCATGTGGAGCAAAGGGGATATAACAATTCAGATGGTCAAAGTCACAACTGGGCAAGTCATGAGGAAAAAAAATGGTTATTTTAAATATTTCAGTGTCCGGATGGCTGGCTGTCATGCCAGAATCACGATAACTGTTTCTTCAAGGAAAGATGGGCAAAGGTGTCCCTGAAGATTATCTCTATGGATATACATGGATCTTTCTGTACTATGTAAGATTGCTGAATTAGGGAAACAATTTCTCTTGTCGCTCATGGGTGTCAGAGGAAAAGAATGTTTTTGGGGTGCAGAATATAAGGGGTAAGAAATACTCTACTTACCGTATATGATAAACCTTCAACCTAACTGTTCTGCAAGCCAGAATATAAGAGAGATTGAAGTTCAAACAAAGAAAAAAATGTGCCCACTGACCTGGCACTGTGTGAGCTTGTGAGCAATTTATAAGTGTTCCAATTTTTTTTGGTCAATCTGAACTTCTGTTGGGTATTGAAGTCCTTTGAGGATTTGTTACCTATACTGTTATGCTTCCTTGTTAAATAACATAGTTCTTTTGGAACTATGTTTGGAAAGAAGGAAGGAACAAGAGAGTAAGTTGCCTTTACACTCTAGACTAGATTGTAAAAGAGTAGTTCCTAAGGCAAAATAGAAAATGTTTGCAGGAGAGAAGATAGGTGATAAGAAAGACTGCTGGGTATCAGACTCATATTTGCAGTTATCCAACATGGTCAAATGAATCAACAAAGCAATGATAGGAATAAATTTACACCTCCCACAATGAGAATCAAAAGTAGCTAAATATTGACAGGTCTCTTACATTGACAGGTCTCTTACATTAGCTCCTCTGAGAGTCAGTTTAGTGAAAATACATGCCTTCTGCAAGCAGTTTAAGGGAACTCAATGAGGGAAAGGACAGTAATTCCTAATTTCTACAGAGCTGGAGAGTTGGCATTCATGGATTACACACACAAAAATTCCTTAGTTTTTAACCCCAAAAAAGTGCTGATAAGAGGAGGGGCCTTTAATTTTTTAAAATATGATTCTTGATTTCCATTCAGCATATAGTTTGCCTTTAAATAATATAGTTAAATCAAGCACAGACAATCATTGGAGACGTCTGTGGGCACATGGGCTCCCATCACACTTGTGGATGTATTAAGTTTTGAAAAATGTTCTAGAAGCTTCCTGACGTTTTTAAATTGTGATAGGCCTATTTTAGGGCTTGCATTTTAAGTTTCGTGTGTTTCCCATCTCAGCGTGTCAGAAAAGTGTTGTCACGTTTTAGTATTTTTTACCAGAAGAGGCTTCAAGAGTCACAAAAAGAGGGTTCATATTTTAAATAATGTCTCTAAAATAAATCTCTCTCAGAAATTTAGTGTGACATTGAGTCAAGAAAGTTTACAGTATATAAAGAAAATGAGAGATACAAGAGTCCATTTTTGACCAATGCCAGAATTGTGATAAAGGCAATTGTGAGATGAGAGCCAGGAACTTGAGATCATAAGCTATAGACTAGAGACATGCAGTTGTCCTCACTTTTTGACAAGCTGTTGAACAAAGTGGCTTTTTAAGTAAGATGCTTATGTGAGTGCTTCACTTGACTGCAATCCTGGCATTACTGGTTGCAATTGTTAAATAATCTTGTAAGTTGTTAGGTGGACATAATCCCAGTTTAGGAATGTGGGATGACTGGGGTGAGGGGCATTAGAAGGCCCAGGAGCTGAAAATCTTCCCTGCTGAAATCTATGTAAAATTTTCAGGCTCTGAGTGGAGAGATACTCATGTGTGGCCAGTGCTGGACTTCCCAGGGCTTTCCCCATCCTCCTGTGTGCTTGTTTCTTTATTGTGCTGCCTCTCTACTCAGAAGTTGAAAATCCTCTTCACTGAAATCCAAGCAGGATTTTCAGTCCCTGAACAAAGAGACCCTTGGGTGCTGCCTCCCCCACCTGTCTGAGACACCTCATGATCTTACCTTACTCCACTGCCTATCTGCTGTCTGATTGGATTTCAATTGCCTCTTGTCTTGGGGGGGGATGGCTGAAAGAGTTGCCTGCTGAAGGAGTTTAGCTCCCCCCACCTCAATATCTGGGAGGTAAGTCCTCCAATGGAATGGAGGATCAAGTCTTCAGGATCTGAGTTTCTGCACCTTGCCAGAAAAGTTCAGCTCCCCCTTGGTAGGCAGCTCTTTCAGCTAGCTCCCAGAGACTACAAGAAATTCTCTCAGTAGACAGTAACAGCTTCCAACCTTCCATGTTGCAAGCTGCTTCGTTGACTTTGCCTTTCTGGGGAAGCCAGCAGAAAAGATTGCCAATGGTGATCACATGATTGTAGCCATAAGTGTGACCAGGTTGAAAAAGCACCCAGATTGTAATCACACGACCACAGGAGTGGCAGTACAGTGTTTTGCGATGGCCAGAAGTGCTTTACAGACCATGAATTACCCTTTCCAAAACTTTGTAATAATAGACTGTGGTTAAACAAATGGTCATATGACAAGGGCTAGATCAGGGATAGGCAACCTTGGCTCTTTTATGACTCATTGACTTCAACTCCCAGAGTTGAAGTCCACGAGTCATTAAAAGAACCAAGGTTGCCTAGATGTACTGTACTGTGTCCTATACAGCCAAACTCTCAGCTTGATAAGGAAATTTCTATCTTGTGTCCTGCTTAGCAGAAACAAGTGACTAGGCTGGATGAGTGGAGTCCATGTAACTTTTACTAAATGGGAAAGGTTCCTATCCATAATCTGGGGGCTTGGAACAAGAGGACAGCATGAACTCTCAATTCCAGATAAGGAGAGGAAGATGACCCTCAAGAACTTTCCGGTTTGGAATATAGATGTGCTCCTTCATGCCTGTATTCTATTAATGTCACTATGTTTCTGAAATATTGCTTAGGGTGTAACAGTGTGGTTATTTCTACTTCCCGATCCTCTCATCACAAGCCATGAATATTTTCTCAGCATAGAATGTAAGGGTGGGTACATTGAATCAAAGGCATGTGTTGTTGCATGAACTTGTAGCCAAGAACTGAAGGCATTTTCAACCTCTAGTATTACTTTATAAGCTATACACATCTTTAGCCTGCATTGGTAGTCACTGGAAAATGCATAATGCATTTGTATAAAATGACAATTGCTTCAGCTGTAGGCCTGTGAAGAGGTAAATGAGTTCATGTAAATTACAGATCCTAGCAAACCCTCTGTGAAATAACAAAAGATGCTTTCGAGGGTGGAAAAGAGTGTTGTTCAGTTTTTTATTGTATAGTGTGCCAAATTTGAAATTTATCATGAGCTTTGTATTAAACAAGATAAGGTTATATTATATATCTCTGGGAGAAAAAAATCATACAATATTGGTGGTTAGTAGATATGTGTCAGTTATGATAGATTTTAAATCAGCTGTCAAGCAGATGGCTGACATTGGAATTTGGGACGTTATCCAAAAAAAAGAATGTTGGTTATGAATGGAAATAACGTAGCTTTATTTGGTATCTGGCTATGAATTTCATTGGATACAGACCAATTTTTTTTCTAAATTAAAAATACGTAAAATGATGAAATTGTATCACTGGGTGAATTGTACACTTTTTGCCATTGTGATGGACAATGATCCAATTTAGGTACCATCTCAATTTTCTTCCAGTAAGACATGAGAAAAAGTCTATTTCTTTAGAGTAAGTGCTATTTTCCAGTTTCTTTCAGGAATTTCTGTTTTTTTTTAGCAAATAGTTGGTTACATTGATAATAAATATTTCAGGCAATACTCAGTATTTTCATGCTCATTCCTTTTAGGCAATAGTCCACATCACTTTTGCCTTTTAGCGTCACAAAGTCATTACATTTCATCTGATTCTGTTGCTTCATTTTTTTGCCCAATGACTACATTGATGTATAAATAAGAAAGGAAGAAATGGGTCTCCAAGAATTTCTTCCTCATGGCATGTAGCAATGAATATTTATTATGATCAAATTTATTATGAACAGTACAAATCATGGTTTTGCATGGTGAGGACTTCTGCCTTTTTAATAAAAAATCTGGTAGATGCAAAACATATATTCTTTCATGTCCTATAGGGACATTTTCTTCTTCCATAAATGGGGATCAACCATCCTTGGATTCAAAGTAAAGAGCATGCTTATTGCATTATTGGGATATCTGAAAGCCATTGCCTTCTCAGCAAAAGCTGCCCACTTATTAAAATTATTGATGGAGGTCTTTTTAGTTGTTCAACCTTTTTATGCCTTATTCATTTTACTTTTTCCCATGTAAGGTCCTAAGAGAAGATATCACCCTTGCAATGGCAGATATATATGTTTACCAAAGTCCTCAAAATGTCCACCTGTGTGTGCCAAGATTAGCCAAATCTATGTAGCTACTCACTGGGTGCCTTTTTGGGGTACTTCCTCTGAAGTGTTCTCTTTTCTGAAGTTTGTGAAATGCCTAGTATTAGATCCTTTAGGAACCTGCTTGGACTGTCTATCTGTCCCATCACATCTTACTTACATGAATTTTCGATGTATGATACAGTGTTGGTTTCCTTTTTGTTAATATGTTTTATGTTGTTTAAATTTATAGCTGCTATTAGTTTATTTTAATTATTTAATTAATTATTTAATTAGTTTTTGAGAAACACTTTATGATGCAGTATGAGGAGCAACATAGATTAACAGATTAGCACACTGTTCCTTGCACCTTAAGCAGAGGTAGATGAGACATGACTGTTGTTATGTGGGCTGTATCTAACATTGTATCAGTGAACTTTCGGTCATATAACCAAATATGTGTGCTGCACCCTCCAAATTAAAATGGAGTTACTCTTAAAAAGTATCCAGAAGTGCAGTTAATTATATCACATACGACAAATCAAATAACATCTGCCTGATTGCCAGTTGCTCACAAAGCACTGTATAAGACATTGGCTTAATGTTTAATGCCCTACATGGCTTGCATTTCTAATATTACAAATTTATTTGGACATTAGAATTACAGGACAGATTTTTCCCCCTGAAATTTCCTTCCATCTGTATCAAAGGGTCTGTATCAGGGGTCCCCAACCCTCAGTCTGGCACTGGTCAGTGGCATGCCAGAAACTGGGCCACATAAACAAGCAATGCCCCATTGGCAGGATGCAGGTAGCACACAACACCATGTCCCCTCCAGTCTGTGGAAAAACCTGTCTCCATGGAACTGGTCCCTTGTGCCTAAAGATGGGGGGCGCTGGTCTATATAGTATATGGGAAATAGCCTTCTCTTGAGCTGGTCCCAAGCTATGAAGCAATTGTGGATGAAGACAGATTAGTTGCCAATAAATAAATAAAGCAGATACAAGACCTTAGGAAATAAAGACATCTTGATATCAGCAATATATCCCAGAAATAAAAATTGATCTCAACTTCATATTGAGATCACAACAAGATATAATTTTACATTACAAGATGTAACTTAGTTTATTTAATCTAATTAATTTAAAGGACATTTTAATTCCCCTTTATGTAATTACTTGCGATGCTTAAGTATTTAACCATAGACATTAATTTGGGAGCCATGAGTTGTATATCTAAATGAACAATTGTGGCGAAGCTGGATAGCTCTGCTTAGTAAACTACCTCTCATATTGTGAAATACTCTGAATTACAAAATTTTATCTAAATCCAAACTAGAGGTTTTACTATGTAACTGTTGAATGAGATTAATTTTTCCCATTTGATACTAATATACAAGATGAAATAGATAGGGCCATTATATTTGGTCAAAAACTTTTAATATTTAAAGTTAAAATGATTAGTGGATTTTTGGTGCATTTCTCATTAAAAATACAATTTAAAATTCTAATAGAATCTGCTATCTGTCCACCGTTAGTAAATCTATGTTGTTCCAAATTTATATAAACTTGCTTAATCTTTTTAATTTAATTTAATTTAATTTAATAATATTTGTATACCGCCCTTCTCCCTGAGGACTCAGGGCGGTTCACAGGGCAGAATAAAATACTAAATACAAACGTTAAAACAAGATTAAATAATTGCCCATATTAAAACAGTTGGAATAAAATTCTAAAACACCAAGTTAAAATTAAAGCACAAAATTAAAAAACCCCACCAATCCCCATCAGGCTAGGCCGGCTTGTACAAACAGAAACGTCTTGAGGTCGCGGCGAAAGGAGCGAAGATCGGGCGCCATCCGGAGCTCTACCGATAGCTGGTTCCACAGCTCCGGAGCGCCCACAGAGAAGGATCTCCCCCTGGGGGCCACCAATCGACATTCTCTGATCGGTGGCACCCTGAGGAGGCCCTCTCTGTGGGAACGCACAGGGCGCAGGGAGCTTGATGCCGGCAGCAGATGTTCCCTAAGGTACTCCGGCCCCATGCCATGAAGGGCTTTGAACACTGTTACCAGTACCTTGAATCTCACCCGGAAGACAACTGGCAACCAATGCAGCTCACGGAGCAGCGGTGTAACGTGGGAGTATCGGGAGACTCCCAACACAACTCTCGCGGCTGCATTCTGTACCAGTTGGAGCTTCCGGGTGGTCCTCAAGGGCAGCCCCATGTAGAGAGCGTTGCAGTAGTCCAGACGAGAGGACACGAGCGCATGAGTGACCGTGCACAAATCATCCCGGCTAAGATAGGGCCGCAACTGGCGCACCAGGCGAACCTGGGCGAAGGCCCCCCTAGTCACAGCTCCTATATGGTCTTCCAAGGTGAGCCGTGAATCTAGGAGGACTCCCAAGTTGCGAGCCCTGTCTACGGGGGGTAATAGTTCACCCCCCATAGCCAGAGGTGGAATATCCAAATAAACCCGGGATGAAGGTATGCAAAGCCACTCAGTCTTGTCGGGGTTGAGTTGGAGTCTGTTCCTCCCCATCCAGACCCGAACCGCCTCCAGGCACCGGGACATCACGTTGAGGGCATCACTGGGGTGGTTTGGGGTCGAAAAGAAAAGTTGGGTATCATCAGCGTACTGATGATACCCAACTCCAAAGCCACGAATGATCTCACCCAGCGGTTACATGTAGATGTTGAACAGGAGAGGCGAGAGGACCGACCCCTGAGGAACTCCACAAATGAGAGACCTCGCGGTCGACCTCTGTCCTCCTGCCAACACCGACTGCGAACGTCCCCGGAGATAGGAGGAGAACCACTGTAAAACTGTGCCTCCCACTCCCAATCCCCTGAGACGCCGCAGCAGGATACCATGGTCGATGGTATCGAAAGCCGCCGAGAGGTCTAATAGGACTAGAACAGAGGAATATCCCCTGTCCCGAGCCCTCCAGAGATCATTCACCAGCGCGACCAATGCCGTCTCCGTGCTGTGCCCGGGCCTGAAACCCGATTGGTACGGGTCTAGATAATCCGCTTCATCCAGGACCAGAGGGAGCTGATGCGCCACCACACTCTCAACAACCTTCGCAAGAAAGCGAAGGTTGGAGACTGGACGGAAGTTGTTCAATACAGCTGGGTCCAAGGCAGGCTTCTTGAGGAGAGGCCTCACCACCGCCTCTTTCAAGACGGCGGGGAAGCTACCCTCACTCAGAGAAATAAATAAACTATAAAAATCTTTTGATTTTATTCAAATTTCATTTGGTTGATAGGATTCAGCTGTCTTTGTAACTTTTTGGTATCATGACTAACCAGGCTTGATAACATGAATCAGAGATGTGATTATCCTGTAGTACTCAGTCAAACAAAAGAATTAAAATAGAGGGCAATTATTTTTGAAATATTTTTATAAACAGTTAAAGTAATACCATCAACTTTATTTAATTACTTTTCTATTTCTTTGGAAGATAGTTGGTTGCAATATTTTATATGAACTTCTTATCTGGGAGTGACGGTAATTGAGTGTAGAAAATCATTTATTTTATTTAAATGTACATGCTCTGATGAATACAGTTAGCATAAAGCTGTATACTTCATTTATCTATTTATTTTAACATTTCTCTCTGAATATACTTTAACTGGGTTATTTTAATCTGTGAAGCTTTCTTTTTTAATTTATTTGCTAATAAGTCATATGCCTTATTGCCATGCTAAAATTTCTGTTAAATACATATCTACTTGAAGGCAATTTTATTATATTCCAAGACATCTAATCCTCTTCTCTTTCCCTCTAATCCTCTTCTCTTTTGAATTATTTTTAACATCTTTATAGCCTGTATTTCTATGTTTATTTTAACTCTACTCTTCTTTTAGAGAAACAAAAAGGACACATACACAATAATTAACATCATTAAAATTGTAGTTAATATTTCTTAACAAAACACTAGTTTTTAATAGCATTTATATATGTAAATGTATGTGTTTGCATGTGTGTGTGTATAACAACAACTATATAAGTATTTACTGTATAGAAGGCTATATATTTTTATAATGTAAAACTTGTATTATGCCAGTTGGTGGGAAGATTACAGTGGTTGCAGGAAAAAAATAGGTATTATGTCCGGAAGCTACAGTTGCAAGAAAAAGTATGTGAACCCTTTGGGATTACGTGGAGTTTTACATGAATTGGCCATAAAATGCACTCTAAACGTCATGTAAGTCACAACAATAGAAAAACACAGTCTGCTTAAAATAATACTATGCAAACATTAGCTGTTGTCATGTTTTAATTGAATATAAGATGGAAACATTCACAGTGCAGGGTGGAAAAAGTATGTGAACCTTTGGACTTAATAACTGGTTGACCCTCCTTTGGCAGTAATAACCTCAACCAAACGTTTCCTGTAGTTGCAGATCAGACCTGCACAACGATCTGGAGTAATTTTGGACCACTCCTCTTCACAAAACTGTTTCAGTGTAGCAATATTCTTGGGATGTCTGGTGTGAATCACTCTCTTAAGGTCATGCCACAGCATTTCAGTCGGGTTGAGGTCAGGACTCTGACTGGGCCACTCCAGAAGGCGTATTCTGTTCTGTTGAAGCCATTGTTTTGTTGAATTACTTGTATGCTTTGGGTCATTGTCCTGTTGCATCACCCATCCTCTGCGGAGCTTCAGTTGGCAGACAGATGGTCGTACATTTTCCTGCAAAATGTCCTGATAAACTCGAATTCATTTTCCCATCAATGACAACAGTCCGTCCAGGCCCTGAGGCAGCAAAGCAGCCCCAAAGCATGATGCTCCCTCCGCCATGTTTTACAGTGGGGATGAGGTTTTGATGTTGGTGTGCTGTGCCTTTTTTTCTCCACACATAGTCTTGTGTGTTTTTCCCAAACAACTCAATTTTGGTTTCATCTGTCCACAGTATATTTTGCCAGTAGTGCTGTGGAACATCCAGGTGCTCTTTTGCAATCTTCAAACGTGCTGCAATATTTTTTTTGGACAGCAATAGCTTCCTCCGTGGTGTCCTCCCATGTACTCCATTCTTTTTTAATGTTTTCCTTATTGTAGATGTGTCAACAAAAATGTTAGCATGTGCCAGAGATTTCTGTAGGTCTTTAGCTGACACTCTAGGATTCTTCTTTACCTCATTAAGCATTATGCGCTGTGCTCTTGCAGTCATTTTTACAGGACGACCACGCCTAGGGAGAGTAGCAACAGTGCTAAACTTTCTCCATTTGTAGACAGTCTGTCTTACCGTGGACACATGAACATCAAGGCTTTTGGAGATACTTTTGTAACCCTTTCCAGCTTCATGCAAGTCAACAATTCTTGATCGTAGATCTTCTGAGAGCTCTTTTCTGCGAGGCATGGTTCACATCAGACAGTGCTTCTTGAGACCAGTAAACCCAAAACAGGTGTGTGTTCTTAAAGGGCAGGACAGCTGACTTTGTAATAATGCCGCTTGGGGTGTGTGTGAAAGCCCTAACAAGCAGGCATATACATAGAATGAAGGCTACTGCTAAGCTTGTAAGCTGCCCTGAGTCTTCGGAGAAGGGCGGGATATAAATGTAATAAAAATAAAATAAATAAATAAATAAAAATCCAATATCATCACACTGATTGGAGTCAAGGTTGGCTCACTCCTGGCTCCAATTAGCTCTTGGAGAAGTCATTAGGCTAGGGCAGACATGTCAAACACAAGGCCCGGGGGCCAGATCCGGCCCGTGAAGTGGTTTCATGTGGCCCGCGAACCATCCTGGAAACAATGAGGGAACAGCCCCCACTGCCTTGGCCCTGGCCCAGAGACCCTCCTTCTGCCAGAGACCCTCAGATCTGTCCCACTCCTGCCCAGGCCCCCATAGGCACCCTTGATGCGAATGATGTAGAGCTGGCCATGCCCACCCAGTAGGCCATACACACTCTAGCCATGCCCACCCAGTAGACCATGCCCACCCAGGCCACACCCACCCGGCCCCCTGAGGGCAACTGCAATGCTGATGCGGCCCTCAATGAAATTGAGTTTGACACCCCTGGGCTAGGGGTTCACATACTTTTTCCACCCTGCACTGTGAATGTTTACATGTTATGTTCAATTAAAACATGACAACAGCTAATGTTTGTGTAGTATTATTTTAAGCAGACTGTGTTTTTCTATTGTTGTGACTTACATGACGTTTAGAGCGCATTTTATGGCCAATTCATGCAAAACTCCACGTAATCCCAAAGGGTTCACATACGGTACTTTTTCTTGCAACTGTATTAAATACATGGGGATTGTTATCCCCAGGAAAATATTTACTTTAGTAGGTAAGAACATTTAAAAATACTTTATCCAGATGAAACATATTAAAGAGAACAATCAGAAATACCCCTGTTTATGCAGAATAATTAGTGTTGTGAAAATGAACCTTTCCATCAAGATGGATACATATTTTTAAAGTAATGTTTATGTTGGTTCAACATAAATATTTTAGACAAATTGATAAGCTAATGGTTAAATTCTCTTAGAAAGAACAAACATTTCAGCTTCTGAGGACTTCCAATGGTAGAACTCTCAGTGATTGTTTTGGAAAAAAAGAGATTTTAACAGCAGCATTAAATAAGAGATTTCTGCATTCCTGTATATCAGTTTCAGGCAATCTCAGAAAGTGTTAATTAACATAATGAGTTTTTGATATATTAGTTGTTAGATGATAGGTTTATTATAATCTGTCTTGAATGTAATCTGCATCTGCATAAGCAACAGTCCTTTCCTTCTCCACCTCATCCTAATTTAAATCTGTCTAGCCACTCTGTGGATCTGATGAGGTGAGGTGTGGAGCTTATGTCTTTAAATAAAATTAGTTAGTTGAAAAAGATACCACCGGAGTTCTTCAGATAGGTTAAACATGCTTGCAAAAGTAGGTTATAATGATTTCTTAAGTAAAACTGGCTTAATGACAAGATGTTTACATTTCAAAAAATGTGCAGTTTGTTCCTGCATTTTGATATACACTTCAAACAGAAGAAGATTTTGCTTGGTTATCTTGCATATTGGTCATTGGTTTTGCTGGAATGGAATACAGAAGTGAAATGAAATGTCTGCAAGTAAACAAGCTCAGAGAGCACCAAGACTACTATACAGAGATGGATTTATTGCATATTTGCATATAGTTTTGTTATGAAAAAAATTGTATGTAAATTTGGCTTTATATTGTGACAGTCATTCATTAATCTTTTAATGTATGGTTTTAGACTTACAGAATTTGAAGATACACCTGCAAGTCAGCTAACAATAGATGAGTTCATGACCATTGACCTTGAAGAGGAATGTGATCCTCCTTCATTTACAGCTGGTCAACGAAAGATAAAGATTCAGCAGGTGAATCTTTCAGTTATTCACTTCCCTAATTCTTAATTCTTTTTGTAATAGGAGAGAGAAAGCTTTGTCATGCTATCTTTGTAATATTATCCTACACTTCTTTCACATCTGAAGCCCGAAGTGACAGAACCCCCCTATATATATGTGTGTGTGTATACATACATATACATACATACACATACATATCTACAAATCAAATACACACACAGATAGATAGATAGATAGATAGATAGATAGATAGATAGATAGATAGCATAAGTAACACCAGTAAGCTATGTAATAATGGCTGTAGTTCCCTCACTGCATCAGAATCTAATTCAATAAAAACATTCTGAACAGAAATATCAGAATCTGCTTAAATTCTTTCCTACTTATCTTGATCATTAAAAAATATAATTTTTTTGGCTGTAATTTCTCTTAAAGCACTTGAGACTTTGCAAAACAGCTGTCAGATATTTCTAGCAGCAATCAGACCTGGAAATGAAAAATTGAGGTTCAAGTATTTCTGAGCACTGATTAGTAAATAATAGTACAAGAATTTCAACCAATACTTTGGCTTCACACACACACAGACACACACACAGACACACACACACACACACACACACACACACACAGAGAGAGAGAGAGAGAGAGAGAGAGAGAGAGAGAGAGAGAGAGAGAGAGAGAGAGACATACACATGGCATTTAAAGCAGTTAGCTGGTTACTTTTGTTTCTCCTGTGTCTGTGCCACACAGTAGAGGAAGCTACTCTCTTCAGAGAAGATAGAGTAGCTTACACCTGGTTATTGTTTATACAATGACAACAAGACTCTTTATCAGAATCCACTATTATGGTATCATTACCAATATCTCATCTGATCCCATTTGGATGTTCCTTCCTTAATGTACAAGAAAGGCAGTTCTCAGTCACATATATGGGCGTGCACTGTGTCAGTTCTGGGTCTGAGTCAAACGAATAATGTGACTTCATGCCTTTTTACGGGAGGGGAGTTGCCAGTGGCTGTTACAGAGAGGTGTTTTGCCCCTGGACCTGTAGGTTTTAGATAAGATCACCAGAACTCCCAACTTTCCCTTTTTAGGGAAGTTGTTGAAATGATAATTGTGGATCAACTATGAAGTACCCTAGATCAGGGGTCTCTGACCTATGGGCTGCAGCCTGGCCTGGCCTGCAGGCTCTTGGCCAGCAGGCCATGGAAATGGCTGGCCGGCATGCACATGCATAGGCACGCATTCCCCACACTCACGCTAGTGCCCATGCCCCCATTTGGGCATGCATATGGGCACAAATGGGGCTGCTAGTGCCGGGTGGGTGTGCACAGCCCGTTTGTGCATGCCACATGTGTGAACAGGGATGCTAGTGCCGTGCCGGTGCATGTGGCCCTGTTTGCATGCATGCACCAGAAAGGTTGGAGACCTCTGGCCTAGATGAAGTAGTTTACCTAAAACCTTTTCAGTCAGGATTCCGGTCTGGGAATGGGATGGAAACAGCAATGGTTAATTTGGACCTGGTCCTCTTAGATCTCTCTTTTTTTTTAACACATTGACCATAGTCCTATAGTTGATGTACTACTGTACTTGAACATTTTGTGGGATTGGGGCTTGGAGGCACTGTTTTGCCATGGTTCTGCTATTTCCTCAGTAGACAGGTTCAAGTTAGGGGTAATAGAGGCTGAGAGTCATTGGTCCCAGATTTGTGAAGTTGGGACTAGTTACATTCTCTCAGTTTTAGGTAAGGAGACAGTGGCAAACCTCTTCTGAAAAATATTGCCAAGAAAATTGCAGGGACTTGTCCAGGAAATCTCTGAGAATCGACCACAGCTGAATGAAATTATCATCAATCTGAGTTGGGAAAAAGCGTTCACTCTGCCTGCAAAACTGTCGCAATTGTTTACTGTGGATTTACTGGAGTTTATTTGCTTTGCACAAATTCTAATCAATGTATGCTTCACCCCATAGTATATTGGCAAATGTATTCTGACTTACAAGAGTTGGAATTTTTCTTATGATTCATGTAAGCTTGTTATATTGCATGTAGTTTTCTTGTCTTATGTATGCCACATTCATTCTTCTACCCCAATTAGCAAAGGCCACAGCTGGAAAGGTATTTGCTTGATAATTAGTTCCAACTCCCCCTTGCTTCCAAGTTCTCCTTTCATTAAAATTCTGTGTTTTAACTGGTCCAGTTTAAAATAAGCATTGCTATTAATTATGATCAAATTGCATTGGATTCGTTCCAAAATGTTGCTTGCCAAGACATGCAGACTGTCACTGAGTCAATTTTCTGAGATAGATATTTGTGAACAATTATTAATTTTGCATACAAGTTATTATAGCTGTTAAAAATAAATCTTTGAGCTGGATTGAATTTGCCTCCAGAATATTTTCTATAGAACTTTGTGTATATATGTTCAAAATCTAGTCTTTATTTGTGACATATAGAAGGGTTTTAAAAAAAATCTCTGTCAGACCTTAGTTGAACTTTATCCTGCTGAAAGTTGTTGAATACATTTTGAAACAGAATAATGCCATCACAAAGATATTGGACCTGATTCAAAAGGATTTTTGCAAAATGAGCAGAGAAGAAATACAAAAAGTATTTAACTTATGGTAATTGCCACATCTGTGAAGCATTTTCTATTGAATATTTGTAGCAAGTGAAGGTGAATGGCAAACTCCTCTCAACTCTAGTCTTGCTCCTGAAAATTACCCCTGCCTGGCAATTAAATTTAGGGAGGAAAATAATTGCCAACAGTGGACTTTCAAGGCTCCAGGGAATAGATTTGGAGCTGAGGGAAATACTCAGAAGGCTGAAGCCCCAATGGCACAGGTCCAGCAACATCAGTAGGTAATACTGCCTAATGTACTTAGAATGAAAATTTCTAACATCTCTCTTTTCTCTTTTCCCTGTCCAGCTTGAGAAGGAATTGTCAAAAAAGCTTGAAGAATTAGAAGGTAAAGTGTATATTCTGTCAGTATTTTTTTTATTTTTTTTTCAAATTTATATGATCACTTATCTAATCAGTGGAAATCTATCATATTATCCCTTGTTATTTTGATCTTTTTTATAGTTTTCTATTGTCATACAGTAGAAGAAAGGTATTGCAAGATATTATAAGCTCTTAGCCCAATATCAGTTCTCGTTTTAATAACGGTGAACCAAACATGTTTAATGTTAATCGTCAGAAAATCTGAGTACCGTTGTCATCTATTATGATGTTAGTTTATCTGGAAGATTGTTCATTCCAGCTACGGTAATTATCTAGCTAATGTCATGTATTTGCCTCACTGGAGAGACCTTTCTTTGGCCAGATTATCTGTTTTGCCATCCATGTTAATGGAAGGGAAAGCTAATAACATCTCAGTGCAAGAGCATTTATGCCTTTACTTGGTGGGGGGAATCGAGAAAATTACACATGTACTATTGTGCTGCTATATGGCCTGGTGCACAGATTTAATAATATATATCCTGGTAGGTGTTGTATGGAAAGAACATTCTTCTGTTATCAGCAGATCCATCTTCAAAAGTTGCTTTGAAGGATTTTTAAGTTCTTTCTATAGATTTGGGGTTTTTAACTGAACAGACAGCAGAAAGACAGACATGCTTTTTAATAGGCTAAAGAAATAGGCTAAATCTAAATTGATTTAATTGTTAGAGAATTTCATTTTTCAGTTCTTTCCTTTTTTATTGTCCTTTTTTATATGTAACTGACAGATGGTCTTTGACTATAACTAAAGTTTATTTTCTTTCCCTTCATTTCCATTATGTCCAATTTCCTTTGCCCACTAGTGATTTTTCTGTTTCTGGCAGGTGAAATAACAAGCTATCAAGATGAAATAGAGATTGAATTAGAAAATAGCCGACCCAAAGCAAAAGGAGTTTATGCAAATTATAGCAAGGATGGTAAGTTGATCTGAAATCCATTATTCAGGAATATGCTTAAATAGGAAAATAATTGTATGGCAGTTTGGTAATAGAGGCATACATTCCACAAGATTGATTTAAAATAAGGCAAGAGTGGGATAATATTAAAAAATATGAATCCTTTAATATAGCCACCTGCAACCTAGAATCTCATGCTTTATTGGATTAAAATTTTCATCATCACCAGCTATTTGAGAGGTGAGTTGGTGGAATGTCTTTTAATGGGAAAGGGAGAATGAATGTGATTTGTGCTAGTACTGGCTACCCGACCTGAGACCGCTGATTTCCTTCCCAAGTATCTTGAAAATGGAATTCAAACAGCTGCTAGAGGAAGGGACAGGGAAGGCTTATGAGTTGGTGAGGGCAGGGTACTGCAGCTATGAAGCTATGGAATTATGCAAGTATGATATATAAATAACTTCATTTTTGTCCTGAGCCTCAGTTTTGCAAATTAACAAATACTTTAAAAGTGTGATTGTGGCAGTACAATGTTTGATTTCACAATTTAAAAATCAATAAAATAAGTGAATAAAAAAATCAAATGCCAAGATTTCTATTTTCTATAATTCAGCTGATCATACCATGGTATTATCCAGGAGACTTCTGGGTGAAAATAGTTTGGATCAAGAGGTTGTTACTGTCCAACAGAAAAAGTGAATTTTGGAAAGCTGAAAATGGTGGAGGCATGTAGTGAGTTTTAAATGGCTGAATGCCAGCTACTTGAGCAGCTACTTGGGAAAATCACTTGAGCTATACTATGTAAACACTTTTGTATGAAATTATAACATTTAAGAGAATGGTGTATTATTTTATTTATTACAAAAGTACTTCAATTTAACAGAACATTGGGCGAAAATATCTGTGTATTAAAACCATTTATTCAGTGATTAGTTGAAATTACGGCAGCGCTGAACAAAAGGAATGTATAGCCTTTTCTCAAAGTGACAGCTATTACAGTGCTCCTACAGTCATTTGATTAAAATTTGGGGACTTGGCAGCTTGCCTGCACTTATGATTGCACTTCAGCTGCTTCCCCCTTCTCTATCCATCTCCCCTCCCCATTTATGTCCTTTTGGCTCACCTTTGCATCATCTGTGGCCTTTTGCTGTCTCCTCCTGGCCCTTCGCATGAGGCTTTTTACCTCATTGTCCATGGCATCCTCACGAGTCCTGTGGAAGATTACCTCATTTAGTCAGCAACTGTCTCATGAAGGGCCAGCATGGGCACACCTTGTCAGCAGCCAGAACAGGAAGACAGGTGGGGAGGGAGAGCACAGAGCTGCAGGTGTCTCGGAGTGCAGGGTGGTGAGAGTAGCTGGGATTAGGCCAGGGTGTCCCAGTTTTGCTGTTGGGATCACTGAGGTTTCCTGGGGTGGCTGCAACCTCATACACTATTATGCTGCTAGGCTGGAGTGGCTGTGGCTTGTAGCCGCAGAGTTGGAGCACACTAACAAGTCCCTGAGCTACAGTCTGGAATGCCCCAGAGCTGTGTAGTTCTAGGTCTTCTTGCCTTCCTGCAAGGCAGGGTGCAGCACGGAGAAAAGGGTAGAGATTGAGTGGGAATATGCAGTTGAGAAGAGTTGAAGGGAAGGTAGGCTCAGAGCTGGAAGGGACCAAGCGTAAAATATCTTGGATTGGGGTAATGTCCAGTGGAATCTGGTTAATGATGGCAATAGGGAGTGCTGGGATTGTCATTGCTAAGTGGTGTGTCACCTGACATCACTCATGACATCTATATTGCTTAGGAATTGAAGTTCCAGTCCCAATTACTATCAAATCTTTTAATTCCATTTATATCCCGCCCTTCTCCGAAGACTCAGGGCGGCTTACAAGCTTAGCAGTAGCCTTCATTCTATGTATATGCCTGCTTATTAGGGCTTTCACACATACCCCAAGCGGCATTATTACAAAGTCAGCTTAATTGCCCCCAACAATCTGGGTCCTCATTTTACCTGCCTCGGAAGGATGGAAGGCTGAGTCAACCTTGAGCCTTGTGGGATGCGAACCTGCACTAATTGCAGGCAGCTGGTGTTACTTAAGGAGGCATTAGCCCACTGCTCCACCAAGGCTCCACCCTAGCCTCTGAACCCAAACTCTACTTCAGCTGCTGTTCCAGTAATTGTCTGCCTGCCTGTGTGCCCCCCTGTTCTTGAAGATGCCTCCCTCAGCTCTGTTTTAGGTTTATTGTATTTTAGGTTTATTCTACCTATATTTACTTTCTCATCCTTATTATAGCTTATAACATGCAATGATATAAAAATAGCCAGATCACTGTCAACAACTCCATGTGTCGTTGAGTGTCAGGAAAGACCTAAAGCCAATATCTTGTTATTTAGGTTTTTGAAGTTATTAGCAGTTGTCTCTATATGCTGTTTTGGTATTGTTTTAATATTTTCATATAATGTATCAACTAAATACATACTTGGTTTATTAAGACTGTTCTTAATAATACTATTAATAAGATTTTCCCCCAATGCATATTTTGTGCTGTTGTTGTATACAGAGCCATACTAAATCCTTCAAGGTTTCTGAAATTTATGCATATGATATGAAGTAACAATTCCTTTTTGATACTGTTAAATTGTGTTTTCCCTATTTTCCAAAGTTGTCCATATTTTTATATGGGATGAGTCTTGGGAACTGATCTTGGCTCAGTGGTGGGGCTGTTGCTCTTCCTTCTTTTTATTATTTTAGCAATAATAGTAATCAGGGTGAGGAAGGCTCTCAGTGAGAGCTAAAACTATGCACAATTAAAGCGTACTTGGTTGCTGAATCTTATTTCTTTGATGGCCCCTACTACATGGTTTAGATTTCAATTCTTGGAATAGTACTTCATTATCGAAGTGCCATAATTCAGAGACAAGATGTAGAAGAATTAATTCCTAATAACATCAGTCATGTTCATAAAAGCAGGCTCTGCACCCATTATCATGAGTTCATTCAACTCTGGGACTCTGTCTATATCTTCAAAGGAGAAATAGCATTGCAACTCCTGGCACTAATTACCATTTTGATGAAAGTGTCAGCTCTACAAATGACTCTTTCCTATTGCGAGGATAAGTTTAAATGTACCACTACTCCAGCCCGCCTAGCTTCTGACCTTCTAGTGCTGTCACTGAATGTCTTTTGTGGATCTTGGAAGCTAAATTGAAAACAAGAAAAGTTTGGCTGACAGCCATAAAAAAATCCCATGCCCGTTTAATATTAAGTGATGACGAAGTGGTTAGTAGCATCCAGAAGCCTATTGAAATAGGTGGATATACTTCAGCAGAATGTAAAAGCAAGATCCTGAGTGAAAAGGTACATTTTGAGACTCCCAGACTTAATAAGGAGAAGCCAACGCAAACTCAAGTGGCAATTCCAAAATAGAGGTCCCACCAAGGAAAAGGTAATTAATTGTTGCTTTTTTGAAGGAACTAATCATTGGCATGAAATATATCCATGTTAATTACATTATTAGATAGCATGCTGGATAGCTGCGTAGCAGTTTAGTCTAGTGGTTAAAGCATTAGGCTAGAAATCAGAAGTCTGCATTCTAGACCTGCCTTAGGCATGAAAGCCAGCTAGATAATTTTGGATCAGATACTCTCTCAGCCCAATCCACTTTATAGATTTATTGTTGTGGGAAAAATAGGAGAAATGAGTAAAAATATGTTCTCTGCCTTTAGTTATTTATAAAAAAATAAAGGGATAAAAATCAATCAAACAAACAAACAAGCAACGAACAACTTAGTATTGCTCAAGTGATGTCAAGCCTGACTCATATCAGTGATTTTGCTTAAAATCCACTATAATTGAACTCTCAGGAGATTTCAGTATTCTACAGTTCTGTATGTTTTTTCCATTTGTAATTGGAAAATTGGTCTAATTTGAACCCACTCCTAGACATGTGAGTAAATGTAACACTGTAAGCCAGAGGTCCCCAACCCCCGGTCCGTGGACTGTCACCGGGCTGCGGCATGCCAGAAACTGGGCTGTGAAGCCCCATCCGTGAGATGCAGGCAGTACATTTATTTATTATTTATTTATTAATTTAATTTATATACCGCCCTTCTCCCGGGGGACTCAGGGCGGTGAACAGGGCAATACATAAAAACTAGATACAAAAATTAAAATTATTAAAACATGATTAAACAATGCCCATAAATTAATACAAATTTAAAATTAAAGTCATTTATAAAAATCCCACCCCATCCCATCAGGCCAGGCCAGCTTGTTTAAAGAGATGAGTTTTAAGATCGCGCCGGAAGGAGCGGAGATCGGGCGCCATCCGGAGCTCAACTGGAAGATGGTTCCATAAATCCGGTGCACCCACAGAGAACGCTCTCCCCCTGGGGGCCACCAGTCGGCATTCTTTGACCGGTGGCACCCTGAGGAGGCCCTCTCTGTGGGAGCGTACTGGGCGGAGGGAAGTTGACGCCGGCTGCAGGTGCTCCCCAAGGTATTCTGGACCCATGCCATGAAGGGCTTTGTAGGTCATTACCAACACCTTGAACCTCACCCGGAAGACAACTGGTAACCAATGCAGCTCGCGGAGCAAAGGTGTGACATGGGAGTATCGGGAAACTCCCAGTACAACTCTCGCGGCTGCATTCTGTACCAGTTGGAGCCTCTGAGTGGTCTTCAAGGGTAGCCCCATGTAGAGAGCGTTGCAGTAATCAAGACGAGAGGTCACGAGCGCATGAGTGACCGTACGTAAGGCATCCCGGTCTATATAGGGCCGCAACTGGCGCACCAGGCGAACCTGGGCGAAGGCCCCCCTAGTCACAGCTACAATATGGTCTTCTAAGGAGAGTTGTGAATCTAGGAGGACTCCCAGGTTGTGAGCCATATCTACAGGAGATAATGACTCACCCCCCATAATGAGGGGTGGGATATCCTGAATATCCCGAGATGCCGGTACGCACAGCCACTCAGTCTTGTCAGGGTTGAGTCGAAGCCTGTTCCTCCCCATCCAGACCCGGACCGCCTCCAGGCACCGGGACATCACGTCGAGGGCATCACTGGGGTGGTTTGGGGTCGAAATGAAAAGTTGGGTATCATCAGCATACTGATGATACCCAACTCCAAAACCACGAATGATCTCACCCAGCGGTTTCATGTAGATGTTGAACAGGAGAGGCGAGAGGACCGACCCCTGAGGAACTCCACAAGCGAGAGGCCTCGCGGTCGACCTCTGCCCCCCTGCCAACACCGACTGCGAGCGTCCCAGGAGATAGGAGAACCACTGAAGAACGGTGCCTCCCACTCCCAATCCCCTGAGACGCCGCAGCAGGATACCATGGTCGATGGTATCGAAAGCCGCTGAGAGGTCTAATAGGACTAGAACAGAGGAATATCCCCTGTCCCGAGCCCTCCAGAGATCATTCACCAGCGCGACCAATGCCGTCTCCGTGCTGTACCCGGGCCTGAAGCCCGATTGGTACGGGTCTAGATAATCCGCTTCATCCAGGACCAGAGGGAGCTGATGCGACACCACACTCTCAACAACCTTCGCAAGAAAGCGAAGGTTGGAGACCGGACGAAAGTTATTCAAAACAGCCGGGTCCAAGGCAGGCTTCTTGAGGAGAGGTCTTACCACCGCCTCTTTCAAGGCGGCGGGAAAACTACCCTCACTCAGAGAGGCAGATATAACCGCCTGGAACCAGCCTCGTGTCCCCTCCCAGGCTGCATAAACCAGCCAGGAAGGGCACGGGTCCAATAAACGTGGTGGAGCTCAGCCTCCCCATGATCCTGTCCACTTCCTCCGGAGTTACAGGATTGAACTCCTCCCAGATGACATTGACAAGACCGCTCGTGTCCTGATCGTCCGATACTGCCCAGTCGGAGTCCAAACCGGTCCGAATCCGAGCGATTTTGTCCGACAGATGTTGACTAAATTCCTCGGCACGCCCCTGCAAGGGTTCCCCACTCACCTCCTGATTAAGGAGGGAGCGGGTCACCCTAAACAGGGCGGCCGGGCGATTATCTGCGGACGCGATGAGGGCAGCGAAGTAGTTAGACCTCGCTACCCTCATCGCTGCGAGATAAGACCTAATATGGGTTCTTAGTCGCAATCTGTCGGATTCAGATCGGCTGGACCTCCAAACGCTCTCTAGGCCCCGTCTCCGACGCTTCATCTCCCGGAGCTCCGCGGAGAACCATGGAGCCCATTGGGATCTGCGCCGGGTCAGGGGCCGCAAGGGTACAACTCGGTCAAGTGCCTCCGTGGCCGTCCACGGAGTACATGAAACCACGACCCCTCTGGTCCACATAAAAACCTCTTTCCACTGAACCAGTCCCTGGTGCCCAAAAGGTTGGGGGCCTCTTGTCTAAGCTACAATAGGTAATGAACTGTCTGCAGCAAGGACATCATTTCGGGGAGCCCCTCACATGGATTACTCTTTTTCAGGATGAAATGCCTACTGACATTGTATGTGGTATTATACAAATATTATGAATATGTTACTATACTTGGTAGAGTTTCATAAAAATGGATGTCAAACATTTTAAAGAGAAATGATCAGTTTATAACTGGAATATGAAATAATGTTAAAACACAGTTGGACACAATTTACTAATTTGGAGGGGAAAATTCATGTGTTTGCTTATGTGCCGCATAGAGATTACACACGTTACTGTGCAGAATAAATGAGCTAGGCCTTTTGTCTTTCTGAAGATATGACTTTGGTCCTTTGACAAGCACAGATAACAAACTGTTGAAAGGTAGAAAAAATAATCTTGAGAATCTTAAGAAACTCGTAAATAGATATCAAGCACTTTTAATTTTATCATATCTGATAACATTTGATCCTCTTACCATTAAAGATTGCATAGAAGATACTATTTCAAGTATATTTGGAGATGAGGATGGAGAAGATGAAGAATTGGCAGCAGCTGCAAATCATCTGAACATGGACTTTTATAATGAACTTCTTGATAAAGATAGATCAAAAGAAAAAGAAATTGCTGTAAGGCCATCTGCTCTGGAATCACTTCTTGGACCTCTTCCTACTGCAGCCAGTCTTGGAATAACAGAATCTATAAAAGAATGTATCTTGACTAAAGACCGAGATCATAGTAAGTATAAATTTATTGGTAAATTATTCATTTGAATAATCACCAAATTATGATACTTTGTGAACATTAATTGTGGGCTTCTCAGGGCACTAGTGTTTGCATTTTGTAGTATTTATAAATGTTGCAGTTTTTTAATTAGTTCCATAGATTTTCTTTTTATTTGACATGTTTTCATTCTTTTCAAAATAGATTTGTTGGCTTACACTGTACATATGTGGTTTTCATATAATGAATAAAATGTGGCTTTCTTCATGCCTTGAAAATGATTAAAACCCTAGTAAGGAAAGAGTGACAATATTCAGCATGTCACTCAGGATTGAACTGAGAAGTTTTTGATGTTCTTTGAACTTGGTTGCTTACTTGCAGACTTTTCATTGCCCAACCAGATAACATCATCAGTACCTTATACTTCATATTTTCTGTGTTTTGCTGTTCCTTCTGTATACATGCACTTACAATCTGAAGACTCATGAATATCTCTGGGATATTTGCAGGTTGTCATAATGACTTTGAGGTTGGTAGGTAAAGTATTTAGTATTCGCACTGTGACCCCATCTCTGTAGAACACTCTACCATTGGATGCGAGAACTGCTCCCACCTTTTTGGCCTTCCTGAAGGGGATGAAACCTTGGTTTGGCCAATTGACGTGGGGCTCCAAGGGAGGTGCTCACCACTGGAGGTGTTTGACGGGGTAAGAAGATATCATCCCCATGCCGTACGTCTCTTGGTCCTGGACTTTTGTATAGTTTAGGTTTAGGTTTAGGTTTATTCAATTTCTATACCGCCCTTCTCCCAAAGGACTCAGGGCGGTTAACAGGGCATATATAATAAATAACAGTACAAAAATTAAAAAGAGATTAAACCAATGCCCAATTAAAATACAATGACAATAAAATAGTAAAAAACCTGTTAAAAAACCCTCCCCATCAGGCCAGACCAGCTAGTTCAAAGAAGTGGGTCTTCAGCCCGCGGCGGAAGGAGCGGAGGTCCGATGCCATCCGGAGCTCAACCGGCAGTTGGTTCCATAGTGCCAGAGCACCCACAGAGAAGGCCCTCCCCCTGGGGGCCACTAGTCGACATTCCCTGACTGGAGGCACCCTGAGGAGAAATTTTAAAAATTAAAAATTTTAATTTGCATACTTAGAATAATTTAATTGCTTTTCCACTTATCTTTTTATGATTTGTAAGCTGTCCAGAATTGCCTTATAGGGGAGATGGGTGGCATATAAATGTAATAAATAAAAATAATAGTAATTTATTGTCTGCTATTTTATCATGATCTGCTAGGGATTGCCTATAATTCATTATAGCTTTCCAGTTGTACATAGAGGTACCCTACACCTTCTACAAAGAAACAGAAATCTAATTTGGGCCTCATTAAAGTATTGGGTTGTCCAGAGAACAAAAACAGAATGCTGGAGGATATAGATTTGAAGGCTGAGCCAAAATGACGTTACAATATTCTTGGAATCAGAGGCATTGAAACATGATATTTCTAGAGAATAAAGGGCAGCAGACAAGCCAGTGGTGCAAAGTAGATGAATCCAAGTCATACATAGGCTTTTCCTCTGTTTAAAGAGAAATTATTTTCAAAGTGTGTTGTGCCTCTTTTCCGAGCTTATACTCAGTTTTTACGTGTTTCCTCCTCAGAATTGTGAGAAGTTATATTTACAATTTTAGCAAGAGTTGTCAGCTTTCCTGCACATGCACACACAAACAGGGCTGAGGGTTATACAGTATGTAGTGCTGGGACCAAAAATTGCTCACCTCTTTTTATATATATCTAATTTGAACCAGACATATTGATAGATTAGCTGACTGCAGATGCAGAAATTCTATCTTGTTTAATGAAGTGTGCAGTGTAATAGCAGTGCTTGCTTCTTGATTCCTCTTCAGAATCAGTACATGGTACCTGTTTTCTGCAGCCATTAATTTCCTTCTCATTTCTGTGACTTTCCATGACAAGTGTTGTGTGCTTTTATCATCACTTTTTACACTCCTGTCCCTGCTGCACACCCTCACCCTTATTAAAGGTGCCTTTTGATCTTCAAATGCTCCAGACCTGAGGCTCAGGTGGGCTGCATACCATCCCTTATAAATGTTTAAGAGTAATATAAATCTATAGGGAATTTTTCGGGCAGTTTGTGTACTATAGAGTAACTTCCTTCATCTGGTGGCCTTTTGGTATGTTGGACAATTGTCAAAATCATACTAGCTGGAAATTCTAGAGGCAGTGGTTGAATACATATGGAGCGCTCTATAACACACTAAAACAAGAGAACTTTCCCCCAATTCCTTCCAGAAATTTCAGCTATAGCTTCTATTAGTTTTAACTTCATAGCCAGTAATCAAGAATAATAGGGGTTGTTATTCCATGTACCTAGTTCCTAATTTGCCTATTCTCATTCTAAGGAACTTGGTAAGAAAAGTTAGTTCATTGTGTACTTCAGGTTGTCTTTTTAAACATGCTCAGATTTGGCTTTATTTATCATATTTTTTGCTAACAGTACCAAAATCACACAATAACTTTGTTTCCACTTACTGAGATGTGCATTATTTTTGTGTTCCTCATTGCCACTTGTCAAACTCCTTTAGTTTGTACAGATTACTTTCGGCTTGCTGTAAATGTGTATTCTACCATGTGAAAAGATTTCTCTAACTGGGTTATGATAAATCTTAATAGGAACAAACCTTTTGCATCAAACCTTGTATTTACAGCTCATAAATTTGAGTGTCTTTATAGACTATTGAATCTTTGATTGAGCCTTTATTATGCTGTTAATGTGATTTTTTCCAACTGGCATAATAATGCAGGAACCTTCTCTCGTCTATCCCCATCTGCTTTATTCGCAGTTTAGTTGGAATAAAGTGCAGTTGGTATGATTTTATTGTTTTAATAAATGTGTGGATTGCGTAATGACAATGCATATTTCTTTTCTACCTATAGTTTGAATAGCATAAGGTTCATATTGCAGTTCCAAAGGTGCTTTTCTAAAAGGCAACCGTAATTTCTTGGGTTTTTTTTTTTTGACAGTGTTTAACTTCTCATCCAAAAGGCTTCTTCAGCAGCACTCCTTGACAGAGGTGGCATCATTACTGTCACACTATTTCAGCCCCAGCATCACAACTGCTAACAAGAAGTACAACCTCAAGCCTTGAAGCATAGCCATCCAGTCTGTATTCCACTGACATTCGCTATCATCTTCTTCCCACTGCTGACAAGGCATGATCAGCTTGGCCCTAAGCAAGGCAAATCTGATTGACTTCTTCCTGAGGCTGGGCACTCTGTTCTCCAATTGCCATACACCATTCTTCAGATACTTAGGAAGGCTTTAAGGCCTTCCAAAGCTTTGCAAGAAGGCTGCATGCACCTTTCTCTAAATCATAGGTCGGCAACCCACAGCTCCGGAGCCGCATGCGGCTCTTTAAGCCGTCTCTTGTGGCTCCCACTCCTCCTCTGCCATGTGCAGTTCCGAAAAAAAAGTGGGACTGAACAAGTTCAATCAATCAATTCAAACTGCTCACAAAACAAACAAACAAAACCAAAAAAAACCTCCTGAATTGATTGGTTGAACTTCTTTGGTTTGTGGGACTGTCCATAAGCCGTTTGTGGGACTGTCTACAAGCCGTTTGTGGCACTGCCCACAAACCTCTTTGCTTCTTCGGACTGCATATGGCGACAGCGGAGGAAGAGATGGGAGGACTGGAAAGGTGAGTGGGCCCTTTTTCTACCTGCTGCGCGGGTGGGGACGGCCAGTCTCGGGGTGCCCTGGGCCTGCCTCTTCCCTGCCCAGCAGGTCTCCCTTTACCCTGCTCTGCCGCCATCTCTGCTAGCCCAGGGGTGTGTGTCCCACCGGGGGTCTCAGAAGCTTCTGCTGTTGGCCTCCACCTTTTGGCTGCCCCCTTCTCTCAGCTGGCTGGCCCAAATGAAGAGGAGCCGAAGGCAGCAGCTTTGCAAGCCTTTGTTCAGGCCAGGCAGCTGAGAGAACAGGGCGGTGGAGGCTGGATGGCCCGAAAGAAAAGCAGCCGAAGGCAGCAGCTCTGCAAGCCTCCTCCACCCACTTCATTCGGGCAAGGCAGCTGAGAGAATGGGGTGGCGGAGGCTGGATGGCCCCGAAAGAAAACCAGCCGAGGGCAGCAGGTCTGCAAGCCTCTGCCACCCCCTTCGTTCGGGCCAGCCAGCTGAGAGAACGGGGCGGTGGAGGCAGGCGGATCCCCATATGGGGGTGGGGATGCCTCCGGGTCCCTGCACAAACGGCAGTACTCAGGTGTGGGCGATGCTGCCGGCAGCAGAAGAAGGAGGTGCAAGCTGTGAAGAAAAACTCTTTGCACTCCGATTCGTCCCAGAGAGGGACTTTCATTACTTCAGAGATGTTGTTTTTATTCGGGAATTAAATTTCACATACGTTCGGCAATGTTCACGCCAAAGTGGGACACGTGTGCGTGGTACTATAATCGAAGCCACGCGAGGAGCCGAGCTTAGCAAAAGCACCTCCGATGCCATTTCCTCCACCCGAGAAGCAAAATAAAGGGCGCACAGGGCGTGTGCTTACGCTCAGTTGTATGTTTGGAACCCACATGCTCCATTTGTAGTTGTGGTGTCCCCGGGTGGGCTCTTTATTGCTCGGCCCACCTGCCTTGTGGTAACCCACCCTTTCCTCCCCCCCCACTACTACCCTTCTCCCCCTGCGCTTGGTTGGCCTTAGAGCAGCTGCTGGGCAATGCCGTTTGTGCGCTACCGAAAGGTGGTGATCCTGGGAAACTGCTCTGCCCGGCTGGAGGAAAGCGGAGGGGGCTGTCCGCGGGAGGCACCACATGGCAAGAGGTGCCGGGCGGCTGCTCTGCTGTGAGCAGTGCCTCAAGAGCCGGGTGTGGGTGGGAGTTGGAAGTTTGGTGGAGAACAAAGGGAGCACTGTGGAAAAGAGAGCCGGGCAGACTGGGCACATGCCGAAGTGATGGCTGGGAGGATAGCAGCGAAAAGGGGACCGAGGGAGGGGTGGCGGGTTTGCACTGTTCCTGAGCTGACCAAGTCTGTAGGGCAACTTACGAGGGATCTGGGAGCTGGCGGGTGTTGCCTGGTGGAGAGGCAGGGGCGGCAGAAGTTTGCAGGCGAGGGAGGGGAGGCACCAGAACGCCAGGGAGATTACCACCTTGGTTGCCCCGTTTGCTGGGCGGTGGCAGGGTGTGAAAGAGCAAGTGGTTGCGCGTGTGTAGTCACAGAAGATGCTAAGCCGGACGCAACCCTCGGATTGAGCTGCAGAGAGCTGGGTGGGTGGGTGGGGCAGGGCCAGTGCATGTCTCGCCTTCAGCTCCACTCTTCAATGAAGCCTGTTCTGCGCATGCGTGCATGCGCGCACGCATTTTGCGGCTCCCACTTTTTTCTTTTGTGAGGGAACTGGTTCCGAGTGGCTCTTTCACCGTTTCAGGTTGCCAACCCCTGCTCTAAATTGTGAGAAAGATGCAAGAAGGGGGCACACAATTTGGAGAACAGTGTGTGTCATTTGGAGAAAGACAGATATAATCCAGTGAGGTATCAGCAAATCTCAGCCTTTGAAGAGTTATGAGAACAGCACACATGATTTGAAAAAAAGTCTTGCATGGTCGTGGGAAGAAGCTGTCTCTCATAGGTCCAGGCTAGACATGTCTCATCAGCAGTGGGAGGAAGAAGGTGGCGAAGGTCAGGTGGGTGTGGCTGGTTGGTGGAGCACAGGCTGAAGTAGAGGAGTGCTCTGTGTAGAGGAGTCCAGCTGTGCAGAGTGACCAAAAGAGCAGAAATGTGGGTAGTTCTCAAAGAGGCAGTCCTTTACCATACTGAGGCTGCAGGCTATGAGCGATCAACCTGGGAATGGCTTGAATCGGGTTGGATTCTCACCTAATGACTGGTGGAATTCAGTAAATGAGACAACAGGGACTTCCCGGATTTCTGGATGCAGTCCTGTGACATTTTATGACTACATTGCTTAGTGACAATAATACTGTTTCCAATTACCATTGTTAACGAAGGGTTACTTATGGAATGAAGCCTGATTCCTAATCAGTATGTACGTACATACTGTATGTATGCATTTATATTTATATATATTTATATATATATTTACGTGTGTGTGTGTGTGTGTGTGTGTGTGTGTGTGTATGTATGTATATGTATACACACACACATATCTTGTTTTGATATATGATAGGTGAACTACTGGGCCATTGGTTAGGCATATCAAAACGTTTTGATTCAGAGGTATATAGAATATAATAGTGATACCAATGCCCTCTCATTTTTACTTAAAGATTTTAGGTTACTATAATGCCCTGGAATATGGTAATAACTTTCAAGACTGTAAACTGCAGCTAAGCTATCTATTAAAACTGCCCAAAGTGATTATATATTTTCTATTCTTATATTATAACTTTAGTAGTTATTATTTGACTTCTTAGCACAAATCATAGAGTTAGTTTATGCTTTATAATTATAGTTTTGGCCTTGGATTCTTGAGATATTATCTTTGCCATTTTGTTTTGAACTTATAGATCAAAGAGTGAGAGACTCAGAGAGCAATGCTATTATGAAAGTTCGTCTTTAGACTCAGGATGATGTTTTGAGAATTCTTGGGATAGGCAATTCCAAATAGTTATTAAATTCACTGGATAATCGTGGATCAGTTGTTTTGTCTTGAACTAACTCACCCCATTGGAATAGCCTAAGAACAAAAGGTCAATGGGATCATGTACTTGAACATGAGGCACAATGGTACCCAAAATCTGGAGTTAATTGCCTAGGCTATAGTAAGTATTCTCCTTTAAAAAAGACCCTTTTAGAATTTTCTCCTTTATGGAAAAAACATATGACATAGGAAATTGAATTTGCTTTTATGGCTTTTGATGGTATTTGACTTTTGCTATATAGGTTGATTATGTTTTATAATAATAATAATAAGTAAGTTGGAAGGGACCTTGGAGGTCATCTAGTCCAACCCCCTGCTCAGGCAAGAAACCCTATACCATTTCAGCCAAATGGCTGTCCAGTCTCCTCTTAAAAACTTCCAGTGTTGGAGCATTCACCGCCTCTGGAGGCAGGTTGTTCCACTGGTTAATTGTTCTAACTGTCAGGAAGTTTCTCCTTAGTTCTAGGTTGCTTCTCTCCTTGACTAGTTTCCATCCATTGCTTCTTGTCCTGCTCTCAGGTGCTTTGGAGAATAGCTTGACTCCCTCTTCTTTGTGGCAGCCCCTGAGATATTGGAACACTGCTATCATGTCACCCCTCACTCTTCTCTTCGTTAAACTACACATACCCAATTCCAGTAACCGTTCCCTATATGTTTTAGCCTCCAGCCCCCTAATCATCTTTGTTGCTCTTCTCTGTACCCTTTCTAGAGTCTCAACATCTTTTTTACATCGTGGTGACCAAAACTGGATGCAGTATTCCAGGTGTGGCCTTACCAAGGCATTGTAAAGTGGTTTAGTACTTCACGTGATCTTGATTCTATCCCTCTGTTAATGCAGCCTAGCACTGTGTTGGCTTTTTTGGCAGCTGCAGCACACTGCTGGCTCATATTGAAGTGATTGTCTACTAGGACTCCGAGATCCCGCTCACAGTTACTACTATTGAGCAAGGTACCACCTATACTATACCTGTGCATTTGATTTTTCCTGTCTAAATGTAGAACCTTACTTTTTTCACCATTGAATTTCATTTTGTTAGATAGCACCCAGTGTTCGAGTCTGTCCAGATCAGGGGTGTCAAACTCAATTTCATTGAGGGCCGCATCAGCATTGCGGTTGCCCTCAAGGGGCCGGGTGGGTGTGGCCAGGGTGGGTGTGGCCTACTGGGTGGGCGTGGCTAGAGTGCGTATGGCCTACTGGGTGGGCATGGCCAGCTCTACATCGTTCACATCAACCCGGGCAGGAGTGGGACAGATTTGAGGTTCTCTGGCAGAAGGAGAGTCTCTGGGCCAGGGCCAAGGCAGTGGGGGCCGTTCCCTCACTGTTTCCAGGATGGCTTCTCGGGCCGCATGAAACCACTTCGGGCCGGATCCGGCCCCCGGGCCTTGTGTTTGACATGTCTTTAGCGGCACTGCTGCTCTTTAGCGGCACTGTCGCCCTCGGGCCGTTTCGACGGTGGAAAGGGCGACTGTTAGTCATCTTGGCGGCGACGGCGTCTTCAGTCCATTCAGTGGCGGAGAAGATGACCGCGGATCATCATAATGGTACTAGGATGACGTGGTTCCCCCACCGCCTTTGGACTGCTTTTGCAGCGATGTTCGCGATTTGGACCATCTTCACTACCTGGGCCTGCTTGCCCTTTTTGTCTCGGACATATGGACATATATACTTATCATCTTGTCTGCCTACCTTCCCCCTCTCCCCTTGGATTTTGGGACATAACTGGGTATCGGCCACGGTGGGAGAGTGGCTTGACTTTTTCTATCTGCGACCCCATGGAGGTGAGAGCTCTATGGGGTTGCCTACCCAGAGGATATCTGGCCCACCTCCAGGAACAGAGTTGCAACCCGTCGTGAGAGGGCGGGGGGTGGCCTGTCTCTGGGGGCACCCAACTGAGTGGCAGTGAAGTTGGGTGGGGACCAAGATATCTGTCTTTATGCTTCGATCCTCCCACTAATGGGACGCCTTTCCTGGACCTGCTAGACTTATGCGGAAATATACTAGCACGGATTTGTGTGCCCTCAGGGGAGCCCCCCTCTCCTGGGTGCGACCCGCCTCTTTAAACACTTTCAACCTCGATGACGGGCCCGAGTTTTGGGACCCTGAGAGATGGCCGGGCAGGGGCAGGGGCCGTCAACGTAAAGTTAACAGAAGGCCTCTGATCATTTTTTTATCTAGATTTTTTATAGGGTTAGGGAGGGGGGTGGGTGATAAGGGTTGTCTGGCCTTGGGGGGTGGCCAATCAACCATGGTTCAGGCCGGACTTGGGTCTAACCGCGCGGCGGGAGAACGGGGTGTCGCTGTCTCCGGAGCTCACGAGCGGGTCGTGGGATTACCAATTCCCACGACGGGGAATGGCAGCAGGCGGATAGACAGGGGGCCGTATCGCTACCGGGAGGGCCATCTCCGCTACTTGCAAGCGGTGAGGCGCTCCGACCCTCTGCCTCTTCCCCGAGGTTCCGGGAGCGAGGATGTGCAGCCTCCTGAGCTCCGGCTGGTGTATCTGAATGCCAGGTCCGTGGTTAACAAAGCTCCCCTCGTTAGGGATTTAGTTGAGGGTGAGCATGCGGACCTGGCCTGCATCACGGAGACCTGGTTGGGCCCAGAGGGTGGGGTCCCTTTGGTTGACCTCTGCCCACCAGGCTTCCGGGTGCTGCACCGGTCAAGAGCTCAAGGTAGGGGTGGGGGAGTGGCGGTTATTATTAGGGAGACCTTATGTCCGCGGGAGACCACCGTTTCTCAGATAGTCGGGTGTGAGTCTCTCTTTGTGAGATTTGGTTCTGGGGCGCAGTTGGGTTTGCTGCTGACGTACATTTCGCCTAGTCGTACAGCGGCAGCCCTGCCCGAGCTGCTTGATATCCTCTCAGGGTTGGTGGTTGAGTTTCCCAAACTTATAGTTTTGGGAGACTTCAATCTACCATCCCTGGGAGGCTCATCTGAGCTAGCTCGGGAGTTCATGGCTTCCATGACGGCCATGGACCTGACGCAAGTAATTTCTGAACCAACTCATGAGGGAGGCCACACTCTTGACCTGATTTTTTTATCTAGATGGTGGTTGGATGATCTTGGTGGGGGCTCTCCATTTATTATGCCCCTGTCATGGACCGATCATCATCTCCTGCGGATGGTCTTCTGTTTTGCCACCCCCCGCCGTGGGGATACGGAACCAATTAGATGGTACCGCCCCAGACGCTTAATGGATCCTGATAGATTCCAAGCGGCGCTGGGGTCCCCACCTGCCTCCATTGCTCACAGCTCGGTGGATGCCTTAGTGGAAACCTGGGAAAGGTCAGCCACTGAGGCACTTGACCGGGTTGTACCCTTGCGGCCCCTGACCCGGCGCAGATCCCAGCGAGCTCCATGGTTCTCCGCGGAGCTCCGGGAGATGAAGCGTCGGAAACGGGGCCTAGAGAGCTGTTGGAGGTCGAGCCGATCCGAACCCGATCGGTTGCGGTTAAGAACCTATATTAGGTCTTATCTCGCAGCGATGAGGGTGGCGAGGTGTAATTACTTCTCTACCCTCATTGCGTCCGCAGATAATCGCCCGGCCGCCCTGTTTAGGGTGACTCGCTCACTTCTTAATCAGGAGGTGAGGGAGGATCCCTTGCAGGGTCGTGCCGAGGAATTTAGTCAACATCTGTCGGATAAAATCGCTCGGATTCGGACCGGTTTGGACTCCAGCTGGGCAGAGTCAGGCGATCAGGACACGGACGGTCTTGTCAATGTTATCTAGGAAGAGTTTGATTCTGTGACCCCTGATGAAGTGGACAGGATTATGGGGAGGCTGAGCTCCTCCACATGTTTGTTGGATCCGTGCCCTTCCTGGCTGGTTTATGCAGCTAGGGAGAGGACACGAGGCTGGCTCCAGGCGGTTATATCTGCTTCTTTGAGTGAGGGTTATTTCCCCACCGTCTTGAAGGAGGCGGTGGTGAGACCTCTCCTCAAGAAGCCTGCCTTGGACCCAGCTGTATTGAACAACTTTCGTCCAGTCTCCAACCTTCGCTTTCTTGCGAAGGTTGTTGAGAGTGTGGTGGCGCATCAGCTCCCTCTGGTCCTGGATGAAGCGGATTATCTGGACCCCTACCAATCGGGTTTCAGGCCCGGGTACAGCACGGAGACGGCATTGGTCGCTCTGGTGAATGATCTCTGGAGGGCTCGGGACAGGGGATATTCCTCTGTCCTAGTCCTATTAGACCTCTCGGCGGCTTTCGATACCATCGACCATGGTATCTTGCTGCGGCGTCTCAGGGGATTGGGAGTGGGAGGCACGGTTCTTCGGTGGTTCTCCTCCTATCTCCTGGGACGTTCGCAGTCGGTGTTGGCAGGGGGGCAGAGATCGGCCCCGAGGTCTCTCGTTTGTGGAGTTCCTCAGGGGTCGGTTCTCTTGCCTCTCCTGTTCAACATCTACATGAAACCGCTGGGTGAGATCATTCGTGGTTTTGGAGTTGGGTATCATCAATATGCCGATGATACCCAACTTTTCTTTTCGACCCCAAACCACCCCAGTGATGCCCTCGCTGTGATGTCCCGTTGCCTGGAGGCGGTTCGGGTCTGGATGGGGAGGAACAGACTTCAGCTCAACCCTGACAAGACTGAGTGGCTGTGCATTCCGGCATCCCGGGACATTCAAAATGTTCCATCTCTTTCTATGGGGGGTGAGCTCTTACCCCCCGTGGATAGGGCTCGCAACTTGGGAGTCCTCCTAGATTCACGGCTTACCCTAGAAGATCATGTAGTGGCCGTGACTAGGGGGGCTTTTGCCCAGGTTCGCCTGGTGCGCCAGTTGCGGCCCTATCTGGACCGGGATGCCCTGTGCACGGTCACTCATGTGCTCGTGACCTCCCGCCTTGACTACTGTAATGCTCTCTACATGGGGCTTCCCTTGAAGACCACTCGGAGGCTCCAACTGGTACAGAATGCGGCCGCGAGAGTTGTCTTGGGAGTTTCCCGGTACTCCCATGTTACACCTTTGCTCCGCGAGCTGCATTGGTTACCAGTTGTCTTCCGGGTGAGGTTCAAGGTCTTAGTTATGATCTTTAAGTCCCTACATGGCATGGGTCCGGGGTACCTCGGGGACCACCTGCTGCCGGCTTCAACTCCCCTCCGCCCTGTGCGTTCCCACAGAGAGGGCCTCCTCAGGGTGCCTCCGGTCAGGGAATGCCGACTGGCGGCCCCCAGGGGGAGAGCCTTCTCTGTGGGTGCCCCGGCTTTGTGGAACCAACTGCCGGTGGAGCTCCGGACGGCATCGGACCTCCGAACTTTCCGTCGTGGTCTGAAGACCCATTTGTTTGAATTGGCCGGTCTGGCCTGATGGGGGAGCTGGGTTTTAAATTGTTATTTTAGATTGCATTATTGTTTTTTAATTGGGCACTGATTTAATCTTTGTTTTAACTTTTGTATAGTATGGTATTTTTATTTATATGCCCTGTGAACCGCCCTGAGTCCCCAGGGAGAAGGGCGGTATATAAATTAAATAAAACATAAACAAACAAACATAAACATGTCTGGTCCAGATCCTCCTGTATTTTAAGCCTATCTTCTGGAGTGTTGGCTATTCTTGCCAGCTTGGTGTTGTCTGCAAATTTGATGAGTTCCCCATTTTATTATGCATTGTGTCTTACGTTTTAAAGCAATATGAAAGTAGCTGGGAAATGAAGTAGAAATTTGAGTTAATGATTATAAAAATAAGTGGAAGAGTTTTGTACTATCCACGCTGAAAAAGCTGAATTTAGTAGTTTCACACATGGGAACATCGGCAGTATGCCACCTTAAGGACACAGCTGTGTGTTTCTACTCCTCTTGCCAAAAATCTTCTATGCAACATCATGATGGATGATGTCACTTATCAGTTTGGCAGAGTTCTATCTAATTTGATCAAACTTGGGGATGTTGGAACACAATGGTGCTATATTGACAACTATTGTTTTTTAGCAAGTATTTTTTTTCTTTATAGGCTTGTTTGTGGAACAGGTTCACATATTGGCTAACATAAAATACAACAGCTTTTTTCCTGGATTGCTTTTTTTCCTTTCTGGCATCTTTGAGGGTTCCGAGGTTTCAGAGCCTTGCTGCCATCATGGTCTCCTGTCCTCTTGTTAACTTTTTGTTGAAGTTGAAATGTGTGCAGATATAATTGGCTTATCCTTTTCCCCTTAAGTATGCAACAACCCCTGAAATTCATCTGTCTTCTTGATCGGCTACTTTATCATTGTATACAAAAGGTGTGTAATCAAGGAGATGGAGATTGGAAGAACACGACCTGTAAGTGATCAGGGGGCAAGGGGAAAAAGAGCTCTGGTTAAGAGGATGGATTGCTTCCTTTGTTCGTAGCTTTGAAGCTTATAACAGTCAATTATTTGGATGAGCGGTCATCAGGAACAAGCAAAAAGAATTACTCCTTTGCCCATTTCTTCCTGTTTCCTTTACCTAGAAGCCTCTTATTACAATAACCATAAAAGGCCATCGAATTGCTTTTGATTATTACAGCAGCGTTATAGAAAATGAAACCTTGGAAATCTAATGAATTCAAGTGAAAACAAAACCCATTGTAGATGTTACTTAAGTGATTATTGTTGTTTGAATGAAATATCGGGCTAACAGCTTTCCAAGAATACATCCAGCACAGAGAGGACTCATCATCACACTTTCTGTTGTAGATGAAAATTTATTAAGCCCTTTTCAGAAACTGCGATCCTTGCCCTTGGCAAAGATGATACAAGAGAACATAGACAGGATTTTACTGGAGTTAACTGCTTTGAAGTCAGCATAACAAATGATAGACCAGTATCCAGAGCTATGAGGAGCCCCTGACCATGTCTTTACTTAATTTACATTTTGCCCTAGATGACCCTTTTCTGACTTTGACTTTCTTAGGATTACTGGGCACATGATGCTAATGAGATTTCTATATTATTTTAGTTATATTTGCAACTAAATTCATTTATAATCTTAATTTTCTAATTTTTGATTAGAAAGTAAAATATATTAGGATACGACCAGGTTATGAGGCATAGAATATAGGTTTTGGAACACTGACATTTTTATCAATTAAATGTGAAGTTTTTAATTATGTATTGCTGCTCTGCTGGCATGAATATATTTCTCTGCTGATATTGTGAAAATCTGATAGGTTTCTTATTTGTGTTTTTTTAAAGCCACATATTCTATATTCTTTCTAGCCAACTGAAAATTTAGTGTAAATTGCTAGCAAGTTCTGAGATATCCATTTATCAATACTGGTGAAAAATGAGATACTTAGAGGTAGATGGTAATGATGTTTTCTGGGGTAACATATCAATCATAGAGTTTTTAGATGTGCCTCCAAGTGTATTCAACTTTAATTGTACATATAATTGTTTTAAAAAATGTTTTTTGTTTTATGTAATATAGTTGAACTTGAAAGATGTTTAATTCATTCTGTTTTTTGCACCATGTGCTTCTCTCAAATAACTCCTCCATCTTTTTCCCCCTGCTGATTCTGTTTCTATTTTCAAGAATTAAAATAATTTAGAAGAAAGTAGGATTTAAAAAAAGTTAGGAAAAGCTTAGCCCCCTTTCCTGCAGTTGCTTCCCTCTTCACACAGAACTCCAAGTGAGTACCAATTTACAGATACTGTACTTTTTTTTACCTTTTGATCATTTTAACAATTCAATTGATCAGTCAAGTTTTGATGGAATTAAGATAAATGCAAATTAATGTAAAACTCCATATAGATGAAAGAGAGACCATGTTGAATATTTCTGAGTGTTACAGCTAACTATTTTAGCTGTAAAATAAGTGAATATACATTTTATTGACAGTAATAATAGCAATAGCACTTAGACTTATATACAGCTTCATAGTGCTTTACAGCTCTCTCTAAGTATCAGCATATTGCCCCCAACAGTCTGGATCCTCATTTTACTGACCTCAGAAGGATGGAAGGCTGAGTCAACCTTGAGCCAGTGAGAATCAAACTGCTGGCAGTCAGCAGAATTAGCTTGCAATACTGCATTCTAACTATTGTGCTGCCCCGGGTCAAAAATGGTAATGCATCTTTTGAAACCAAGTAACTGTACTATCATTTATGATCTTCTAAAATTCTTACGTCTTGCTTACTATCCTGAGCAATTATGGTGATTAACTAAGGTTTGGCATAAAGAGATGCAAGAATAACTAAGGAAAATAAATGCACAGAGCCTGGGGATTACCAGATATAAATACCTGGGTGGCTTTTCCAAACGCCCTTTTCTTTTAGATATTTAAGACTGCAGAAGTAGTAAAGTAGCTAACTGAAACTCCTCCCAGGAGTTCAGTATGGGAAAGGTAGAAAAGTAGAGAAATGTGCCAAAGATGAGAAGGAGAAATAAAGTTTCTTCTAATATAAGGTAATTTCCAGAAAGTGATTTGTGTTGCCACTTCTATAGAGAAATTATAATTCTAATTTCTGACATTAGTCAAAGATCACTTTGACCCATTTGACCAGTTTATTGATTGTATTTATATCCTCCTTTTTCTCTGAGAGTTCAGAGCACCTTACATGGGGGTTTCTCCCCTTATAGTATCTCTATATCAACACAGGTAGTCCTTGATTTACAACCATCACCTGACCATAGGTATGCTGCAACAGCTGCAACTACGGTATGAGGACGGATCTTAGGTCTCCTCATTCAGTGCCATTGTAATTTTGAATGGTTGCTGAACAAGTGATCATTAGATAAACTGTACTTATGTTTTGGAGTACAGTTCCTGACTTGTTACTCAAAGTAGCCCTTGACTTCAAAAACACAGTGCCCTTGGGCTTTATATAAACGTAGTTGTATTGACATGTTGAAGGAATAGACTATAATTTGCTATGCTAATCCAATGAGGGTTGGCAGCTGATAAAAAGCATCCACAAAAGAGGCCTAAAACAAGATGGAGCAACATCAGCAACTGGCAAAGGAAACCTCAAGACCGTATTGGTTGGAAACATGCAGAAGAGGCCTTCATCTGGCAGTGGAAAGACATTGGCTAGAATGATGAAGAAATTTTACACACACACACACACACACACACACACACACACACACACACACACGGATTATACAAGTTATATAACCAATTCATTGGGCAAAGCAAGCAAAGACTATACATTCATTATATCATTTCCATTATAGTCTTTGTAGTTCAGCCTAAAGTGTAATTTGAACATGGAGAGCTAGCATAGTGTTGGCACATAGTTGCTAATTTCTCATTCTTCGTTTATTCTTTCTGCAGCTGTCTTCAGCTGCAGAAAGCTCCCCCTTTCTTTTTACAGTGTTAACAGTTGCTTGTCTGATTCAGTCTCAGGTTCCCTTAATGCGGTAGAATGTGCTCTTGAAATGACATCACTTAAATGAATAGTCTCAATTAGCTGGAATCTACCTATTTTGGCATTTTAAAATGCGACTTTTTTACAGGTAGTATTTCAAGCATTCCCTTTTCTAAGAAGGCATTTAACTTGTCAATTCACTTAAGATATTAAAGGAGAAATTCTGCATTGAAATGCAGATGTGCTGCAGACCCCGCCATCCAACAAATTTTGAAGTTCGGCTGGCTGGGTCCAGAAAAAGAGCCTTTTCTGCTGTGGTGCCTGACCTCTGCAACATCATGCTCCTCCCCAAGGTGAAAATCTCACCCATTCTTTTGGTCTTTTGAAAAGGTTTGAAGACATTGCACTGCCAATTGGCCTGGGGTCCCAGTGGAGGTGTAGCATTTTGGAGGTGGCTAATGGAGTAGATAACCCCCTGCCTCACAGTGGACACTTTGCTCCCTTCTCTTTGCATCTGGGTCAGTTTTGTTTTAATTGAATTTAGAATTTAAGATTCCTATTTATTGTTTTAATGTTTTACAATGTATTTTAATTGTATGTCTGTAAGCTGCCTAGAGTCGCCTCCAGTGAGATGGGCAGTATGATAGATAGATAGATAGATAGATAGATAGATAGATAGATAGATAGATAGATAGATAGATAGATAGATAGATAGATGGATAGATAGATAGATGGATGGATGGATGGATGGATGGATGGATGGATGGATGGATGGATGGATGGATGGATGGATGGGTGGGTGGGTGGGTGGGTGGGTGGATAGGTGGATAGGTGGATAGGTGGATAGATGGATAGATGGATGGACAGACAGACAGACGGACAGATGGATGAAGAGACAAATAAAAGGTTTAGTTTGTATACTGAGAAACCTGTGATGTTGATCCAGCAAGATAACATGCACTGAATATTGTAGTATTCCTGAAATCCAGCTTCAGCCAGAAGTAGGTTGTTTAGGATAAGGATGAGGCTGTCGGCAGGCCCAGAGGAAGAGAAAGAGGCTTTTGGAGGAGTTGGTGGTGGCGGCAGCAGCGTGCTCCAGGGGCGAAAAGAAGCAAGGCCTCTTTAAGGAAAAGGTGGAAGAGTCAGCATCAGAAAAAGGAAAGAAGGCAAGGTTGTCAGAATACAAGCGAATTTGAGGGCTAATCCACATGGAGCCCCATTTCCATCTGTCCTGTTTGCCATCGTTCACTCCCTAGAGACTAAAATGGATAATGTGAAATTTGAGCGGGCCACAAACAAGGAGTATATATCGGAGGTGGTGACCCTTTGAGAGCTGTATGCAACGAAATTTCATTTTGATGTATGCCGATTGGTGTACATTCAAAGTGACAATAAAGTTATCATCATTTGTGTTATGTTATAAAGGAAATACAGAAGAAAAAGAAAGCCAAAGTGGTCTGAAAACTGACCCACTCTGATCTGTCTTTCCCAGAAGGCTTTCATTCCTGGTCAGTTTGTGACTATTTTCTTTTTGATAAGAAATTTGTTGTAATATGAAAGATGATTCCTCTCTCAACTCTTTTGTTAACAATTAATAGTGCCTGGATCACTGTTTCCTTACAGGCTTGCGATTTGATACATAACTTTTAAATTTTAAATTATTTTTATTTCTGTATAGCTCTGTCAAGTTATTATTTCTATATATAGCAAAGCCAAAATCTGGATTCTAAGTTATTTTATAGAAATTGAGATTATTCAGAGAGCATGTCAACTAGTTTCCTGGCTCTCTAAAAGCATTATAAGAAATGATTACTCCAGTAACATTGTAATATTTGGTTTGTGGGAGTTTTTAAAACTGAACAAATGAGTAGCTTCTGTGTAAAGGTGTATAATTTTATACATGTAGCCCAAAACAACAGAGACAATTCTCAGTTTATTTAACAATTTTGATTATCTTAGCTCTTCTTATTTTTCTTAAAACAGCCTCTTTACAAGTAGTCCTCAACTTACAACAGTTCATTTAGTGACCATTCAGAGTTACAATGGCATTGAAAAAAGAGACATGACAATTTTTCATACTTTCATACTTAATACTATTGACACATGCCCACAGTTATGTGAATAAAATTTGGATGCTTGGCAACTGATTCATTTAACAACTGTGCCAAGAAATGTCATAAAATGGGGCAAAACTAACTTAACAAATGTTTCACTTAACAACAGAAATTTTGGGCTCAGTTGTGGAGCTACAAGTCAACCGGAATTTGCACATTTAATAAACTTTCCTTCCAGCCTCCAATGATTAATGGTAATATTGAAGAGTTGAAAACTGAAAAAATAATCCTTGTGGCACATCCCTTGGTTACCTCTCCAATTTGATGAGCACTCTTTGAGTCCAATTTTGGAGCCAGCTACATATGTAGTTAGGTGTCATGCCTTCCACCTTACTTTCACTTAAACAAAATAACAATGGTGACACTAAGTCGATGTAGGGATTCTCAGATAGTAACGTGCATTTAATTTTCTAACATCAGCACAACTATCTGGTACGCATCCCAGTGAAATTACAAAGGAACAAAAATCTGCCCAAACAGAAAATAGCAACCTATTCATTCGGTTACAAATATACGGGGCAAGTGAATGAATTCATAGTCATGATGTCCATATGGGCAGTTATTTTTCACTGCTGGTAATTGTGAATGAAGTTGAAGCTAGGAAAAGATGCAGGTTCTGTAGCTGAAGCCAAGAGTCTGTTCTAAGTTAAGAAGAAGGTGTTCTTGTAGCCTGATTTTAAAATTACAATTGTGCTGATAATGAGGTCTCCACAGAATTATTAAGAAGGAAATGAGTTGATCAGAAAAAAGGTAATTTACTACTGAGTTTAGGAGTGCCTATATAATAGCTAGGGTGAAAGCTTTGCTGTTGAATTATAGTAATGAAAACAACAGTATTCCTGTGTGGGTTTTAAGTGGAATTCTCACAATAATATTTAATACTCTTTAAAATTGTTTATTTATGATTGGGCTACTCATTGTTAATGTATTTTCCCTATGATTAGTACAGCATGAAACACAACCGCTTTGGGGCTCCACCTCCTACAGAAGGGATAGTGATAGTCTTAAATTCAACCCATAGCTAATTAACAAATAAGATGACCAAAACGAAAAAAAATGGGTGCGCGGGAGATACTATAAGACTTCTTAAAACATTAAAATAAATTGGTAGTAGATTCAGAGTCAATGGAAAAAGGTATTTTAATTCAAACCACAGTAAACTGAGATTTCAATCTTACATATAATTGCTTGGAATAAATCCAAAGGAGTTTGCTGGAACTCATTTATATATAAATATGAATAGGGTTATTGTCAGAAAATTGAATTGTATTAACTTGCTCTTATACAAGAATATCTTACATTAAAGGAAATATCAGTGGTTGTTAGTGTTTATAGTTACCAAACATCTAAAACTTGTATTTGTAATAATAATGTGCTGGAGTCAAACATAAGGAAATACTTAACTTGAATTTCTTTTTGAATTTGGGTTTTCTAGCTAAAGAGAGACACTGTTTTTCATATCGTTCTTGACATGATAATAGAGTTATGGATTATTAAGCAAGCCATGATGGTCTATTACTTACATAATAAATTCACATATTATGCTATATAAAAGCATGCAGACCATATTATGAATTAATGCAGAGTATATAGGCCTCATGCAGCCCCTGAAAGTTCTTGGGTACAACCCTCAGAACTGCTTCTTTCCAAAATTGTGTTTAATTTTGAATGGGGAAGAAGATGAAAAGCATTAAACGTGATTGTAATATAATAATTAATTACACTTAATTTTAATATTAACTCAATGTAGGTAAATAAATTAGAAACAAATGGTACAGCTGGAAAATGCTAGATTGGTAAAGTTAAACTAATAAGTTAAACTAGTAAAGTTAAACTAATAATGTTTTAGCTACTGTGCAATGGCTACATACAGTATGTGCATAGAGCAGTGGTAAAGGATAAACTTGTATTTGATATCATCCTCTATTGATTATATATCAAATCTAAGTAAAGCTTATTGATAAAAAGAAAATGGAAGAATATTTTTGAAATTGCTCATTTGTGGTACTTGAACAGCTAACTGAACAGATCTCAGATTCTCTTATTACAATCCTCCCTACATTGTAGCTTTAATTAATCAATCAATTTATTACAATGGTTAATATAAACCTGTGCAATGATTAGTATGCATAAATTTATCCAAGTCCACTTTTTCAGGATTAAACAGCAACACATTCTGATCTAACAGGATCTTTCAGTTCAAGGAGAAGTAGAATTTGTGTACCATGGAGTCAAAGTCAGAAAGTGCAGAAATTAGAGTAGTAGTGCCTAAATGTAATATTATTCATTTCATTTCAGTGTTCTACATTTCCAAACTCCTTTAGTAACATTGTTGCTGTTGCCACCAACAGACAGGGCTGCCTAGGCATGAGTATTTCCCTGCTTTTATAAAGAATAATTTTCTTTTACATTGACCAAAATATCCTGCTACATTCTGCAGCATCCCAAATCAACATGGCTATTAGTGGATGGGAGCAGCTGAGGCAATGCTGGAATAAGCTGTCCCAATTATTATTATTTTTTTGCAGAGATGTTAAATCAGGGGTGTCAAACTCAATTTTATTGAGGGCCGCATCAGCATTGCGGTTGCCCTCAGGGGGCCGGGTGGGTGTGGCCTGGGTAGGCGTGGCCTACTGGGTGGGCGTGGCTAGAGTGCGTATGGCCTACTGGGTGGGCGTGGCCAGCTCTACATCATTCGCATCAAGGGTGCCTATGGGGGCCTGGGCAGGAGTGGGACAGATCTGAGGGTCTCTGGCAGAAGGAGGGTCTCTGGGCCAGGGCCAAGGCAGTGGGGGCCGTTCCCTCACTGTTTCCAGGATGGCTTCGCGGGCCACATGAAACCACTTCGTGGGCCGGATCTGGCCCCCGGGCCTTGTGTTTGACATGTCTGTGTTAAATAGTATTTGAACATGCTACAGAATGCCTTACAGAATTTGATGACACAAATGCCTTGAAGCAGAGCACAGTAACCCAAGCAACACAATCTCTGACTTAAATGGATTACGCTTTAATCAATCTCTGAGGTCATGGTTAAAGTTAGTGTGATGAAGGATAAAGATATCGTAGCAGAACACATGTGCAACTGTAATACTGTACTCTTGGAATAAAGCTTTTCTCCAACTGCACCCACTCAGTTAATGAAACCAGCTTGTGCCATCCTGGCCATACTCGTCATTTTTTTCATAGCAAAGTCAGCTATCTAGAAGCGATGTATTTCCAGAATGAAACCTGTTCTCTGCAGAGGTTCAGAGTTGTACTTTTGTGGTCTCACAAATAGATTCTTGTAACGATTGTGTGCTTAGCAAACTCAGACTGTTTTACTTATGGCTCCTCTATCTTTCTTACCTCTCTTTTCTTTCCCAAGCTTCCGGTTTGGTTGTAGGATCTTGTGCTTTGACTTAAGGCATTTTTTGGAACAAATGCCAAAAGGTTTTTTGAGTCATTAATTTCCTAGCTTTCTTTATCATCAGAGGTCAGTTGACTCAAACCTGTCTTAATTCTTCCATGTCTGAAAGCATCACCATTGGAGATGCTTTTGTGACAGCTTTGGGGTTTTCTGCAGAGATTTTTGAGGTCTGACAATATTTGCCTCTCTTGGCCTGCCTGAATGTGTCAGCATCTTTATGTCTGGAGGTCTGTACATCTCAGAGTGGATTTCTACAGGTAGAAGTATATATTTCTTCCCCTTAAGCTGATGCTTCCCAAACCTGGGTAAATTACTCAAAATAGGATAAAAAGTAATTTTTCTTTGGATAACTCATTACCCATTGACAACAGAGACCTTTAAATCAACTTAAAAGTGTTACAATGGATAAAAAGAACTTTTGGGTAAGTGGTTTTGGGTAATGAAAAAAAGTGCAGAAAGCACTGCCTTAAGCCATCTTGGAACCAGAAGAGTAATGGAATATTTTTCTTCCTTTTTATGCATTTGAAGGTTTTAAAATTAGTACAGGCTGTTGCAGTTTTACAGTTGAACTCTTTGTCTTTCTAAAAAAAAAATGCAGTTGGAAGTGTTCTTACTTTCTGTCCCTTCATCCTGCACAGTTAAGTCATAACCAGCTGGAACTTTGATGGTGGCCTTTTCTAGAACTGGCAAACCCCCCATTGTCTCCTGCTCCTGCCTCCAGGCTGTTTGCCCTGTTTCTCCCAAAGCAATTGATTCTCCCTCTTTTTTTTGAGTGGGATCATATGTCCAGTGAATAGGAAGTGGGATTTTAAACTTATTTTTCCACCTTAAGAGGATATCGTTTGTGATTTAGTTCATGTTTTATTTACATTTATTTCATCGCAGTGCTTGCGTATGATTTTCCAACATACAATCACTGTAGCACCTACAGCAATGACCCTTGTAGTTACTATTTCCCCCCCCCCCAATGCTCCAACATGACATCTTTCTGAGGGCTCCTCCCTCCCAATTGCCACTTTCCCCCTTTCTGAAATTGACTTGAATGGAAATAATTTTGGCTCAAGTTTTGTTCTCTTTATTTTTGCATCAGCTTAGTTTGCTTCCATTTTTAAAATGTATTTCTTTTGTGAAAGAAATACTCTTGATTTTTCTTAGATATATTAATCTGTTACATTGTTTTAAATGATTGGCAAGGAAGATTTAATCATTGAGGCACAAGTAGAATTCTGTTGTAATAATAACAGAAGTAGTCTACTGGTATTTGTAGTACCAGTATCGTCAACCAAGAAGACATGTTTGGTGATCTTTCCCTCTCTCTGGCTCGTTTATATTTTTTTGAAGTATCTTCAATCTGTTACATACTTGTATTCATTCCTTTTATACTGGTCTCAAAAGAGGGCTATATTGATAAGTTATCATAGTTTACTTTAAGCTTTCTCTTAAAAGATTCCTAAATGTTACAATAGATTTAGCCAGCCAAATACATTAGAACTACAATTCCCATTAATCCAGCTGGCACGCGTGGTAGCAATTGTAAGAAGATGCCAGTTTTGGGGAAGACTGGAATCATGCAATGAAGCACACTAAAGTTGCAGTTAGCGTACTGTATGTGAAATCTTCAACAGTGGTACTATTTATGTCAGCAAGTCTCTTGATTTGTTGCCATGGCAAAATTTTATTGGGAAAGACTCTCAAACAAATTAAAGAAGAAGGGTGGGGGATGACAAATTTAGCTTTCTTGTATATTTCAAGGTAAAATACATTCCTGAGACAGATATAACAGGACATATTCTCATTTTCTCATTACACATATGATGAGTTGCAGGTTTTTTTGACCTTCCAAATTGTCTTTTAGCATTGGTATTAAGGAGCTGCCTAGTACATCAAAACTGATCTCAGGATTTAATTCCATTTTGTGGTGGGGAAAATGTTAAGTGGAGTAAAACTAAATCAGCCAAAGCCTGTTCTTGCTCTGTGATGTTAAAGGTCATGGTGGGTTTGATTTTTAATTGCTAAGAATCTAACACAGGGGTGTCAAACTCAATTTCATTGAGGGCCACATCAGCATTGCGGTTGCCCTCAGGGGGCCGGGTGGGTATGGCCAGGGTGGGCATGGCCTAGTGGGTGGGCGTGGCTAGAGTGCGTATGGCCTACTGAGTGGGCGTGGCCAGCTCTACATCGTTCGCATCAAGGGTGCCTATGGGGGCCTGGGCAGGAGTGGGACAGATCTGAGGGTCTCTGGCAGAAGGAGGGTCTCTGGGCCAGGGCCAAGGCAGTGGGGGCCGTTCCCTCACTGTTTTCAGGATGGCTTCGCGGGCCACATGAAACCACTTTGCGGGCCGGATCTGGCCCCCGGGCCTTGTGTTTGACATGTCTGATCTAACATCACCATGTTCAAAAAAAGAACAGTACATAAGAGAAGTAGGTTTTGTTGAACTAAGTCTGTTTCGTATGTTTGGGCTTTAAACAAACATAAATAGCAATGGTAACATAATAATTATGGAGCAAAAAACAAGCCTTTTGATGTTACATAACTAAGAAAAGCTCTATAGTTTACAGTAAATTGTCCACTAACAAATTTATAATAAGATTAAACTTTAAGAAAGTGCATGGAACACCTAAAATTTTATTATAGATGAAACATCTAAAGGAAATTTGACCCCCCTATAATTGTCCATATCAATACAAGACTCTGGGAGGCTCACAAGTAGCTCAGAAATCAAACAAAGGAAGTACATATGGAAGAGAATCCAGAAGTAGAACAATTTTCTAAGATTTTCATGTCCATGGCGATATAATTGTACGTCTTTTCTGCAATATCATTTGCTCCCACTTGTATTAGCATGAAGAATTAATTATCCATGGAGTTGAAAACAGAAAGACATCCAGAAACAAGTTCTTTAGAAGATATTGTATAACGCATGAATGCCAAAGCAGTGTTCAGGTCCTTGTCAATGAAACAGACTTTGAATGTTCAAAGGAAGAAAAAAAGACAAGATGGTCAATCCCTAAAGGGCAGAGAGGCTACAATGGTGCCTCATAAGAAGACAAAGGAGAATCATGAAAGTTGGTGATTTGTTAGTATGAGTTATTGACTGACCCCATTTGCCTGTGAAAATTATCAACAGCCATGAGGAAGGATCAGGGACATGACAGAACAACTTCCAAAAGTTTTCCACTCCATGGATAATTATTTCTTCATGCTAATACATGTGGGAGCAAATGATACTGTAGAAAAGATATACAATTATATCACCATGGACACAAAAATCTCAGAAAATGTCAGAAAAGGGCTTGGGGGATCAGTTGATATTCTCATCCACCCATCTTTTCATTACACACACACACACACACACACACACACACACACACAGAGAGAGAGAGAGAGAGAGAGAGAGAGAATAGTATCAGGCATAAAAATGGATCTGAAAAGAATAAAAAATACTGCATATAGGAAATGAAAAATGAACCAGTTCACAAGAGTATTGAGCGATAACTCAGAACTATAGAGCTGGGGTTTGAAAAACACATGCTCAGAATAAGTTACAGAAGGATGCTAACAATAAGAAAAAAGGCTTCATTAGATACATTCAGAGTAAAAAGCAAAGATTGAATAAACCAGCTGTTCAGTTCAAATTGAAAAATGCTAACACGTAACCAACTTCTCCCCATCTAAAAAATAAAAAAAATCCCAAGGAGCTATTCAATTCTATTTTGGTTTATCTTCTTCAACAAGTAAGAAGATGAGATTAAATCTCCAGGGTCAGATTACTTTCATAGAAGGGCATCAACAAAAAGTAGCTTGTCATTATGTATTATTAGTTATATATTATCTTTGCGAAATCTTGGACAATTGAGTGCCTGATTTGAAGAGGCTAAGCTAAGAGGAGGGATCACAAAATAGATGTAATATGTGGCGTCTGGTTCAAAATCTATAAACACCTGGGCCACTGAATTTTGTACCAAATGAGACTTCTGGGTGGTCTTTAAGGACAGCTCCATATAGAGCATTCTATCCATTTCCCCAGAGGTAACAAGGCAAATGGAAACCAAGATAACCTGGCAAGACAGTGCTCTATCCAAGACCCCATCTAAATGGAGTCCAGATCAGAGTGAATTTGAGTGCCTTTGTTAGCAAAAGTGTTGAGCAAACATCACATTAGCTAGGCAATAAATCAACATGGTGGCTCTATTCAAGAGAGAGTTGGCCACCCAAAAAAATACCAATAGACAATTTGTGAATATAATAAGAGAAGTAAATATGCTTTGATTCTCTTATCACCACAGAGGAGATCTCAGCTTGGGTATGTACCCATACTCAAATTTAGTCTTAATTATTGTTTACATGCACTACAGATTTGCTTCTATTGCTTCATCTCCCAGAGGTTCTTTGAAAATTAAGAAGCCACGTATGATTGCAGAGGGAAACTGCTCGGAAGTGATGTTACCATGTCCAGAACTCATAGAACAGTTTGGCAGTGAAAATCAGGGCTAACATGGCTGTTTACATGTGTTGGAACTGAGATGACCTCAGACAAACTATTGATGTCATGGAGGCCATGAACTCCTAAGGTCTACAAGACCTAGCCACACCTATCCTACAAACTGAAGTCTTCCAGTTCCAATATGGGGAGGGGTTTCCATCAGCAAGTGGGCCATCAGATTGAAGAGCCCAGGAATGGGTGTGTGAATCTTAATTAATAAACAAAATATAGCATAACTTTTATTTTAATAGCAGAATTTGAACATGGTTAGATACACTTGGCAATGCAAGCAATTATGCTCTGTTCAATAGTAGAAGAAACTGTACACGTGCATGAGTGAGAGAAATTTTTGTCTAGAGTTTTCTTTTTTATTCTGCATGGTTTAATATTCCCTTCCACAATTAAAACATATTATATGAGGTACCATCTGTTTTAAGCATCCGGAATTGAAAGAACTCTCTACAAATAAAAATACTGTTCACAACATCTGGGGAGATGGGTAGGTAGCCACACAAATGTATTTGAATCTCTGGCTAAGGGAAGAACTCTGTTCCACTATGATATTTTGCAAGACCCATTTAATATCACAGTGTGATTGATCCACACAAGCCAAGTTGAAACTGTAGAAGCCACATTGGCAGTATGTTAAATGCTGAGACATTGTTTTCCTTTTATTGGTTCCTGAGAAAGTCATGAACAGCAACATCTCGCAAAAAAAAAGCTGAATGGAAATTAGAAGAGTTGTATGAAGCCAAAGAATGAGCTTTGAAAGATGTATTAAAACCTAGTTTTGTTTTTTAATGTTCACTTTCCAACAGTTCTTTCTTTGTATCTTGTTGACATTTTTCCCAGAGGGGCCCAACTGTGCTAATATTCTGGTAGGTCAGATTGTTTGTAATCCAATTTATGTTATCTAATGTTGGACTAGTGGTTTGAGCATAAATACTGACTAAGAGGTAAAAAGATGCATTGTCATGCATATTGTAATTTTTCTTTGCAGACTAGATTTCCTATGTAATTTATTTGATTTATACTACACTTTTGTAACCTGGTGACAACTCAAAGCAGTTGACAGATGTTAAAAGAAAACACAGAATGAAAACACAAATTAAAATTAATTCTAAAATTGAAAATAAAACCATTAAAGTTTGGAGAAAGAATAATTTATTGATGGATTTTTCAAATGCTGACAGAGCAAAGGTGTCAGATATAATCCCTTGGGAGTATGTTTTATGATCAGGAAGTAATGCAGGATAAAGTCCCCCCACATACACACACCAACAAAATATATCTCTTGACAACTGAGACATCTTCAGTAGAGCCTTTCTAGCAACTCCTAAATAACGGAATAGTAAGTAGTCTAGATGAAATGTAATCAAGACAGGGATAACTGTTATCTAGTTTGAATGGCTCAGGAAGGGACACAAAGGTTCTTCTCACTACACTTAACCACCTACATGTTTGATGAAAGTTGAGATCAAGGAGTACTGACAGATATATGACCTTATGCCAATGGATAACCTCACCAGTTGTTTCATGTAGCTGTTCAAGAGAAGAATAGAGAACCTGGGGCATTCCACAAAAAACAAGTCTCTAGCAAACTTCTTTCCCCTCCCCAACCGTTGACAAAAACCAATATCATTAAAAAAGGAGAACCACCCAAGAACAATGCCTCCCTCTCCAGTCCTTTAGAGCCAGACCAGAATGATACCATCAATAATGTTAAAAGGCTGAGGACCAAGAAGTTGTGCTCCCCCAGTCCTGGTCATTCATACATTCGATTAGTGTACTCTCTGTGCTGAACTCTGGTCCAAAACCTACGATGGATAATAATTGGATCAATCAAAGATTTCTGAGTAGGTTGTGTACTGCAGCCTGTTTCAAAGGAAATTGAAACATTCCCTCACCAAAGAAACATTAATTGGGAATCCAACCTCTTGTCACCTCATCAGAGGTTTTAACCAAACAGGAAGGATAGTAATCCAAGTGAGAAATGACACTACCAGGAGCCCTGTCTACTTCCTCAGGAGTTGCAGACTAACAAACTGATCCCTGATGACTTCACAGGATCAAAACCCGGGTTTTTAGTAATTTTATCTCTCTGATGCTGTGATAATTCTTCACAACACCCCTCACCTTGACCATTATCAAATTTAGCCAAGGTTCAAGGCATGCATCTAGATGTGTCCTATGAAAAATATAAGCAACTTATAATTGTTTTCCAGGGCTGGAGTTCACACTTTGAAGAAAGTTGTAGTATTCCATTCTTGTTTGTTAATTTAATAATTATTGTCATAGTTACTTCTTGACTTCCTTGCCAATGTGTTTCAAACATTATACTATTAGGGAATCAAATAGCAACACTATTTTCATGGCACAATATAGGATTAAATATGAATGGTTCTTAATTTTACAGGCTCCAAAAGATTCCATGCAATTCATTTACTGTTGGTTGTAAAGGAATCCTCTTATTTGGATAAAGATTTGCTTCCAGCAGTGACTTCAATGAAAGTTACAGGATATAAGCAAAACAACTTATACAATGAAGTAAAATTGTTCTCAGGGTCTAAAAGGAAACTCTGTGCTCCTTACAAAACCAAGGTGGCAGCAAGATAATCCCAAATACTACAAGAAAAGTTGTATTTGGCAAATTTTTTGGAAAACAAATTTGCATATTATTTCTTATAAGTGGCCAGAAGCATTAGAATGTACTAAGTGTCAAGCGCAGGGGAAATCAGGAGATTCAGGCAGTTCAAATGAGTATAAAGATTTAATGCAAGCTTATGCTATCTACAACAATCTGACCAACAGCCCCTCAGCTGTTTGGCGGCACATTTGAAAGCTCCCTTGGTTGTTTGGTTGTGTTGGAGCTGGTCTCCAAGCCTCTCAGCTGATTAGTGGCAGCACTCACAGGGGGCTGCACTTCCAGCTGGTCGGCAGCCCCAGCAGGAGGTCAGAGGCTGCCACGGGGATCCCTCGTCATCCGCGTGGCAAAAGAAATGCAAAGGGAACCACCCAGACGAAGGAAGCAGAAGGGAACTTCAAGCGGCTGGCAAACCAAGGCAGCGGTGGCCCCGATGCTTCGGCGTTCCAGCTGGGCCGCGGAGCAGCTGGGACTACGGGCTTTCCCCCCCACCCGTTGAATGTCGAGCCCGGGGCTTGACACTAGTGATCAAAGAAAATGAGCAGGAGATAAGAGGCATTCAAGGTGGGCTGGACTTAGATCTCTTGCAGGGCGCGGGGACTTGTGACTTATGACATGTTTGACTCCTCTCTCGGGCTCAGCCTGGTCATCTCTTACTTACATCAACCTCTTGAACTTGGATTTTAAAGGTTTTAACAGGCATTGCCTGTAGTTTTTTTATGTGGAGATCTAAAACCAGGCACTGAAGATACTGCTCATTCTCAGCCTTTGAACTGGTTCTTGAATGGAAGTATTAGTTAATATTTCATGTGCGCAAGGTCTAATTCACTGTTGAAAAATATTAGTTGTTATATATCTATTGTTTGTTAATCTTAAAAATAGTTTGAAACAGTTGTAAGTTTGAGGACTAATTGTAACTCCCCTTTTCAGAACCACTGTAACTAAGTTGCTGAATGAATGGTCATAAGTCAAAGAATACCTTTATAGACCTGTAATTCTCAAAGACCTCAGCAAATGAACAGGCTTTTCATTTTTTTTGCTGCCTAAGACACCATTTTCCTGAGACTTCAAACATGAGGAAGCCTAGCTACATAAGCTTTCCATTAATGGATTTTGAATCTGTTTTGTACCAGTGTCGCACAGCAAGAGATAGGAGAAGAATGAGGCTGTAGCAAAAACAGTAGTTAACAGTGATCTCTTCCAGTCTAAGCATGAATGTGTGAAACTGCCTTTATATTGAATTTGACCAGTGGTTCACTTAATAGGCTGGTATTATGTATCTTGACCAGGGTTGTCTGCAAGGTCACAGCAAAAAACTTTCCAAGGCCTGCATGAAACATGCAAAAGATATAAAACCCGGAGCTTTACTGAATAAAACTGCATACTCTGTCTTTGAGAAATGGATCCTTTCTTTTCTCATTGAGCCTTAATGTTCAGTTTCTGCAGATTCTGGAACAGGGAGGCGGCAATATCAGCATGAAGGGCCTGACAGAAGCTTTCAAGGACTATAATTGAGTTGGAGATTTGATCGAAAGCTGCGGAAACTGCTGGTTCCACCAGAGAGATTAAAAGGGGCAGAGAAGGGAGTGGGGTAAGAGTTGCCCCTTACCTGTAAAGGCACTCTCTGATCTGCTTACAGGATTAATAGCTGAAAGAGGGACGTCTTTTTTAAAAACCAACAGGCGAAACCCCCAAATCCATAACTCTGTTGCAGGCTTTGGCTTCCTCTGGAAGAAAGGGGGGAAAAAAAACTAAGAAAGCAAAATGTATCAGGATTTTCATTAAAACAATCTTGTTTTAAGATCAGAGGCCAAAAAGCTAGTAAACATTGCATTTCATGGGAGCTTATTGAAGAGAATATTATTTAGAATATTATATTTGTTTGACTAGAAAGAGGATGCCATAGTATTTCATTTGAAAAAGGGGCCAGGAATTGGGAGCAGCTTTCCCCTTTGTTTCTAGAGCAAGGTGCTTTATGGACCATAGGTGGCCCACTTGGAGGTTAAGACAGATTAGCTAATTTGTTGATGATTGCAATGGAGTTTACTCTGATGCGTTAGAACAGCTGTTTTTCTTTCTCAGATTTGACCCTTTTAGTGGATGCTGATTTAATAGCCCAACGTCTTTGTTTACAGGGGACAGAAACTTGGGTATTTGAAAGCCCCATGTATTGGTACTCTTTTCACTTAATAAATGCCTGTCAGATGAAATGAAGAGTGGCTATTTGTAGACAGGACCAGTAGCCTTCAATTACTCCATATCCTCCCTTTCCTGAGTTTAGGTTGTGCTTATTTCGGATCAGTTCCTTGTTCCTTTCCTTCCAGTTCCTTCCAATTCAGCAGTTGGTAAATGAGTTCTCTGACTCTTGATGCTGACAAAGGAAACAAATGGCACAAATTCCAAAACAAGTTTAAATTAAAATGTTGACACAAAATGCATCTGCTATTTATGGAAATGGTCTAGTTTGCAGACTAGTTTTAAGTTCTTATGCACTAGGTACTTTTCTTTTTGATGAAATTTCCAGAATATATTTCAAAATATTTATTTTATACAGTGGGTCATGTTCACTGTAGTTCAAAGCTGCATCTGTGTGTGCAGTTTATCATATAATTTGTCCATTTATGACAGAATAAAATAGAAAACAAAAAGGTGGATCATTGTGGGCTTCCCCTCAGTTGTTAAGAGTGCTGGAAAACTTGTTGAATCTCATTCCCCAAGTTACTTCCTGGGTTCTTAAGGAAAGATCTAAATTCAAAGCATGTAACTAAAATTAATTATGTTTGAAACAGGGAACAAAACTGAGACCACAGAGTCATATGTAGCTTCTCCAGACTCTGGAGTACAGATTCCAATCCCCTTTCAAAAGCTGCAGACAAAATTTGATTTACAATATGATCCGAACAGAAAACTATTAAATATATGAGGAGTAATTGCATTAACAAAACATTTTGAATCCAAACTGTTTGATGTACTCCCAAGCTAAAGTCACCATTCGAAGTGTAAAACAGACTGTTCCAGTGAATTGGGTAATGTTTCAAGCAGAAAAAATGGTTTTTTAAATTTGACATAGAGGTAGACCTCGACTTATGAGCATTTGTTTAAGTATTCAAAGTTAAGATGGTGCTAAAAGAGGTCTAGAGGCTAAAGCATATAAGGAACGGCTGCTGGAATTATGTCTAGTTTAATGAAGAGAAGGACTAGGGGTGACATGATAGCAGTGTCCCAATATCTCAGGGGCTGCCACAAAGAAGAGGGAGTCAAGCTATTCTCCAAAGCGCCCAAAGGCAAGACAAGAAGCAACAGATGGAAACTAATCAAGGAGAGAAGCAACCTAGAACTAAGGAGAAAGTTCCTGACAGTTAGAACAATTAACCAGTGGAACAACCTGCCTCCAGAAGCTGTGACTGCTCCAACACTGGAAGTTTTTAAGAAGAGACTGGACAGCTATTTGTCTGAAAAGGTCCCTTCCAACTTTACTATTATGATTATGATTACTGGTCCTTGCACTTATACTGTATGGCAGTCACATGATCAAAATTTGAGCACTTTGCAACCAGCATGTATTGATGAGGCTTGCAGCATCCCAGGGTCACCTGCCATTTGTGACCTTCCCAAGGGATTTCCAACAAGCAAAGCTAGGAGCTGAATTTGCTTAATGTCTGTGTGATATACTTAACAACCATAGCCAACCCCCCCCCCCCAAAACACATAACCGGGCATGACTCACTTAATGACCACATTGCTTAGTGATGGAAAATCCTATCCCCATTGTAGCTGAGGATTATTTGTACTTCTATGTCTTGCATTCAAAATAGAGCATTTCAAATTTGAAACATGATCAAATTTGAAATATTTTGCAGACCTCCCAATTTCTTCCTGTAATATAATTAATTTTAATATTACCCATAGGCACCTCTGATTTTTGCTTGCTTGTTATATTTCTAAAAATACAGAGAGCTGGTCATATGTCAGACTGCTATGATTCTCTGGTAGAGTTGAGCTACCTATAATGTCTAAATTATAGAAATACACAAACCCCTTTTATGTATTTCCTTGAAATTCCCTGGACAGCAGCAACAAAATTTGACAACAGATTGCTGTAAAATGGCATTTGAAAAATGTAATAATTACTAGCCAAGACCTCAGTCTTTTGTCCTCAGGCAACATTCACCAGAGATATTGCTCAGAGCTGATAGCACTGGACTGGATGAGCAAATAACTTTGCCTTGTAGGAGGAGTTTGACACAATAAATGCACAATAAACAAATGAGTTGGTAACAGTTTGCCAAGTTCTAACATGCACTTCACATTATGTTTGCTCTTGCTCAGTAGATGCATGAATTGATCTAAGTTTTTAAAAGATACTATTTAAAAGCTGCAACTTAAAGATTAAATGGAGAGATGATGTTTTCGAAGTGTGTATCTCAGTCTAGACAACATCAATTCAACTAAAAATAAACACTTAACCTTTTAATGGGTCCTCACCCATCTGCAAACTCAAATTACGTAGCATAAGAATAATGCAAAACATTCCACCTGGAATGGCCTAATAGCACTGCGTGGAACAACACATGCTTAAGTGTTCTGAAGGGTGAAGTACAGGTTGCATTTATGTGCTTACTAAATGCAAAGGCAATTTATGTGAAATCAACAACAAAGCCATATTTACTAAATTGCTGAAAGAACATCACTGCATTTTTGAATGCGTAACTGCTAGGATTTTTTAACTTCTACTCGTGTGTGAAAACTCAAGTAGAAAGCTACAGATAACTGCAGAGCAAGACTTTGCTGAATTGTCAGTGAACTCATGACTAAAATATGTCATTTAATAACCTTTTCCATAAGCTTTTCAGTCAATCTATGATCATAAAATTGCCTGCAGAATGTGTATCATCTGATATTCTTCCAGGAGATAAGTGTGCAAAATGTTTCAGATAGCATAAATATAAGAATATTATTGGATAGCTGAAAACACTGTCACAGTGTTTGAACGAAAAGTGCTGTATTTAGATTAATTACTGAGAAGATTTATGGAATCCTAAGCAAGTTGATCTCTTCCACTTCTGGTATCCATTTATTTCTATATTTATTGTTACCTGATATCTGTTCCAATGCATCGCTTAGTTTGTAGCTACTTCTTCAAAATGCATGAAATATCCAGAGTTTCTGCTTTCTGTCCCTCAAGGCTAGGTTGTATCTGTAAGCACTGTGATATTTCTTGAGAGTAAAACTACTGTAGTGCATTTTTGAAACATGTCTTTCTCAAGATTAATAAGGCTCAGTAACAATAAGCAATGATGCAATAGGAGGTTTTTTTCCTTCATTCACTTCTCTGATTGGGGCATTTTCAGGACAGATTGTAGATTGCAAACTGGAGACTTTCACAGTGTGGGAGAAGAGAGGCTTATATCCCTTCTGAATGAATGAACCTTTATTGTCAAAGTACAACCATGTATACATTGAGATTGGCTGAGCCTCCCTTCGTGCCCCCACCCCCCAACTTACAGTGACACAAACCCTCCATCTTATTACACCATGTGAACTAATTGCACAACACACCAGAATCGCAAGTCAATTATGCATAAAGTTTATAAAACAGCCCATGGATAAAAGCTGTTTTTCAGCCTGTCGGTGCGGCTGGCTATACTCCTATTTTTCCTACCCTATGGTAGAAGAGTAAAGAGATACCGTCCAGGGTGTGAGTCATCCCTGAGAATTTTCCTCACTCTTCCAAGGCAGCGAGCCCTGGCGATGTCATCCAGTGGTGTCAGGGGACAGCCCACAATGTCTTGTGCTGTGCTCACCACCCTCTGTAATGCCTTCCTATCCGCGGCTGTCAGACCAGCATACCAAACCACAATACCATACGAGAGGACGCTCTCTATAGTAGACCGGTAAAAGAGGGTCATAAGCCGTTGTTCTACCCTGTTCTTCCGCAAAACCCTGAGAAAGTGAAGCCTCTGTTTTGCCTTTCTGGCCACCTGGGTTGTATTCACTTTCCAGGTCAGATCTTTGCAGAGGTAGACTCCCAGAAATTTAAAGGAGGAAACTCTCTCCACACAGTCCTCCCCGATGTAAAGTGGGGCAGGTTCCTCCTTCTCCTTCTCCAGACCAAACATTATCTTCTGTTTTGTGCCCTTCTTATTTACAATAACAGCAGGTAAGATAGAAGCACAGACAGCAGGGCTTGGAAAGACAGTTGGACATCTGTGCTGGGAAGCTGCTGCTTTTACACCCTATTGTGGAATGTAAATCTGGGCAGGTTTCTAACTGGCAACCATAATTCATTTTCCTGGATGTTGGGTGGACTGCTTAGGCTAGCAGGGTAAGGAACACTCAAAGTGACCTCCCCAATTGCTAGCCTTTTACCTAGTTATGGGTCTAATTTCCCATGTGTACATTCATGCATACAAAACAGATGTTATGATGATTAGTGCAGCTACTCATTGGCATTCATCATTCACATGGGTGAATGCAGCAACTATTTAGATACTGCATGTCCTTGACTTTGGGGCATTTAAAAGTTCCTAACCTCTCATTTGTTCACTTTATATTTAATTGAATGTTTATCACTGAATTATATTAATAGTAATTCTTAAAGAGACGAGGGGCAAGCCTTGTTTGTACCTATTTTCTACAATAATTAACTTCCGTGGCAGCTTGTATTCACGCAAGAAACAATAACTAGAGAAAAGTGTGGTTAAGGAAAAAAAATCTTTCTTCCCTTTTTTAATATGGATGGGACCCATATGCTGAATGATTGCTTTGTTAGCAAACCAGTTATCAGAAAGACTGTGTTTCTGAGATGATTAAAGCCAGAGATTGAATCGGAGTTGATTTGGAATGAATGCATACCATAATTAAAATTTGCCTTACTTCTGTTTAGATGAAAATACTGGAGATGGTGAATTAGATCTAAGTGGAATTGATGACAGTGAAATAGATATGGTAAGAATCTTTCCACCCCCACCTCTCATAATTGTTTCTATACATATGTGGATATGTTCAAAATTATCAAGAGGGTTTTTTAAAAAAATAAGGCTAATGTTATTGTTTTTCCTCGAGAAAAAGGAATGTTATTCTATATTCTATTCAGAAGTTGCCTGTGCTACATAGACAAATTAATACAAAATTCTTTATTTAAATGAAACTGGTGATTGACAGTAAATAAGCATGTATGTACAGGGAAATAGAATAAGTAAAAATGAATCAGTATCTATACTTTAAATATAAAAGAGAGGAGCTGTCTTTGGGAAAGCATGAGTTGGTTTGGGTGAGGAAAATGGTGGACATGATAAGGAAGGTGATTCTGCTAATTCCTATATATTCACTGCAGAAGTAACACTTTTACTCTCCATCTCTAGTACATACTTAATGATTCAGAAGCCAGGATAAAAGCAGAACTGTGGATGAAGGAAAATGCAGATTATTTGAAGGAACAAAAGGGTAAGCAAAATAAATAAAAATCTTTCTGGTGAGTCTTGCTTGCTTTTTATTTGCTTATGAGAGTGTTTACATATAATTTCTTAGGCTGGAAGGCTTACAAAGTGGCAAATAACAACAAACAAAAGTAGTAAACTTAAAAGGCTCAAAACATTAACTGGAACTGATAAGTTTGAAGTAAATCATTATTTTAAGAAGACTTAGCAGTTTTAAATACATTCTTTAACAGAAAGACACAAACCCTGGATGTGTTATCTTTTAGTTCATACCTCCACCGTATGATAAAATAAGAATACCGCAAACCTCAGGAAAGATCTCCTCAGAACTGTGAACACTGGGCATCCTTAGCTCCATTGTTTTCACTTGGGTATGTCAGAAGTATTACGGCACCTGTGACACTGGATTACTGGCCACTGTTCTAGATTTGACACTGGTGCAGAAGGGAAAAAAAATCAAGTCTGTGTTTGCTCCCATCTCTATCCCCGATTCTCCAACCCGATTCTTTAAAACATTATTCTGCTTACATTTCTCTTTTATCATTTTTTTAGAAAAAGAAGCAAGGATAGCAAAAGAAAAAGAGCTTGGGATTTATAAAGAACATAAGGTAAATAGTATTTTTGAAATACTCTTTGATGTGAAAAGAAACATATTTGAACAATGTTTAATTCTGTTGGATAAGACCTATAGAAAGTATTTCATTATAAACACTAATGTGCTTTAGAATAAGAATTCAATCTTACCAGCTTGGCTGGCTTTAAAAAAAGGCTGGACCAGTAAATGAAAGTCATGGGATCATAGCCTTGATTGCTTGTGTGACTGCTTCTGAAGACCAGCTGCTGGGAACAGACTGCTTGTATTAAGATTGTAATATTACGATTTATTTTTCATCTCTGTTTTTAAAATAAATACGAAGCTTACCTTTTCACGCGTTCTATCATATATGTTTGTTAAAATCCTCGTGTCACTACAAATATATTATTATGTCTGTTTTATGTGCACTGCATGCATATATATATATATACACCCTTACTTAGATTCAGACATTTTGTTTACTGCAGTAATGCTTTTAATATAATTAAAGCAAGTCATATGTAATCCAAACTTTCTTAATTATATATTTATTTTTTAAATAAGTATTTTGAAGCTTCTTTGTCCTACTTAATAAAATAGCTAGATACGTTAAGATAAGATTGCCCTCAAAATGAGCTCCATTTTGGTGGACTCCATCCATGCAATTTTGAAGGCAGAGTTAACAGAAGTAGATTTGCGTGAGTTTTTTTCAGGGTATTCTTTTGATTTCCCAGTCTAGTCAAGAGCCCTGTCTTTTTCTGATGACCTCCCATTGAGTTTCTTAAGTACATTTGACCTTGCTTAGTTTATTGAGATTAGTCAAAGGTGGCTCAATGCTGTCATAGGTAGAAAAAAGTAAATGCTTCTAGGCCAGGGGTGTCAAACTGCCGGCCTGTGGGCCGGACCCATCATGAAGAAACCGCACCCACCCCATGGCAAAAAAGCTCCGATACGTCGCGCGGTCACATGTCGTCATGAGTTTGACATGTCTGTTCTAGGCTGTCCTGTGACCTGTTGGGTCATCCTTTGAGAGAAGGTTAGTGCAGTCTGATTTGAGTAGAATTAAATTTTAGGCCGATCATATTGTTTTTTTTAACTCAATGCTACATAGTACCGTGATCAGCTAAGAAGAATGTATATATATAAATAGAAAAACAATTTTAATGGCAAACAAACTTCTATAATAAGTCAATATTTGCTTGCCTAAACAGATAAATGGAATGACTACAGGCAGGGAAAAAGCAGTGGGAGCAGGAGTGACTTCTGACTTCCTGCTGACTTCCTTATTTATTTTGCTTTTAAGGAAACTGGCAAGGAATGTTGAAAATCATGATCATGTGAACATGGGGATCCTGCAACAGCCATACATTTGCAAATAAACTGATTCGAACATTGTGGAAATTTCAGTTCCACAGGAGTAATGGTCCCCAGGATTTTTTAATGCTTTCTTTAGGTTAGCAGATTTTAGGCACTCCGATTCAAAAATTATTGTTTGGGTTAACTTGAGGCTACAAACAGACAAACACAATAAGAACGTTAGTAGTTACCATTTTCATACCAGTTTTCTCTTTGAAAAATTGAAGAAATTTTTATGATACATATTTTGAAGTTATGTTAGACTTTTATACTTCAGAAAGTACTCTTTAATCTGCATTAATAAGAGAGCATGTGTTGTTCATTTGCTTCCTCTTCCCATTAATGAAATTCCATTCCCTCTTTTGGGCAGAAATTTTCTGGGAAGATTTTTCAGTTATTAAAGCAGTCCATTGCACTACATTCTGAAATTGCCCTGCTCTTTTACCTGTCATGCTGAGGTCCTCTTTCAAGCTGGATCAGTTGCAGCTTCAGGGTTGTTGTCATTTGCACAGTCACTCCTTTCTTCAGTAGTGACAATATTATATATCCAAACTCTGTCCCAATAATTATGAAAGAAATGTTGGGAAGTAGATTTCCTCTTTTTAGCAGTAGCTGCACAATCCAGCCTTCTTTTTCTAAGATGCTGTTTTATTCTATGTTAATCCGTCATGAAACTAGTCAGGATGTCCCTTTAAATAAAACTTTTCTATACATCTAAATGTGAGTAAAGGGACACGGTGGCTCAGTGGGTTAGGACACTGAGCTTGTCGATCAGAAGATTGGCAGTTTGGCGGGTCGAATCCTGAGTGCCGCGTAACAGAGTGAGCGCCTGTTACTCGTCCCAGCTTCTGCCAACCTAGTAGTTCGAAAGCACGTAAAAATGCAAGTAGAAAAATAGGGACCACTACGGTGGGAAGGTAACAGCGTTCCGTGCGCCTTTGGCGTCTAAGTCATGCTGGCCACATGACCACGGAGACGTCCTCAGACAAGCACTGGCTCTTCGGCTTTGTAACGGAGATGAGCACCGGCCCCTAGAGTCGGAAACGACTAGCACGCATGTGCGGGGGAACCTTTACCTTTTTAAATGTGAGAATCTATGAGAGAGATGATGCTAAGATATAGATTGCCAAAACATTAATTCACTGCTTTAACTCTTAATATCCTAATGTTTAGTAAATCCATAATTTAGCTTGCTAAACTGTGCTTCCATAGTCCCTAGCATAGAGAGAGAGAGAGAGAGACATCACCAAGGTCTGGGTTCTGTCTCGCAAGTGGAAAAGCTGGAGAGATGCAGAAATGACGTAATTTCTTTGAAAAAATGGCAGTATCTTTTTGATCAAGTAATTGCTGTTTTTGCGTTTTGTTTCCTCATAAAATCCTAGCACCATCCCCATCACACCTGCAATTTTTGTATTCAGCAGCAGAGACTAGAGCTCAGCAGCAGAGTACATGCTTTGCATGCAAAAAAATCCAAGCTTGATTCCTAGTATCTTCAAATAGGGATATAAATGATGCCTGCTTGATAACTTAAGAGAAACCTATAACTTAGAGAACTGTCTTGTCAGAGGACAAGAGAGTACTGAACCCGATGGCTGATTTGTTAAAAGCGGCTTCCTCCATTTTTATTGTTGCATTTAAATGCAGTGCATTGTGTATCTAGTTGACATTGCAGTTGCTTTGAGTATCACATATCCTTTCTCAGGGGATTGCATTTATTCAGGCCCATTTTCCAGCATATTTTCAACTTATGCATGTTTGGCAGTTTCCACTGATCTACAGTCTAGCAGTCCAACAGAGCCCTTGGGCATAGTTCCTGGCTTTTACTTGTATTGTCTATGCATCCCTTGAGTCTCATGTTGCAACAGTGGCTGCACTGCTGTTTGATATTTCCATTGAGATCAGCAGAACCAAGATTTGCAGTAAGTTTTTCTTCTGTGCTTGTGTGTCTGTGGGTAGCAATAATGTGATTTATTTCATACTGACAATTTACAAAAAGCACCACTTGAAAATAATTCTTCTGCAACTGGGACAAAAAAAAAGATTTTAGAAATGAAGAAGCAGCGCCATGGGGAATTGTCAACATTTAGAAGAACCAAGGAGGAGTGTGTGGACTGCAAGCTAAAAGACTATCAATTTTAGCATGAAGAAGAGGAAGGAAGGCTAGTCTGCATCTGCAGGCACAGGCCAGGTTTGACAGAATTACTCTGGTTTTTATTAGCGTCCCAAGAAATACCAGCTAAGAATAAGTTGTGAAAATATTTATATTGATATTTAGAAATTTAAGGATAGGAACATTCTAAGTACATTTGCATCCAAGAACTTGTTTATTACCAAGCTAAACTAAAATCATATTTTTCACTTACAAGTCTATATTATATTTCAAATATGCAGCCTAATTCATTGTGGGAATGCCAGGTTTTATTTTTACAGTTTGTTAGTGTGAATCAAATCAATTGCAGGTTTAGTTACCTTGTCCTGATACCTTCACAAGCAGATTGAGGCTCATGTGTTCTGTGTGGAAATTCCTTTGAAAATCGTGTTAGATGCAGCAGAATGCAGAAATGAGTTTGCTACATGGGGCAACTAAATAAAACAGCTTGCTTGACAATAAGACAAATTTCTGTACAAAGAAATGTATTGCGGTGATCTACCATTTTTATTTTCTAAGAATATCTATAAGATCTTTATCAAGTCCAAAGACATTTGAGAGGTGTAAGTGATGCTGAAGGCTCACAGTTTTACAGGTTGTGGGTTTCCCATTTCATATCATATTTAATTAAAGGTATCTAAAAATGGAATTTAAGTCAAGTGAAAATTTGCTTGGTAATTATTAAAGGACACTTTATTTAAACAATTGCCACTTGTATTTTTTCCCCCACCTTGTTTTCAATCGATATAGTAATTGATTTGGCTATATCTCTCCTGATATTTTAGATTCAAGACAACTTAAAGTTAGATAATATATAATGGATAATACCCAAAGGGTAATGCCAGAATTAACTAAATGTTTATTATGCTATCCCTTTAAGTAAAATTGAGCCCTTTCAATGGCCATATTTTGGGGGGAATAGACTGATTTATCTTTGGATAGTTCAGTTTTAGTATCAAGTACAAAGGACATTTTTTTAACCATACTTTAATTGTATTTACATATCACTCTTAATCCAGTCAGTTAAAGATCTAGCAGCTTTATTTGTACAACATGTTAAATGTGGTTGGTTTTTGTTGTGGAATAATGCACTATGCAAACCCAATCCATTTGGTTACTATTTAGTTCAGTGAATTGAGTGAACCCATTTAAAGTGAATTAATTTCTTGCCAAAGTACCGTATATACTTGAGTATAAGCCGACTCGATTATAAGCCGAGACCCCTAATTTTACCCCCCAAAATTGGAAAAAGTTGGTGACTCGAGTATAAGCCGAGGCTGGGAAATGCAGCAGCTCACGGTAAATTTCAAAAATAAAAATACAGGTAGATAACAATAAAATTGCTTTAATTGAGGCATGTGGAAAAGAGGGTCAACAAAAACAATATATTATCAGTATATTCAACAAAAACAATATATTATCAGTATATTCAACAAAAACAATATATTATCAGTATATTCAACAAAAACAATATATTATCAGTATATTCAACAAAAACAATATATTATCAGTATATTCAACAAAAACAATATATAATATTAAAGTATTAACAATAACTTTAAATGTACAAAAACCTTAACTCAATAAGCAACCAAGCTAAAACACAAGCATCAAAATCCTTCAAAACTGGATTCCTCCTCCTCATCTGTATCTGCAAACAGAGCTGCAGCTGTAGCTGGTGTGAGGTTATCATCATATACATTGTCACAGAGTTCGCTGTCATCACTATCACAGTTGTCCTCCTCATGCAAAGCAGTGTCTTCACTGCCATCCATAGCATTACTTATGCCACATTTCCTGAAGGCGTGCTTCACCATGTCCTCTGGAATCTCTTCCCATGCATCACGAACCCACTTTGCTATCAGTTCTATGTCAGGCTTCATCATATTTCCACCTTTTGTTAGTCGGGCTTGACCAGATGACATCCATTCGCACCACATCTTTCGCACACGGTCTTTGAAAGGTTTATTTAAACACACATCTAAGGGCTGTAATACAGATGTAAGCCCACCTGGAATAACGGCTAAAGTAACTTGAGAAGACTTTGCCAATCTTTTTATGTCATCAGATGTGTGGGCTCTGAACATATCCCAAACTAGCAATGATGGTTTTTTCTTTAAGGCTGCTCCTGGTCGTCCATTCCAAACTTCTTCCAGCCACTTTTTTGTTCCATCTTCATCCATCCAGCCTTTAACATGTGGGCGCACTGTAATTCGTGGTGGGAATTTGACCTTTTTAGGCAAGGTCTTTCTTTTAAAAATAATGACAGGCCGCAGCTTAGTTCCATTAGCCAAACATGACAGAACAACTGTAAAATGGTTTTTCTCATTACCTGTGGTTCTGAGTAAAACAGTTTTGTCTCCCAAACTTGCCACGGTTCTGTTGCTTGGAAGATCAAAGGTCATAGGTGTTTCATCCATATTCCCAATATCTCCCAGGTCATAGTTATGGATCTTTCTTTGTTTTATGATGAATGAATGGAATGACATCACTTTTTCATCAAGGTCTTTTGGCAACTTCTGTGAAATCTTTGTTCTTTGCCGCAAACATAGGCCATACCTATTCATGAAGCCAGTACACCATCCTGCTGACGCAACAAAATTTTCAATGCCTGGTACTTTTAATTTGTCATCTTTAGCCATTTGAAGGGCACGTAAGCGAATTCCCATGCGTGTTACGCAGTAACCATTTTGACGACACTCCATAACCCATTCATGCAATTCAGTCTCTAGAGCCACATATGGAGTTGTTAAACCACGTCGAGCTTTTTTTGCCTTTGGAATCTTTTCCAACTCAGCTTTCATTTTCCGCCACTCCCTCACTTGTTTTTCATCAACACCAAATTCCCTACTTGCAATACTGTTATTGCTTTTTTCTGCTCTTGACACAACCTTTAGTTTGAAAGCAGCTTCGTATGACCTGCGTCTTTGTTTTGGTGCAGGAGTACTAGAAGTACTGGGCTCCATTGGTGCAGGAGTACTAGAAGTACTGGGCTCCATTGGTGCAGGAGTACTAGAAGTACTGGGTTCCATTTCTAACAGGAATGGGGAGGTCTGCTAGGAAGGCGGCAGTCAAGCGTTGTTTCCCTCCTCGTGGGTGTGTGTGTGTGTGGGGGTGGCAGTCAAGCGTTGTTTCCCTCCTCAGTCAAGCTTGTTTCCCTCCTCGTGCGTGTGTGTATGTGGGGGGAGGGGCTTGTTTCCCTCCTCAGTCAAGCTTGTTTCCCTCCTCCTGCGTGTGTGTGTGTGGGGGGGGAGGGGCTTGTTTCCCTCCTCAGTCAAGCTTGTTTCCCTCCTCCTGCGTGTGTGTGTAGGGGGGGAGGGGCTTGTTTCCCTCCTCAGTCAAGCTTGTTTCCCTCCGTCTCTGTGTGTGTGTGTGTGTGTGTGTGTGTGTGTGTGTGGCAGTAAAGCCTTGTTTCCACGTGGGCCCCGGCGACTCCGCTCCCTCCCCTCCCCTCCGGGCCGGGCTTCTCTCCGCCCGTCCGCCCGCTGGCTGGCTGGGCTGCTGCACCACCGCTGGTCCCGGGCGAGGCAGCGGGCAAGCGAGAGATGAGGGGTGAAGCGCCGGCCGGTGAGTTGGGGGCGGAACGGGCGAGGCAGTGTGCAAGCGAGAGATGGGGGGTGAAGCGCCGGCCGGTGAGTTGGGGGCGGAACGGGCGAGGCAGCGGGCAAGCGAGAGATGGGGGGTGAAGCGCCGGCCGGTGAGTTGGGGGCGGAACGGGCGAGGCAGCGGGCAAGCGAGAGATGAGGGGTGAAGCGCCGGCCGGTGAGTTGGGGGCGGAACGGGCGAGGCAGCGGGCAAGCGAGAGATGGGGGGAGAAGCGCCGGCCGGTGAGTTGGGGGCGGAACGGGCGAGGCAGTGTGCAAGCGAGAGATGGGGGGTGAAGCGCCGGCCGGTGAGTTGGGGGCGGAACGGGCGAGGCAGCGGGCAAGCGAGAGCGCCGGCCGGTGAGTTGGGGGCGGAACGGGCGAGGCAGCGGGCAAGCGAGAGATGGGGGGTGAAGCGCCGGCCGGTGAGTTGGGGGCGGAACGGGCGAGGCAGCGTGCAAGCGAGAGATGGGGGGTGAAGCGCCGGCCGGTGAGTTGGGGGCGGAACGGGCGAGGCAGCGGGCAAGCGAGAGATGGGGGGTGAAGCGCCGGCCGGTGAGTTGGGGGCGGAACGGGCGAGGCAGCGGGCAAGCGAGAGATGGGGGGTGAAGCGCCGGCCGGTGAGTTGGGGGCGGAACGGGCGAGGCAGTGTGCAAGCGAGAGATGGGGGGTGAAGCGCCGGCCGGTGAGTTGGGGGCGGAACGGGCGAGGCAGCGGGCAAGCGAGAGCGCCGGCCGGTGAGTTGGGGGCGGAACGGGCGAGGCAGCGGGCAAGCGAGAGATGGGGGGTGAAGCGCCGGCCGGTGAGTTGGGGGCGGAACGGGCGAGGCAGCGTGCAAGCGAGAGATGAGGGGTGAAGCGCCGGCCGGTGAGTTGGGGGCGGAACGGGCGAGGCAGCGTGCAAGCGAGAGATGGGGGGTGAAGCGCCGGCCGGTGAGTTGGGGGCGGAACGGGCGAGGCAGCGTGCAAGCGAGAGATGGGGGGTGAAGCGCCGGCCGGTGAGTTGGGGGCGGAACGGGCGAGGCAGCGGGCAAGCGAGAGATGGGGGGTGAAGCGCCGGCCGGTGAGTTGGGGGCGGAACGGGCGAGGCAGCGGGCAAGCGAGAGATGAGGGGTGAAGCGCCGGCCGGTGAGTTGGGGGCGGAACGGGCGAGGCAGCGTGCAAGCGAGAGATGGGGGGTGAAGCGCCGGCCGGTGAGTTGGGGGCGGAACGGGCGAGGCAGCGGGCAAGCGAGAGATGAGGGGTGAAGCGCCGGCCGGTGAGTTGGGGGCGGAACGGGCGAGGCAGCGGGCAAGCGAGAGATGGGGGGTGAAGCGCCGGCCGGTGAGTTGGGGGCGGAACGGGCGAGGCAGCGTGCAAGCGAGAGATGAGGGGTGAAGCGCCGGCCGGTGAGTTGGGGGCGGAACGGGCGAGGCAGCGTGCAAGCGAGAGATGGGGGGTGAAGCGCCGGCCGGTGAGTTGGGGGCGGAACGGGCGAGGCAGCGTGCAAGCGAGAGATGAGGGGTGAAGCGCCGGCCGGTGAGTTGGGGGCGGAACGGGCGAGGCAGCGTGCAAGCGAGAGATGGGGGGTGAAGCGCCGGCCGGTGAGTTGGGGGCGGAACGGGCGAGGCAGCGTGCAAGCGAGAGATGGGGGGTGAAGCGCCGGCCGGTGAGTTGGGGGCGGAACGGGCGAGGCAGCGTGCAAGCGAGAGATGGGGGGTGAAGCGCCGGCCGGTGAGTTGGGGGCGGAACGGGCGAGGCAGCGTGCAAGCGAGAGATGGGGGGTGAAGCGCCGGCCGGTGAGTTGGGGGCGGAACGGGCGAGGCAGCGTGCAAGCGAGAGATGGGGGGTGAAGCGCCGGCCGGTGAGTTGGGGGCGGAACGGGCGAGGCAGCGTGCAAGCGAGAGATGGGGGGTGAAGCGCCGGCCGGTGAGTTGGGGGCGGAACGGGCGAGGCAGCGTGCAAGCGAGAGATGGGGGGTGAAGCGCCGGCCGGTGAGTTGGGGGCGGAACGGGCGAGGCAGCGGGCAAGCGAGAGATGGGGGGGGAAGCGCGGCGGCGGTGAGTTCGCGCCCTCCCGCCCTGCCTGCCCCCTGGCCGGTGCCTTCGCCCCGCAAGCCCCCCCGACTTGCCCGGAGGAAGCGGCGGCGGCGCGGCGCTGCGGGCCGGGAGGGGGGCGCGGCGGGGGCTGCCCCTCCTGCCGAGGAGCCGAGCCCGGCGGCGTGTGTGTGTGTGTGTGTGTGTGTGTGAGACCCGCAGGAATGGCTAGTTGCGTTTCTCTGTGTGCCAAGCCCCGTAGGCTCGACACACAGGAAGGGGGGGAATGCCGGAATGCCGCTTCCCTACCAGCCATTCCCGTGGGTCTGACACACACACGCACGCACGAGGGGGAGAAACAACGCTGGACTGCCGCCAGCTCTGCAAGGCTCTGCCGCTCCCTTCTCTCAGCAGCCTGTTCCGAACGAAGGGACAGTTCTTTTTTTTTGTTGACTGGAGTATAAGCCGAAGTGGAGTTTTTCAGCCCAAAAAGTGGGCTGAAAAATTCGGCTTATACTCAAGTATATACGGTAGTTGATTACAAACTGAGTACAAGCCAACAGTATGTTGTGGCTGCAGACAAAGCAATAGAACTACAATTTTGAAATCATGGGAGGTAAAGAGTCTATTCTGCATGCATTGGCCACATCCCACCACAAATACTGTGACTGGTTCTGGGCACCACTTTGAGAAGGATTCAGAGCAATTGGAACATGCCTAAAAAAGGGGCAGTAAAAATGATCAGGTGATTAGAAACAAAGACCTATGAAGACAGATTGAAGAAGTTCGATATACAGGTAGTCCTCAACTTATGACTACAATTAAGCCCAAAATTTTTGTTGCTAAATGAAACATTTGTTAAGTGAATTTTGCCCCATTTTATGATCTTGCTTGTCATGGTTGTTAGGTGCATCATTGCAATTGTTACATTAGTAAGATGGTTCTTAAGTGAATCTGGCTTCCTCATTGACTTTGCTTATCAAGACATCGCAAAAGGTGGTCACATGACCCTGGGACACTGCAGTGGTCATAAACAAGAGTCGGTTGCCAAGTGTCCAAATTTTGATCATGTGACCATGGGAATGCTACAATGGTTGTGTGAAAAATAGTCATAAGTCACTTTTTTCAGTGCTGTTATAACTTTGAAAGGTCACTAAATGAACTGTTGTAAGTCGAGGACTACCTGTATTTCTTGAAAAAAGATGTTTGAGAACAAGTATTCAAATATCTGTGGCCTGGCCCAGTCCATGTGCCTGTGTATACGCAGGTGCGCGCGCGTGCGCACGCGCGCGCACACACACACACACACACACACACACACACACACCAAGGAGTTTTAATGCTTTATTTAAGCACTGCAAGCCCCTAATGTTATTCTCCAGGTCCCCCTCACTAGAAACACAAGGTCCCAATGAGTCAGAATCTGCACAGCAAAGGCATGAAGTCAACAAGCAAATACAAAGTCTGAGGTCAAGGTACAAATCCACACACAAAGTCTGAAATCCAAGCACACATCCAAAGTTCCAACACGATATACAAAGCAAAGGTACAAGTCCACCATCCAGTCACAAAATCCAAGGTCCAAGCATGAGATCAAGTAACAGGGCACAGATCCAGAAGCGTGAAGTCAGAGCACATGCAGGGCAGAAAGCAAATGATTGTCTCCAACACAGCTTTGCTCTACGCCGGAGCTAGGCAGTCACCAACCAGCACAACTCATTAGGAAGGATGGGGCTGTCTCCTCACGAGTAGCCTTGCTGAACTCCATTGCACCTCCCTCCACTCGGTACTATGTGCCTTGAGATCCAGTAGGGAGGCAGTTCCTCCTCATCTCCACTAACTGGCTGTAGCTGTGCCTCTTCTCCCCCCTGTGCCTCTGGCTGGCATCCATGCTTCCTGGCTGCAGTTGGGTCTGTTCTGTTCAGCTAGGCACTTGTCCAATCGCTCCTCCACTAGCTCTTCAACGTTCCTGGCCTCTCCTCCTCTTGCCCACTCCTGGGAGGTAGTCTCCTGTGTCCTCTTGACGTTCCTCCAGCCCTCTCAAGTCCCCAGATCTGGTATCTGAGGAAGCCATTACAATCTGAATCAACTTCATGTAGAAGAAAGCCAAAACCTCTTCCCTTTTGGAATTCTAAGCACAAAATGAAAGATTTAAATTACAGAAACTAATATTGCAGTCAAATTAGGAAAACCTCTAATAGTTAGAACAAACAGATAGTGGAACTAAATACTCCAAGAGGTGTAGATTTTCCTTCACTGGATAGTTTCAAGCAGAAGCTGGTTAAGAAAATGTGTGTTCAATGTGGGAATCAATATTTCAGATACCCCCTTGGATCTAGAAATAGCACTTAGACTTATATACCATTTCATAGTGCTTTACAGCCCTCTCTAAGGATATGTTGGAGAAGCGTTGAGGCAGGCCTGTTTGAGGGCTGGTCTGTTTATGTGGAATTGATTCATAGCAGAAGTATGGACAACTTCTACTTTGGTGTCATGAAAGGAAGGAACACTGTTTTATTTTGTAGAGTTTTTGAAATCTGAGTATCTGCTCATGTTGCCCAAGGTGATAACAGGGATACTGGAGGCATTATTATTCTTTTATAGATTTTCTTTCCTTTAGGTGGAAAAAGGCTATTTTTTATTAATAGTTTAAGAAGGCTTTATGTCATTGTTTCTGAAAGGTTGGTATGCTTTATTCTGTATAACCCCTGATGTCTCTTGGAACACACTGGTAAATAAATGAAGTAACAAATAAAACATGTGCGTAGTAGAATGTGTAGTTAAAAAGGTTATAAGAAGCTGCCTTCTATGCCTTATCTCCACTGTAAGACTTTAGTTTTTCTTTACATGAACTTGTAACAACGCAGTGTGAATTATATTATAATAAATATAAATGACAAGAAACATTGAGGCTAAAATATTTTAAGTCTATTTATAGCATCTAAATTTTCACATACTCTTATTTTTTCAAGTGCATAGATGTGAATTAGGCCCATCCTTTAAAAAGACAACTTGTTGGGGTAGGGATATACTTTTTTAAAGAAGAAGACCACAGTTGTCAGGATACTATCTGATTAAGAATATAATTTGTATCATGCCTCGAAATGAAGTGAAGATTTTGAGAGATTCTTCTATTTACATATGGAAAAGTGTATTTTCTTTCATTTCTAATTATTTTAAGCATACCTTTTTACAGTTTACCTTGCAGTTTTTATACAATTACCACTTCAGAATGGTAGCAAACCGCACTATAATGTGTGCACAGTTATTAGGCAAGTTGTATTTTGGAGGATTAATTTTCTTATTGAAAAATTGTATTTCTTATTAATTTTCTTATTGAACCACAGTGGTCTTGGTTAATTCAAAATGTTAATAAACCGCAAACCTAAGAAAGTAAAAGTGGGGTTTTGGCCTTCTTAGGAGAATATCTATGTGTGCACAATTATTGGGCAATTATTATGCAACTAATAATTATGCAGAATTATTATGCAACTAAAAAAATGAATATTTGCTCATCTCACTCATTTATTTGCATCTGTTAAAGTGAGAATAATAAACGACTCAAAATGTACAAATAAACATGTTGACATTTCAAAAAAAAGAATAGTGACCAATATAGCCACCCTTCTTTTCAATAACAGTCATAAGCCTTCCATTCATGAAATCTGTCGGTTTCTTGATCTGTTGATGATCAACGTTTTGTGCAGTAACAACCACAGCCTCCTAGGCACTGTTCAGAGAGATGTACTGTTTTTCTTCGCTGTAAATCTCCCATTTAAGAAGGGCCCACAAGTTAGGTCAGGTGAGGAAGGAGGCCATGTCATTATTCTTTCATCTTTAAGTCCTTTACTGACTAGTCACTCAGTAGAGTAGTTCGATGCATATGATGGAACATTGTCCTGCATAAAAATCATGGTCTTCTTCCCTGTACCACTGCTAGAAGAAAGAAATTTTTGACTTTTCAGTCAGTTAAATCTCTTTTTTGGCCCATTTTGCCTGAGGAAAAGAAGTTCCCTAATAATTATGCACATCTTGATATAGGATGTTGATCTCCTTAGGCCACACCCTCCCTCTGCTCCGTGAGCTGCATTGGTTACCAGTTGCCTTCCGGGTGAGATTCAAGGTACTAGTAATGGTATTCAAAGCCCTACATGGCAGGGGTCCGGAGTACCTGAGGGAACACCTGCTGCCGGCATCGACTTCCCTCCGCCCTGTGCGTTCCCACAGAGAGGGCCTCCTCAGGGTGCCACCGGTCAGAGAATGTCGACTGGTGGCCCCCAGGGGGAGATCCTTCTCTGTGGGCACCCCGGAGCTATGGAACCAGCTACCGGTTGAGCTCCGGACGGCGCCCGACCTTCGCTTCTTTCGCCGCGAGCTAAAAACATACTTTTTTGAACAAGCTGGCCTGGCCTGATGAGGGGATTGGGGGGGGGGTTTGCTATTGTTATTTTACTAGGTTTTATAGATGTATTTTAGCACAGTATGTGGGCATTTATTTAATCTAGTTTTAACTTTTGTAATTTGTATTTTTATTCTTGCCCTGTTCACCGCCCTGAGTCCTGAGGGCGGTATAGAAATATTATTAAATAAATAAATAAATAAATATCCACTAAGCCAGGAGTCCCCAACCCTTAGGCTTTGGCCCACTACTGGGCCACAACCAGTTTGAAACTGGGCCATGAAAGATGGGTAAGTGCATGCAAAGTTTCACTCACACATGCTTTGTGCATGAGCACTTGCCGCTTATGTGAGTGGAGCTTTGCACACAAGCACAAGGCCCCTTTGCACAAGTGTCTTCTGCTAAAGCAAGTGGAGCTTTTCACGCAATCTCAAGTGTGTGCTGCTCATGCAGTGGAGCTTCATGTACAAGCACAAGTGCCCTCTGCACGAGTGGAGGTTTAAGCTCAAATGCAAGTGCCCTTCGCTCACACATGAAGCTCAATTTGTGCAAGTGGAGGGCACACTGCCTGCAGCTCGCACCAATGGAACTCTGCATGCATGCGTGCACCTGCCACTCACATGGCTCCCCCTGCGCTGGGCCACCAAGCTGGAAAGGTTGGGGACCACTGCACTAAGCAAGTTTATACAGCTTGGAGGTGGAAAATATGCATGACAATGATGATATAGTCAAAATACTCACTTGCCTAATAATTGTGTACACAGTATATTGATTTTTTGCCAGAAGGGTTTTTTTGTGAGTTGCAATTTTGATGGTGACAGGATGCTGACCGCTGAGTTAGGACATTATTGAATTGAAAATTACGAGTATTAAGAATTATGGCTAGTTTGGTCTGACTTTTGGAGTAAAAGTTAAACTGACACAATGTTTAACATTGAAACTAATCCACCCTGGCAGATTGTTTGAATTGAATCATTAGTGAGCTACTATCCATCTCAAGACTTTAGCATGCAGGTTGGACTATAAATGCTAAATAATATCAATTCAAGGCTGTGTAAATAATGCCCCTGGGGAAATAAGTGGGTTTGCTTTAGATACAAAAGGAGCTGGAATCCTAGAAGGCCAATCCACACAACCAATAAAAATTTTATATAGCTTACATCAGCAGGTTCTCATGTTTTTATATGCTGAAGTACCCCCTTTGCAAAGTAGGTCTCTACGAATATGTGTGTGTGTGTGTGTGTGTGTGTATATATATATATATATATATATATATATATATATATATATATATATATATATACATATACATATATACATATATACATATATACATATATATATATATATGTTAAATGCTTGTTAACTATTTAGATTACCTTGCTAGGCCCCAAACATGGGACAAATCTTTATTTCCTGTTTCAGCCTAACCGAAGGCAATCGACAGGCAGTAGTCACAACTGTGACAGCTCATATTTGTGTAATTTTTTTTTATTAGATTGCTAACAAAGAATTAAAGGGAGACTGATATGCATTTCAAACTTATTTGTTTTCATCAGTCAGCCATACCCTGACTGATGAAAACATATATATATATATGAATATATATTTCATATATATATATATTTCATATATATATGAAAACATATATATATATATGAATTATTGAATATAAGGGGGTATAGTACTTAAAGCCCTTTTATATAGGTGTGAAAATATTGGCAAAAGTAAAGGTTTTATGGATGGCTTACATATAATAGGTAAAGGTAAAGGTTCCCCCTCACATGCGTGCTAGTCGTTTCCGACTCTAGGGGCCGGTGCTCATCTCCGTTTCAAAGCCGAAGAGCCAGCGTTTGTCCGAGGACGTCTCCGTGGTCATGTGGCCGGCATGACTAGACGCCAAAGGCGCACGGAACGCTGTTACCTTCCCACCGTAGGGGTCCCTATTTTTCTACTTGCATTTTTACATGTTTTCGAACTGCTAGGTTGGCAGAAACTGGGACGAGTAACAGGCGCTCACTCTGTTACGCGGCACTCGGGATTCGACCCGCCAAACTGCCGACCTTCTGATCGACAAGCTCAGCATCCTAACCCACTGAGCCACCACGTCCCTTTTACATATAATAGCAAATGTCAAATTAAGCTATCTGTTTTTTAAATATAATTTTATTAGAGATTTATAAACAAGTGAAAGATTAAAAAAGTACAGGAAATGAACTTGAGGAAGAGATATATATATATACAAAATTTAAAAAAGAAAAAGTTATTTAAAGAAACAACTTCTGATCTTCTTTATAAGAGTTACAGACTTAGTTTTATGGAGTACTCCAGAATCACTCTTCCATAATTCAACCCTGAGCTTGATATATTATCTTCTATTGAAACTTATTATCATTCCTCTCTTTTTAAGGTTAATTACATAGTTTGCTTCTTCTCAAATTCAACATTTTTCAGTCAAGAAATCAGCAAAATCCATAAAGGATTTCCATTGTTTTATAAAAATACATATTGTCTTATCCCTGATCAAATAAATCAGTTCTACATTTTTTTCTTTTATGCTGTATTCTTAGCTTAGTGTTAAGGTGTTGTGATAGAATTTGATCGCTTGTCTTGTTCCTGACAAGGTACACAAGTATATGTCTGAGCATATTTCGTAACTTTTTATTTCTTATTTTAATTCTCTACATTTTGTCCACTTCTACATCCATATCTTCCCCTTCCATTCTAAAATTTTTACTAAGGCTTCAACAAGTCTACTTTTTATCTTTTCTTCCATATATGAAAGCTATCTACTATTTTGAATTTCTAAATGTAAAACAGCTATAAGTGGAATTTCCCTTTTTGCAGATTGTAAGCCTGCAGTTTCAATGTCATTCGTTTGCAAAAATGTCCAGTCTCTACTGAAACTTTTTCATATAATGGGAATGGCATATTGATATTATGTATTTTTATGAACCCACTCCATTTGTTGTGACCATAGATGAAATATTCTCATTATATGATGTGTTTTATTTAGTGTTCATATTATAGAAAAGGGGAAGGGCGACTTTTGTTACAATATAAATTTCAACTTCATTGTGTGCAATATTGGAAGAGATGCAGTCAAAACATAGAAGCTATGTGATTATTATCATAACCAATTCAAGACTAAAACTGGAAGCACTGTAGTACCAGCAGTAATAATTTTTCACTTAGTTGTTTCATTGTGATCTAAAATTAAAGAAAAATTAATTTAGGTTCCTAAGTCAGTTGTCCCTTTCCATGGGCATAGTAGTTCAAATTTTGCTAACAATTAAATTTTATTTCCAGGATCTACACTTAAAAACGGGGCTTGACACGTTGAAGGAAAATGTATTTTCCTTCAACGTGTCTTCTTAGCAATTACTTCCTAGCATTGCTACATAGCATATACATGGACACCCATTCAAAACAAAACAAGGATCTACTCTTAAAAATGGGGCTTGACATGTTGAAGAACACATATTTTAAAGGCCTACCTACATACATTGCTACATGATATATACATTGAAAGCCACTCAGAGCAAAACTTCTTTCAGTGCATTATTTTTAAGGGAGAGAAAAAGTACAAGATCAGGTATGCAGCTCTGGATCCATACAGTGTTGGTTCTACAAAGAATTGTTAAAACCATACTGAAATTTTGACAAACCCTTATTATAACTAATCACTTACCCTGCCTCTTCACCATGACTTGTCATCTGAAAATGATATCGTTGTAGCCCGTTCTTCGATTTCATCAAAATTATTGTGCTTGCCCCCTAAAATTCCTATTCTTTATGTTTTAATTAAGCCCAAGAAGTCTGCAAAGAAACGGGAGCTGATCCAGGCCAGCACAGCAGGAGAGGCAATTGAAAAAATGTTGGAACAGAAGAAGATATCAAGTAAAATTAATTATAATGTGTTAAGGGACCTCAACAGCAAAGGAGGTAGCACACCAAAGAAAGATGATGATACCGCTGATGATAGCACCAGCACCAAGAAGTTATCAAGGAGAAAATCTCTTGTGAATCGGAATGTGACCAATTCAGTAAACACCATGGGGAAAAGGTACCACAGTTATTTATTGAAATTTGCATTGTAGTCAATGTATCTAGAGTCAATGCATTGTTAATGTTTCTTTGATTTTGCAATAGTGTTCATTTTATTGTGGTATGTGAGCCAGAATGAATCTGTAGGTCACATCAGCTGGCAGTATCAGCATGGATTAATCATCACAGCCTGGAGGAATCAACCAGAAATGCATAATTCAGCTGCCAATGGCTTCCTTGATACAATTGTCAGATGTATTATGTTATTTCCCTTTTCCAAAATTATCAGGTTTTATATTAAATGGTATGCACGCATGCTGAGATAGTCATGTATGTATTCCTTTCCATATTAATATGAAAAATAAGTAGTTATTATCTGTTGTGACATTCTGCAAGATTTGATTTAGTTCTTAGATATACTTTTATACCAAATTTTGGTTGCTAATTACTGACTTTCACATAAAGCTTTGTAGTAAACATTGCCTGTATTTTCCTAAAATATGAGTGTAGGAAAATGCTGTTGTGCTAGCAGGAAAATAATTCCAATTTGGACATTTATTGCATTTAAAATATATGGGTATTATAGACATTTTGCACATTTGTTATTCTCTTCATCCATCTGCTGGCTATAAAACTAATATCTGAGATCTGAGCTGATTTTGTTTAGTGCTCTTTCTTCCTGGCCATTGTGCAGTATTTTTTAACGAGACAAAGTTAATTGGCCTTGTAGGGTCATCCAGGAGCATCTTAGTGATACTACGTGAGTTTCCTGAAGAACATGTTACTCCTGGTAAAGTATCTTGTTGCTTTTCCTGTGGTTGATGTCTGCTCATCTATTTCCGTTTCCCATCTTTATTAAAGCTAAACCTTTACTGACTTCCTCTTTGGGGCAGGTCTATTGAGTAAATTGATGCAAATGGAGAGGATGATGCAAAATGACAGTTAAGGCTCTAGAGCAGGGGTGTCAAACTCAATTTCATTGAGGGCCGCATCAGCATTGCGGTTGCCCTCGGGGCCGGGTGGGTATGGCCAGGGTGGGCATGGCCTACTGGGTGGGCATGGCTAGAGTGCGTATGGCCTACTGGGTGGGCGTGGCTAGAGTGCGTATGGCCTACTGGGTGGGCATGGCCAGTTCTACATCATTCGCATCAAGGGTGCCTATCGGGGCCTGGGCAGGAGTGGGACAGATCTGAGGGTCTCTGGCAGGAGGAGGGTCTCTGGGCCAGGGCCAAGGCAGTGGGGGCCATTCCCTCACTGTTTCCAGGATGGCTTCGCGGGCCACATGAAACCATTTTGCGGGCCGGATCTGGCCCCCGGGCCTTGTGTTTGACATGTCTGCTCTAGAGGGCAGAGGTTACTAGAATTTGTTCCAGTGCTAGCCTTCCAGTATTCATCCAGCACCATCCAATTGCTGAATAGAGTTGTCAGCAGCCCCAAATATGATCCATATTGCATTGATGCAGATGATAATATATAATTTAGCAGCACTGGTAGCAGCTGCTATCATCACTATTGTTTATTCTTTATAAACTGGCTTGAAACTTTCAGCTGAATGCTAATTTCACTGTATTTACAATAACAAAATTATACAAACTCCTTAATCTGCTTTCTGTAATAGAAACTTCACTTTCCAGCTAAATCCTGCTCTTACTATTTCTGGATTCTCTTCTCTCTGCTGTTTACTGACTAAGGTCACATTTCCTTACAACAATAGCAATAGACAAACATTCCTGCCTCATTTTGAAAGCATTTATTTTTTTTACCAGATCCCCTTTCCTTCTCTAATCAATGTTTTGTTCTTTTTTTGTCCACAAATAGCTTATTTCCAGTGAATAAAATACAGATTGTGAAAGCAATCCAGCTACTGGGTCTTTCATATCTGAATTAGTGACATGGGTTTGCTGGAAAATTTGCTCATATGGTGCTTTATCTTTCCATAAACTAAGCCACATTATTTGAGATCTGCTCCACTCTAATGCAATAATCTGAATATAGGACTTTTCTGTTTCAAGTCATTGTTGTCCGTTGTCCATGAAATTTCTGTGTTCATTTGGCCTCAATGATTCTGGATGTACTGCAAAACGATTCTACATCTTTGCAATTTTTGCCATGCAGTGCCTTATTGCTTAAAGGGAAACAGAAAAAGTACAAAAAATAGGTGTGGTTTTCATAAGCATCTTTTGTCAACCATTATGATGAAAAAAAGAATGAAATGTGTATTGTGACTTAACAGGCAAAAGCTTTGGCTTTTTTACACCGCAACATCAAACACATACGAAAGTCACAGGTTTTGCAACACGACATCATATTTCATCATTTGCTCCTCCACATGGATGTCTGTGGTAGTTTTATTTGAAATGCTAGGACAATGGGAGTCCCTCTATGAAGAAATTGGGTGGTTTAAAAAATAGGGGAGAGAGATATATATATTTTAGTATTATGACATAGTAAAACATATTCATAGAAAATTACGAATGTTTTTTGGATCAGAATGAGCAATTAGCAGTGCCTGAATTGATGTATCAGTGAAGTCATCTGGAATTAGCTTGTCTCAAAGGAGATTATATTTTTATAGTTCAGAGTTTAAATATATATTTATCATCAAAGCACTCCAAATCCAGTCTCTAGCATCACCATTGAAAAGGATATTTTTGTAGTATGATAAAGAAATATGTTTGGTTAAAAATCTGAACAGTCACTACCTGCCAAGAATGGACCATACTGTAGTGAGTTAAACAAACCAGTGGTCTGATCTGACAGATGGTACCATCATAGCATCTTGAAAAAGATGTTCTTGCAATGAGGAAATAGCTATTTCAAGTCTAAAGGTTATTTTGATTTTCTTAGTATTAAAGATTTACAGCAGTCTTTTTTGTTATTTCCATCCATTATTGTAATTGCAATACGTTTTGCATGGCACTAATTCATTCCTTTGTTCAGCATAATTTCAAGATGTAATGCATAATTCCTTTGTTCAGATTTATTCCTCTGAGGTGTTAATAGATAAATGCATTTTAGCCATATAATAATCACAATAATTTATGTGCAATTAAGAACAAAATGTGCCCCACTTCTCATTTGACAATGAAACTCTTCATGTGTCTCCATCCAGAAATTGTTAGCACAGATCTTACTATCTAATTTATAGTGATTAACAGTCTTGTTGGATTTAGTTTAGATACCTTGAATGTTGAGTAATTTTTAACTGGCAGAAGATGGCTACCTAATAGACAACTGTAAGATGCAGGTAGTTTAACTAAAAGTTAAGCCTTTCCATTATCTAATGTTGCAGATAAAAAATTGTTATGTTTGCACACAACAGCAGAAAACCAGAATTGTATTAATTTCTGACTTCCAGGAGGCATAAATCCTGATCACAAGAGTAGCTAAATTAACCAGGAATTGAAAGTTTACCAGGGCTTCCCAGTGAGATTTCTGATTGCTGTTTCCAAGCTAATTGGAATTCAGAGTCAGGACTGAAGAAGCTGCTTGTATGAAGAAGAAAAAACAAGGAAAGTCCAGTTTCCTTTTGACAAAGCACCTTTAGGATGGCCAGAAACAATCTTGGGTTGTAATCCAGGCTAATTTAGCTATGAGAATAGTAAATTTGGCTGTGAGAATCAGTGATTGGACTCTTTAGCATACAACTTATCCACAGTAAGATAAGTTATTTTGGAAATCTGTTTTACCATTACTGAAATTAGCCAGTGACTCCTATGCAATACATGTGATGATCCATAATTTGTAGATTATTTGCCAGGGCCATGCAGAATGAATTACCTTTGTTCTAGTCCACAGGTCTGCAACCCGCGGCTCCGGAGCCGCATGCGGCTCTTTCAGCCGTCTCCTGCGGCTCCCAGTTCTCTGCCATGCGCAGTCCAAAAAAAAAAATGTAGGACTAAAAAAGTTCAACCAATCAATTGAAATATGCAGGATAGGTGCATATCTCGCCTTGGCTCCACTCTTCAGTTAAACCCCGTTCTGTGCATGCGCACATGTACGCACATGCACACACATTTTTTGTGGCTCCCAGTTTTTCCTTTTGTGAGGGAACCGGTTCCGAGTGGCTCTTTCACTGTTTCAGGTTGCTGACCCCTGTTCTAGTCTGTCCAATGCAAACTCTTCCTTCTCTTCCACTGTTAGTGTTAACAAGAGTTTAGCACTGTTTGAATGGGGTAGCCATGGTTCTTAAGTTTCCTGCACATCTACAGTTGAGTTTGGGAAGTGGCAGAAGAGAATTTGACAAACATAAACCAAGATAAACATTTGGTAATGATAAATTCCAAATTATGCTTTAAGTGTGATTGGTGAGGGTCAAAGATTATTTCGAGGGAAAGTGGTTGAATTGTATCAATGCAACACTGCATTGCCCAGTCCAAAATCCCCCCACAGAAAGATAGAGAATAGTGTGCTTTGAATTTGTCCTTGCTGCCACCATAATCTCTCAGATTTAAATGCTATTGTGCAATATAATAATGAAATAATAAATATTTTGGAAGGTGTTTGCTGGTTTGGAAATATTTGTGGGACTTCAGAAATGACATTTTAACCATCAAAGAAAACTTTTAATTCCAGTGTGTTATCAAAGGCTAATTACATACAATATTTGTTTTGTCACAAGTGGGGTGCAATTATCTGTTTATTTTAAAAAGGCAAATGACGCTATATATTCTGGCAAAATACCAGATATGCCCATAAATTTGGGGATTAATAAAGAGAGATGAATGTGCTTGGGGGGGGGGGGAAGAAAGGGGGAAAGGGAGAATATGTTTATGCAGATTCAATTCTCTGTAAATGTGTTTTAATTATATTTTTTGCTGCATGTAATTGGAAGCTGCCTAATAGAAAAAAGGTCAAATATAATTTTCACATACAAAATGCTTTGTTTTAAGCATTTCTCTTCTACTAGGTGTAGTTCAATTTCTGGCAGTGCTTATTGCAGCTAAACATCATAAATTCATTCCCCATTATTTTTATTTTTGTCTTAACTCTTACCCACGTTGTGAAGCATGGAATATTGTTATTGGCTATGTGTTATAAATATGTGGTTTAAAAACATTTCTTTTATAAATGGGGCAAAACTAATATCTATTTCATATTTAATTTTTCATGAGTTTTTCCAAGCTGGTGGAAATGGACTGCAATGTCTAGTGAAATTTTTGTATATTATGCTTTTTCCTTAAACTGAATTCTTTATTACATTGTTTTTGATCTGTTATATCAAATAAATCTGTTAGCAAAGGATTGTTGAAGTCCCTATTGTATAAAAAGGTTTTCTCTATTTCATGGTACATAAAAAGTAGCAATATGTGGAGATACGCAATATTATAAAAGGAATAAATGTATTGTGTTAATCTTGTCAAAATCTAGGAAGAAAATAAATAGATTTAAAAAGACACTGGAGGTTTTACAACAGAAGCTTTTTTTTCTATGTGCATTACAGGCTTTAAGAGGCTTTATGTGGGAAAAGATCAGGAAATATTTTATTAGAAGACTGAATTTGAATATCAAGCTTATCCTAACATTGTTTTTGTTCTATCTATCAGAGATAAGTTTTAGACATGGATTTTAGGGTACTACCCTTTGTATTGTTAAATAAATGCATTATTTTTTTTAGATGTTTACCCCATTTTTATCACTATATGTAACTCAAGATGATGAACATATATGAGTAGAAGACAATATTCTGGGCAATTTTAGGATTTCTGTGCTTAGAGGAGCTGTAGAGTTCTGAAACTACATCCTATCCTTTCCCACACACGACCTCTTATACACAACAAGCAGGAAACTCATACCTGTGAGCAGCATGGAACCACCAACCCATTTTGTTAATTGCAAACTCTCCTCAGGACCATGACAGCAAAATTCATTGGCAATCATGGGTTTCTTGGTGGGGGATTTGATTTTTCCTAAAAAAAAATAGGGGGAGAGGGAAGAGTCATCATTTCAATGTTAAGGCTGCCTGGTTTCACAATGCCTTTGGTGGCTTACAATTAATATATATATCAAACAAAGAGACTACAACTGACAGGAAGACTAAGGCTCATAGTAAAGAAGATCATAAATTACACCCAAACAAAGAGCTCATCCACCAACCTACAGTAATCCAAGCCTGGATGAATGATCGGACTTTTGACTGTCTTAAGAAAATTCAGTAAGATGGGAATGGTACATATCTCCTAAGAAAGATCTCATTCCACAGACAGGAGCCATCACTGAGAAAGCACACTTCCTAAGTCCCACAAGGCAACATTGTTTGATCAGTGAGACCTGGATTATGCCCACTCTGGCTCACCTCACCGGAGAGGTGATAATAAGTGTGAGGACTGGCCCATGAGACACTTTTTTCTTGTAAGTTTGAACAATCATTAAACAAATGGTTGTAAGTCAAGGACTTCCAGTAATGTCTTCTTTTTTATTGCACATGCTTCTGAATCCCACCCCATTCAATTTAGTTTTATATTTCTCTTCACATATCTTTACTACATTTTAAATAATAAAGTGGGCAGAAGAATGCCTTTACACACAGCCACATTTTTACTTAGCTCCACAAAGATTTATTTCTTGCAACAATCTGCTACAGGTAGTCCTTTGATTGATAGCCACAGTTGGGACCAAAATTTCCATTGCTAAGTGAACAGTTTTTTAAGTGTGTCATGCCTGATTTTTATGACCTTTTTTGCCATGATTATTAAGCCAAGTGTTACAGTTGTTAAAGTGAATCATATGGTTGTTAACCAAATCTGGCTTCTTCCATTGACTTTGCTTGTTGGAAGCTGGCTGGAAGGTTGCAAATGGCAATCAGATGATCCCCAGGACATTGGAGCCATTGTCAATAGTGTAACTACCCAAATTTGGATCATATGACTGTGAGGATGTTGTGAAAGTCGTACTTATGAGAACTACTTGTAAATCACTTTTTTCAGTGCCATCATTGTAACTTTGAACGATCACTAAAGAAATGATTGTAAGTCAAGGACTACCTGTATCCATCACTTTTCTATCAGCACATTCACATTTTAAGACTTCTCCATCCATTACTTCCACTTCAGTAAGCATTTTACACAAATTAACCATAAAGTTTTGGAGATTTATTTATAACTTTCAGTTGTTTGTTCCATGTTCCGTCTTAAACATAGCTTGGTTTTTGATGTATAAATCCCCAAATCCATGTATCTTATTGCATCATTTATTACAAATCATTCAGGTTCTCAGCCAAGAACATATCTGCATATGAAAATCAAGTACATTAATATCCTCAGCCAGAACATTTCTTAACATCACAAGCATTCTTCCATTTTTATCTTATGCCTTAACTAACACAGATTCTTGTCATTTTTCTTGCAACGTTAAACTATTAGTTATACTACTTTTATTACATTTTGAAATTAACTTTGACTCAAAAATTCACTGAAAATATTCCATAATTCATATTTATTTACTTTATGATATAATCTTTAAATCAACAAACATACAATAAGCTTTTACACATGAGTATTTTTGCAAGAGCAAATATTTGAAGTTCATGCTCACTTTCACCACTTTAACCAGAACTCCTTCATTTTGGTTTTATTGCAAGTTGCTTCATTATTTTTATTTCTAATTCTGCTTATTATGTTGGAGGATCTTTGTTGAGATCTCTTCAGACATTTCTATTATGTGTTTCCATCAAAATCATCCTGTACTTTCTCCATGTCTTTTAATCTTAACTGTTCCTCATTTTCTTTTTCTTCATTCTTTGCAATTATCCTTTTTCTCACTATACATTTTATGCAGTATATTTCTGTAACACTTATTTTTTTGCAGCATTCATACTGGTATATATTCATTTTTTTCTTATCCAAAGGCTCTTTTACTTTATAAGTCTATCAAGCATCTTTTTCTTACTTCACATTAATGAAATTCTACAGTTCTTATATTTGTTACATATTTTTTTTCACTCTCTTCTAAGTAAATACCATATGCTTTCTTTCTATCCACATTATGTTGATGGTAATCTGTCTGATAATATTTTTTATATAAGACATCTTTCTTTTCCTGCAGTTGTTCTATATAGTTTCATTTCTTTTACTACTTGTTTTAACCAAAGTTGATCCTTGACATTGTCAAAAATGGTCTGTTCAAAATGATTCAACCATTATATCCTTCACTAATTCTCTTAAAGGGAAGCGGTGGCTCAGTGTGTTAGGACGCTGAGCTTGTTGATCAGAAGGTCAGCAGTTTGGCGGGTCGAATCTCGAGTGCCGCATAGCAGAGTGAGCGCCTGTTACTCGTCCCAGCTTTTGCCAACCTAGCAGTTTGAAAACACGTAAAAATGCAAGTAGAAAAATAGGGACCACTACGGTGGGAAGGTAACAGTGTTCCGTGCGCCTTTGGTGTCTAGTCATGCCGGCCACATGACCACGGAGACGTCCTCGGACAAGCGCTGGCTCTTCGGCTTTGAAACGGAGATGAGCACCGGCCCCTAGAGTTGGAAACGATTAGTACGCATGTGCAGGGGAACCTTTACCTTTACCTTTAATTCTCTTAATCTGTCATCATAAACAATCAAATAACTTATGCTTTTAGAGTGATATTCTTTCCTTGGTCATGTATTTAGCAGAACTGTGCTTAAGCCATATATTTGAAACAAACCTTTTCATAATATTCACCACTCACCATTCTTCTTCTCTTTTTTTGGTCTCCAAATGTTCTCACTCATCTATTCATGTTTTACAGGTAGTCCTTGATTTACAATAGTTCGTTTAGTAACTGTTTGAAGTTACTGAAAAAGTGACCTATGATCATTTTTTCACACTTATAACCGTTGCAATATCCCCATGGTCATGTGCTCAAAATTCAGATGCTTGGCAACTGACTCATATTTATGATGGTTACATTGTCCTGGGGTGATATGAAAGCCTTTTGCGACCTTCTGACAAGCAAATGGTAGGGAAATACTGGTCAGTTTTAGTACATTTGGGCCAGTATGCTACAGATGGAACTAACATCCACTTTTACCCCAAATCATTCAGCTTTTCTATGTAAGTTAAGATCTCTCAGGTAGAGACTACTTTGAAAGCCAATTCCTTTTGTCTGCATTTTACCAAATAGGAAGTATATACAGTGTACTGACATATACTTAGGATGTTGAGCCAGTAAACATATTTGAAACTGTGAGAATATATCTTAGATATTCCTGTAAAATGCTTGCCATTGTTGCCTTGATTGTTATAAAATGCTCATTTATTAGAAGGCAAACTGATAACCCTAATTTTCCCCAAGTCCAGGTAATCTCAAAGATATCATGTTCCATTTGACTTTTTTGTACCTATACTTACAAAGTATGGGACCATTTGTTTTTTTATTTTTTATTTTCTTTGAATGCCCCTGCAAACAAAAGAAAATAAAACTATATGAGGCAGGAAGCCTTGCAGACACCAAAAGAGCTATTGCTGCGCACACTATTGCCAACGGAGAGAGTAGAGTAGAACAATTACTGATAGAGGAGAATATTTGTAGCTTGGTGTTGAAATGAGGGGCTCTTGGTGCTCTCAGAAAAAATATTTCCTGGGTTCTAAACTCATATTCTTGCTAATGCAACCCAAGATAAAACGTGATCCACTGGAGAAGGAAATGGCAACCCACTCCAGTATCTTTGCCATGAAAACCCTATGGGCAGTACCAAAAGGCAAAACGATATGATGCTGGAAGATGAGCCCCTCAGGTCGGAAGGCGTCCAATATGCTACTGGGGAAGATCAGAAGGCTAGTACTAGTAGCGCCAGAAAGAATGAAGCGACTGGGCCAAAGCCGAAAGGACGCTCAGCTGTGGATATGTCTGGTGGTGAAAGTAACTGTGAGAGGGACTATGAGAAAAGCAAAGTTTTACATTTAGGCAGGAAAGTTCAAAGGTACAAGTACAGATTGGCTTAAAAACAGTAACTGTGAGAGAGACTTTGGAGTCCTAGTGGACAGTCACTTGACTATGAGCCAGCAGTGTGTGCAGCAGCAACCAAAAAAGCTAATACAGTCCTGGGTTGTATAAACAGAGGCATAGAATCAAGATCATGTGAAGTATTAGTACCACTTTATAAAACCCTAGTAAGATCACACCTGTAATACTGCAGTCAGTTTTGGTCACCATATCACAAAAAAAGATGTTGAGAGTTTGGTAAAAAAATTCAGAGAAGAGCAACTAAGATGATCAAAGGCCTGGAGACTAAAACATATGAAGAACGGATGCGGGACTTGGGTTTGGCTTGTCTAAAGAAAAGAAGAAATAGGGAGACATGATAGCAGTATTCCAGTATTTGAGGGGCTGCCACAAAGAAGAGGGGGTCACATTGTTCACCAGGCACCAGAGGGAAGGACGAGAAACAATGGTTGGAAACTTATCAAAGAGAGAAGCAAACTGGAATTAAGGAGAAACTTCCTAACAGTGAGGACGATTAACCAGTGGAACAGCTTGCCTCCAGAAATCAAGGGTGCTCCATCACTGGAGATTTTTAAGGAGAGACTAGACATCACTTGTCTGAGATGGTATAGGTTCTCCTGCTTGAGCAGGGGGTTTGGACTAGAAGACCTCCAAGGTACCTTCCAGCTCCTGTTCTGTTCTATTAAACTTGTAGATAGTTCATAAGAATGTCATGGTTGATGGTATAGAATGGTACTGAAAAGTTTAACAGAATGTAGAGGGCTGTTCTTCCTCCCATTAAAGATCTAGCATAGATCACATATAAGAAGAATCAATGCCATTTCTGTCCCACAACTGTGTCTGAATCCCAAGTGAAAAACAACCATTAAGTAATGGTCCTTAAAGTTGAATTTCAGGCAGTGAAAAAGCTATTGAGCTATTAACATTTCTCTCCCATTGCTTCCTGTTTGTCCTACTTACATTTCTCTGTTATAACAAGGAGTTTTCTGGCAGCTTGTTCCATATCCTTGCTGCTTTTGGATGGCTGACCAGATGTATGCTCAATATCTCTGTAGTTTTCTAGAAGCTAGTTTCCTGCTTGAGCACCATCTGTTCCTATGTCAGTACCTACCTTTTTAATACAAACCAAAAACAAGCTCAAAAAGACCCAGAAAAAAACCTCGAAAATCTGCTACTACTTCAGTTGGAGGTTATGTTTCTACCTGAAATCTGTATCTGATGGCATTTTGAAAAAAAACTTGACTTCTTAAGCCAAATGAAATTTTTGTCATACATCCCTCATCAATTTTCTTGACTTTGGGGGGGGGGGGGTATTAGAAGCTTTTGCTAAAAATAGCACCTGGGGCTATCACATAGAAGCAGGGAATTAATTCATACCCTATAACAGCAGTTCCCAACCTTTTCTATACCCCGCACCCCTAGAACGTTTCTGGTATATTCTCACACCCACTACAAAAGTTCAAAACGAATTATGCGTATAACTATGATTTTGAAACTTCTAAACCCAAGTTTTCACACACCCTGGAATATCAACTTGCACCCCCCCCCCCGCTTGGGAACCCCCTGCCCTATAACATACACCCAGAGTGATTGCCAAAGCAAAACAATATTTTTTCCTGAGCTGCTACTCCCACCTTTCTAATTCTAAAATTCTCTGAAAGAGATTTTTTTTTGGGGGGGGAGGGGGAAATAATGCTTGTGAGCGACTTTGTGCTTTAAACCTCAAAATTGTGATCCCAATTCTTAATGGAGCCTTATAGAACTGATCATCATCTGGCTTCACTGGAGTAAAAATCAAAACTGAAATGTAAATTTATGATGTGATTTATAAGGCTTGGGGAAAAGTTTTTGATGACAAAAATAGCTATTTGTGTGGATCTGGCTGGAGAAATTATGTCTGAGACTGGGATATGGCTACAAAGGACCCTTTCACCCTCCACTCCACAGACTTCAAATGAAGAGCTCAAGGTCTAGGTAGGGAAGCAGCGTGTTTTCTTCAAATACTGAGATCTCAAGCTCTGAAAAAATTAACATTGAAAAGTATTACTTTGAACTGGGCCCAAAAAAAAAACAGAACAGGAGCCAACAGATACAACACAATGCTGGAGTAATATACTGATAATAATATGTCCCAATTAGTAATCTTGCAGCTGTATTCTGAACCAATTGCAGATTCTGGATCGTTTTCAAAGGCAGCTCCACATAGCAACATTTTAGATTATCCAAAACAGGAGATAATCAGATCATAGACCATCAAAGCAAGCATAAGATTTTAGAATTTGCTACAATGCCTGAATTAGTTTATACAGCTTTTCTTCTCTTTTAATGAAACCTTGATACTAAGCCAATACAAAGCTATCTTCCCAACTTTTAGAAGTTGGGAAATTCCAGATGGTGGTTTTCTTTTTCCTTTGAGGGACTTGCTTCAGGTGTTGTGATTGCATTTCTTTTTCCTTCTAATGGTAATAAAAATTACTGTGGGCTAGAACAGATGCTTTTTTGTAAAGGGATTGTCTCTTGACTTTTTCTGAATTCTGCCTCTGGCTATGTTGACCTTCTTTTCCATCTCTGATGAATTTGTCAATTAAAATATATCCTCATTTTTGTCCTTCATGCTATTTTCTTATCCTTTTTTAGCTATTCAGCATAAACTAAAGTATTAAGCAGATTTTCTGACATCTGATGGGGTTCACAGCCAAAAACAATTCATTGCTTATACGTTGGGAAAAGTAATATAAACTAAAGAATTTTAGAGTATCATTTCAGTAATATATATGAAGACCTTCCAAGTATTCAAGAGACTGAAAAAAATAATCACATATAATCATATAAATAATACTATCAGTGATCTCAAATACTTGGCTGTAATGATAATTGCATGTATGCCAAGTACTTTATGTTAATTATCTTCTCATTGAAATAATCCAGTGAACTAGGTTCATATTACTGTTCCAACATTGTCAATTTGTGATGAAGATGAGTTCCTTATCATAAATTCAGGAGTTTTTAAAAGTATTTTACATAGAGCCTAATTGTGTGGAATTTATTGTCATCAGTGTGGTGACAGCTATCAATTTAGTGGTTCTAAAAAGGGGGAAAATAAGACTAATTAAAAATTGGACTATCTGCTAGTGTTATTAATTTCATAATCACATACTTTAAATACTAATTGCAAGGGAACCAGTTGAAACTGCTAGGGCTCTTTTATGTTGGATGTGTTATCTTCCTTCTTACGTCACTAAAATTTACCCTTTTTGAACCTCCATCGTTACTAGGAAAAGCATGGAATATTTATGTTCAGATTAAACCTGGGTATTTGTATGATTTTAGCAGAAAGCGAGGAAAACCTTCCAGAATTACAATGCTTAAAGTCTTGGAAAATGCTTGGAAGGAGTAAATAAAACTTATTTCATTATGTGCACAAAAAACTTTCAGAGCTGCAATTAGATTTGTAAACATTGTAAAAGTAGTTATATCCTCACTACTCTTGTTTAGGTCCAAACAATCAAGTTTTAAGCCTACAAAAAAGTCCAAGCTTGGAGGCAATTTATTTATTGTTATTTGAAGGACTGTGTTTTCCCGGTTACCCACAAGAGCAGGGAGACACAGTATGTAACAGGTCCCTTCTCTTAAGGAGCTCCATCCATGGTGGCTCCCAACTGTGAAACATCCCCACAGAAATAAAATTGCCCCCCACCTTGATACCCTTTTGAAAGGCTCTGAAGACATGGTTGTGCTAGTGAGCCTGGGAAAACTAGTGCTATATTGAGTGAATCAAGTGGCCTTTTGAGGACTGTTGGCTCAGTCTCTGATACTGACAAATCTGGACAAGAAGTTGGTACCTGAGAAATCTGTACAAAAAGTTAAGCCATGTGACCTAGATTTAGATTTTCAGAAGGATCAGAATAGAACCTCACAATTTTGGAATTGGCGGTCTTTGAAATATACCATTTTCTATTCTCAATTTCTTATAAAATTTCACAGAAGGAAGCATTTACCCTCACTTGGCAGACATTAATGGATTTTGATGGGTGGCAAAGCATTATTCATTGCCATGATCATATCTGCTCTTGTGTGGAGGATGTAGTGGAATCAATAATGTTGAGCTTCTCATTACTGATGGTTGCTGTGTATTAATGCCTTCTCCTTTCTTGTTAATTGCTTGAGCTGCTGTGTAGAAGGAATGCACTTACTTTGTTAGTGGACAGTTCTTCAATAATCCCTAAAATGGCTACAATATTTTGTTCAGTCATGATAGTTATAAAAAAAAACCCCTGGATTTATATTACAATGTGAACTTCCTCCAGTCACTTTCATATTAGAAGTTTCCAATTGGGTCAGAGTATTGTACAATGTTACGGTTTTATTATACATAGCATGTATAAAATGTTGATCTTTGATTTTTACTTTATTGGGCAAAATGTGTCAGTTTTGGGGGGGTTGTCTATTTAGAATTTAGTATTGTATGAGAGCTACAAATTATTTCTTCCATTTTAATCTCTTTTCAGCAGTACGGATTGTAGGCAAAAATCAAGTAGTGCTGTAGGAATTCCTACCCTTCCATCCCCTCTTTTAGGTGTTTTTTTTATTTCCACTGACAATATGCAAAAAATGCCCATGCACTCATAGATAGATAGTATGTGATTAAAGACTTACTTAGTTTGACCATCATTTACAAATTCCTTCAGGGTATGCTGAAAATCAAATCTCTGCTCTGGCAGAACTACATCACCATTTTTTACGGTTTTACAGAAAAAAATGAACTCAAATTGTTTTATTTCTTATGGCAAAAGTAGATAATTGTCTTTAAGAGCCTTAGGCCATTCAGAAAAGACTTTGATGATACAAGAGCCCATTTCCCACAATATAGCTATATTTCCCAATTCAGACAAGATCCTAGAGATAAAAATGGCACCCTTCCTTTCCTTTGGGTTACTATCTTATGGGTTGCAGTTAATGTGTGCAATATGCATATGGAATATTCTTTGATGTAGCAGAATTTGACATTAGAATGAAAGATCTTCTGGAATGTTGGAAGAGCCTTCAGAATAGCAAAGACAGGCTTCAGAGAAAAGAGAGGAAACTTGAAAATCACCTTTAGTCTTGGATCAAAGTATTGTTGTTTTGTCAGTGAAGAGATCCAGATTAGATAAAACTCTTAAGGCCCCCGGTCTTACATCCATGATTTGGGATTAGAGTGCAACAAACACAGTTAAGATTTCCTAAATTTATCTGAACAGCAGGTAGATTTAAAATGCCATCCATTTAAACAGAGACAAATTATCTGCCTGGCCAATTTGATCTCTCACATTGGCATGTTCCAGGTTCCTTCAGTTAAACAATGCTATTTATTGGGAGCCCAGAAGTGCACCTTTTCTATGGCATTCCCTGTCCTCTAGAATGAGGTTCCCCTCGAGATTTGAATGCCCCACCCAGCTGGTGTTGCAAAGACTCTTGGAAGATGTGGTTCTTCACCCAAAGGTGAACTAAGGTCCCCTTTTGATTCTGCTTGCTTTCTTGTTAGCACTTGATTTCTTTTCCTGCCATCGTTACTCTTCTTACTATGTGTTGTTGTTTTTAATGTCTTGTTTTAATCTTTTAAAATTATTCGTAAACTGCCCAGAGTCTCTGGGAGTTAGGTGGCATATACATTTAGTAAATAATTATATTTCCTCCATTACCATATTCTCAATTAATCTAAAATGACTTACCCATTTTAAAGGTAAAGTAAAATTAGAGGGGCAGTAAAAACCTTCCAAGAAAATTACAGAATTTTTAAATAAAAAATATAGTGTTGCAATGTAAGCGTTCTTCATAATCTGTGTGTGGACTAAGACAAAGTAAAAAAGAATGCTAGCTCTGGTGAAACCCTGAGTCCAAGTTAAATAGGATGCTTAGTTTTTAATTATTAGGAGAGGGCTACCTACCAAAAAAGATGTTCAAGACCTTTATAAAAAAAGGTTCCCCCGCACATGCGTACTAGTCGTTTCCAACTCTAGGGGCCGGTGTTCATCTCCGTTTCAAAGCCGAAGACGTCTCCGTGGTCATGTGGCCGGCATGACTAGACGCCAAAGGCGCATGGAACGCTGTTACCTTCCCACCGTAGTGGTCCCTATTTTCCTACTTGCATTTTTATGTGCTTTTGAACTGCTAGGTTGGCAGAAGCTTGGACGAGTAACAGGCACTCACTCTGTTACGCGGCACTTGGGATTCGACCCGCCAAACTGCCGACTATCTGATCGACAAGCTCAGTGTCCTAACCCACTGAGCCACCGTGTCCCATAGTGTTACTTTGTCTGATTAGAGGACTATAGCCAAGATATTTAGAGTACTCTTTGATTTTTAAAGAAGAGAATTGCCTTAATCAGATGCAACTTGCATGCAAGAGGGAATAATTTATGCCTTGTAATTAAGTGTGAATACAGGATAATCACAAAACAAATTTAAGATTTTGCTGACTTCCAGATGACTAGGTGGATATAGTTCTTTAATGTGTTGCATAGCACACACAGGAGGAAATAGGTTTTTTAATTATTTTTTTTACTTCCTAACTATAATTTCTATTTGTATCCCTACTCTAGGCCTGTGAATACCAGCAAGGGAAGCCTCATTCAAATTGATACCTTCTAGCTAGAAGGATTATACCATCATTTTGTCATGTACTTTTAAAGATAAAACTCTTAACTATGAATTTTGTATCACCTTTGGATAATTACACTCCCTGTGGAATGTTCCTGCAGACATGATTATTAGATGCCTTTTCCTTTTCATCTTTCCCCTCATTATCTTCTTTTTATGAGTCTTATCAAACACATACTTATTTGAAAAACAAATATTAACCTTCATCAGAGGAAGTGCTAGAGTTAAACATGTTAATTTTGATTATTGTGCATTTAAGAATCAACTATTACAACTCTTAGTATAATTTGATTCTAAAATATTAAACCATGTATAGAGCTAATGCCGAATTCTTTCATTTATCAGTGTTTGGGGTAATCTTCTATTTCCCCAAAAGGATATTAGTTATGCTCCTGTGTTTTATTTTTTAACTAGCCCTCAGAACAGGGGTCTTCAAACTAGGCCCTTTTATGACCTGTGGACTTTCCTCAGCCATTTTCGAGGAATTTTGGGAGTTGAAGTCCACAAGTCATAAAAGGGCCAAGTTTGAAGACCCCTGCCTCAGAGATCAGAATAGCAAGCCCAGACTTTGCTTTGTTTTTAAAAGGTCATTAAAATCTGGCTCAGCAGAGGGCTTTGCAGGATGGTCTTTATTCCCTTCAAGTACAGTTTGAGATTTAATTCAACATGAATATTATTTCTTATGAAGATAGAAATAACAATAGGCGGGTAATAAAATATCCCAACTTTGTTTTGATCAATAGGAGATTTCACTTTAGTATGGGGTATGTGTGTGTATCATTCCTGTTCAATCTCAAGATACCTGTGACAGCAGCACCACCATTTTCTTGAAGTGTCAGGCTGGGGAGATGAAGAGCACTGAAGCTGTGCTTTGCCTTTTGTTTACCTTTTTAACGGCCTCCTCCATGCAACACCTGGCAGCTTCATTTTTCCAGCTGAATTCAGACAGGGAGAACCACTTCAAAGACAGTAATATAGCTGGGTAGATTTAGACCTTAATGGAAATACGGGCATCTCCTATGCTAGCTCAAGGATTCTTGAAAAACAAGGAAAGTTTATATGCCGCCCAGTCACTTGCTTTGTGGGATGGGAGGAAGGAAGGAAGGAAGGAAGGAAGGAAGGAAGGAAGGAAGGAAGGAAGGAAGGAAAGAAAGAAAGAAAGAAAGAAAGAAAGAAAGAAAGAAAGAAAGAAAGAAAGAAAGAAAGAAAATTGCAAAACAAGTTTTAACACATTAGTTGGAACCTGAAACTTTAATACGTATTGCCCATTTTTAGAAACACATTTTAACATGATTTATGTATGTCACACTTTATCAAAAGGGATAAGCATGTTGAATATGACTCCTTTCCCCTTAGCTTCCCCCTTCTTAATCCTAGCATTATGAAGAGTTGTAATTTAATTTCCTTGTCCTGCCTGATGGCTCCTGTGCAATCTAATGTTTAGTTATAAAATAAAAGCAAATGAAAACAGATGTTTACTTGTTGCTTTTTTTCCTCCCCTTCTCAGCTTTTGTTCATTTTGGCAATTCAATTTATGCACTCTAAAGCCTTGTCAGAATCTGTTATATTGACTTGTCTTTTTAACTTGTTAAGCTAGAAGACAACATAGATGTTATCTGGTAAAAACTCAGTTGAAGTCAAAACATGAGCTGAACGGATTCAGCTGTGAGTAGATAAGATGACAAAATTGGTACCATTATATTTTGTCAGGAGAATGTCAGGTTTGTCAACTTTCAGAGTAAAATAGCTTCATTGATAAGTGCATTTACATTACAGTACTTTCAGGCTGGTTTAACCAGTTTGTGTGTGTGTAAGTTTTTAAAATTCTAATCAGTTTGTATTTGAGACTAATAAGCTTACGTTGAATGATAAATTGATGAAGGGCAAATGTTTAGCAGTGAAAAATTATTTTGGTTTCAGGAAGTTTTATTTCATTAAAAAAGAAAAAAAAGCTTTCCTGATTGATTTGTAACTTTCTTATAAAAAGGCTGTATTTGACAGTTTTGATGCTGGTGATTAACTTAAACTAAATGATATATGGAATTGAAGTGTTTTAATTTATTGATACAACTAGGTTTTTTTTCTAAATTTCATCAGTAACATGTCATCTGTTTTATTTTGGGAAGGACATTAGTAAGTTACGATGATTTTGCATTTTAAAAAATAGTAACAGTAATAATGGCTTTTAGCTCCAGTTCTGAATACATATGTTTTAGTAAACTTTGTTGGATTCAGTGAGATTAACTTCCATTAACAATCAGTGCTTTAAGTTCATTAAACAGCAGAATTGCATTTAGTAGTTAGGAATAATTCCCGAATATTTGTGAGTAATATATATCTTTAAATGTGAATTGTAGTTTGATACACATACAATAGTGTGCATTGCAAGATATCTTAAGTGAGGAAGTGGCATTAGAGACCAGGATGCAATAACACTTAATTTTTTTAGTATACTGTATTTTCTGGCGTATAAGACTACTTTTTAACCCATGAAAATCTTCTCAAAAGTCAGGGGTCGTCTTATACACGGGTGCTGAAAATTTAGGGACAGGGCTGGCTGGAAAACCTGGAGCGGATCTCCCATTTAGTCTGCGCAGGGAAAGCAGGACCAATTGGAGAAGAAGCTGCAGTCTGTGGTTTTTTACAGGGTTTATAGGGTTTCCTGCCTTAGCAGGGGGTTGGACTAGATGACCTCCAAGGTCCCCTCCAACTTATTATTATTATTGTTGTTGTTGTTGTTGTTGTTGTTGTTGAATCCACTTGCACTGTTTATGTTTACATGTTTGATGACAAACAGCCTTATGTTTATAAGTGACAGTTTTCCTACTAAGCACCTGCATGTCATAAGCATTTGAATTAAAATTACCATATTAAAATCAAATCTGATGTTTTTTAATTTTTATTTAGTGTGCGTTGGAAGAGGGGTAGTCTTATACGGCGAGTATATCCCAAACCCTATAATTTAACAGGAAATGTAGGGGGTCGTCTTATACGCCCAGTCGTCTTATACGCCGGAAAATACGGTACTTTGCTAAGTAAATAAAAGCTGAGATGGCAGAAGGAAATGTGCAATAGAACATAATAGGGATATTCTGCCTGCATTCTGAGTTGACTTGAATGGCCTTTTCTGGCTTTGGGGAATAGGACAAATATATTATGTCAAATGACTATTTATGATATTCCGTGGGGAAGTGCAAAATCTGATTAGGGCGCTGAGCTCATCTTACTTCTTTGCTAGAGTCTCACTGGCGCTGAGAGTGAGACAAGGCACTCAGAGAGCAGGATCATCTTTTTTTCTTTCCAGTCCAACAAAAAAAGCAGAAAATATGATCCATAATAGGTGGGTCACGTCTGAGGAGAAAGATTACCATCTACCTGGGAAGAATGACTGTTGGTTGTTTCTGCTGTTATCGGGGAGGCACTATCAAAAGAATACATGCCTGTTCCTAACTATGTTAATGCTAGATTGACAAAACATGTATTGTGATGCCATGATACAAGTTCTGCCCATTTCTACACATATTGTGACATTGCATGTAAATACAATAAGAGCAGAGTTTGAATTTCATTGTGTTTTAAGATTTATTTGCTTAGTTATTTTAGAAATTTACACTGCTCAATTCTACAAAACCTCTAGACTAAAGTATACAGTAAGACAATCCTATAATACAAGTATTCCTCAACTTACGATAAGTTGTTTAACAACTATTTGAACTTATGAAAAGGGTGACTTATGGCCCGTAAAGCACTTCCAATGGCCCCAGTGGTCATGTGATCACAATCAGTTACTTGGAAACCTGGTCACACTTACTGACTGGTTGCCAAGTGCCCTGGGACCATTTGATCATCATTAGCAATCCTCTATGTCAGTTTCCTCAGAAAATTAATGAGAAAGTTGCAGGCTGTTGCTGCCTTTCATAAAGACTGCTTCTTGGCCCTGTGGGCTGGCTGAAAGAGCTGTTTGGTGAATGGAGCTGAACTGCTTTAGCAGGATAGAGAAACAGAGCTCAGTCCGGATGAATTGGGTTCCATTTCTGCACCCAGCCAAAGGAGTTCCCTCGTATTTGTGGGGGAGGGTGGAGAAATAGAGATCAAATCCTGATGTCTGAGCTCTGTTTCTATACCCCATTGAAGAGATCCTTTCTGTGCATGGAGAAGTTATGACATTCTCTCACAGGATATAGAAATGGAGCTCAGATTGGGCAGGAAGAGAGTGGACATCCTTTGGCAGCAGCTTTTTTCAATCAACCTCTAGAGACAAGAGGGAGCCAAAATCCAAGCCAAGAAGAGAGGCAGCATGGGTGCCTCAGACAGGTTGCGAAGCCTGGTGCAGGCCACACACATGTGTCTCTCCCTCAAGAGCTGAAAATTCTGCTTGGCTTTTGGCAAGAAGGATTTTTAGCTCCTGAGCAAAGCCTCTCGGGGTCCCACCCCCAGGGACCCCATATTCCTTACCTGAGACTTGGTTTGCTTAATGACCTGTGTAATCACTTAATGACTGTAACTGGAAGTGCCAGGATTGTGGTCATTGAGTAAAACAATTATGTGACTGTCTTGTGACATCTTTCTTAACCGCTTCACTTAACAACTGAGATTCTGGGCTCAGTTGTGGTCGTAAATTAAGGAATACCTTTATATCCAATACCAGAAGAAAAGCAACCATTAAAGACAATCGATTATGAGGACTTGCTACTCACTCTAACCCAGGGGTAGGCAACCTTGGCTCTTTTATGACTCGTGGACTTCGACTCCCAGAATTCCTGAGCCATACTGGCTCATGAATTCTGGGAGTTGAAGTCCACAAGTCATAAAAGAGCCAAGGTTGCCTATCCCTGCTCTAACCTAATGTGGGAGGAAAGAGCCAGGTTTCAGAGCTCTTTTGCACTTGGCCAGAGCAAGGACCAGATGTATCTTGCCAGGTAGGTGGGGAATGGTTTTCTCGAAGCCAGCTGCTGTGTCACTTGCCCATTCTTTTCTTCCCCCATGAATGCTAATGTCTCAAAGATCTGGAATGACTTCTGGAAGATGCAGAAACTAGGAATCCATCATAAGAGCTTTCACTTTTATTGCTAGATCACATTTTGTCTGGCTTAGAACTATTGCATGACCTCAGCCTTCCTGATTTGGTATACTTCCCCTCTTAGAGCCAAAACTAATGACTTTTGCTTAATTTTGCCTCAAATTGTATAACTTAGTTATGTATTGTAGACTTGCACAACATACTGCCTTCAGATTGCATGTAGCTCCTCCAATATCTCCAATTTTCACCAACATCATCGGCAACATTGTTGCTAACACTCGACTAGCCATCAAACAGCTGATTGATGCACCAGTTGAAGCCCTTAATTATTTCTAAATTAAAAATTTGGCCCTTTCCTCTCAATGAGACATTCTGTAGTCAATGCCTTCAATAGGCACATCTCCTCCTCAAACAGAATTCTGATTAATGAAGTGACTATATATATGGGGTTTGTGTCAACTGTGGGAACACATGCCTATTATAATATTGGATAAAAGGCTCTGAGTTTTGAATCATTATGTGTCTCACCCCAATCTAAAAAAAACCAAAACCAACTGCATTTTTTTCAATTATGGCATATTATAGTATCTGAGCACTCACTGGTGAAATGGAACAGCAGGTGCCAATGTTTGTAGCCATGGCAGCCAGCAATTTACTATTTCATATGTGTGGTGTGACAGAAGCTGCCCTGGTATAGAGAGGTCAGGGCATTTACGGTATTAAAAAGGAACATGCTATCAGGAAAACAGTTCTATATCCCACGTACCACAAAAGATGAGAATATAGAGAGAACTGTGGATAAAAAAGAAACACAATTCTATATTATGATTTTCTGAAAGCATAAATTGGTAACAGTGTTAATGTTACCATACATGGGCTCCAAAAATCCAAGTGACTTCTAAATGACAAAAGTGTGAGTCACGTTTTCCATATCTATTTGTACCATACAGTGGTCACCCTTTTTTTTGGCCACTCCCATATGATAGTTTGCCACCCAAAATTTCTGACATATACAGATGCTCTAATACAGTGATGGTGAACCTTTTAGACACCGAGTGCCCAAAAACTGCCCCCTGCCCGCTCTGCCCCCACTCTGCTCGCTCTGCCTCTGCTCCGCCTCCGCCCTGCCCGCCCACCCACAGGGCCACCTACTGCCTCCATGGCCCACCGCAGCAAATCGCCCAGGCGGCCCAGCAGTGCCATGGCGGCCACACCCTTTGCCCGTGTCCTGCAGCATCATCTGCACCCGATGGGGCGCAAGGGCGGAGTCTTGTCCCTGCTGCCATGTCCTTGGCTGCATGCCATAGGTTCGCCACCACTGCTCTAATATTTCAAATCCCTGAAATCTTCAGAAAACCTGCTTTGGCTACTACTGCTTTTCAAGACAAAAGAGGATAATTGAGAAAGGCAGGGTTTCCCTCCACCCTATCAGGTAATTGCTTGTTTGGCCAGGGAGGGAAATAGTCTGGGGAAAAAAGGAACTTTGTTAAGGGCACAAATTCCAGCAATTGGAATGCATATTCTATGGAGAAAAGAGATAGCAGGGAAGTTTCTTCTGTCTCATACTTTAGTCTTTGTTCTTTTTATATAATTTATGATTTTATTGGTTTGCTATCCATCAGGAGAGTTTGTAAAGGGTAAGGTAGGTGTAGGAATAGACATTCAAAATAAATATATTAATTCAGAAAGTCCACAATACATTTGCACAGAAGTTCTCTATAACTTTTCCAGTGGATTCACATGGACACACACTTAAAAGTGTACAGGCATATAAAACAAGAAGTTACCAATCACTCTTTATTCTGTCAGTATCATATTCATTTATTAATCTATTTTTCAGAGTTCTGCATACTTTGTTTTTTAAAAATAGCAATAGCACTTAGACTTGTATTCCACTCTATAGTGCTTTACAGCCCTCTCTGAGTAGTTTTTAGATGTCAGCACATTGCCCTCAACAATCTGGGTCCTCATTTTACTGACCTCAAAAGGATGGAAGGCTGAGTCAACTTTGAGTCAGTTAGGCTCAAATTCCTGACAGTGGGAAGAGTTAGCCTGCAGTACTGCATTCTAACTAAAATTATATTAAAAAATCATTTCTTGACCCTACAGATGGTATATGTCTTCCTCAATCTTGGGTCTTCTACCTGAGGCCTGGGAGTTTGAGGGTTCTGTGCAGCATTCTAGATGTTTCTAGCACTGCACTCCTCTGGACAGAGTGCTCTGATGTCATTCCCGGGATCTGTTAGAGCAGGCATGTCAAACTCGTGACATCATGTGACATTGCGCGACATATTGCGACTTTTTACCCATTGCTGGCTATGGGGTAGGCGCGGTTTCAGTATGATGCATCTGGCCCATGGGCTGGCAGTTTGATATGCCTGTCATTCCCCCAGCTTAGGAGTCCCAGGCCCGAGCACTCCTGCGACCACTGGAATCATTTCACTCCCCTTTACTTTCCACAACCTCTCTAGTTCCTCCTTCAGGCCTTGATATTTCCCCAGCTTCTCATACTCCTTTTTCATTTATTTAGATGCCCTGAGGGCATGTTCAACAGTTTATTCCTAATTGGAAGAAGAATAGTTACTTCAGGGTATTTCAGGGGATGCAGTTTCTTCTACCATGTCAGGACCAACATATTCTGATAATAACATGAATGAGTATAAGCTGACTATTACTTTTAAAATGAATATCCTTTAACATGTTTTTACTGATGTGTAATGATGTGCAAATGCTCCTGATAACTTGTCAGCTATTTATGCTGGAGCTGCCTTTTACAAATAGATTGTAACTTTGCTCTCTAAGGAGCTATACATCTTATACTGAGGTAAATGGCTCTGTGGTAACCATGGATAGGTAAAGGTAAAGGTTCCCCCGCACATGCGTGCTAGCCGTTTCCAACTCTAGGGGCCGGTGCTCATCTCTGTTTCAAAGCCGAAGAGCCAGCGCTTGTCCGAGGACATCTCCGTGGTCATGTGGCCGGCATGACTAGACACCAAAGGCGCACGCAACGCTGTTACCTTTCCACCGTAGTGGTCCCTATTTTTCTACTTGCATTTTTTACGTGCTTTCGAACTGCTAGGTTGGCAGAAGCTGGGACGAGTAACAGGCGCTCACTCTGTTACGCAGCACTTGGGATTTGACCCGCCAAACTGCCGACCTTCTGATCGACAAGCTCAGCGTCCTAACCCACTGAGCCACCGCGTCCCTAACCATGGATAGCAAAGGGTAAATGTGAAAGGGAAAGTGCACTAGAATAGTTCTGAAAAATATTCTGAAATCCACTTTAAATTGGATGTTAATTAGTATGCTCTGAACTGAAAACACCAAGCTATGCATAGCAGGTAACAGGCAAGGAGTATTTCTTTGAGAGAGAAGGCACTGGAAAGAGATTAACAGGAAGCCAGTATTGGTTGTTTTAAATCCTGTATTTATATTACAGAACCAAGTTATACAGTATCTTCAATTTTGAAAGACATTTAGCAGAGGGTTCTGGTCAGAATTCTGAATAGGTAACAATTTGTGGGGGTCCTTAATGCTCTCTGAACTTGGTTGTTTCAAGTTCTGTAAGCACTAAGAACCCCACAGTTCATTCCTGAGCTACAAATATTCTCTGCCATAGGTAGCAACTTGGTCCTGATGAATAGTTTCGTCTGGGGATTGAAAGGGAATATGAACCTGTTTGGATTAGATTCTGAGTCACATTAGATTTAGTGGAATCATCAGATCATTTTGGGAGAGTTGGTTCAATCTCTGGCCCTGAGTTTCATGCTATTTTTAAAAGTACATTTCTACAGTTGACCAAAATGCAACTGATTTTTCTTTTTTATTTATTTTTTTTATTTTAATTCCATTTATATCCCGCCCTTCTCTGAAGACTCAGGGCGGCTTACAAGCTTAGCAGTAGCCTTCATTCTATGTATATGCCTGCTTGTTAGGGCTTTCACCCCCCCCCCAAGCGGCATTATTACAAAGTCGGCTTAATTGCCCCCAACAATCTGGGTCCTCATTTTACCTACCTCGGAAGGATGGAAGGCTGAGTCAACCTTGATGATGGTGATCATTACTTTCAGTTCTATTTCAACCCTACTTTTCACATGAGAATTCCTGGTACTTTAACATTTTGCCTTCTCTATTGGCATTTCCAAAACTTTACAAATACTTCGGAAAGTGGACAGTGTAATCCATGGGATTTATTCCCAATTAGGTTGACATAGAATTACAACCTGTATTTTGCTATTATTTTAAGGAACACTAACTAATGAACAAGTCTTACCTATAAGATGACTAGCAGAGCAGAAATAAGAGGCTAATGACTCTTGCATCTCATCTTCCCCTCCTGGCACATTTTGGGCAGAATATATATTTGTGTGGGATATAGATTACTTTCCTGTTGAAAATAAACTATTGTTAATTCTTTTATGTTTCAGAACTTGACTTTTTGACTTATAAAACAAAACACTAATATCTAATGGGCGAAATATTATGCTACTATTATAAATGTATAATAGGATAAAAAGATAAAAAGAACTGTAATGAAAATGTTAAACTCTATTAAAACATAAACTAAAACACCTCAGTATAACAGAAAAAATGATTCTAATATCTTTTTGGTAGCAAGTGAACACTTTACCAGAATGTAGCAAAAAATGTGTCTTGTTGCACCATGAAGAGCAATATATTTTTTGTGCCATCTAAATTTACATTACATTTAATCAAGTGTACAAATTATTAATTTTCAGTAGCATGGCATTATACAAAAGAGAATAATTTTGCTACTCATATTCTGTATCTGAATTGGACTGTTGTTTTTCTCCTTTGGTTTATATTTCTATTTGCTAGTATTTTATTATTTTTATTGATTGTAATGCCATTCTGAGACTATTTTTATTGAAAAACAGTTGTTATTCATGTTATAAATGAATAATGTAGTCCTTTTGTCATTAAAACTAGCATTTTTCCTGGGTGATATGCTACTTTGAGGTAGTTGTTACTGAGCTGTAGTTATGTGATCTTTGTTCATAAATAATTGTTGTCAAAGTAGCCTTTTGTTTTCTGTTCTTTGTTTTTCATTTTGCACAGGTTCTGCATGTAAAGCTAGTAGTTCAACAAATTGCTTTATATTTGAGTTTTACATTCTTTGCAGTTGGGCTTCATGCCAAAGTTCAGTATAGAAGCTGCTTTGGTTGTGCTTGTGGATGACTCTGGAGTACAGATTGCAATCCTGGTCCTCTTTGAACTCTCAGGTGCTTGCAGGATTACTGTCCTTGGCATTCTTCTGGGCTGCCTCTGAGCGATTGAAGGGGGAGGGCCTGGTTTCACATTGGTTCTTCTCCACTGTGAGAGGGCAGTTTTAGTTGGTGGTATTGAGGAAAGGATAGATCTGGCCAAAGACTTTGACTTGTGGACTGCCTATCAAGTTTGTTTTAACAGAACTTTTCTACATGAAACTACCAGGAAGCTAATAAGTTTTCAGGAGGCCTGATTGGGTCAATATTGTCCTTGGGCCAATCAGACAACACAGTATTTATTTATTTAGATTTATGCAGCTGCCCATCTCATAACAACACAGAACAGCTATCAACGGCTAAATAAACACATAAATGAAAGTAAGAAAATATGTGTGTGTGTGTGTGTGTGTATGGTATGTGTATGTGTGTGTATTTATGTGTGTGTGTTTGTATATGTACACACACACAAACACACATTGACTGCCGAAACAGATCTAATCTTCCCAAAGTGCCCCATGAACTCAACTAACTGTTGACTTCTGTGCCCTGGAGCACATGTTAGATCCTTACTGCTTTCTGAAAGGCCAGAACGACTAGAACTAATATATTCTCAGAGGATATAGTGTTCCAAGAGCCTGTTTTCTGGGTCCAGACCCTTTTAAATTGACAGACCTGTAGCATTCCTCTCCTGCTGGATCTGATGGGGCAGATAGAAACAATTGGGGAGAGGTGGTCCTGTAGATAACTCAGTCCCATGCTTTGTAAGTATCAACCAGCACCAAGAATTCTACCTGGAATTAAACCAGAAATCACTGCAGCTCATGGAGAAGATGTAACATGGGCATGCTGATTTGCTCATCTCACTGAAGTGACTCTGTGAAAGGCTGGACTAAATCAAATCCGTGAGGGGTAGTGGAGGTCAATATCTGTGGACCAGCTGCAACTTGAAATGTAAAAGAAATAAAAAAAAGCATTAATTGAGGAGGGGAAAAAAATAAGGGAAAATAGATACATTGAAACTGGACTATCAAATTATAAAGTTATGAAAGATGTAATAGCCCTAATAGCTCTGATCTGTGAGTGAGATTGGTGAATACATGCAAAGAATGAAAGTTAAAAATTTAATGATAAATATGTTGGAAAATATGAATTGGGGCCTTCTAAGTGTGCTGTGAGTGCATATGAAGGCATGAATTAATAGGTAGTTAATACTTGCATCTTAGGTTGCAGTAAGTGGAGATAATGGAAAAACCAGAGTTGAATTTGAAGAAAAATATGAAGCATTCTGAATAAATGCAGTCCAAAGTACTGGTTTCAAACTAGGTAGTTAATACTTGCATCTTAGGTTGCAGTAAGTGGAGATAATGGAAAAACCAGAGTTGAATTTGAAGAAAAATATGAAGCATTCTGAATAAATGCAGTCCAAAGTACTGGTTTCAAACTATTTCAATCTTTATGGCTTCCCTTCCTTATAGAAGCAGAAGACTGCCTCATAGAATCATAAAATCCTGAAGGTGGAAAGGACCTTAGAAATCATTTAGTCCATCCCCCTGCTCAGTGTAGGGTTCAGTAAAATATCTCTGGCAGAAGACCATCCAATCTCTGTTTGAAGACCTCCAGTACAGGATAATTTATAGTTTCAATTAGTAACCTATTTCACTGGTTAACAACTTGCATATTTGTCAAGTTCCTGTTTGACATCATCCTGAATGTCATAGTTTTAAGTCACTCATTTGTGTTTCTGCTTTCTGGGGCAATAGGGAATAAGTCCACTCCCTCTCTTGTGTGACACGCGTGCAATCCTCAGTCTCCCCTCATTCATTTCCTTTAAGAAGAGCTGGCCTTTCCAGATAGCTTATACAGTACATGCTCTTGCACACACATACATACATATATGAAGTAAGACTACAGTATCTTTGCTTCTTTTGTTTGAAATAACCTCCCCCTGGAGATGTGAATTTAAAAAGCAGACATTGGGTAGAGTTCGTGGGATTGTTAAAAAAAGAGAGGTAAGTTTAAAGAACAAAAGGAAATATATGGATTCAATGAGACCAATGATAGAACAATACAGAGAGTTACAGTGAGGTATTTTGGTGCAAAATATTAAAACTGTTTCCTCCTTTTTATTATATTTTGGCCTTAAATTTCTTTTTTATTACTATTTCTTATTCTTTTATCTGTGGTCCACATAAAAATTGCTGAAAGCAAAAGAGTATAGCATGTTGGATCTGTATATTCACCTGTATGTGTAGCATTTTCAAAATAAAGGGATTGAGTTTCTTTCTGCTCTGTATCAAGAACCTAACATTTTTTCACTCTTTTGTTCATTTGTAGGCTAAGACCCTTGATTTCAACCCAGCTAGCCAAAAAGCAGGCCACAGAAGAGGTATGGTATTGATCTGAACATTATTTCATTTGCAGAATCTGGAGAGATTTGTCATCAGCTTTAGCCTAATGCTAAGCATATTCTAGAGCAGAAGGGCAGAGTTCACATGTAGTTTAGCCTTTAGAATAAAGGTTTAGCCTTTAGAATAAATTCAGAAGTTTGTTGCTGAAGCATGTTTTTAATATAACAGAAGAACATAATTAAATGCATGTAATATATTCGTATTAATGACTGATGAATGTTAGGAGCCCTGGTGGCACAGTGGTTAGAATACAGAATTGCAGGCTAACTCTTCCCACAGCCTAGAGTTCGATCCTGATGGGGCTCAAGGTTGACTCAGCCTTCCGTCCTTCCAAGTTCGGTAAAATGAGGACCCAGATTGTTGGTTGAAATAATCTTGACTCTCTAAACTGCTTAGAGAGGGCTGTAAAGCACAATGGGGAAGTATGTAAGTCTAAGTGCTATTGCTATTGAGTGGAAACTTAATTTATTTTCCTGGCCATAACAAGTTCTTAATCCTAGCTACACTCAATCTTTGGACTCTGGCTTCTGGCACAAAACTCAGAACCAACTTTAACACTATCCCAAAGCAGCTCTGAGTAAGCAAGGAACCTCTCCCCCTCCCCCCCAATGATAAGTACATACTGTATGTTGCTATCTCAATTATCCCTTCCCCAGAATTCATCTATAAACTCCTGCATTGTTTTGAACACCTGCTAGTTAATTTGCTTAATGAGTAAACATGTACCACATAGCCTATCGGGTGCTTCAGCGAACACATGTTCTCCTTACAAGTTTAAAAGCTAGTTGTCATTTGAGTCATCTTTGGAAAATGATTTAGGAAATTTTGTTGAAAGACATCTTTGATAGCTTATTTTTAAAAATGACTAAAAATGCTTATTTCTGCTGCAACCAATACCTCCAAAACAGTTTTCCCTTTAATGATTAGAAACCCCACCTCAACTTTTGTGCTGTTCTCATTAGAAAAACTTGCACAGTTGTAGAATGCACACATTTGGAAAATGGATATGATAACTATCAGAAGGTCATGTTTTAATTAAGGCTGTGCACATTTTAAAATAATAGTTCAATTGTAGCTTTTTTAAATTCAGCCATTCTTCTGTGAAAACATACAAGAAGAATGAAAATTCTTGCATGACAATTAATATAAATTGGAATATTGCTACTCCTGCATCAATTTCTCCTGTATGTAATTCTTGAGTTGTGTCACTTTTCTGGCAATTACAGTCAGTGATAGATATTATAGTTCAGCTCATGTGATACAAACTTGGGGAAGGCTATTCTAGTTCTCATATTAGCTTTTTGATGGCAGATCAAATCACATTTCAGTTTTAAATGGCTAGTGATATGATTAGTCTGGATTTTGTTATACACTATCATTTTTCTGTTTATATATCTATTTATAAATGTATTTTGGGGCTAATGACATTAAAGCAAAAATATAGGATAATGTAACATATCACAACACAGTAAAATACAGATTAATTTAACTAACCAACATTAGACAGACCAGCAAATCACCCAATCAATTGCTTCCAAATAATCTTTAGAATTACACAATTTTGGAATGGAAAGTGTAATCGAAGTAAGAGCAGAGCAAATGGTCAAAGAAGTCTGACAAGGTGGATTCTTCTTGGAAAAGACCTTGTTTTGGGTGAATCCCAGTCAGCAGCAGCAGTCTGAGATTCATTCTCATGATATTATCTTTTCTGTAAAGAAAGTCAATTAATAGCCTCTAGACTGATGAAGTGACATACTTCGTGATCATTTAAAGGTAATTTCTTATGCTAACATATTAAATGTATCCAAAATTTAGAGCAATAGCCTTTGTCACATTTTGATTTTAATTCTGTGGTTGGAACATGGAACTACTAGTAAACTAATGGTTGCATTTCACTATTTTGAACTGGTATCTCTCCCCTTCCTCAAAATGGCTTATTCCTCAGTCTGATGATGGAAGACAACAGTAATCTTATTCTATTTATGCAACCTTTTGTTAAATTATAGACTACATTTAAGTACTATTGTTGTATAGAACAATAAACAATAGAAGCTATTTATTTCAAAGTAAAAGTAGTATCTGTGTCTTCATTAGAATCTGTTGGTTGTTAAATATATCTTTTTTCCTTGATATTGATGGGGTGTAGCAGTTGTGGAGCTCCAGAAACCATACACAGTCTTGATTCTTGTGGAGGAAACTCACAGTGGATGTCAGAATCTGCTTGCAAAATTTTCTTTCATTTCTGCATCTATTTTTTTTGAGGAAGGTTTTAAGTTTTGCTCATTAGCAAAACTGTTGGTAGTAGAGATTCTTTTGAACAATGTGATGTACCTCAGCAATGTTTGTTGATTTCCAAATTGCTGGCATTGTATAACAATTTAATGTAGACTGAGTTGCTTTGAACATAAAAAGATTATTTCTCCAGTATGGTTTACTCTAAAGATATCAAGCCAGATGTTTAACTAAAATAGTCATCATATATGATTATTGGCTGGAATTGAAGGTTAACACATTCTGCATTTTCTTTTACATTAGTTTTCATCAAGTGGTTTGCCGGTTGGTTTCAATTGCCATTCTAATTGAAACATGGCTTTCCAAAATCACAGGCAAAATTCTTTCATAGTCCTATTTTCTAAGATCTTTTGATATCATGGATTTTACTTGAGATGTTTTGCATTCAAAGCATGCATTGTTTCATTGAAAAGAGGCCCTTCTAATTAAACAGTTTGATGCAAAATTGCATAATGAGTTATTGATTCTCTTTCTAATTACAGCTGGATACTATCTAATTCATTAGAAGTTATGCATATCATTTTTAATGTTCTGCTTATATAAAGGAGATTTCTTGCATCTTCAGATTGCTTTGGCTAAAGCTAATTTTTTACAGAGAATAAAAGTGGTTTGCTTTCTTGCATGTTTAATTATCTTCATACCATTGTAGCCATGTTTTAAAATATCAGAATTACAAACAACAGTAATATTCCTCGAGAAACCTATAATAGCCTTCTTGCATTTAATGTATCTCCAAATGTGTTGAATTACAGTTTCTATCATCTTCCAGCCATATGGTTGTAGCTATTTTGACTTGAGTAGAGTGGAGTTTATTATCCTCTACATTTACTTGGCACAAGCTTGCAGAAGCCTGGAATATCACTTTCTTAGGTTGAAGCTTTGATAGAATGACAGTTAAAGTGAGCAAAACAAGTTCTTAGTTGGATTTTTAAGAGAAAGGGTGCCAGGTAAGGATTTTTTTTAAAAAAAAACTTTTCTTCCTTTATAGGCTGTCTTTCCAAGTACTCAGACAGAAACTGAAAAGGTTGAAAAATCAGGAACTGTGCTGGTGGAAACTGGTCCAGTATCTTATAATCATGAGGAGGATGTGGAAGAAGAAGAAATTGAAGAGGAAGACGATCATTGTGTCAGCGCCCTTAAACTAATGGGAGAAAATGGTAGGCTGTTTTATGCACCTCAAGACCCCCCATAACAAAGAGAATCCCCACTCCCCAAAGAATCTATAATGGTGTCTCACATGAAAATATCTTTGTGTGGGTGCTTCTTTTTTGTCTCTTGCCAGCAAATTTAATAGAAAGATTCTGTGGGTCAAATTTATTTATTTAGTTTTATTTATCATATTTAACAACTGGAACGACAATGGAAGGGGGGCAGGTTTTGTTTTATAGATCTTGCCTGACAGATGTTTTGGAATGTAGAATGTGAACCTGTGGTTTCTGTTCTTAACTCAGTACTCCAGATGACTTTTAAAAGTTAATTAATTGAACAAGGATATGTAGACTATCAATTAACATTTAATGCTTTCAAATAAACTGATTATAGCTTCTGGTTTCGAAGCATAAATAGCAATCATAAAAGTTCCTCCCAAAGCCAGTAAATAGCATTCAATAAGGAGAACTAGTAGTTTGAACTACAATATGATTGTGTATTAAAGCTTTCATTGTAGCATAAATATGTACATATAGCCAGTGCCTCAGTGTGGAATATACTAATTGTGATGTCTGACAGTATCATGGGGAGATGGCTGAGTGGAGTGTTGATTATTTACTATGTAGGTTTCAAAATACCTTTAATTTAGCAGTGGATGCTGATTTCAAGTTTTGAGCAGGAACTATAGAATAATCATAACAGATTGGCTTGATCTGAGTGGAATGAAAGTACGTAAACGGTTGGGAACTCTTTTTCCGGTGGCATATGCAAGTAAATTGCATTAGCAAAACACTGTGCCCTACAGCAGGGGTCCCCAATCTTGGCCACTTTATGACTTGTGGACTTCAACTCCCAGAATTCCTCAGCCAGCATGGCTGGCTGAGGAATTCTGGGAATTGAAGTCTACAAGTCATAAAGTGGCCAAGGCTGGGGACCCCTGCCCTACGGTATATATGCATGTCTGTATTTGCTGCAAGAAAGTAGTTCGGTTTCAAGTCCCGCAGCATGGCCAGTCACCCCAGTGCAGAGACCCTATTACCTTGCACTTCACCAGCCCTCCAACTCTCAGCTGATTTCATATTTTTTTCTCCATGTGCTGCTCTTTGCAAGGCAGCTATTGGCTGCACAAGGCCTTCCCCATGTCGTGTATGTCCTTCTGTGAGCTGTGTGAGGCCTTCTGAAGCCTCACGGAATGGTCATGCGCAGCCTCAGGAAGAAGGCCTTGCACAGCCGGCATCAGCCTTGTGAGGGATCAGGCTGAATGCACCTCATCAGCAGGAAAAAGAAGATGTTAAAGTTCAGTTAGTGCAAACATGTCAAACACAAGGCCCGGGGGCCGGATCCGGCCCGCGAAGTGGTTTCATGTGGCCTGCCAAGCCATCCTGGAACCAGTGAGGGAATGGCTCCCACTGCCTTGGCCCTGGCCCAGAGACCCTCCTTCTGCCAGAGACCCTCAGATCTGTCCCACTCCTGACCAGGCCCCCATAGGCACCCTTGATGCTAATGATGTAGAGCTGGCCATGCCCACCCAGTAGGCCATATGCGCTCTAGCCACGCCCACCCAGTAAGCCACGCCCACCCTGGCCATTCCCACCCGGCCCCTTGAGGGCAACCGCAATGCTGATGCGGCCCTCAATGAAATTGAGTTTGACACCCTTGAGTTAGTGGAATCAGGGCAGCAGAAGCAGCAGAATGTGGGGTGGCCAAAAGGGCAGAGATGGGGGAGGGGGGACGAGATGGGTAGGGGGAATTGAAGCATTTCTGTGGTTATAGGGTAAGTGGGCTTCCAAGTGCCCAAATTTTGATTCGGTAACTGCAGGGGCACTGCAACCACTGTAACTTTGGGAAGTAATTTTATGAAAAAGAGCTTCTAAAGTAGGTAGGTAGGATTAATTTTTGTAAGATTACATAGAAAAATCTGTGAAGTTAATGACCAATGTACTTATCAATTAGTTATCATAAATATTCCTAATAAAACCTTTTGTTAGAACCCTTTATATACCTTTAAGATATTTGATACTTTGCAAGTTATAATAATTTATTCACTTGGTGACTTAGGTGACCCACTTTTGAGCTTTGGTTCTTTTCTATTTTATTTATTTGTAGGCTTTATACTTCCCTGCTTATTCATTTATTATGCTGGTAGGGACTATTTCTGTGCCCTGAGTGAACTGTCTAGCTTGTGGTAGACTATCTTGTGATGCTACTGCTTCTAATAATTTTCCATCCTTTGTTTTTAGATTATGGCTGTGAAATGGAAGATGACGATGGGTATTAAGCCTTTCTCTCTCCAAAAGGAAATTGTGGGAGAAGCCACTAGTAGCAAAAACAACTCTTCCTGCCTTGGAAACAAAGGTTCTGTTTGCAGTGGATTCCTGTCAGTTTTCTTTGACCTACAGGCAGGCACTGGAGCTTGGCTTTAGAATACTTGAAATGTTTCTGATTTGGATCATGATATAAGGAAAAGATTAACTGAAGCAACAGTTCCAGAGATGAAAGAATAGCCAAATGGCTGCCCAAGCATCCTTTGGACTTACCATGTCTTGGATTCAATAATATACATTGCTGTAAAAATGTGTACAAAGAAGAATTGTTACAGAATGCTAGACTTTTGTGTGAATATATTTGAGACTTGAACATTTTTGAGTTGTACTGTTTACATCAATAGGATTCTCAACAGCAGAAGCTTGTTCCTGCTATAACACCCATGTCTTCATGCTTCAGAAGTGGTAAAACATATCAAAATGGGCAGACAGCTTCCTTGGGAAACAAGTTCAAATGTATTCTTTGTTTGTTTGTTTGTTTGTTAATACCATCCTAGGATCAGACCATTGCTTGCCTGTAATCTCTCTGCCAGTGTAAGACAAAAAAGTTGCTCTATTAGAGTGGAGACCTCATGGGTGTTGGTGTTGTTCAAAGCTTCTTTGCAAGGTGAGTTATTCTGTGTTCCAAGAACATTAAGCTGGATCTTCCTTTACACCAGGGGTGTCAAACTGCCAGATGCATCATAGCGAAACTGTGCCCACCCCAATTGCGATACGTCGCGATACCCCTGCTTTACATTCACTGCTAATATTAGAGATGAGGCAAGCAAAGGCTAGGCTGACAACAGAAGGAAGGGAAGCTCAATAGATTAACATCTGACACTCTTCTTTTTCTGACTGAGGACCATTTCACAAGTTTTCTGTGCCCCATCCCAGGTTTTATTATTTAATTTTACAAACAAGATGATATCTCAGGGCAATTTCTGTCCTCTTGGCAAAAGTGTCAGATTTCTCTCCAAGGTAATGCCTTTGTTTTGTTTTTTTAAGCAAGTAGTTTGAAGTATTTTTTTCTGTTTGATGTAAAATAATTTTCTATTATGTAATGATGTCATTAAGGTTATATTTATAGCTCAACAAAAGGCTCATTTATCATTATTTTAATCAGTTGATCAGTTGGTATAACTAGTATCCTGAGAAATGTAAAACAGACTAGTAGTTTCCCCACCTAAATTGTGTAAGACAGATTTTTCTTGATTCTCATCCTCCCTGGGCTGTATCTGTTATTAGAAGCAGAAGCGTTAATGACACTTTTCATCTTTTGTTGAACAAATAAGAGTATACCAAGTAGCTTTATGGAAAATATTTCTTCCTGTTTAAATGAAAGACACCCAGTTTTCATGTTGATCTTTATTAGCCAAACTACCTCTTTTTGCCAATGCTTAACTGTACCAACTCAAGGTGGGATGATGTTTTTATTTCATCCACTTGAAGACTAAAGTGGAAACTATTTTTTCCCTTTGTTTCCAAGGCCAAGATCTCAAACGGCAGACTGTGTCTTAAATTATATTGCTTTAGTTTGCAAATTGGAATTCCCATGAGGAAATGGCATTCCATGCAAATGATCCTTTCCAGATAGGCAACTTAGCATAGTAGAGAAAAATGCTGGCATTTTTTTACACAAAGAAGTTTTCAATCAATGACACTTCACACTTAGGCTGGCACACTCTATGCTGGCAGTCTGAAATGGCTTAGGCCAGGTATAGATTTATCACTTTATTAAATTAATCTCAAGGAGCTGGTTAAAGGTTAGCAATATGTTCAATAAGGAGAATATGGCTAGTCCAGTTAGCTATTCCTGTGTGAGGGGCATTTATCTTGGCACTGAATTACTATATTAGTACTTGTAAAATTACAACTCTTTTTTCCAATAGTACTTTGTCCAGTGTTACTCTGAAAAAGATTGTTATGGTAACATAATTTATTCATTGCTGGAGGAACAAGCAAAACAAATGCTTTTTTGTAAGCACTGAATTAGGAGTTTGCCAACAATTAGCTTGAGCAGCTGCTGCTTTGCCTTATGGCAGGGATGAGAAACCTGTATCCCTCCAGAAGTTGCTGAACTACAACTTCTGGCAGCCACAGCCAGCATGGCCAATGACGAGGGATGCTGGAAGCTGTCATCCAACACCATCTGGAGGACCACAGGTCCTCCAGATGAGTAAGTACACCCAAATATATGAAATCAGCTGAGAGTTGGAGGGCTGGTGAAGTGCAAGGTAATAGGGTCTCTGCCTCATTTGTTTCCAAAGAGATGTTCCAAAAGAGGTAAAACTCTGATCAGTGACTTTATCTCCTCACTGCATTGGAGAAAATGAAAGTCTAACAGACTTCTTAGAATAGAAATTGCTACTGCTTTAAAAAAGGTATTATGTTGGCAGAAGAAAAAAAAGTACACATATGAAATCCATAATTTTGGAATCAGATGTAACTTAATAATGTTTGAATTACAGATCAATTTCATCATAACCACATCAGACACCCAACTTTACCTATATGGTTGGGTTCTCTATGCAGCATGGCAAATTTCTTTTTTGGGTGTACTTCCTCATAGCACAGATTGACCCTATGGAGTTAGGTATGCATTGTAACCAGTTAAATTACAGAGCTGGACTGCAAGTTACAAAACTGGAAGGGGTGGGCAGGGTCATCATGGACAAACATGCAATGGACACTAATCAGAGTCTGAGTGGATCAGGGTTGGCCATCACTGTAACCTCACTTAAGCATTTTTATTCTTGTTGGATTGAAAAATAAGCTACAAAAAAGTAGAATTGGGAGTGAAATCATTCTTGTAGGGGCTTGTAATATTAAACCAATTATCCTATTTAATTTTCTAATAAAAATGCTGTTTCAAGGAATGTTTATATATGCTTGTTTGCAATTTATTCTTGGAAGCCAGATTTTCCCTTTTGCATCACTGTTCTGTTCTTGTCTTAAAGTCCAAGCTTCTCATCCTATGTTTTGGAAGGATAAAGAAATGAGAGAGCCAAGAATTGATCTTAAATAGTTTTGCCCATTGCATACTAGCATTATTGTTCAGCTGCATGATTTTCCTAAACTGAGCCAATCAATAATATTTGTTTAAATCAATGACCAGCAACAATTTAAAAGAACAAAAACAGTGAAGCAAATAAATACAATAATATAGTAACAATTCATAGAATAAATCTGTAAAATTCTGACATGAGCGTTTGTTATCTCATGTTCTCACTCTTCAGATTTAAATGTAACATGCAGTGCTTTTGTTGAAAAATGACAGAATAGGTAAAAGTATGTAGTTGAGAGAGAATGCATTTTTGTACCTTAAATATGTGTTTACAGCAAAAGCAATCCTATTCTGAATTTCATCCACTATCCACTGTTTGTCCACAAATAGCATTTTAATGCTGGGTCTAATAGAAGAAGCAGTGTTGTAGCTCCTACGCATTCAAAAGTGAGAAGGTGGCTTTGGAAGCATTGCATTCCATTGTGCCGTTCAATTTGGAGTTGACGCTGATTTCTATCCTTTCTGTTTGTTCTATCCTTCCATGTATAGGTTTCACAAAGACTGGAGTTGTTGTAATACCTTCTTACCCCCTATCCTCAGGCTTAATTTTCCCAAGAAGAATGAAGAAAAGGAGAAACAGCACTAAGAATCCATTTATTTGAGCATGTGGCCTGATAACTTTTGTTTAAAGCATTTTGTTGTGCTGGAACTACAGTCTTACTGCCTCCTACATTAGTTTCTGAGTAGAGCTACCAGATCTAGGGCACAAAAAATTGGAAAACAACAAGAGGCAGGAGTTTTTTTGTTTCTCTTTGCAACTATCATTTGGTTGTTTAGATGTTTGCCCAGACAGGATAATCCTATATTTCTGAACAAACCTTTGAGAGCCAGTTCGGCCTAGTGGTTAAGACATCACTCTAGAAAATGGGAGACCTTGATTTCAAGTCCAATGTTAGCATGAAAGCCTGCCAAGTGACTCTGGGGCAGTCACTCTCTCTCAGCCCAACCCACTTTACAGGGTTGTTGTGGGGAAAATAGGAAGAAGGTGTGTTGGATATGTTCAGCACCATGAATGATTTGTAATATAATAAAGACGAGATAGAAATAAATAAATAAACACAATATTTCATTTGCTATATGTTTGCAGTACATTGCACAAATTATCGCTATTGTGAAATCAAACATTTAATTAGGCAAGGAACAGAGCTGAACCTTTTCTTTTTTTGTAGAGATCCTGATGCAAATCACTTCTTTAAGCTCTTATTTCCATTTGAGAGAGACCTTCAGTAACACTTTTAGGACTTTTCTTTCCAGTGTAAATAACAGCTCTGGAATAGTAGATTTTCATCAAGGTTGTAGCAAGGAAAAGAGTTAGATTCCCCTTTCTGTCCCCAGCCAAAAGAACTACTACTTTGTGTTTTTAAAATGTAACCAAAATGTCTTTAATCTCCTATCTATTTTTGTCTTGAATAATCAACAGGTCACAAGGAGGCTGCCTGTTCAACTCCCATTAAATTCATCCAGTCATATAATGTACTGTATACTGAAGGTGGCTGCTTCATGTGGCCATGCTCTGTGTGTACATATATGTGTGTGGGGTTTGTGCTATTTTTGCTTCCAGCTACATATTTGGGGAGTAGACCATTGTCTTCTGGGGGCAGAAAAATATTTGAATTTACAGTTGCATATTTAAGGCCTTTCCAACCTGCATCAAAGTTTATGATTCATTTAATATCATAAGGTCTTTTCCCCATAATTCATTTCTCTTTGATATAATTAAAGCTCAGGGAATACACATGGATAAGCAGATGCCACTTTCTGATTCTGTGCTTGTTTAGGCAAAAAAAACAACAGCACGAAAAGGCAAGTGGTACGATTAACCTTTACCTGCCACTGTGATGTGCTGAAACATTTTGTGGAATTCCCTTGCAGTAATTTGGACTATAGCCTCATTTCAGATGAAATGTAGGAGTTCAGGGACTGTTGGTTTTAAATTGTGAAACGTGTGTATTTTTCCTCCCTAGTACTGTACACATGTTTAAGGCATTTAATTAGGCAAAATATCCCAGCTGTTGAGTTGTGCTTTTGCACCCTTCTTGCACCTTCTTCATTCTTTTGTCACTGAGCCTCCTTAATTCTTCTGTGATCTGGCAGCTCAGCCAACATGCAGGTGGTGAACCAGGTGATTGCTGCATATGCCTGTTTGTAGCAAGCCCTCCTTCAGCATTTTGAGAAGGATGACTTCCTGGAAACCTGGCCTCCACATAAATGGATATCTCTACACAACCACCTAGTTAAGACTAAATTGTCTGCCATGAGGGTAATGGCGGCACCCCAAGAAAATAGAAATCTAGGGTTTAGCAAATAGCACAGAAAGGACAAATGTAGGTTATGGCTCAAACATTTGCAGGCATTTAAATCTGTATCTCAAACATTCACATTTGGTATCTTATCTCCATCCTACATGTTATTTTTCATGGAAGTTACATTCTTCAGTACAGAAAGCTTTAAGCAAGAGCACATAGCATTGATACTTGTAGTGTATTGTTTGCATTCTCTTTAGATTGTGTGGGAGTTCATCATTTCATGCTGTTTTATCAAATGTTTATTGAAAAACACATGTATTACGCTTGCTGTCATTTACAAGGCCATTGTATTTATATATACAAATTCCAAACAATCAAAAAGGTTCTTCAGGCATCCTAGATGGCTCCTGTGACTTACATCATGAACCACACTCCTATCCTTTATTTCACACAAATGCATTATTTATAGATATTTTAAGCCATGCTCTTGCAGATTTATCAATATTTTTTTAAAAAAAACAAGCATTCATTTTGCTCCTCTCTTTCAAAGTAAGCAATGTTATACTGAATGCAGAAAATGTAGAAAAGAAGTAAGTAGACAAAGAAATTCTAGAGGTACAATAAGCAGAATGAAATTGGTAAAAATAAATATGATTTAAAAATGAATATTGATTTAAAAATAATTTATTTAACAAATCATTTCATAAATATATTTCATTTCAAGATGCACAATAATCTACAATTAAAAATAAATGAAATAGATAAAAGTAAGTTACAGTACATCAACATACAGTTGCAAGAAAAAGTATGTGAACCCTTTGGGATTATGTGGTTTTTTGCATGAACAGTATATTTTGCCAGTAGTGCTGTGGAACATCCAGGTGCTCTTTTGCAAACTTCAAACGTGGACAGATGAAACCAAAATTGAGTTGTTTGGGGAAAACACACAACACTATGTGTGGAGAAAAAATGGCACAGCACACCAACATCAAAACCTCATCCCCACTGTAAAACATGGTGGAGGGAGCATCATGGTTTGGGGCTGCTTTGCTGCCTCAGGGCCTGGACGGATTGTTGGAATAACCATGATCTCTGTTCCTATACATGTAGCTGGCTAGTACTTTTCTGGCTAGTATTTTTCTACCATGGAAAGTCTTCAGTGAACCATGTGCAAGGAAGTAAGCCATAAACCCAGAAAACAAAGAAACCTAGGAGAGAGGCCATTTGGCTACAGCCAGATAAGGGCATAATCACAGTATTCCTCTACACCATTGGCTATTCCATTTAAGGCAAATTCTGACGCCTCCTGCAAATGATTGGTCATTACTGTATTTGAATCTACCTCTAACACCTATGTCCTTTTAGGATAGTTCAGAAGAACACATGTGTAACCATGATTGGTCTATTTGAATAACAATAAAAATGTGATTGGTTGCTTTTGCTATAAATAAACAAGGTCCACTGCTCCTCGGGGTTCAGTTCAGTGTCCAGTATCCAGTGTGCATCCCAGGAGCAGCGGGGCCCTTTCCCCGAGAGATCTCTGTGTCTTTCTTTCATGGGCGCTAACCCTGGGCAGGAGCAGCCTCTGCCCAACTTCACCAGCAGCATCCCAGCAACAGCAGCTTCCCAGCATCCCTGCAAATGGTGACCCCGACGTGATTCTGTGGAATACGTCTTCAGCCATCCATACTCATTCACCCGACGGTGGCCGCGACTCATCCTCGTCCGTTGCTAGACGCAGGAATTTTCGTGAGTATGGGTGGAAAATTCTCTCAACAGCAGACAGCGCATCTGCAGGAGTTGAGAGAATTAATTGATAATGCCAAAGCCTCTATTTCTAAACCCACTCCTTCCCCCTTCCCTCCTCCTCCTTCCTCAGATCTCCCTCTGGAGAAGCTTCCTTCTACCTCTTCTCTTTGCCCTGCTGTGCCTGTCTCTCCCTCTGACAAAGAGGAAAAAGCCTCTGAGCTTGTTGCCATTACTATTTCTAAACCCCCTCCTCCCCCCTTCCCTCCTCCTCCTTCTCCAAATCTCCCTCCTCCGCCTCCCCGTCCCACTCAAGGGGCACCTTTTGTTCACTCTATGCTTGCAGCTTGTGCCTCCGGGATATTAGATCCAGAGGATTTAGAAGCTTGTGCTGCTGCCCCCCCACCACCTCCACCCGGACTACCTGTTTATACTCCTCTGACTCCAAAAACTATTAAGGACATTAAAGCTGCTGTGACTCAATATGGCCTTCATTCTAAATACACTATCGGCCTGATCACAGGTTTGAATTACCTTGGCACTCATATGACCATCGCTGATTATCTTGTGCTGTTTGGCCACACCTCTTCTGGCTCCCAGCAGGGAATCTAGATGGGGGGCAGTCAGCCAGCCCGACAACAAAGGCTGACATTTCTTTTCCTCTTAATGCTTCTAACCCCTCTGAACTTTTCACTGATTCTCTTTTTCATTCTCCCCCGATTCGCATAGTCGCCTCAGAGGAGGTTGAAATTAATTTCAATTGATAACTTCTCAGGATTCATCATGGCCACCCCCCAAAGGGGAGAAGCCACCAAACATGTCATTAATCATTGTATTCGGACCTTTGCAGTGCTGGGATGTCCAAAAGAACTCAAAACAGATAATGGCCCTGCCTACAGCAGTCAAGCCATGGCAGAATTTTGTCATCATTGGCAAATAACACACAAATTTGGAATTCCATATAATAGCCAAGGCCAAGCCTTGGTGGAAAGGGCTAACCAAACCTTGAAACATGCATTAGATCATTATAAAAATCAGAACGGGGGAAAACGAAGCCCCAACCTCCCAGCAGTGCAAGAAACTCTTAACCTTTGCCTCTACACTCTGAACTTTTCAAACTTGACTGGCCATCCCTTAACCACAGCCGCAGAGCGGCATTTTTCATCTCTAGTTGCAGATCAGCCTAAACCCAAAGTGTGGTATCGCCAACTTCCAGACCTAACTTGGAAAGGCCCTGCAGACCTTCTCACTTGGGGAAGAGGCTACGCTGCAGTCCAGCTACCAGACAAAGTGCTATGGATCCCAGGTCACCACGTTCGTCCGTATCATGCCTCCACAAACACAACTGCAGACCCCACTAAAGATGACAGCATGGTTTTTGACTTTTTTCAGCTTTGTTCTTACACCACTGACTGATGCCACTAAAACACAATTCCATCTGAAAGCTTACCCCAGACGTCAACTCCACTTCACCAGCTATCCCATCCCGTTCTTTACACCTTTGACATTGCTTTCAGTCAAAAATGACTCTTTTCACACTGTTTTTGCCCCATCGCATGGACCCAGAAGGAACAACCTGTTGTCAACGAGTCTACCATCATCATCCATGTCGCCACTAATACTCAGACTGAGGGACAATGTGAACTCTGTAGCTCATGTTCCTGTCAACTTTCAGGAATTATTTGGCTCCTGGTTTCCCAAACTACCTGGTTTACAAGCTATTGTAGCTTTTATTAGTATGATTGTATTAGCATGTACTATTTTACCTTGTGTCTTGCCTATCTTTATCAAAGTATTACTAACAGTATCCTATCTTTATCAAAAGTATTACTAACAGTATCCTATCTTTATCAAAGTATTACTAACAGTATCCTATCTTTATCAAAGTATTACTAACAGTATCCTATCTTTATCAAAAGTATTACTAACAGTATTTCTTTGATAGCTGAACAGAGAGCTGTTAAACAAATTAATTCTTTATGGTACAGTAAGTATCAATCCCTTCCCCAGGAGGATTCAGAAGAGCCTAATGCTCAATTTGAACTAGAGACTCCTTTGTCTCCTAAAAGAGGAAAATAAAAATGCCTTTTGGGCTCGCTTGCCTCTTGACTCTCCCGAAGGTGCGTCTCTAAAGAGCCCATCCCTCAACTTTGAAGCGGAACATACAAATTCTGCATTTAAAACAAAAACGGAGGAGATGTTGGAATAACCATGATCTCTGTTCCTATACATGTAGCTGGCTAGTACTTTTCTGGCTAGTATTTTTCTACCATGGAAAGTCTTCAGTGAACCATGTGCAAGGAAGTAAGCCATAAACCCAGAAAACAAGGAAACCTAGGAGAGAGGCCATTTGGCTACAGCCAGATAAGGGCATAATCACAGTATTCCTCCACACCATTGGCTATTCCATTTAAGGCAAATTCTGACGCCTCCTGCAAATTTAATTTAATTAATTTAATTTATTGAGATTTCTATACCGCCCTTCTCCCTGAGGGACTCAGGGCGGTTCACAGGGCATATATAAATAACAATACAAAAATTAAAAGAAAATTAAACTAATGCCCAATTAAAATACAAGAATAATAAATAATAAAAACCAATAAAAAACCCATATACCCCCATCAGGCCAGACCCGCTAACTCAAATAAATGGGTCTTCAACCCGCGGTGGAAGGATCGGAGGTCCGATGCCGTCCGGAGCTCAACCGGCAGTTGGTTCCATAATGCCGGAGCACCCACAGAGAAGGCCCTCCCCCTGGGGGCCACCAGTCTACATTCCTTGACCGGAGGCACCCTGAGGAGGCCCTCTCTGTGGGCACGCACAGGGCGGAGGGGAGTTGACGCCGGCAGCAGGTGGTCCTCGAGGTATCGCGGACCCATGCCATGTAGGGACTTAAAGATCATAACCAAAACCTTGAACCTTACCCGGAAGACAACTGGTAACCAATGCAGCTCACGGAGCAAAGGTGTAACATGGGAGTACCGGGAAACTCCCAAGACAACTCTCGCAGCTGCATTCTGTACCAGTTGGAGCCTCCGAGTAGTCTTCAAGGGAAGCCCCATGTAGAGAGCATTACAGTAGTCTAGGTGAGAGGTCACGAGCGCATGAGTGACCGTACATAAGGCCAAATGATTGGTCATTACTGTATTTGAATCTACCTCTAACACCTATGTCCTTTTAGGATAGTTCAGAAGAACACATGTGTAACCATGATTGGTCTATTTGAATAACAATAAAAATGTGATTGGTGGCTTTTGCTATAAATAAACAAGGTCCACTGCTCCTCGGGGTTCAGTTCAGTGTCCAGTATCCAGTGTGCATCCCAGGAGCAGCGGGGCCCTTTCCCCGAGAGATCTCTGTGTCTTTCTTTCATGGGCGCTAACCCTGGGCAGGAGCAGCCTCTGCCCAGCTTCACCAGCAGCATCCCAGCAACAGCAGCTTCCCAGCATTTTTTAAAAAAAACAAGCATTCATTTTGCTCCTCTCTTTCAAAGTAAGCAATGTTATACTGAATGCAGAAAATGTAGAAAAGAAGTAAGTAGACAAAGAAATTCAAGAGGTACAATAAGCAGAATGAAATTGGTAAAAATAAATATGATTTAAAAATGAATATTGATTTAAAAATAATTTATTTAACAAATCATTTCATAAATATATTTCATTTCAAGATGCACAATAATCTACAATTAAAAATAAATGAAATAGATAAAAGTAAGTTACAGTACATCAACATACAGTTGCAAGAAAAAGTATGTGAACCCTTTGGGATTATGTGGTTTTTTGCATGAACAGTATATTTTGCCAGTAGTGCTGTGGAACATCCAGGTGCTCTTTTGCAAACTTCAAACGTGGACAGATGAAACCAAAATTGAGTTGTTTGGGAAAAACACACAACACTATGTGTGGAGAAAAAATGGCACAGCACACCAACATCAAAACCTCATCCCCACTGTAAAACATGGTGGAGGGAGCATCATGGTTTGGGGCTGCTTTGCTGCCTCAGGGCCTGGACGGATTGTTGTCATTGATGGGAAAATGAATTCCAGAGTTTATCAGGACATTTTGCAGGAAAACGTACGACCATCTGTCCTCCAACTGAAGCTCCGCAGAGAATGGGTGATGCAACAGGACAATGACCCAAAGCGTACAAGTAATTCAACAAAACAATGGCTTCAACAGAACAGAATACGCCTTCTGGAGTGGCCCAGTCAGAGTCCTGACCTCAACCCGATTGAAATGCTGTGGCATGACCTTAAGAGAGCGATTCACACCAGACATCCCAAGAATATTGCTACACTGAAACAGTTTTGTGAAGAGGAGTGGTCCAAAATTACTCCAGATCGTTGTGCAGGTCTGATCTGCAACTACAGGAAACGTTTGGTTGAGGTTATTGCTGCCAAAGGAGGGTCAACCAGTTATTAAGTCCAAAGGTTCACATACTTTTTCCACCCTGCACTGTGAATGTTTCCATCTTATCTTCAATTAAAACATGACAACAGCTAATGTTTGTGTAGTATTATTTTAAGCAGTCTGTGTTTTTCTATTGTTGTGACTTACATGACATTTAGAGCGCATTTAATAATAATAATAATAATAATAATAATAATAATAATAATAATAATAATAATAATAATAATAATAATAATAATAATTTAATTTCTATACCGCCCTTCTCCCGAAGGACTCAGGGCGGTGTACAGGGCAATACAATAAAATACAATATACAAAAATTAAAAGAAATATTAAATACAATAGCCTGATACAATAGGTTAATACAAAACGTTAAAATACCCCTAAACCCATCAGACCAGGCCGGCTTGTTCAAATAAATATATTTTTAGGTCACATCGGAAGGAGCGAAGGTCGGGAGCTCCACCGGTAAACAGTTCCAAAGGTCTGGCGCGCCCACAGAGAACGCCCTCCCCCTGGGGGCCGCCAGTCGACACTCTTTGACCGACGGCACCCTAAGGAGGCCCTCTCTGTGGGAGCGCACTGGACGAAGGGAAGTTGATGCCGGCAGCAGATCATTTAATGGCCAATTCATGCAAAAAACCACATAATCCCAAAGGGTTCACATACTTTTTCTTGCAACTGTATCTACATCTAGATTTCTAGTTTTGAAAATTATCCTTGTTTCCATCACATCAATACACCATTTCATACGTTTCCTTTTATCCTTTAAATTTTTCAGCTGTTTCAGAATCTCATAAATTCCAGTCAGCCCCAAATTCATCTTTTGATTATTTCTATATAACAAAATCACTTCATTGTATTTTTTTTCATACTGATCGCTTGCATTAGGTATCCATTCATTTGTAATGCTCTTCTTACTTTATAATGCATAAAATATATAATCCATTCCCACAGTATTCAGCTTCTATGTTTTTCTTTATGTTCCCAACTCTCACTTCCATATATAAGGTCATGCCTAGGAAGACCTTTGCACAATTGTGCCTGTTGCTGGATCAGGAGACCGTATTTTCAGTCATTCATGCCTTGCTTGGATTATTGCAACATGTTTTATGTGGTGTTACCATTCAAGATCTCTCAGAAGTTAAGATGCTCCAGAATGCCTCTCAGTAGGCCTACACAACATCTCTACTGCAAGAAGTGCACTGTGGGATTGTCTTGTCTCCACTTACTTCTACCTCTCTTATAAGATCCAATAAAGCTGGTGTACGCCAGGTGCCATCAATTCAACAATGCCACCTTATAGGACTGAGGAAGCATCCTTCTGTGTCAGTACTTTTTCTGTGGAAAAGTCTTCTCCCCTGATATGTTGGTTGGTCTTTGAGACAGCCCTAAAGGTCTGCTTTCTTCTCAAGCCAGGATATTATATCAGCCTGTTGGGGTGTGAGTTGTTTCTCATACAGTATATTTTACTTCTTTCTGCTTTATTTTCCTGAATTTGATGTTCTTTAACCTTGATAGCTGGCCAGTCATGCTTGGCAAGTGAGTGGCCATATACATTGAATTAATACATTTAGATTCTCAACCTATAAAGCAACAATACATGCACATGTCTTCAATCACCACCTTTAATTTTTTAACATGCATTTGTCATACATATATCCATAAGCATATTAAAAAAATCAAGGGGGTCATCACATATCCTTGTTTTTCCCCCCTGCTCAATTATTGAACCGTTCACTAAGCATTCCACTTATTCTCATGCATGCTTTATTTCCATCAGATATTGCTGTTCTTGCATTCAATAACTAACCATCCATGCTCTGTATAGAAAACATTCTACAATTCAAGTCCATTCACTTTATCCCATGATTTCTCTGAATGAACAAACATTTCATACAATAAAACATTTCATGTTCATATATTTCCTATTTATCTGCAGAACAGCAAACATCTGGTCTGCATAAAATTACATTGCACTTTTATTCAAAGTTTGCTCTATGCCACCTCTTATATTCTTTCAGAGTTCTGCCAAACATATTCCCAGGCACATTTAGCAAACTCCCCCACTGTAATTTTTGCATTCACTTTGCAACCATTCTCTTTGTATTGAAGAATAATAGCAACATTCTTCCAACTTTTAATTCTATTCAATCTGCCAGAGACCCCTCATTAGTCCTCTTCATCTACTTCCAAAAAGGTTTTTCCCACCAAAATTACATTTTATTTGTATTAAAATCTTAACCATTCCTTGCTCTTTTATACTACATTCTTTGCATCATCTTTTTTTTATCTTTCATCTATTTTTTTAGCCAAACATTCTCTTACATTCATTTCCCCCAATCCACAATTTCCTTCATTTTAGCATTCCACTAAACTATATTATATTGCCTGTTGATGTGGCACTTTTATGGTGCTCTGTAAGTCTATATAACAGTTTCTCAACCTTGGTCATTTGAAAATAGGTGGACTTCAATTCAATGGCTGGCTGGAGAATTCTGGGAGTTGAGGTCCACCTATCTTAATTATCTCAATTTTTCATCATAAATTTTCCGATGAACCATGCTTCTAGTTTTATATTATTTTTTTTTTGCAATGTGTACACATAAATAGGCTTACACTTAAACCACATATTCAAAACAGAATTTTACAAACAGATACTCAACAGTCATCATTTGTCTTCATTCCTGGCTTTCTGAATGGCCCAATTACTTTTTCTGTATTTATTTTTATTTATTTTTTTATTCCATTTATATCCCGCCCTTCTCCGAAGACTCAGGGCAGCTTACAAGCTTAGCAGTAGCCTTTTCTTGTCTCAGTCTCATCCATCCTTTGATGACACCTAGCAAAATAATTTTGAATCTATTACATGCTTCTAATTTCTCTTTCCTTGAAGGAACATAACCTAGCTTTTATGCTCTTCACTGTTTACTTCATTAAATTCCAAGTTGCAATCTTCCATATGCCGTAGTCATCATCAGATGGCCCCATAGATATTGGCTTCTACCACCCATTGTGCCTTGACCATCAAGGCTTTTATGTGAACTCCTGGCCTCATGTCTATGGTCCATATTGTGTTCTGTGTTAATGGTAAGGAGAATACTGGTTAGTTTTGACACACTTTGACACACACCACAAGAACAATCATGGAAGATCACATGTTATTCTATGGTGCCCAGAATCACTCTAAATGAATAAATAATTTCTATGTAGTACTGTATAGGATCTCTAGAGACAATCTTGTAAGCCACAACTATTAGGACGTATGTGCAGAGTACTGAAGCATATTGGTTTATTTTTTTAAAAAAAAACGGTTATTAACTTTTTTTGTGACTCAGAGATGTACAAAGATTCCTCGTATAGCTATTTGCTTGTATCAAGAAAGGCAGGTCTAATCAGTGAAGTATGTTTGTATTTTCTTGGAAGTTGGAGATATTTTTTTTCTTGAACAACACAAAGTGGCATTTTTCTAGTTATACAGCAATCGGAGAGTATGTTAAACATGATTGTCATCATTTCTTAAATATAAAAATGGAATCACTTTTTTTAATACATGGTGGCTTCTACAAACTTCTGGTAGGATCAATGCTGTGAAATTTATATGTAATTCACAAACACACACACACAGACACATATACATATTCATACATACATATATATGTGTGTGTGTGTGTTTTAAGTGTTTGTTAAGTATTTAGAATACCTTGCTAGGCTCCAAACAATCCAAAAAATTTACACATATGTATGTTTTTGTAGATTTTCACGGGTACAGGTATGTAGGTATGTAGGTCTTGGCGTATTCGTGCCGAAGCCGAAGACACCAGCCTGAAGATGACGAGTGGGACCTCATCGAAATGTCGCCAAGACACTCTCAATCTTACATGGGAAACGACCCGAATACGCCAAGACCTAACTGGAATTCCACGTGTAGACATTTGAAATTAGTAAAAATAAAAATGATGAACTCTGGGATATACTGTAAGAGAAAATTCTTCTTTATTCCTGAGCTTTCGTCAAAAAGCAGTTGACATCATCAGAGCAAGGGCTGAATGATAAGGGAGTCAGTACATACACTTGTATGGCAGTTATAATGTTCAAATTGTGGAATGTGGGTGTGGCCTGTTCGTGACAAGCCTGCTCATTTATAATCACAGTGGTTCTGGCTTTGCTGGAAAAGGCTGGTCTCTGGTTGATTTTTAAAAGTCACACCTAGCAGCTGCTTGGCGCGTATGAGCTGTTAGGTGCATAAATCTCGTTGTGCCACGTGTAGTCATGCACTGGCTGACAGGCTCTTCATTCGAAGTAGAGTCAAGGAGGTCGGCTCGTTCCCTTGCATGCGGTCGTCACAGGCTTGATTCTGCTGTGGAAGGGAGCAGATATCCTTGGAGAGCGAATTGCTTACACACTCCATGAGGACATCTGCTCCCTTCCACAGCAACCCTAACCCTAACCAAAACTTTAATTAGGTATAAGGGTGGAGTAAAAGTATATATTTTACCATATAGTTTCTATTGCAACAAATTTTCTATGTGTCAGGAGCCGTGGGAAACTGAACTCCCTTATGGTTTTCAATGCGTGTGATAGAAGTAATCATGGCATAATGAAAACCTTGATGTAATGCCCTTCTTTTCCTAGGGGAGGAAGGAATTACCAAGGCTTAGCTTGACTAATAAAAATCTTCTAAAATATTATTGTGCAATGGTGATCTGATGTATTTCATACATTATTTATCTACGAATAATTTCTTCCACCCTGTTGTCATGGTCAGAGTGAGAGATAGAGTGAATTAAACATCTATTGAAGTGCACAAAATGAATACCGTGTTTCCCCGAAATTAAGACCTGGTCTTATTTTTTTATTTACTTATTTTTTTTTGCCTCCAAAAGAGGCACCAGGTCTTATTTTCAAGGGATGTCTTTTCCATGGTCTCACCTCACATCAGCAGCACCGACAGCCCTGTCCTGCTGGCCCACTTTTTCTATGGCTACTCGTTGCCACTCGCACGTATTGCCCCAGGCTCCATTTTGCCTTCAGGAAATGCCTCTGCAGCCGAGAACCAAGCTCCGAATTGACACGTGTGGCGCCCTCAGGAGAGCTCAATCTGGAGCTTGGTTCTTGGCTACAGAGGCCTTTCCTGAAGGCCTCTGACATCGAAATAGAGCCCAAGGGTGATGTGCTTCATTCAGAGCTTCATTCTCAGCTGCAGAGGCATTTCCTGAAGGCCTCTGATGGTGAAATGGAGGCCAGGGGTGATGCACGTACGCAAGCGGTGGAGAGTAGCTGCAGAAGAAGTGGGCCAGTGAGGTGAGGCAGGTGTTGGGACATGGGAGGCCTGGCTGCAATGGTAAACAGATGCGGGGCAAGTGGGGTAGTTCCACCTCCCCACCCCCACCCTAGCTTGATTTTTAGGCATGCACCTCACTCCCCAACTAGGGCTCATTTTTAGGGTAGGGCTTATATTACGCCCACCCACCCAAAATCAAGGTAGGGCTTAGTTTTGGGGTAGGGCTTATTTTTGGGGAGACATGGTATATCAGATATAAGAGTGTGATGACCCCCAAATAGCTTAATAGAGCATATGCTGATGCTTCCTGTAAAGTCTTGCTCATGGAAAACATTGCTATTTTTAGCCTTGTGGAGAATAAATCTGCTAGGCTTCACATATTTTGTCTACAAATCCACTTTCCAATAGCTTTTCTCACCATATAACAGTTCATTCATTTGGCATCCTTCAGTCTCGAGAGACTATGGTATCGTGCTCTGGAAAGAGGTCCTAAAGCTGTGTGGCTAAAAAGGCCAATGCGAGAGTGGCAGTCCCTTCCACACTAAGGGCAAGTACAATCTGTCCCCTGTCCAGCCCCCAGATTTCGCTGGTTCTGGGACTGCCTCTTTGCCTCAGCCTGCCGCACAAGTGAAGATATAACAGTTAATGCTGATAAAAATGATGACAAATTGCTTTGCCTTTAAAAAAAGAGATGGGTTATCATTTACACATGTGACCTAAAAAAAAGAGAGCTGTGCAGGAAGAGTCTGTAAAAGGATATAAGAACCTAATGAAAATGTTTGCGATCAGCTGTCTTAATGTTCCAATATTCAATCCATTCATCTTTTTCATGGCTTACATCAATGACCTAAAATGTACTATAGTTCTTTTCAAATGTGTTGGTGTAGAACTCTCATCATTTCTATAAAGCCCTACATGGCTTGGGTCCGGGATATCTGAGGGAACACCTGCTGCCGACATCAAGTTCCCTTCGTCCAGTGCGCTCCCACAGGGAGGGTCTTCTCAGGGTGCCACCGGTAAGAGATTGCCGGCGGGTAACACCCAGGGATAGGGCCTTCTCAGTGGGGGCGCCTGCCCTTTGGAACCAGCTGCCAGTGGAGCTGAGGACTGCCCCCGACCTCCGTTCATTCCGCCAGGGCCTGAAGACCTGGCTCTTCGAGCTCTCTGGCCCAGGCTGAGGATTAATTTATTTTAATTGGGGTTTTATTTATACAGGGATAAATTTAATCTTTTTTAAACTTGGTTTTTAACTTTTGTATTTTTGGTTTTTAATTACCCTGTAAACCGCCCTGAGTCCTCCGGGAAAGGGCGGTATATAAATGTAATAAAATAAATAAATAAATAAATAAATTTCCACCTAATACACTACAGCAGTGTGTCTCCAACTCTGCATGCTGAGTGGGGAATTTTGGGACTTTAAGTCCACACATCGTAACACAAAGGTGCTTTTCAAAAGGCAACTGAACTTTCTTGTTTTTCTCCCCTTGAAAACCTTTCACTTCTCATCCAAGAAGTTTCTTCAGTTTCCCACCATTCAGTCAGAAAAAGAAAAATGTTTTCAAGGTAAAAAAAAAAACCCAAGAAAGTCAAATTTCCTTTTCAAAAGCACTTTGGGACAAACATGATTGAGAATCTCCATAAACAGAAATGTTAAATTTACTCAGGCTCAAAACTTAAGAGAAAATTTTTATAAAATGTTTTATAGATGGCATCTGGATCCCAAGAAGTTGTCCAACATGTATCCTAATTTACAGTCTAAATGTTGGAGATGTGGTAGTTTAGAAGCCACCTATTTTCATATGTGGTGGACTTGTAGAAATATAAAAGCTTTTTGCATTAAAATTTGGTGGAACATTCAAAAGATTTTTAAGAGAAAGATAAAGTTTTCTCCACAATTGTTTTTATTGGGTATTGTTGTAGATTGTGATGTTAAAGAAACTAACTTGATGTTGAACATGATAACAGCAGCACGGTTACTGGTGGGACAATATTGGAAGAAGGATAGTCTGCCCACTATAGAAGAATGGGTGTTTAAAGTTTCGAATCTTGCAGAAATGTCTAAGATTTCTGCTTATTTGAAAGATCATTCACAGGAAAGATATATTTCAGTTTGGAGGAGATGGATAGATTATATTCAGAACAAATATGGGACTAAAAAGTTCCATTTAGCTTATGAGTAGATTTTAGTGGGATATTGTTATTGGTACGTTGTTTGTAGTTATGTTAAAGGGGAGTTAAAGCACATTATGAATTTGGTTAATTGTATATTATGCATAGGGACGCGGTGGCTCAGTGGGTTAGGACGCTGAGCTTGTCGATCAGAAGGTCGGCAGTTTGGCGGGTCGAATCCCGAGTGCCGCGTAGCAGAGTGAGCGCCTGTTACTCGTCCCAGCTTCTGCCAACCTAGCAGTTCGAAAGCACGTAAAAATGCAAGTAGAAAAATAGGGACCACTACGGTGGGAAGGTAACAGCGCTCTGTGCGCCTTTGGCGTCTAGTCATGCCGGCCACATGACCACAGAGACGTCCTCGGACAAGCGCTGGCTCTTCGGCTTTGAAACGGAGATGAGCACCGGCCCCTAGAGTCGGAAACGACTAGCACGCATGTGCGGGGGAACCTTTACCTTTACCTATATTATGCATAATTTTTATTTAGAATATGATTATTGTAACTATAATCCTGTATTTAGCTCTAGGAAGTGGGGTGGGAAGGGATTTGGGGATATATTGTAAAATTTTGTTTTTGTAAAACTCTTTAATAAAAAAAAAGAGAATCTCCATAGACATATATCGTAACATTGCTGAGGTTGAAGAACACTCCTGTAGAGCCAATCATTTTGGCTGGTTAATAATGTAATGTCCACAGTAGAGGAGAACAGATTCCTCTGTCCTAATTAGGTTGTAGAGGTGGTCAAAGGATACTTTTCTTTCCTCTTTAAGGGAAATTTTCCAAAGTGCCCTTAAGCTTTTTTTTTATAAAGAGCCATTCTGGCGGGGGGGAAGGGAGATAATTTACCTGACTTAATTGCAATCTGTTGAAATTAAAATGCACTCCCATTCTTTTGTCAGATGAGATCAAATACCTATAATGTCATGACAACCTGTTCTGCAGAAGTATGGAATCGATGCCAAATAAAAGTTATTAAACATCCCTTAGAAAATAAAGGAAATAAGAGCAAATGAGATGCTGTGTATCAAGACAGACGTCTAGACAAAATATTATACTTGTCAGTAGAAGCTCTCCAGGACCTTGGGCAGAACCACTCTTAGCCCTGCCAAAGAGCCAGCAAAGGAGCCAGGGGTTCTGTCCATATGTCATAGACCCTTAGTCTAATGTAGAAGTAAATCCCATTACATCCACAGGAATGTACTCGTAAATGTTTCCACACGTGAGAATGTAGAGCAGCAGTCCACATCTAGGCCAAAATAAATTCCATAATTATTGTAGTTCACAGAATCATAGGGTTGGAAAGGACCTCAGCAGTCTAGTCCAACTTCCTGCTCAAGACAGTGCCTTACACCACCACAGGCAAATTGTTAACTAGTCTAGTTTTGAAAACTTCCAATGATGGAGCGGCCACCACCCCAGGAGGCAAGCTATTCCATTGACTTATTGTTCTTATTATCAGAAAATTTCTCCTTACTTCTGGGCTTGATCTCTCTTTATCAAGCTTCTACCATTACTTCTTATCTTGCCCTCTGATGTCTTAGAAAAGTCAATCCCCTCTTCTTAGTGAGAGCCTCTCAAGTACTAGAAGGGAGCTATCGTGTTCCCCCTAATCAGTGGTGGGATTCAAATATGTGAACAACCGGTACTCTGTGTGGATGCCGCTTCTGGAAGTCCATTCTGGGCCTGGGCAACAAAAAATTAGCTTCTGGTTCTGCCGAAGTGGTGCGAACTGGCTGAATCCCACCACTGTCCCTAATCCTTTTCTCAACTGTTCATTATACGATTTAGCCTCCAGACCCTTTATCATGTTTGTTGCTCTTCTCTGGCACTTTCCAGGGTCTCAAGATCTTTTTTTGTATTGTGGTGGCCAGAATTGGATGCAGTGGTAGTAAAGTAGTACTATCACTTCTCCTTGTCTTGATGCATTCACTCTGTTGATGCAGCCTAGGATTTTTTTGGCAGCTGCAGCACACTGCTGGCTCATACTTATGTGGTGGTCCATTAGGACATGTAATCTCTCTCACAGTTACCAGTTGAGCTAGGTACCATCTATTTTGTTGTTGTTGTTGTTGTTGTTAGCTGCGAAGTCGTGTGCAACCCATCGCGACCCTATGGACAACATTCCTCCAGGCCTTCCTGTCCTCTACCATCTTCTGGAGTCCATTTAAGCTCACGCCTACTGCTTCAGTGACTCCATCCAGCCACCTCATTCTCTGTCGTCCCCTTCTTCTCTTGCCCTCAATCTTTCCCAGCATTAGGCTCTTCTCCAGTGAGTCCCTCCTTCTCATTAGGTGGCCAAAGTATTTGAGTTTTAGCTTCAGGATCTGGCCTTCTAAAGAGCAGTCAGAGTTGATATCCTCTAGGACTGACCGGTTTGATCGCCTTGCAGTCCAAGGGACTCGCAGGAGTCTTCTCCAGCACCATAGTTCAAAGGCCTCAATTCTTTGGCACTCAACCTTTCTTATGGTCCAGCTTTTGTTGACAGGGTGATGTCTCTGCTTTTTAGTGTGCTGTCTAGATTTGCCATTGCCTTCCTACCCAGGAGCAAGCGTCTTTTAATTTCTTGGCCACCTATTTTATACCTAAGCATTTGATTTTTTTCTGTCTAAGTGCAGGACCTTACTTTTCTAACCACTGAAGGCCTTTATTATTGAGGCAGTCATTAAGGCCTTAACATCATTAAGGCCACCATTAAGGCTTTTATTATTCAGGAAGAACTCTGTTGAATATAACTACTGGAATCTCCCTACATTTAACAGTGAACCTTTAGTGACAAATTCTTAACAATATAGGCTGTCCTTGCACATAAAACTGTTTATTTTGAACCTGAGTATCATGTGATAAGAGTTAAGTGTGCAGTCAGTGAGCTTTCTGAACAAAGCAGATGCATTTAGGAATAATGAGCTATTCAAAGGGCCCAACATCTTATGTCTCTTTAATTAGTAATGGAGGAGAATATTGCTGAGATTTAGGGGAAGAAATTGCTAATTGTAGTGAGGGTGCTGATCTCTGAAAGATCACCATCCATCTCCCTCTGTTTAGTGCTGGTTTTATTGTGGAATGCTGTATTTTGCTTTAGCAAAATCTCTATTAACTGGCAGATGGTTCCCAGAGTCTTTTTTAAACACGATGACCAAACAAACACTGCAACCTTTTCAAGTTACACTTCAGCAGATTATTGACTCCCTGGATCTTAAAAGATTTTCCTGTTTCCCTTGGAGCATTATGGCTTAATTCTATTTGATTCTTTCTGCTTTAAAAAAAGAACCATGAGATTATCTCTAAAGAAAGGGCATGTGGGGAAATGCCATGACTTTGCAGCCAGAAGATCTGCAGTCTGGATGTAAACAAAATATGGTGAGAGAGAAAAAAAATGCAATCCTATTGTTGCAGAGAGGTTTGCAGGGTGACCATGTGCAGGTGGGTGCAGAAGTTGTAGCCACTGGGGCTTTTAATTCAAGAAGTGTCAGGCGTAGGATTGCATCCTTCCCCTTATTCAATTTCTCTGGAATTTCCTGATAAAAAATAAATGAAGGCAGCAGCCCTTGAGCTCCACACCTGCTGCCTGATAATGTCTATTTGTTACATTCATTTTATCCCATTTCTTCAAATGGTGAGAAGTTTTAGAAGTTTACCAGTCCTTCTGTTCTCTTTGGATGGTTCTAGTGCAGACTTTTTGATACTTCAATGTATTTGCATTTTTATAATTGTTTACTTCTGTGTTACATTTTTGATCTACATAATACCTTGGGTGAACTGCAACTTCAAATATGCAGAAGATAGGTAGAGCCGACATAAACTAATTTCCTCCAACTTATTACTGTAAATTCTTGGATCCTTACACTTTTAGAGTACTGGGATGAGGAAAGGGGGCTTAAAGACTCTGATCTTCAGCTAAAGTCCAGTACTATTGGTTCTCAATCAACCTTTTGTTGATGCTGGCAGTGTACATGGTTCTGTGTGTGGTTCACTGTCTTGTTTTAAAATTGAGGTGTTGCACCACAGAGTTACCTTGACCTTGTTTGAGGACTAGAGTAGGGAGGAGTTCAGACATATCTTCTGGCCAGTTATGTTTCTTAACTTTTTATGGATATATATCACTGGAACATCAAGGACTTATCAATACTTCTTTGTCAAGTCAGGTATTATCACTTTGACTGTCTTATTTTCAGAACTTTGATAGGAAAACCTCATATACACAAATGAAGGATGAGTTGAAAGTCCAAGATCATGAACTTTTGGTCAATTTTCCTAATTAGTGGGAAGCCCCTTTGGACTATTTATGTGGAGGGATGATTATCATTTGTGACTGGAAAATATGATCACATTCCTGCCATTGATCTTTTCCTTTGAAACATTTTGTTAATATTGTGGGAAGTCAGCTACCCAGAGAAGGAAATATTAAAAGGGCAGGAAAATATTAAAAGGATCTTGAAGAGGCAGGAAAGTATGCCCAGTTTTCTTAATAGCCCCAGGTCTCCCTTCCCCAAGCAGAAACCAGTTCTATAGAAATGCAGATGTAAACCATCAGGAAGGTTGGAGCTAGAAGCTTAGGAAGACAAAGATTTATTTTTATTTTTATTTTTTTAATTTTTATTCCATTTATATCCCACCCTTCTCCGAAGACTCAGGGCAGCTTACAAGCTTAGCAGTAGCCTTCATTCTATGTATATGCCTGCTTATTAGGGCTTTTGCCCCCCCCCCAAGCGGCATTATTACAAAGTCAGCTTAATTGCCCCCAACAATCTGGGTCCTCATTTTACCTACCTCGGAAGGATGGAAGGCTGAGTCAACCTTGAGCCTGGTGGGATGCGAACCTGCACTAATTGCAGGCAGCTGGTGTTACTTAAGGAGGCATTAGCCCACTGCTCCACCAAGGCTCTGCTCCAAGACACCTGAAATCTACATACCAGCCCAGAATACCATCAGAATACCAGAAAGGCACACTTAGACTCAGGTCAAAAGTTCATGACAAAGGAAATAGCCTCAAACAGGAACAGGAAATCACTCCAAACAAAAGGCCCAAGAGGGTATAAAAACCCACTCCCTACATGTGCTCTGTCCTTTTTTTCTGCCAGACCATCTTCCTGTCTGGCTCACCTCTTCAATAAACTACAACCTTCTTCCTAAAGCAGTCGCCATGTTTATTCCCAGCTTGGATGGAACCATGATGAAGACTTTTCTTCCAACAATATAATTGAAATGACTTATGAATATTTACTTTTAAACATTGTGATTCTCCTCTAGAATGCCTGTAGAGTGACTGATCTATGTCAAGATTCATTCAACTGATATTTGAGGTGATACTATGTGCTCATAGTATCACCAAAGAGGGGAACAAAAGGCTGCATTTAAAACAGTAATTGTTAGTAATAATAGTGCTTCCTAATGGTTCTATTTCCCCATTAATTGAATATCTGTAGTACGGAATAAGCTCTGAAGTACAGTATACATTGAATATTCATTTGTTTGGCAAAACTTTCTTTGAAGTCCTTTTATCAAAGTGCAGAGATTTTGATGTAGGCACCAGTGCCAAAAGAATTGAAGTGTATAGATAATAGAACACTTGTTCATTAGTGACCTTGGGGTGTTAATTGTGGCTCTGGGAATGATTTCAATCCAACATTTATTATAAAGTTAGATCAAATTGAATTGGGACCCACAAAATGGAACAGGCGTATTTCAGCTGACATAGAGCACCCTTCTAGGGATCACCGATTTGGCAGCTGAGTTCAGCGTGTTCTAAAAACTCTTCTACTGAAGTAAAAAGAGATGAGGAAGGTGGTAGTGTCACAATCTCATATTTTAAGGATTGTTCTGCTTTTTCTCATTCTTTATTTATAGAACTCCATGTGTTCAATTCTGTGGGGCACTTGATTGATTTCTTACAAATTTCTCTCTGGTCAGATCTTGATTAGCTCACTGACTTTCTGAAAGCCATATTAATTAGTACTTCTTTCAAATATCTGATTTTTCTACTTTGCTATGATCTGTATTTTCAGTATGTGTGTACAAGAGTGTATTGACTTAACCTCCCATCCTCAGAGGAATGTGAGAAATTTTATAGGAACTATGTTGGAGAATTTTAGAGGTCAGGGCTATGTGTGACTTCTGATGATGAAGTGATGTTGTTTTGAAATAATATACTGTTGTCTGCATCTATATGATAATGCGTTCATTTATTTTCCTTTACAGTACAGATTTTACCTTGCACCAGCCTTTTCAAGTCTTAGGAAGAAATTCTCCCTTAATTTACATGCTTTTTAGCACCAGGCATCAGGAAGAACCAAGGTAACAAATGAAACGGCTTCCTTTAGTTCCACATACAGATATCCTTTAACACTGACAATAAGATGGCATCTTTCACCTATCTGAAGACAGCAAAGTTATTTAGGGGCATTTCTATTCCTAGCAGTGAACAAGATGTCAATAAGTAAAATAGAAATTATCTCGGGTGCTGGATGGATGCATAACGGGAAAAACTTTGTCAGGAGAAAGAAGTAATCTGCTACCTTCAAATTTCATTGAGGGCATTGATCCATCATCTATGTATAAATAAAGTATTTTGCTAGCGCAAGTGTCTTCTATAGATGCAATAATACTAATTTTAGAAGTAATAATAATAATAAAGTTGGAAGGGACCTTGGAGGTCATCTAGTCCAACCCCCTGCTCAGGCAAGAAACCTATACCATTTCAGACAAATGGTTGTCCAGTCTTTTCTTAAAAACTTCCAGTGTTGGAGCATTCACCACTTCTGGAGGCAGGGTGTTCCACTGATTAATTGTTCTATCTGTCAGGAAATTTCTCCTTAGTTCTAGGTTGCTTCTCTCTTTGGTTAGTTTCCATCCACTGCTTCTTGTCCTGCCTTCGGGTGCTTTGGAGAACAGCTTGACTCTCTCTTCTTTGTGACAACCCCTGAGATATTAGAACACTGCTATTATGACACCCCTCGTCCTTCTCTTCATTAAACTAGACATACCCAATTCCAGCAATTGTTCCTTATATGTTTTAGCCTCCAGTCCCCTGATAATCTTTATTGCTCCTCTCTGTACTCTTTCTAGAGTCTCAACATCTTTTTTACATTGTGGTGACCAAAATTGGATGCAGTATTCCAAGTATGGCTTTACCAAGGCATTATAAAGTGGTATTAATACTTCATGTGATCTTGATTCTATCCCTCTGTTAATGCAGCCTAACAATGTGTTGGCTTTTTTGGCAGCTGCAGAACACTTCTGGCTCATATTTAGAATAGAGCTGGAAGGGACCTTGTAGATCTTCTAGTCCAGCCCCCTGCTCAAGCAGGAGAACCTATACCATCTCAGACAGGTGATTTAGTTTCTTCTTAAAAAATCTCCAGTGATGGAGCACCCTTGATTTCTGGAGGCAAGTTGTTCCACTGGTTGATTGTCCTCACTGTCAGGAAGCTTCTCCTTAATTCCAGGTTGCTTCTCCCTTTGACCAGTTTCCAGCCATTGTTTCTCGTCCTTCCCTCTGGTGCCTGGTGAACAATGTGACCCCCTCTTCTTTGTGGCAGCCCCTCAAATACTGAAATACTGCTATCATGTCTCCCTATTTCTTCTTTTCTTTAGACAAGCCAAACCCAAGTCCCGCATCCGTTCTTCATATGTTTTAGTCTCCAGGCCTTTGATCATCTTAGTTGCTCTTCTCTGAATTTTTTTTCCAAACTCTCAACATCTTTTTTTGTGATATGGTGACCAAAACTGACTGCAGTATTACAGGTGTGATCTTACTAGGGTTTTATAAAGTGGTACTAATACTTCACATGATCTTGATTCTATGCCTCTGTTTATACAACCCAGGACTGTATTAGCTTTTTTGGTTGCTGCTGCACACACTGCTGGCTCATAGTCAAGTGACTGTCCACTAGGACTCCAAAGTCTCTCTCACAGTTACTGTTTTTAAGCCAATCTGTACTTGTACCTTTGAACTTTCCTGCCTAAATGTAAAACTTTGCTTTTCTCCATATTGAAACCCGTTTTGTTGGATAGGGCCTATTCAAGTTTGTCTAGATCTTTTTCGATCCTGAGTTTGTCTTCTGGGGTGTTGGCTACTCCTGCCAGTTTGGTGTCATCTACAGTTTTGATGAGTTCCTCTTCAATTCCCTCATCTAAGTCATTGATGAAGATATTGAAGAGTACTGGGCCTAAGATGGAACCTTGTGGTATCCCGCTGCTTACTTCCCTCCATATGGATGTGGTGCCATTGAGGACTACTCATTGAGTACAGTTTGTCAGCCAGCTACAGATCCATCTGGTGGTGATATTGTCTATTCCACCTTTTTCTAGCTTACCAAGGAGTAGGCTGTGGTCTACTTTATCAAATGCCTTACTGAAATCTAAGTATACTACGTCCATAGCATTTCGCTGGTTTACTAGTTTAGTCACTTTATCGAAGAATGAAATAAGATTGGTTTGGCATGATCTGTTTTTAACAAACCTGTCCTGGCTACTGGTTATGATTTTGTTTGCTTCTAGTTGTTTGCAGATCTGTTTTTTCATTACCTTTTCTAGGATCTTCCCAGGTATTGATGTTAACTGATTGGTCTGTAGTTTCCTGGGTCCATTTCCCCCCCCCCTTTCTTGAAGATGGGAACCACATCAGCCCTTTTCCAATCCTCAGATACTTCCCCGGTGCTCCAGGATTATGAAAGATATGGTGCAATGGTTTAAGTGATTGTCCACTAGGACTCTGAGATCCCTCTCACAGTTACTACTGTTGAGCAAGGTACCACCTATTCTATACCTGTGCATTTGCCTTTTCTTACCTAAATGTAGAGCCTTACTTTTTTCACCATTGAATTTCATTTTGTTAGATAGCACCCTATGTTCAGGTCTGTCAAGATCCTTCTGTAAGTCAAGCCTAACTTCTGGAGTGTTGGCTATTTCTGCCAGCTTGGTGTTGTCTGCAAATTTAATGAGTTCCCCATCTATCCCCTTGTCCAAATTGTTGATGAAGATGTTTGAAGAGCACTGGGCCCAAAACAGAGCCCTGGGGCACCCCACTACACATTTCCTTCCATGTAGATGCAGTTCCATTGAGGACCACACGCTGAGTACAGCCAGTCAGCCAGCTACAAATCCATCTGGTGGTGATGCTGTCTAATTCACATTTTTCTATCTTATCAAGTAGTAGGTTGTGGTCTACTTTATCAAATGCCTTACTGAAGGCTTGGACGTCTTCTAGTCCAACCTCCTGCTGAAGCAGGAGACCCTATACCAGGGATGTCAAACTTGCAATGTTATGTGATGTGTCACGATGTATCACAACTTTTTTGCCATTGCTGGCAATGGGGTGGGTGCAGTTTTGCTATGATGCATCTAGTCCACGGGCCGGCAATTTGACACTCCTGCCTTATACCATTTCATTCAACGAGGACTTGTAATGTTTGAAAGCAATCATTATCACTAGTGCAATAGACCTTCCTCTTGGGCTTGCCCTGTCCATGGAAAACTAAAAAGCTTGACGTCAATGCTACAAAGCCCTGACCCTACACACTTTTAGAACAGTGTTTATCTACCTCAGCCACATGCTGAGAGTTGAAGCCCATGTATCTTAAAGTTCCTGAGTTCCAAATCATTGGTTTAGAAATAGATTTAAAACCTGCTTCTTTTCAGGTATCCAGGATTATTGGAGTTCCTACTTGGAAGATTGTAAAGTAAATTTAGATTCTCAACCATCTATTATTTTGAGTGTTGTTTTTAACTGTATTGGCCTGTTGTTTGTTTACTTTGCTGTTTGTTGATTGTTCACATTTTTCCAATTGTGTGATGATATAATTTCATAAATAAAAGGGTCTACTTTCTCTTTATATTCTTCTATCATCCCTTACCTCCTACTTAAGCTAAACAGTCTAAATATTTCATTTTCTTTTACAGCAATGAAATGTCAGTTCTTCACTTTAAGCCCCTATTCTGTATCTCCACGCATTTCCTAGGTGCAGAAGGATGTATTATGAATATGGATAACTGAACTGCAGCTCTGCATGGAGAGGATCAGAGTACCAGTCTTATAACAATTCTATTGGCCTCCTTGATAATCCTCTTAACCTGTTTACAGAAGGGGGCACTAGGCACTGCTGCCAGCAATGGATTGACTAACCCATCATTTGCCTGTTCCTATCTCTGGACTGAATATGTTGACAATTTTCATGTTGACACCTCCCTGGCCCCATTTGTTTCTCCCTGTCTTTTGCATTTCTAATATGCTGTGAATCTAAAATGTAGCCTGAGTTGTTATCCTGCCTGCAAAATGTAATTTAATTTTTTCCTTCTCTTAGTGTTTGATGAGAACCCTTTGTATTTTCATGCTTTAATACAATCTGGCACATAATTACAAATGACTCACCAATAATCTCAGTCACGGAGCTCTCTGAAATTAGATGATAATTCAGCCTAGAATCCATGTAGCAAGAACTAAGAGAAAATGATTTATAATTATTGCAGGGTGATTCTTTTCCTCATTTTCCTTTTAGCAGGGAGGTGTGTTACAAACTTTTAGAAGCTGAGAAGTCAATAGACCCCATTTTGCTCCCTACAGTCTCAAATGATCCATTTGAGTTTTTCATCAGCCCAGAGATCCCTGTGCAATAATTGCCAACAACAGCTGGGTTATGAGGGTTGGGATGGGGAATGCTCACTGTAAGCTATCCAAATAATAAATAAATAAATCCAAATAAATAAGTCCAAATAAATAAATAAATAAATAAATAATCCAAACAGGGAGTTTCCTATAAACCAAATGGGACTTTCCATGTCAACCAGAACATTTTACGGATGGCCCAAGGTGGATGTCATAAGGAAATATGCTGACTTTTTTGACATCTTTCACACTTCTTCCAAGACTGTACAGTAAAAGAGGGTGCAGCAATATATTTATTTTTTCTTTATGCTCTCTTTATGGTACTTGCTGACATTTATATTGTATCTCACCACCTCCATGCTTCAGGATGTATCTTCAGAAGAATTCTGAGCAATACCAGGCTGGTGGTGGCCATAGATAGGAACCAGCTTGAAACTGCCATTTTAGTCCTGCAAAATGAATCAAACTAATGCAGTGTTTCTCAGAGGCATTGCAAACAAATAGAAATGGAAGTTGACAGTATTGTTACCGAGGGCAGTACGTCATACTGGGATGCTGGGATCCCAATTGGGTTGCTACTGTTTATCACCCTGCTTGGAATTTTAGTTTTACTCAGGGATCCATAATTAGCACAGTATATATATGTAGGAATAGAACTGGGTTTCTTGAGATTATCTGAAGAGAGGTTCTTAATCTTCAGAAGGACAATCAAGTTTATTAAGAAAGTTGCCTGCTCCTATAGAAAACTGACATTTCTGAACATTCTGACAACTTGCTGAGGGAAGGAGAAAGGATTCTGTTCATTCTGTAGGAGGGGAAGCTGGGGGGGGGGAAACCTGAGAATATCCCTCCAATGTGAAATGAGCAGAAAACAAGAGAGTCCCTTGTTTGCTACCTCTACTTGCAATGCATTTACTAGTTAAAAGCATAAACAGTACAAAGAATGGCTGCAGGACTTGGGTTTGGCTAGTCTAAAGAAAAGAAAAAATAGGAATGACATAATAGCAGTATTCCAGTATTTGAAGGGCTGCCACAAAGAAGAAGGGGTCAAATTATTCTTCAAAGCACCAGAGGGCACGGCAAGAAACAATGGTTGGAAACTGATAAAAGAGAGAAGCAACCTGGAATTAAGGAGAAATTTCCCAACAGTGAGGACAATTAAGCAGTGGAACAGCCTGCCTTCAGAAATTGTGGGCGCTCCATCACTGGAGATTTTTAAGAAGAGACTAGACAGCCACTTGTCTGAAATGGTATAGGCCAGGGGTCTTCAAACTAGGTCCTTTTATGACTTGTGGACTTCAACTCCCAGAATTCCTCAGCCAGGCACGCTGGCTGAGGAATTCTGGGAGCTGAAGTCCACAAGTCATAAAAGGGCCAAGTTTGAAGATGCCTGGTATAGGCTCTCCTACTTGCATGGAGGGCCGGACTAGAAGACCTCTAAGGTCCCTTCCAGCTTTGTTCTGTTCTATTAATTCCTCTGATATATATCAATAACAATAATGATACAGTCACCAACATTAGCCACCTCTGATAACCTAGTCCTAAATGAATTTGTCTAATAAGGCAGTGATATTGCTTAACTAGCAAAATGCATCTACCAAACAGATCTGTCTCAAGAACTATCTTCTAATACTTGGGGGGCTGTCACAAGGAAGAGAAGATTGACTTATTCTCTGAGGCACTAGAGGGCAGGACAAGAAGTAATGGGTGGAAGAGAGATCCAACCTAGACGTAAGGAGAAATTTTCTGACAGTGAGAATAATTAATCAATTGATAGTGCTCTATCACTGGAGGTTTTTAAAAATAGACTGGACAGTCATTTGACTGTGATGGTACAAGACTCCTGCCTTGAGCAGGGAGTTGGACTAGAAGACCTCTGAACTCTCTTCCATCCCTATGATTCTAAACAGAGAAGACCAAAAATGATAAATTCCAGCATTGTTGTGGGAACCAATTTATTTTCCATTAGAGTCCCTGGAGGTATCAAACTGGGGCCAAAATCAAAATAGAGTCTTAGGAGGCTCAACTCTTGAACCTTCAGAGCCATCAACTAAAATGCCATGGATATTCAGGCACAAGTCTGCTCCTGAGTCACCTGGAAGCATTATATACTGTTTGTAGATTCTGTGCAATACAATTTGGCTCCAGCTCTCTGCATTCTCAAAAGGTTGTTAGATGAGCCCATTTATTTTGGCTGCAGGACAATCCAAATTACAAACAAAACTAAAAATGAAGGTTTATGGAATGCTTGGCATGAGATCCTCAGTCATAGTTATCCCAAAGATAACTGCTTTTCCAGGAGGCAACTGGACTTTCTTGGCTTTTTTGAAGATATTTCACTTCTTATCCAAGAGGATTCTTCATCCAAGAAGCAGAGCTGAAGTATTTAAATAACTTTTCTGTCCCATTTGTGCAATGAAGACAGTCTAATGACTTCATTGATGACCTGGAAATGTCTCTATATAAGTTCCAATTCTACATCTAAGATGTAGGTATTTTGTTTAGCCTTTTCTTCCTCTTCAGCCATCACTGTAGCCTATAATCATGATTAGAGGTGGTTCAGAAACATGGTCTGATTTCAAAATTGCTATCATGATCTCAAGCCACCTTCACAGCTCCTAATGAGTTATTTAATAAAGGAGGAATGATAGATTGATAGCTAGATAGCTTCATCCTATTACAAATGATCAGGTTTGATTGCAAATGACCAAAAAAACACATATTGTGTACTGAAAATGTAGACATAAGTACAGAGGCTAGCAATTTGTTTTTCTTTTTCTGTGGATTGGAGCTGAAACAGTTTGTTGCTCTAAGAATAACAGCAACCAGCTGTTGGATATTGATTGAATGGTGTTTTTGCTGACTCCTATTGGTCATTTGTAGCCCATTGTGGTCTTACTGTGTGCTCAGCATGCCCTCACCATTATGAGGTCAGCAGGAGTGGAGATGATTGACAGGTCTGCTTCGAACTATTTTTGAAGAATTGGGGAGTGGAGGTAATTCTATGTGGAAGTGCTCATCACCTAATTAAGACTTAAAACTGCTGTCCTTGAATTATTGGGTGACTGCTGTTGAGCCTGCTAAAGCAAGCTGCCTCTTGACTCTGTAGATCAGTGTAACACAACAAAATACATTATTTGTGGGTCTTTGTGGCTTTTTAAATATCAACATAATTTAAATAGAATGATGTGTGACCCTTTTAGACATTCTGGTGCTCTCCAATTCAATGGTCAAGCTTTTTTATTTCAATGGAAGAAAGATTCTGCTCACATCTTTTCTTTGTGAGAATCGGGGCTCAACAAAATTGAACAATTCAGAGGTCTGCATTTTCTTTTAAACTTTTAAGATATTTTATGCCAAAGAAATACAAATGGAAATTTGCTCTGCTTGGAGGAAGGGTATTCAATAGTGTATAAATGTCTGTGAGGCCCAGCTTGTCAGTCTAATGTATTGCAGAGGAAATCTGCTTTACCTCTTTTGTTTTATTTTTTTATTTTCCATTGTCTTTAATGAAGACAATGTACTGATGGCAGGTTGAAGCAAAACTGGTTCAGTCTGTCCTTCAAAAGCTTATTGAGATAAGAGGCCAACTGGCCTTAGGAGCACATGGATTTCAGCTGTTATCTTCAAAGAGGAGATACACAGGAAAGGAAATGTTTCATCCCTTCAAAATTCAATTGGTCTGGAGGCGGTGACACTGCATGTTCTGCATAGGGGACTGTCATAGGGATTTGAGCTTACTGCTCCTGCTGTATGACCCGGAGACAGCACTGCAACAGGACTTAATCAAAGATACTCCTTTACTCTGACTGATCAGGGAGCATCAGCTCAGATTGTGTTCAGAGAAGGAGGCTTTGATCTTTAGAGAAAAAGAGAGAAATGCAGAACAATTGGTTAAGCAAGACAGCTTATCTAGCCCAACATCTTTCCCCTCTGTGACCAACCAGATCTTTCTGAGAAGTACATGTTAGGGAGTCTACACGATATTGTCAAAAAAATCAAGATGGCAACCACAATGGTATGGACAAAACCAGGTCTGTTTTTGATGTGTGTTACATGTGTGTGATGCACATTTAAAAAAAAGCAGAATCTGGATTGCACCATTGTGGCTGCCAGTTTGATTTTTTTAATGATACTCTGCAGACACCCCTTTATAAATGGGAGATGAAAATATCAAATACTTATGCTCCTTACAACAGTCACTGTAATTCTGGAGATCCTGGAGACGTATTTAGCCATGATGAAGAATAGATACTAGTAGCACTGCATTTCTCCTTGAATTAGCTTAAAATACATGCATTGTAATGTTATCATCACATCTTGGCCTGGGTCCGGGGTATTTGAGGGAACACCTGCTGCCGGCATCAAACGCCCTTCGCCCAGTGCGCTCCCACAGGGAGGGTCTGCTCAGGGTCCCGCCGGTAAGAGATTGCCGGCGGGTGACACCCAGGGATAGGGCCTTCTCAGTGGGAGCGCCTGCCCTCTGGAACCAGCTGCGGACTGAGGACTGCCCCCGACCTCCGATCATTCTGCCGGGGCCTGAAGACCTGGCTCTTTGAGCTCTCGGGCCCAGGCTGAGGAGAAATTTATTTTAATTGGGGTTTTTAATAGTACAGGGTTGATTTAATATTTTTTAAATTGGTTTTTAACTTTTGTATGGTTGATTTTTAATTCCCTGTAAACCGCCCTGAGTCCTCAGGGAAAGGGCGGTATATAAATGCAATAAAATAAATAAAATAAATAAATAAATCTTGCATCTGAGAATTCCAGAAGTTTATTTCTGAGCTGTAAGAAGTATTTTGCTTGTCCTGAAACATGTAGTACCAGTTTCATCAACAAAAGTCACATGGTCATCACAATGGAAGTGATGAATTAAAAATTAGCATTGGTTTATGGAAGACTGATTTTAATATCATGTGAATGTGAAATTTGTGATAGTGTAATTAAAAAAAACTTTTTAAAGGGGTTTGATGGATTTCACTTTTGCCAAATGGCTGAATAATTACAACAATACAATTAAGGAAAGTGAACTTATGTTAAACAAATTCATGATATACTTTTTAAAGTCCCCCAGGTAGAAATAATTTGTCCTTAATAGTGTATGTGCTCTATGAAAGCAATCCTATGTATCCTTACACTGGAGCTAAGGTTCTTTCAGTACCAATGGACTTAGTAAAGCAATAAACTTTTCTCTTTTTTTTGAACGATATTCAAGAACCATCAGCTGGAAAATAATGAAGGCTGTTGGGAGCTATAAAGATCCACAGGTACAGTAAATTAATATGATGTACCTCTTAAATTTTGGATCTTTCTAATTGTATGCGCTAGGGTTTATTTATTTATTTTATTTTTATTTATTTTAATTCCATTTATATCCCGCCCTTCTCCGAAGACTCAGGGCGGCTTACAAGCTTAGCAGTAGCCTTCATTCTATGTATATGCCTGCTTGTTAGGGCTTTCATACACCCCCCAAGTGGCATTATTACAAAGTCAGCTTAATTGCCCCCAACAATCTGGGTCCTCATTTTACCTACCTCGGAAGGATGGAAGGCTGAGTCAACCTTGAGCCTGGTGGGATGTGAACCTGCACTAATTGCAGGCAGCTGGTGTTACTTAAGGAGGCATTAGCCCACTGCTCCACCAAGGCTCTTGTTAGGGTTGCCCTTGCATAGACATATATGTACCAATACATGTATGTGTTCAGACAGAAACAGCATTAATGCCTATGCACTTCTGCACTAGACTTATATCAGTTTGCAATGAATGTCTGAGACAGCATAGGACCAATAAGTTATAAGTTCCTAACCCCAACTCTAAATAACATACTCTGCAATGACTGCTCTCTGGAAAATAAATCTTCAATAGATGAGATCACATTTTAAGCATTAATGTAGGAATGGTGAATTTCATTAGCAATTTTAGAAATACATACAAAGATCTAGAGGAGATGAAGCTCCCTGAATGACAAGAGTTACATACACTGTAATTCCAGATCTTTGAAAGGTTGAACAACCTCTCTCTGCCATGATTTTCCTTGTCCCAGTAATGGGTGTTGTGAAGATTTGCTGGTTGAAATCTATGAAGCCCTTTGACAGCTAAGTGTCAGCTGTACAGCAAATGTACTATTATCTTATTAGTCATGCAGTCTAATTATCTCAACTTGAGAGCTGTATATGAAAAACAGAAAGAAAAGCAATTGATCAAGAGCATTGGAGGAAGACTGCTCATTATCTCACTCATTTGGCAGCTTTCCCTCTCTCCCCCTAGCAGTGATATTCAGTGATATGCTCTGATCCCTTACAGCAGGCGCTGTGGGGTAGCCTGGTTGCAGCTAAATGTGCTAAAAGTTCACGTCCACTAGTGTTGTTGGTTGATTTTCAAGGCCTAGGCTTTGAAACATGAGGTGTAAAAACAAAGACATTGTACCTGACAAGAGGGGATTACCTTTATAACCCTTCCTCTTAGCCACTTTGCTTGGTTTGCAAGTGCAACACCATCCTCAGGATCAGCATATCTTTGACATGAGCTGCAGCTTTGGCAAAATTACTCAGGTGGAGTCTTCCTTGGACTGGGAAAAGGTGATGCACATTTTTCCAAATGCTACCGCTGTTTAAAAAAATATCAACAAGCTCCCAAACCATGATGCATATGTAAAAAGGAAAAAAAAAGAAAAGAAAAAAAATATCAGACCCAACTACAAACATTGTCTCAGTCTGCTGAGATGAAATATTTATTGCTCAGGAAACAGAATGCCATTTGAAGGGATTTTCAGACTGAGACATCTGATTCTTTTCTTTTTTTTCATTTTCTTTTGTTTTATAAACAGTTAAATTATACCTTCCACTTTGGTGGGGGATGGGGAAGATATTTGTTCTGGTTTTCTTACGTCGTCATTTTAATTTTGATGGGCAATGACTTTACAAGCTATTTCAAGCTTTCTGGATCTCTGAGAATTCCTGTATTGACTACAGACAAATGCCCAGATGATTATCCATAAAATCCCCATTAATAGGTTTATCATACAAATGGCTTTGACCAGGATTGTCCTGATTTGGCCCTTCAGTCCAGGTATCTTGATTGGTTGACCAAAAAGTCCAGAGACGGACAGCTGTCTGTACGAAAGGTATGTATGGGTGCAGCCATCTGTCACCACACACTCTCCAAGGGGTTTTGCACAGGCAGGGAGTGGAGGAGGGAGAGATTTGTCAGGTGGCCAAACCTGTGCTTTTTCCAAGCTCAGAGAAGATGATTTGAGCCATCTGTCAAATGGCTGGCGCTGCAAGAGCAAGTTTTGAAAGTACACTAAAGACTGCAGTTTCTGCTTTGCCAGACAAGCTTGTTCATCACAACCTTTATTTTGGAAATACAGTGAGCTGCCTTTTATTAGGCTGAGGGAAAGTTTATGAAACAGTGTGCAAACTTCCAAGTTAAAAATCCTAGAAAGAAATTGGGAGGGAGGAAGGAAACAATGAGGCTTGTGTCTAACCCATGTCCACACTTTTGTTTTCTTAAAAAAAGTGCGGAGATGGAAGAAAACCCAGTGATTAATCCTCCCTACCCCCATGGGCTCCTTGGAACAGAAGTAGCACTCCAGAGAGCTTGGCAGCTGCTTGTCTCTGACCAGCTCTTGGTGACTCTCTTCCCAGGTGTGGTTCTGAAATCCCAAACAGTGGCGTAGCGTAGGTTGTCAGCACCCGGGGCAAGGCAAGTAATTTGCGCCCCCTAACCCGTGGATTTTAGCACTCAAGTCTCTTCCACTAGTTCAGGAATTCTGGGAGTTGAAGTCCATGAATCATAAAAGAGCCAAGGTTGCCTACCCCTGAGTTAGGTTCAAGGCAAAAAAGGGTCTCTGGAGAAGAGGGAAAATGCTAGTTTAAAACTGAAACAAGGCAACTTTAAGGTGCCTCAGCTGTGATTTAGGATGAGACAAAGAGAGGACATGGCGTTGAAAATGGTTAATGGGGCATGTTTGTTCCACTCTTAGTGGACGTCAAGATAAACCCCACGAGACCTTACAACAGATGTGAATAGGCTTGGACTACGTTTGTAGATTGAGTGCATACATCACATGGAGCGATGATGGGCTTCATCAAGATTTATGATCCCACAATTGGTTAGTTTTCTCCATCTTGTTATGTCATGTCATGTCATGTTATGTCATGTTAGGCGACAAACAAAGATTTCCAACTTACAATGCCTCAGCTTCCCAAGGTTATTCCAAAGCCGGAAAAGCCAACCAACCCACCCTGCAGCTTTGCCTGCTTAGGCTGAACCCCAAGAGTTCATACTTGCTGCAGCACCCGACCTATTTTCTGCCCAGACGCTGCTTATCCAAGCCAAGCCGCCTCCTTCTCTTTGGCACCTCGCCCCAAAGATTCGCCGGCCTGGCTGGAAACTCTCGCTGCTGGCGACGTGTGTCGGGGGGGCGGTCCCGATCGCCTCCTGCAGGGGGAACCGAGTGGCCGCAGAGAGTCAATACGGCAGGAGGAGGAGGAGGAGCAGCAAGCAGCCGCAGGTGCGGCGGCTGCAGTTGTTACCTTTACCTCCGGGAAAGGAGGAGACGGGGGCGGGAGCTGGGTCAGGGGGGCCGGGCTTGCAGGTTGAGAGCCAAGTGGAGGAGAGCCGCGGCGGGAGAAAGAGAGGGAGGCAAGACGCCGCCAAGCCTCCCCACCCCCACCCGAGAAAGGAGGCGATCCGTAGCCGCGAGAGGACGGGATCCCGCTCTGGCTGGGCGCAGCAAAGGCGGTTGCTTTCTACGCTCCGCCCGATCGCGCGCTCGCTCCTCCGACCCTCGGCGAAGCGGAATCGTCCCCCTCCGGCGAGCTTAATGGGCGCCCCCCCAGATGTTGCGCCCGGTGCAGCCGGCCCCCCCTGCACCCCCCATGCTACGCCACTGATCCCAAATGAATTTTGGCACATTCCACCTGGTTTTTATTGGGGATTTTTGCACAGGGTAGTTAACTACTTGGATCTTTGGAATGAAATGAGTTAGAACTCTTCCATAAATGAATAATGTGTGAAACAAGGTTATAAGGTCTCTCTGGCTATATGAATGGAGCCTTGTCATGTATCAGTTGCTCTTCATCAGTTCTTCCTCTTGTTCCTTCCTCCCTGCCCTGCCTATGACCCAGACTGCTTAGTACTTATCTCCCTCTGTCTCCATAGCTTAATGGGAGATAAGAGGAATGAAAGAGCCAGAGAGAAAATGCAGGCACTGTTAATTACTGGGATGACGTGGCACAGAATTACAACTAGCCCAGCCTTTGGGCAAAAGAACAGCAAAGAGATGAGTGGAGAAACTGTTAATTTTGCCTACAGGGACAAACAGTTTCTTCAGAAAATGACACAGCAACATGTGGAATAGATAGAGGAACTGATGCAGACACAGAGCTCAAGGATGTGGCCAGAATCATCAGGGAAAACAGGGGGTCTTACAGCAAGCTGGTATGGATACTCTCACTAGATATAACAGCACTGCTTCGTGTCCTTCCTGAATTATATGGCAATTTGAGAACTGTAAAGTGGCAGTGCAGTGGCTTTGATGGGGTTGGTTTCAGTTTCACAGGAAGGATGGGTGGTGATGGGGCTGCCCATTTCCAGCTGAAAGTCCTGGTGCCAATCCAGGGAAAATAATAATAATAATAATAATAATAATAATAATAATAATAATAATAATAATAATAATAATAATAATAATAATTTGGAAGGGAACTTGGAGGTCATCTAGTCCAACCCCCTGCTCAGGCAGGAAACCCTATACCATTTCAGGCAAATGGCTGTCCAGTCTCTTCTTAAAAACTTCCAGTGTTGGAGAATTCACCACTTCTGGAGGCAGGTTGTTCCACTGGTTAATTGTTCTAACTGTCAGGAAGTTTCTCCTTAGTTCTAGGTTGCTTCTCTCCTTGACTAGTTTCCATACGTTGCTTCTTGTCCTGCTTTCAGGTGCTTTGGAGAATAGCTTGACTCCCTCTTCTTTGTGGCAGCCCCTGAGATATTGGAACACTGCTATCATGTCACCCCTCACTCTTCTCTTCGTTAAACTACACATACCCAATTCCAGCAACCGTTCCCTATATGTTTTAGCCTCCAGTCCCCCAATCATCTTTGTTGCTCTTCTCTGTACCCTTTCTAGAGTCTCGACATCTTTTTTACATCGTGGTGACCAAAACTGGATGCAGTATTCCAGGTGTGGCCTTACCAAAGCATTGTAAAGTGGTATTAGTACTTCACTTGATCTTGATTCTATCCCTCTGTTAATGCAGCCTAGCACTGTGCTGGCTTTTTTGGCAGCTGCAGCACACTGCTGGCTCATATTGGGCTATTATTAATTTAATTCTTTTTAATTCTATTTTTATATTAATTTTATATTGTCTTTTAAATATTGCCCTGTAAACTGCACTGAGTCCTTCGGGAATAGGGTGGTATAGAAAACTAATTAATTAAATAAATAAATAAATATTGAATTGATTGTCTACTATGTCTCCAAGATCCCTCTCACAGTTACTACTATTGAGCAAGGTACCACCTATGCTATATCTGTGCATTTGATTCCAAAGTCTTCCAAATCTGTTGGCATGAGGATGCTGTTGGGGAATTCTGGGAATTGAAATGCAGACATCTTAAAATTGCCAAGTTTGAAAAATACTGCCCTAGGCAGTTCCCAAAATGGTGTTGCTTTGGAGAAGGTTTCTCCAATTTGGCATCTTCCAGATTGGAAGATTGCTTCCAAATTGCTTTCACTCGCAGCCAGGTACCCCCAAAAGTTGGAAGCTGCAGGGCAAAACAATAGGAAAAGACTGCTTTGGGGGATGTAAGAGGTTGTCTTTTGAATTCTTTATAAGGCCACAAATAGTTGTGCAAAATTAAGATGGTGTCTCTCACTACCCAGCCACTTTTTCAAAGAGGCTTCCTAATGCCCAATGACAATGGCAAAAGAAATCTATCCAGAGGTCAGCTTAATATAGTTCCTAAGAAAGGATGACTTAATGCTGTTCTTTCTGTGCTTAGAGAAGATAATTCAGCTCAATATTTATGGCAGCAGAGACCTATTTGGAATGAGGTTCATATCATAGAAGATTTCTAACTAGACTCAGATGACCTTTATGATCTGCAAGGACTCTCATGTGTAAAGTTGTTGTGGGTGGGATTTGGATGTAAACCGCTCTCTGATTTACTTTGAGCTTCATATGCTAGCACTTCAATGTGGAAGACCTATTAGAAGTGCCACTATACAGCTGCAGGCCCAGGATGTGAATCCTTCTAGAATGCACTTCTGCAAACATCTCAGGAAATCAATGAAAAGTCTTGGGGAAAGCAGTCTAAAAAGCAGCTCTATATCAGGGTATTATCTGCTCTGGGAGATATAATTTCTTTGGATTGTGGGTTGCACTTGGCCACTGAGGAGTGGGCCAGGGTTACAGTCCAACTTGTGAACAGGACAAAGAAATTGGTAGGGCCAGGACAAAAGTTGTATTTCAGTTAAGTTAAACTTGAGTTTGAATTAATTAATTTAATATGATAATTACCTGAGCTTGTAATATCTTCCTTCCCTTTTACAGTCACACCTGAGAAGCTCTGGGACTTACTTGTGCATGTTTTTGTGGACCCATGGAGCCTCAGATTGTGCAGTCATGGACTACACAAACCAACAGTAGTTTTCCAGTATTCCAAATAGAATTCTTCTCAGCCATATCTAGAAAGTCCCAATGACTCAACCTGGGGCTGTTTCTTCATGAAGCATAGCCTCAGTTACTGAGACATGCTTGAGTGGTGTGGCATTCTGCTTAAATTAACCCTTTGCTCATGCCTAGAATTGACCTTCTGTTCTTGGCACAAGTGAAGCAGTGTCTTGTTTCTTGTGTTCAGTCTCTATATTGCCCTGTATTTATCAGGGCAAGGAAGACATAAACGAGCTGCTGCTTGATTTGTTGTTTCAACCTGCAATTCAGTGTGCTGTGCAAGGAAAGGACAGATTGATGTCAACAGGGATTAGCAGAACCTGGGATTCCAGAGGGACATAAATGTTTGGACCAAAGTGTTTATGTCAATATGCCAATCTATCAAAACCCTCTGACTGAAGTTTGGTAGAAATTAAAAGTGCAACAGGCAATGAGAGTAAGGAATATAATGCGTTGAATTTCAAGGGATGGCAAAGCTGAGACCTGGCAAAACAGAGATGTATTCTCTTACTCTCCAAAAGCCAGCTGATGTGTCAGATATAATTTTTCAAATAGTATGTGCACCATAGGAAAAAAAAGCCTGAAGATGACATTTTATGTAGCTATGTTGTTCTGGAAAAAACTGGCAATGCGCCCTATCCAACAAAATGAACTTTAATGTGGAGAAAAGCAAAGTTTTACATTCAGGCAGGAAAAATCAAATTTATAAGTGCAGATTACATGAGATGTGGCTCAAAAACAGTTCTGGCAAACTGCTTACTGATAAAACTGCAAGGATGGATGGATTGGATTGGATTGGATTGGATTGGATTGGATTGGATAGGACAGGATAGGATAGTTCAACCCGGAGTTACAAATATTCCCTTCTGTTGGAACCTATGTTGTTTTCCACTTCAGTTGCATTTGGGCAGCCAGGGACAACCATTTGGGAAATGGAGGAAGGGAATAAAAAAGAAAAGTTGCATTAATGGTTGCAACTGCAAAATTGAAGCTCAGTCAACTTTTTGGCATATGTTGCCTGGGAGGCACATGTATCAATAAAACAATAGAATAGAATACAATAGAATACTGTAGAATAGAATAGAATAGAATAGAATAGAATAGAATAGAATAGAATAGAATAGAATAGAATAGAATAGAATAGAATAGAATAGAATAGAATAGAGCTGGAAGGGACAACGGAGGGCTTCTAGTACAGCCCCTTGCTCAAGCAGGAGAACCTATACCATTTCAGACAACTGATTGTCTAGTCTCTTCTTAAAAATCTCCAGTGATGGAGCACCCATGATTTCTGAAGACAATCTGTTCCACTGGTTAATTGTCCTCACTGTTAGGAAGTTTCTCTTTAATTCCAGGTTGCTTCTCTCTTTGATCAGTTTCCAAACATTGTTTCTTGTCCTGCCCTCTGGTGGTTTGGAGAATAATTTGACTCCCTCTGCTTGATGGCAGCCGCTCAAATACTGGAACACTGCTATCATGTCTCCCCTGCTTCTTCTTTTCTATTGACTAGCCAAACCCAAGTCCTGCAGCTGTTCTTCATATGTTTTAGTCTCCAGGCCTTTGATCATCTTAGTTGCTCTTCTCTGAATTTTTCCACAATCTCAACATCTTTTTTGTAGTATGTCAAGGTAGTTTGTCAAAATCGTTTTGGATCCTGAGTTTGCCTTCTGGAGTGTTGAATATTCCTGTCAGTTTAGTGTTATCTGCAAATTTGATGAGTTGCCCTTCTATTTCCTCATCTAAGTTATTTAAGGAGGGACGCGGTGGCTCAGTGGGTTAGGACGCTGAGCTTGTCGATCAGAAGGTCGGCAGTTTGGTGGGTCGAATCCCGAGTGCCGCGTAACAGAGTGAGCGCCTGTTACTCATCCCAGCTTCTGCCAACCTAGCAGTTCGAAAGCACGTAAAAATGCAAGTAGAAAAATAGGGACCACTACAGTGGGAAGGTAACAGCGTTGCGTGAGCCTTTGGTGTCTAGTCATGCCGGCCACATGACCACGGAGATGTCCTCGGACAAGCGCTGGCTCTTCGGCTTTGAAACGGAGATGAGCACCGGCCCCTAGAGTCGGAAATGACTAGCACACATGTGTGGGGGAACCTTTACCTTTTCCAATCCTCAGGTATTTCCCTGGTGCTCCAGGATTTATGAAAGATGTGGTGCAATGGTTCTGAGATAACATCTGCTAGCTCCTTCAGTACTCTGTCAGGTCCTGGTGATTTATATTCATCAAGGTTGAATAGGTGTTCTCTTACTATTTTCTTGCTTATTTTCATTTTTGTTTCTACTTTGTCTTTTGCAGTAATTTTTTTGGTATGTTGGACTACAATTTCTTTTTGTGTGAAGACTGATGAAAAGAATGAGCTAAGCAGCTATGCTATCTCCCTACTGTCTTTTATTTCCTTGCCATCTTCTCTCTTTAGTGGACCTACAGTTTCTTTGACTTTTTTATTGTTATTAATATGCTGAAAGAAACTTTTTTTATTGTCGTTGATTTTTGTTGTAAGTCTTTGTTTATTCTGAGCCTTTGCTTTCCTGACTTCATCTTTGCATATTCTAGCTGTCTGCTGATAATCAGCCTTAGTTATTTGTCTCTCTCTTTCCATGTTTTGTACTTGTCCTTTTTGTCATTCAGTTTGTCAGAGAGAGCTTTGTGCAGCTATGCTGGTTTCTTCTTGAATTTATGCTCCTGCTGTTGTCATCAAAAGGTGCCCGCCAGGACATGTCCATCTATGTATCTGCATGGTTAACAAGTGGGTCGATCTGAGAAAAGCTGCATCCTGTTTCTGTGGCTGCAAGCCCCACCCTTTTTAAACTTGTGTGATGACACACATACAAAAAGGGTAGGGCATGGGTTGCATGGTATGATGTGACTTCTCTTAGACTGATCTTTTTGACCTCTCAAGAAAATGTCACTTCATGGATGGATCTTGATTGACTTGATTAGAAAATTCAACTTGATTAGAAAGAAACAAATGGGAAACTATGTTTCCATTTGAGGAGTCTGAAAATATTTCCTAGAATTCTCAGGTTATAAAAATGCTAACTTTTAAAATTTCTTACTTGTTGCACCTTGGCTCCCTGGTTACAGATGCTGTGTTGTTACTATTTTTAAAGCCCAAATGCTAGTATTTCACCTATTTTTTTGGATTATTCATGTAGGTGATTTATCCAATGAATCATCCTCATTGAATGAGAAGTCAGTAAGCTATGCTTGTGTGTCAAGGAGTAATGCAATGAATGAGGGCACAATTTATAAGGAAATTCAAATTGCCTTCTTACTCATCTAGAAAGTGCAAAGCAAGCCCTTCAGTCATGTTAAGATCATCCAGATTGTACTTGATCACTAGATGTTCATTTTGCTTCTAAAAGACATTCCATTATGATTTCTGTCTGGTTTGTGCGGTCCTACTCTTTTGTGGTGAATCATTGTTGTTCTTGGATCCATGACATTTTCATGTTCCCAGTCAATGGACTGGCCCTTCTTAGAATATTATTATTATTATTTAAACTTATATACCGCCCTTCTCCTGTAGGACCCAGGGCGGTTCACAAGGCAATTAAGACAATATAACAATACAAAAGTTAATAACAAATTAAAATAAATTAAATTATCCTTGATTAAATCTAAAACCCTTAACTCTAATTAAAAACCCCAATTACAATAGGTTAAAAATTAAAAGTTCTCAGTCCTGGCCGGAAAGCTCAAAGAGCCAGGTCTTCAGGTCCCGGCGGAACGAACGAAAATCTGGGGTAGTCCTGAGCTCTACGGGGAACTGGTTCCAAAGGGCAGGCACGCCCAGAGAGAAGGCCCTCCCCCTGGGTGTTGCCCTCCGGCAATCCTTTGCCGACGGCACCCTGAGAAGGCCCTCCCTGTGGGAGCGCACAGGACGAAGGGAACTTGATGCCGGCAGCAGGTGTTCCCTCAGATATCCCGGACCCAAGCCATTTAGGGCTTTATAGGTCATCACCAGCACCTTGAATCTCACCCGGAGGGCAACCGGAAGCCAATGCAGCTCACAGAGCAGAGGTGTTACGTGGGTGTATCGGGGAGCCCCCATCACAACTCGCGCGGCTACATTCTGCACCAGAATAGGCAGCTATATTACATATACTAGCTTTCTATTCTATAGTCTTATCAGATTTGTTTCCTCCTTATGGCTAGCTACATATTAGGTAGCTTTTGCAGACCCATGTCTCTAAGGTATACTTTCTTTTTTCTTGTAACATATGAGTTTTACATGTTTTACAGACACATTCCTCTGCTCTTGTGGCAAAAATCAATAGGGATTTAATGAACTGCATTGTCCTCACATATTGGCCTCAGGAGATGAGGTTTCTCTGTGTCTCCATTTCACACAGTGGCATGCTACCTGCAGGACCATTCCATAATGGAATGTGGAGAATGAACTTTGGAGAAAGGGGGGAAGAGATGTTGTCTAGGAGACAATCAGAAAAGAGAGGAAGGAATCCCCAGGGGCATAGCAGTCGAGAGAAAGAAACTTAGAAAGGAACCACCCTAATGGATCAAGCAGTTAAAAGTGGTAGTGGGAAGTCTGTACTTACTTGCAAGATTCTGTTAATGTGGCTTTACAATAAAATAGTTTTAACTCATCTAGTCATGTTTCCTGTCTGGTTTACCAGAAAGGCTGAGATCAATCTTGCAAGTCCAAAAGTAGAAAACGTCCCACCTCTAACTAAGCCACTGGGGGCTCCTGCCTCTCTTGTCTGATTGTTTCCTAGGCAGCATCCCTTCTCATCTTTCCCCCAGGTCATTCCCCCATTTCACCCGGGCCTCTGTTTCCTCTGTTTTTGCTTGCACAATTTCATTCCCTGGTGTCTCTAGGATAAAGAAAAGTGCTAGTGATAAGCTTCTTGGAAGCCTTCCACAAGGACTTCTTATATAGCTAAATGAAATTCTTTCAGAGTAGCACAAGAAAACAGCCCTTTAATCTCCTGCTATATCAGGTTCATCATGTTCTGGCCTTTCTTTCACATTTGAAATAGCAATAATCTCCCGACCTTTTTTTTCTCCTGTTGGTAAGTATTTCTCCCTTTTCTAACCTGCTAATGAAATGTTGCATGAAAGGCCTAGCACATCTCAGTACTCTGGCATCCCTGCAATTTCCAGTTATTTTATCACAAATTAAATCCTGAAGTTACAGCCTGCAAGGATGTGAAGAACTGGAATTTTGCAGGCCCTAACAACCAGTGTGGTCAAATGGTTGTATTTCAGCTAATGCAGTCATATTCTATCTGAGAATGTCATGTTCAGATGCAACTCCATTTTTCCTATCATTTTTTTAAAGGAGGAAAGAAAGAAAATATAGTGACAAGATCAAGAAATTAAATGATAAATAAATCTGATATCCAAATGAGGATTCTTAAAACACATTGCTGATTTGTATGCAAACTTTCTTTATACTCTGAGTTAATAAGACAGGAATTAGTGGACAGTTTTGAACTGAAGAGATTTGCAGATGAGGATCTCCCAGGAAGTCTTTTCGCTGCCAGTGCTAGATAACTGGTCTAAAGCAGTGTTTCTCAACTTTGACAGTGTTAATTTGTGTGGATCTTAATGTTGACAAGATTGAGAAACGTTGAACTAGAGTGTCTGAGCAATTAGATGGTCAAGTTTGTTAAAATTACTAAACTCTCTAGGAAAGTAAAACAAAAATAAAATGCAAATAATTTTCCAAATTAGATACATGGGTTTCAAAATGGGAAAGGTAGTTCAATGTAAATATCTGTAAACTCAGCAAATTTGCAGATGACACCAAGCTGGCAAAAATAGCCTACACTCCAGAAGATAGGCTTAAGATACAAAAGGATCTTGACAGACTTGAACATTGGGCACTATCTAACAAAATAAAATTCAATGGTGAAAAAAAGTTCTACATTTAGGCAAGAAAAACCAAATGCACAGGTACAGTATGTGGTACCTTGCTCAATAGTAGTAACTGTGAGAGGGATCTCAGAGTCCTAGTGGACAATCACTTAAATATGACCTAGCAGTGTGCTGCAGTGCCAAAAAAAGCCAGCACAGTGCTAGGCTGCATTAACAGAGAGATAGAATCAAGATCACATGAAATATTAATATCACTTTACAATGCCTTGGTAAGGCCACAGTTGGAATACTGCATCCAGTTTTGGTCACCACAATGTAAAAAAGATGTTGAGACTCTAGAAAGAGTACAGAGAAGAGCAACCAAGATGATCAGAGGACTGGAGGCTAAAACATATAGGGAACGGTTGCTGGAATTGGGTATGTCTAGTCTAATGACGCGGTGGCTCAATGGGTTAGGATGCTGAGCTTGTCAATCAAATGGTCAGCAGTTTGGCGGGTCGAATCCCGAGTGCCGCATAACACGGAGACGTCCTCGGACAAGCACTGGCTCTTCGGCTTTGAAATGGAGATGAGCACCAGCCCCTAGAGTCGGAAATGACTAGCACGCATGTGCGGGGGAACCTTTACCTTTACCTTTAGTCTAATGAAGAGAAGGGTGAGGGATGACATGATAGCAGTGTTCCAATATCTCAGGGGCTGCCACAAAGAACAGGGAGTCAAGCTATTCTTAAAAACACCTGAAGGCAGGACAAGAAGCAATGGATGGAAACTAACCAAAGAAAGAAGAAACCTAGAACTAAAGAGAAATTTCTTGACAGAACAATCAGTGGAACAACCTGCCTCCAGAAGTGGTGAATGCTCCAACACTGGAAGTTTCTAAGAAGAGACTGGACAACCATTTGCCTGAAATGGTATAGGGTTTCCTCCCTGAGTAGGCGGTTGGACTAGATAATAATAATGATGATGATGATGATGATGATGATAATAATAATAATAATAATAATAATAATAATAATAATAATAATAATAATAATAATAATAATAATAATTTTATTTATATACCGCCCTTCTCCCGAAGGACTCAGGGCGGTGAACAGGGCAAGTATATAAAAATACAAAAATACAAAAGTTAAAAAAGAATTAAATACAATGCCCAAACTAAAACAGTAGATACATATATTAAAAAACAACAATAAAATCCCAAACCCATCCCCCCATCAGGCCAGGCCGGCTTGTTCGAATAAGTGCGTCTTCAGATCGCGTCGGAAGGAGCGAAGGTCGGGCGCCATCTGGAGCTCGACCGGCAACCGATTCCATAAATCCGGGGCGCCCACAGAGAAGGACCTCCCCCTGGGGGCCACCAGACGACATTCTCTGACCGGTGGCACCCTGAGGAGGCCCTCTCTGTGGAAATGCACAGGGCGGAGGGAAGTTGATGCTGGTAGCAGGTGATCCCTGAGGTACTCCGGACCCATGCCATGTAGGGCCTTGAACACCATTACCAGTACCTTGAATCTCACTCGGAAGACAACTGGGAGCCAATGCAGCTCACGGAGCAGAGGTGTAACATGAGAGTATCAGGAAACTCCCAACACAACTCTCGCGGCTGCATTCTGTACCAGTTGGAGCCTCCTTTGTCTTCAAGGGCAGCCCCATGTAGAGAGTGTTGCAGTAGTCTAAACGAGAGGTCACGAGCGCATGAGTGACCGTACGCAGGGCATCCCGGTCTAGATAGGGCCGCAACTGGCGCACCAGGCGAACCTGGGCGAAGGCCCCCCTAGTCACAGCCACTATATGATCTTCCAAAGTAAGCCGTGAATCTAGGAGGACTCCCAAGTTGTGAGCCCTATCTATGGGGGGTAATAGCTCACCCCCCATAGAAAGAGATGGAATATTCTGAATATCCCGGTATGCCGGTATGCACAGCCACTCAGTCTTGTCGGGGTTGAGTTGAAGTCTGTTCCTCCCCATCCAGACCCGAACCGCTTCCAGGCAACGGGACATCACGTCGAGTTCATCACTGGGGTGGTTTGGGGTCGAAATAAAAAGTTGGGTATCATCAGCGTACTGATGATACCCAACTCCAAAACCACGAATGATCTCACCCAGCGGTTTCATGTAGATGTTGAACAGGAGAGGTGAGAGGACTGACCCCTGAGGAACGCCACAAGCGAGAGGCCTCGAGGTCGACCTCTGCCCCCCTGCCAACACCGACTGCAAACGTCCCAGGAGATAGGAGGAGAACCGCTGAAAAACTGTGCCTCCCACTCCCAATCCCCTCAGACGCCGCAGAAAGATACCATGGTTGATGGTATCGAACGCCACTGAGAGGTCTAATAGGACTAGGACAGAGGAATGTCCCCTGTCCCGGGCCCTCCAGAGATCATTCACCAGAGCGACCAATGCCGTCTCCGTGCTGTACCCGGGCCTGAAACCCGATTGGTACGGGTCTAGATGACCTCCAAGGTCCCTCCCAACTTCTTCTTCTTCTTCTTCTTCTTCTTCTTCTTCTTCTTCTTCTTCTTCTTCTTCTTCTTCTTCTTCTTCTTCTTCTTCTTCTTCTTCTTCTTCTTATTATTATTATTATTATTCTTATTCTTATTCTTATTCTTATTCTTATTCTTATTCTTATTCTTATTCTTATTCTTATTCTTATTCTTATTTGATGCAGTTTGGCATGCACGCATACACCCCCACTCATACAAATCAAATGTCATTGATAATAATAACTGAGTTGCAAATGACAGGAAATGGGATCTCAAAGCCATAATGGAAAACTCAGGGAAAAATATTATCTTGTGCAGTTGCTGTGTGTCTGTATGTTTTTTTTAAGCAGATACCATATCTGGAATACTCAGTAAGGGAACTGAAGCTACAACTGCCAGTATAGTTTTACAATGAGACTACACTTGTAATGTTGTGTACAGCCTTTCTTATCATAGTGTATTGTTGAAAAAGGGGCAAAGAAAAGACAAGAGACATCCAATCTAATTAGGGGCTACAGCAGCTTCTTCTGAGGAAAGAGTATTGTAGTTAGAGACTTTTTTAAGCATGGAGTCAAATTGGGCATGGGAAATCATGACCAAAATATATAAAACATGCTTGGTATGAGGAAAAAAAGATAATGTTTTTCTCCTTTTCTTACATAGGACAACTGGGGTTCATCCACTAAACTAGAATGTGTTTCTTTACATAATTCATAGTTAAATTATGGAATACTCTGTACTCAGGTTTGATAACAATAAGAAATATGGATTGTTGTAAGAGGGAACTAAACACATTAATAAAGGATCATCTATTAATGATCATTAATTTTGATAGTAATTTACTATCTTCTGAATCCAACGCAATATTACCTTAAATGCCAAATATGGAGAAGCTCTTCTGTCTATACCACAGGGCTTTCCAAATGTGTCTGGCTGGTCAAAGAAGACTACAATAGTTGGGCTTGGTCTGGAGTCTGGACTTTTGCAGTCTTCTGTCTTCTGGCTGCAGATAGAAGACTGCAATAGTTGGGCTTGATCTGGTCCAGGAAGGCTATTCTACTGTTTTAAAAGGTAAAGGTAAAGTTTCCCCCATACATGCGTGCTAGTCGTTTCCGACTCTAGGGGCTGGTGCTCATCTCCGTTTCAAAGCCGAAGAGCCAGCGCTTGTCCGAGGACGTCTCTGTGGTCATGTGGCCGGCATGACTAGACGCCAAAGGCGCACGGAACGCTGTTACCTTCCTACCGTAGTGGTCCCTATTTTTCTACTTGCATTTTTATGTGCTTTCGAACTGCTAGGTTGGCAGAAGCTGGGACAAGTAACAGGCGCTCACTCTGTTACGCGGCACTCGGGATTTGACTCGCCAAACTGCCGACCTTCTGATCGACAAGCTCAGTGTCCTAACCCACTGAGCCACCGCATCCCTTTTCTAATGTTTTAGGTGATGGTGAAAGAAAAGAGAACAGTGTGCACATACTGTTTGATCCTAAGTTTTTGTATGCTGGTGGTTGGGATTGGATTTCAGATTTTTAAAAGGCACCAAGTTTTCTGGTGAGGAAATAAGACATGTGTATGAGGAAGTTAGAGTCACATCCCAGCTCAGATTCTAAGTGTGCTGGTCTATGTTTAACTTCAGAGTTTGGGTTAACGATGCTTCTCAGTCAAGTATTCTTTAAATAGTAAAGTCAAAACTGACATTGTGTAACTAGTGAAAAAGGCTCAGATGTCCTGTGGCAATGGATTCATTAACAGCAGGCACAACCCATTCCCAGACACTCCTCTTCATCTCTTCCTTTATACCAGATGAAACCCTGCTGAAGGGCTTTTTTTTGGAGCCCTGCCAAGGAACTGTAAATAGCCCAATGTTGTATTACCGAAAATGCTCTGATTCAGAAATCAGTCATCAAGGTTTAGCAAAGGAAAACTATCCTCTTGTAGCTGCTTTTCCTTTCATCTGTCTCTACGATGGAAAGAAGAATGCTATAAATTCCTCTGCTTCAATAGCAACAAACTGTACCATATTAATGACGTGTATTGTTAATTGAAAGAGCAGTAGTTCCAATAACCTTGTGTCTGTGGAATCCAGCACCTTGGATAACTTTAGCTAAAAAAATGCAGCATGAAGAACAAAGTCCATATCTTTTCTCCTCTCTCTGGTCATGTATCTATTGAAAGAAATTTATGTGTGCTGAAATTCCAGACAGGATGTAATCTCTTTTAGCTTTAAGACTAATGGATAGTCAACACCAGCTTCATGGAATATTGTGAGAGATGTAGGATTTTAGATTTAGTTAATGCCTGATTCCTGTTGCCAGATGCCTTATATTCCTTCTTTTGTTCCTTTTTGTCACTAACTATCAGATTTGGAGGCATTTTTCAGGGGACACAAGGTTTCCAATGTTAGCAAACTATTCTCTCTCCGATCTTGGAAGAAAAGAGAAGAGCTTTATTGCTCCTGGGAACCCCTTCTCATGCAATATAAAATTATAATATGTATACTCTTTATCACTATTTAATAAACAGCCAGCAGTAATATTGGATTCATATTAATTTTCAGAATACCTCTGTTTGTAAATTTATTTTTAACGAAACAGCAAAGTATGTTTGTTTTCAGTTTCAGTTCTCAAATTTAGGAGAGAATATGACATTTTCCCACCATTGTTGGTTTGCTCTGGGATCATTAAAAAGTCTGACCTTTTTGTTCCCACCTTGGGATAATCACAACAGATTTGAGAAGTCATTGTCACCAGATCTGAAAAAGTGCAATGGAATCCAAGAGAGACTAATTAAATTATTTCAAGACCTGCCAGATTATTATAGTCTTGATTTCTTCAGTGTTTCAGGAGGTTGTAATGGCCAGGGGAGTAAATGGGGGGGGGTGGGAAGCAGGGCACTTACTGAATTTAAAGAAATCTAAAAAAAAATCAATCTGGTTTATTGTAAAATAGATAGACTAAGGCATTATTTACAAGATTAACATTCCAGTTTGCAGAATTGTTGATATTTTATGCCTTTTAAAATATAGAAATAAGAAATAAAAACCAACCGCCTCAGGTCCACCTTTAATCAGTGTTCCCTTGGTCTTTTTTGTTTGCTTTTAGTTTTATGCTGTGAAGAGGGGAAATGAGGTATATATCCATTGTTTAATTTCAAGATGTAATAATCTAATCATACTGTTTGTGGAAAGTAAGCTTTCTTGTTTTCTTTCTTTTTTTCTGTTGTAAATACCCTGGATTGCTGCCCTTCTCTTCCATCCTGGATGTCTGAGTTGACACAACATGCTAAACCTAAAGCTAAGTTAAGAAACCACAATTGCTTTTCTCACATATCATGCTATGTCTGAAAAGATAAATCATAATATGCTTACTTTCCCCTTCATGGATTACTGCCTTCTCGTGGCGAAGGGGCTTGTGTAATTCAACGAAGCTATGAGCCATGCCGTGCAGGGCCACCCAAGACGGACAGGTCATAGCAGAGAGTTCTGACAAAACGTGATCCACTGGAGAAGGAAATGGCAAACCACTCCAGTATCTTTGCCATGAAAACCCTATGGACAGTACCAAAAGGCAAAACAATATGACGCTGGAATGTGAGTCCCTCAGGTCGGAAGGTGTCCAATATGCTACTGGGGAAGAGCAGAGGACTAGTACTAGTAGTGCCAGAAAGAATGAAGCGACTGGGCCAAAGCCGCATTCCAGCGTCATATTGTTTTGCCTTTTGGTACTGTCCATAGGGTTTTCATGGCAAAGATACTGGAGTGGTTTGCCATTTCCTTCTCCAGTGGATCACGTTTTGTCAGAACTCTCTGCTATGACCTGTCCGTCTTGGGTGGCCCTGCACGGCTCAGCTGTGGATGTGTCTGGTGGTGAAAGGAAAGTCCGATGCTGTAAAGATTTTTTTCTCCATAGGAACCTGGAATGTAAGATCCATGAATCAAGGCAAGCTGGACATGGTCAAACAAGAGATAACAGGGGGTGGGGCCAGCTGTCAGAGCGGGCGGCTGTGTGAATGGGTTTCTCTGTATCGCACAGCCTCTCACCCAGTGTCTGCGGGGGCTCCTCGGAGCCATAGGAGGTCCTGGAGGGACAGCCGAAGTTGTGGGCATCCCGGAGAACCTACATGAGCGGTGGCCCATGTTGGAGTTCCAGAAAAACCCCTGATGCAAGCGAGCTGGGGAGAAGGAGGCCGGTAATGGCCGACATGAAGATCTGATAGAGGGACGGAACTAGCATCGACTTAGTGGAACAATGGTGTATCGGATCTGACGAAAAGTAATTCCAAGATTTTACATTTAAAAAGTGAAAGGGAGGCACTTCCGGTGGCGGCGCGGCGCCGAAGACAGCCGTTTCGGGCTGCCCGCTGCTCAGCTGAGTTGTTTTCACCCGAAACAGCGCCGATCAGCTGTTCGGGTGGATTTGAAGCCCCCTCCTCGGGAGAAGAGGAGGGGGTGAGGCCCCAGGTAGGGGTTGAGTTCTCCGGGGCCGCCTGAGCTTAAAGCTTGGGCGGCTGAAGGATTGAACTCCCCCGTAGCCTGGGTTGCTCCCAGCTGTTTAGCGTCTCTGCTCCAGGATTTTTGGAGCAGAGCCAGGCGTTTGCGACCACCCCTGCCAGAAGGAAAGACCTTGGAATAAAAAGGAGCAGGCAGAGCGGTACAGGAGGTCAAGGTGAAGAGGACTTTTATTCTTACTCTCCAGCTTAATGGACTTTATAAACTTAAAGTGAAAGTGCGCAACAAGTGAAAGTGAAAAGATGGCGGCTAAACCTCCCTCAAAAACCCTTCGTAGTGCGGGAACTTCCCCGGTGCAACAGACATCGTTGCAAGCTTTGCTTCCTCCTGCTGCATTGACGTCGAAGGATTTACAAGATGCCTTTGAAAAACAATCCCAGGTAATATCAGAAATGCTGGGTGATAAGCTGGCAAAGGTGGAGGAGAAACTGGAGAAACTGGAGGAGAGGATAGAAGAGAAGTTTAAAGTAATGGAGGAGAGGATGGAAGAGAAGTTTAGTGCGATGAGGGTAGACATTTTGTCTACAGTGGAAAGCGTGGCTGAATGTGTGCAAGGTTTGGACGAAAAAGTGGAGGATCTGAGCCAAAAGAATGCTATACTAGAAGTTAAGGTACTGGAGAATGAAGATTTAAGGGATAAAATGGACGGAGAATTGAGTCTTGTCCAGTATCATCAGATGCAGCATGCTATTAGAATCAGGGGCTTAAAAGAGAATCCTAAAGAAGACCTAAAGCAGCTGATTTCTGAGGCTTTGGAAGCAGTATTGGGTCAGCCAGCATCTGAAATAAAGGGATGCATGGATAAAGTTTTTCGTGTAAACTCATGGATTGCTAGGCAGAGAAAGCTACCTAGAGATGTGGTGGTTTATTTTATGAAGAGAGTAACTAGAGATGAAGTTATTCAAGCCACTTATGATACTAAAGTTGTGATTGCTGACCAAGAGGTTTTGGTTTTAAAAGAAATTCCTCCAAAGATTTTAAGGAGAAGGAAGGATTTTGCATTTCTCGTGCAGGAACTTAAGCAACGTGATATAAAGTTTAGATGGGAGATTCCTGTCGGATTGGTGGTGATGCATGAAGGTAAAAGATATCATCTGGTTACTGTGACACAGGCGCGTGACTTCTACAATAATGTTTTAAAAGCGACCCCACTACCACTTCTGGAAGCTGCAAAGGGATTTGGAGAAGGGAAACCTCAAGAGGCCGAAGGTGGACAGACAGAGGAGAATGGTGCTGGAGGGGATCAAACTATAGCCTCGTCGGCTGTTTCTGGAGAGCAGAGGGTGACGCGTGCCGCTTTAAAATGAGCAAAACAAATAAAAGAGCAAGACCAGCAGAAGGTTATGGAACTTCCAAAGCGTACTTACAGTGAAGCAGTGGGAGGAGCGCGGCCCAAAGGAGACAGAGGGGCTATTAAAGATGTGCTCCAACAGCTTCGGGATGCCACGCATGGCGACTAAATTTTTAACCTGGAATGTTAATGGACTAAATTCACCACAGAAGAGAAAGAAAGTTTTTCAATATTTAAAACAATTCAAGATTGATGTTATATGTTTGCAAGAGACGCATATTAGGGTTATGGACCAAAAGTATTTATCGAACTCAAGGTTGGGCACGCAATTTGTTGCCTCTGCGATGAATAAGAAAAATGGAGTGGTTGTTTATGTTAAAAGTGCTTTAACAGCGGAATTAATTGAAGCAGATAAGCATGGAAGATATGTTATGATAGATTTGTTGCTAGAAGGCAAAAAACCGCTTTTAGTTGGACTGTATGCTCCTAATCAACAACAAGCTGATTTTTTTAGTTCACTTCATACAAAGCTTATTCAATTGGATTACAAATCGTTTATTTTTATGGGGGACTGGAATGGTGTTTTGGATGTACAGATGGATAAGGCTGATTCTTTTAAGCGTGCTCCGAGTCATGCCAGATTGCCTAAATGTTTTTTTGAAATGAAGGACGATTTGGAACTGCGAGATATTTGGCGTGACACCCACCTGCATGAAAAGGATTATACTTTTTTTTCTGATAGACATCAATCTTTTTCCAGGATTGATTTTATTTTGCTGACTAATGACTTTTTTTCTAGGATTAAGAAGGTAAAGATCTGTGCAAGAGCTATTTCTGACCATAGTCCAGTTTGGTTAGAGATCAATAAAGACAATAGAGATAGGCGCTCGTGGCGCGTAAATGAGAACTTGTTTAGAAATCAGAGAAATGTGGAAGAATGTAAACAGCGGATGAAGGATTTTTTTGAAATTAATATGAATAAGGATACTTCTATGGACATGGTTTGGGATGCTAGCAAGGCCTATATGAGAGGGGTGTTGATATATATGAACAATAAACACAGACGTACTTTGGAAGCCAGAAGGAAAGAATTGGAGAATGAAATTAGGGAAAAAGAAAAGGCCTTGATTTTGAACCCATTGGATGTGAAGACTAAGGAGGTTATTAAGCTATTAAGAGGACAATTTGACAAATTAATGGCTGATCAAGTGGCAACCAACTTGCGGTTTGCTAGGCATAATACTTTTTGCAATGCTAACAAGCCAGGTAGATGGCTAGCTTATAGACTAAGGAAAAAGCAAAGGGCTTCTAATATAGATAAAATTGAACATAAGGGAAAGGTTGTGTTTCAGCAGGATCTTATTAAGGAAGCCTTTCTGGACTTTTATTCTAAATTATATGCTAAGGAGAAGATTAATGAAAAAGATATTGATGTATATTTGGAGAATGCTAGCATCCCGGTTCTTACGCAGGCACAAAAAGAGGAGATTAACCAATTGATAACAGAAGAAGAAATTCTTACAGCAATTAAGGAATTGAAGTCGGATAAAGCGCCAGGTACGGATGGTTTGACTGCGGTTTACTACAAAAATTTACAAATAGAGTTGATAAAGCCGTTAAAGGAACTGTTCCAGATAATCCAGAGAGGGGGAAAGGTGCCTCCGTCTTGGAGAACTGCTTTTATCTCTTTGATTCCGAAGGAAGATCAAGATGCTACTCAAGTAAAAAATTATAGACCGATATCACTTTTAAATACAGATTATAAGATATTTGCTAAGGTGTTGGCTAATAGACTGATGAGGGTTCTGCAACAGGTGATTCATGGGGATCAAACTGGGTTTATTAATGGTAGGCAAATGAAAAATAATGTGAGGCATATATTTGATGTGTTAGAGTTTTTGGAAAGGAACAACCAGATCCCTGCGGCGCTAATTTTTTTAGATGCTGAAAAAGCTTTTGATCAATTGAATTGGCAATTTTTGATGAAAGTTTTAGATAAAATGAATTTTGGGGATAAATTTTTGCAACCAATTAGGGCATTATATCAAAAAAAAACTGCCCAAATAATAGTTAACAATAGTTTGACTGAAGCTTGTAATATTGAGAAGGGCACAAGGCAAGGGTGTCCGTTATCGCCTTTGTTATTTGTGTTAACATTGGAGATATTATTGGTAAAAATACGGAATTCGGAAAGAATTAAGGGTATACAAATTAGAGATCAGGATTATAGATTGAGAGCGTTCGCAGATGATCTGGTTGTTACGGTGACCCAGCCGGAGAACTCTCTTGTGGACCTGATGGAGATAATGCAATATGGGAAGGTTTCTGGATTTAAAGTTAATGCACAAAAAACTAAAATTCTGGCCAAAAATATGACAGTATCGCAAAGGGCTCTTTTAGAAGGATTAACTGGATTTGAGATTGTCAAGAGGGTCAAATACTTGGGGGTGTTTTTGTCACCTTCTAATACAAAGTTATATAAAAATAACTATGAAAGATTATGGGGAAAAATTCAAAAAGAAATGGAGAGCTGGGAAAAATTGCAATTGTCTTTGTTGGGGCGAATCGCAGCAGTGAAAATGAATGTCCTGCCAAAATTTTTATTCTTATTTCAAATGATACCGGTTCTTAAGAAAGATTCTAATCTGGAGGAATGGCAGCGAGGTATCAATAAATTTGTTTGGGCAGGGAAAAGGCCACGAGTTAAACTTAAGATTATGCAGGATACTCGTGAAAGAGGTGGTCTTAAAATGCCCAATCTTAAATTATATTATGAAGCTGCTGCATTAGCAGGAATAAGTGATTGGATTAATTTGACACAAGAGAGATTATTAAATCTTGAGGGCCATGACTTGTTGTTTGGCTGGCATGCATATTTGTTGTATGATAAGAAGGTAGATAATGTGTTTAAAGTGCATATTTTAAGACAGGCATTGTTGAGAGTTTGGAAGAAGTATAGACATAAGTTAGATTGTAAGATACCATTGTGGGCAATCCCAAAACACGCAATAGAAAATATAAATGTTGGTTTTAAACATGATGTGATTACGTATAAGGAGATTTTAAGTTTGGAAAGAAATGTCTGGTGTCTGAAACCGTACAGCCTCTTGCGAGATGAGAAGATTGTTCAAACTTGGTTTCAATATATTCAGCTATGGGCCAGGTGGAAAGAAGATCAGAAAACTGGTTTTACAATGACTGATGAAAATCTGATAAAGCAAATTAGAAATCAGGGCCCATCACATATCAAACGGATATATCTTGCATTGATAGAAATTGACTCAGAAACAGAACTTGTTAAAGATTGTATGATAAAATGGGCCCAAAACATCCAAGAAGTTATTACAATGGACATGTGGGAAAAGATTTGGGTGAGGAATGTAAAATTTACACAAGCTCAAAACTTAAGAGAGAACTTTTATAAAATGTTTTATAGATGGCATCTAGATCCTAAAAAGCTTGCAAGTATGTATCCGAATTATCAGCCCAAGTGCTGGAGGTGTGGCGATGAAGATGCAACATATTTTCATATATGGTGGACTTGTAAAAAGGTTAAGGCCTTTTGGATAAAAATTTGGTGGAATATGCAGAAGATTTTCAAGCAAAGGATAAAGTTTTGTCCGCAACTTTTTTTGTTGGGTATAATTACAGATGCTACGGTTGTGGACACTAAGCTGATGTTGAATTTAATTACGGCAGCAAGACTCTTAATAGGCCAATATTGGAAGAAGGAGGAACTGCCGACTATAGAAGAATGGACCTTAAAGGTTTCTGACCTGGCAGAGATGGCAAAGATATCGGCTTATTTGAAAGATCACTCGCAAGAACGTTATATTATGGAGTGGAGAAAATGGATTGAGTATATCCAGAACAAATATGGGACTAAAAAGTTTCATGTAGCATTTGAATAAGTCTTCCTTTCTTTTTCTTTTTTCTTTTTTTATATTTAATATTAATAGTGTTTGTAGTTATCCTATACGAGCTAGAGAGTGATAGATTTTAGAGTTTATGGTTGTTAGCATATGGATGTTCATGATTGTTTTTTTGTTTTTATACCTTGTACTTAGCTCTGGGAAGTTGGGGGGGAGGGGGGAGGGGTAGCGAGGGATGGGTAGGGGAGGGGGAGGGGGGATTGTTAAAGATAAAATGTATGTTAAAACTTTTCAATTAAAAAAAAAAGTGAAAGGGAGTGCTTTTGAAATAGATGCTGGCTAGAAGAGGGTGCCTTACTGAGAGGGAGCGAGCGGCGAGAGAAGCGACGAGAGATAAGGCGGTAGGTGAGAGTGACAAGAAGAGGAAGCCAGGAAGTTAGAAGATCGTAAACTAGCCATGAGATTAGGCAAACGGACAGAAAGGTAACGGGAAAAGATAAGCTTTTGAGTCTTGGAGACTGAACTTTTGAGAAAACCTGTGTGGACTATAAGTAGAAGGAAAGTGAATAGTTGGGACAGACTTTGAACTTTTGATTTATAAGACACGGGAGTATAACAGATCCAAGATGGAGAAAGTGACATAACTTTAGGACTGCAGCTCGGATAGTGAGATAACTACTGGCCATTGGCTGAAGAAGAAGATATAAAAGGAGCTACAAATCTGGAGTTGGAAATTTATAATCAAAAAGGAAAGTGACTTTGATGTGACAGGAAGATAAAGGTGACATATAAATATAGATAAGAAGACACACATAAATATAAATATATAGGCTGACTGCTTGTTATATTCGTGAAATAACTATATTACTGTGATTGTTGACTGCTATAATTGGATAAATTAATACAATTGAAATAATTAAATAGCTAATTAATTAATCACTTGATTGTTAAATCACTTGATTGTTATATATTTGAAGTTAGTAAAACATCTGGATGTTGGTGGACCATTATATCTAAAAAAGGTAAGGAATTGTTGCTTTCCTCCTCTGCTGTAAATTGGATGCTCGAATGTACTGAGTTGAGTTTTTGTAGGAATTTGGTGGTATCACATCGTTTAATGACTGCAAAGGTGTCATCTACATACAGTACCTAACCCAGAACTTGGGTTGGTAATCAGACATGACTATCTGTTCAAGGTTCTGCAAAACAGCCTCAGCAATAATGCTTGAGATGGGTGATCCCATGGGTGTGCCTTTAACTTGTTCGTATATGGTGTTATTAAAAGTAAAATAAGTTTGAAGGCAAAAACCTAGTAATTGGATGTAGTCATCTGTATTGGGGAGCCAGGTTGTCGTGGTTCTTCTCTTTGTAATAGATTTTTAAGAACAGAGATGGCTAGGTTTTGAGGGATAGAGATGAACAAAGATATTATGTCAAATGAGATCATGATCTCATCATCATCCACCCTTAATGCATGTAATTTTTTTAGAAAATCTTCAGAGGATTTTACAGAGGTTGTAGAATTATCAACTAACTGTTGGAATTTTAGACTTAACCATTTTGCCAGGCCAAATGTAGGTGTACCCCTGAAGGACACAATGGGTCTTAAAGAGACTCATACCTTATGGATTTTGGGGAGTCCATTAAAACGTGCCATGGCTGTTTCCATGGGTCGAGTGGTTCTGTGGTCTTCATCATTTATTTTGTTTTGTTTCTTGAGTCTGTTTAAAGTCTTATTAAGTTGGTTGGTCATTGCATCTTTTTTGATGATGTGGTAAGAAGTTGTATCATTTAGTAAATCATGGATTGTAATCATGTTTATCCAAAATTATGGTGGATCTGCCTTTATCAGCAGGGAGGATGACGATGGAATTGTCCTTTTTCAGGTCCTCTATAGCTATGATTTCTGATTTTGGTAAGATATAGTGGGGTCTGTGGTTGATGAGTAGACCGATACTCATTGTCTGATGGAGTTTTTAGTATCTTTGTTGGCTTTAATGTGGTGGACGATTGGTTCAAGTGATGCTGCAAAATCAATTTGTCTGGCATCTTTTAAATTAGTACCGGCATCATGTTGTACAGTGAAATTTGTAAGTTGGTTAAAGTTTTTGATGAAAGATTGTGCACAAGTTTACCAAAACCTTCTTTGTTGTTTGAAGTTGTTAAGTTCTTGGTCTTTCTTTGAAGTGCTTCAGTTTTGTGGTGGCTTGCTCTTTGTGTGGTATGGTATATTAGGTTGAGACTGTACATAAAATGTACTGTATATATGTATATAAAACACAAAAATGATGTAAGACAAGAAGGAATGTCAGACTGTTAACACCTTGTCCAAAGTTTTAAATAATAAAATTTGCAATAAAAAAAAAGAGATGACAAGACTGAACATCGACATCTTAGGAATCAGCGAACTAAAATGGACAGGAATGGGTGAATTTAATTCAGATGACCATCAGGTATACTGCTGCGGGCAAGAATCCCTCAGAAGAAATGGAGTAGTCTTCATAGTCAATAAAAGAGTAGGAAAAGCAATACTGGGATACAATCCCCAAAATGACAGAATGATCTCAGTTTGAATCCAAGGCAAACCATTCAATATCACAGTAGTCCAAGTCTATGCCCCAACCACCAGTGCAGAAGAGAATGAAATTGACCAGTTCTATGAAGCCCTACAGCACCTTATAGAACCAACACCAAAAATGATGTCCTTATCATCATGGGGGATTAGAATGCTAAAGTAGGAAGCCAAAAGATAACCAGAATAACAGGCAAATTTGGCCTTGGAGTACAACATGAAGCAGGGCACAGGCTGATAGAATTTTGTCAAGAGAATACGATGGTCATAGCAAACACTCCCAAGAGACGGCTTTACACATGGACATCACCAGACGGTCAACACAGAAATCAGATTGACTATGTGCTCTGCAGCCAAAGATGGAGAAGCTCTATACAGTCAGTAAAAACAAGACCAGGAGTTAACTGTGGCTCAGACCATGAGCTTCTCGTTGCAAAATTTAGACTTAAACTGAAGAAAGTAGGGAAAAGCACTAGGCCACTCAGGTATGAACTAAATCATATCCCTGACAAATATACAGTTGTTGTTAGCTGTGAAGTCATGTCTGACCCATCGCAACCCCAAGGACAACATTCCTCCAGGCCTTCCTGTCCTCTATCATCTTCTGGAGTCCATTTAAGCTCACACCTATTGCTTCAGTGACTCCATCCAGCCACCTCATTCTCTTGTCATCCCCTTCTTCTCTTGCCCTCAACCTTTCCCAGCATTAGGCTCTTCTCCAGTGAGTTGTTCCTTCTCATTAGGTGGCCAAAGTATTTGAGCTTCAACTTCAGGATCTGGCCTTCTAAAGAGCAGTCAGGATTGATCTCCTCTAGGACTGACCCGTTTGATTGCCTTGCAGTCCAAAGGACTCACAGGAGTCTTCTCCAGCACCACAGTTCAAAGGCCTCAATTCTTTGGCGCTCAGCCTTTCTTATGGTCCAACTTTCACAGCCATACATTGCACCTGGGAAGACCATAGCCTTGACTATATGCAAACATCCTAACAAAAGAAGCCAATGTGATGAGGGAAAGGCATCCTCCTGTTGATGCTAGGTAGCAGAAAGGTTCTATTGGCACTCTTTCATTTTTACTTTCCAATAACTAGGAAATATCAAGTAGGAGTAACAACATCTTTGTTGTTACATGTAGTTTTGGCTAGTCCTGCAGAAGGATGCCATCAGAAAATGTAGAATTTTTAGCATTATTTCTGCATTACCAGGAAGAAAAGCTTCTCCCTGCCTAATAATGATGCAAATAACTGGATGGCACAGGACTGTACCTTAATGTGAACTTCTCCAGTTTGATAGTAATCCTTTCCTACAGTCAGTTGGTTTCCAAACATCTGTCTATGTCAACCCTCCAAATAGCGAATTCAAAGTCAAGGAATCTTTGAATCCTTTGAATGGCACATAAATGATAAATTTTATTGAATACACATCTTGGAACTGAAGAAGCAAAACCAGCTCTGGTTTTCCCATGCAAAAATCTGGTTAGTAAATGAAAGCTTTCCATAACCCCCACCCACCCACCCAGTGTCCACATTGCCCAATCATACTTCTTTGGTTTGTTATGAGAACATTCCACTTCTCCGTCAGACACCTGCTTTCATGACCTTGGCTCTCACAGTCCATGGATGGCTTCTTGGAATTCCGTTTCCTTCCCATGCCTTCTACCCCTCTCCACTGTTTCTATGGCAAATTGAACAGTGATAAAAGTTAACAGGCAGATTAGCAATTCAACCTTGACAGTCTAACTATGTACATGATGAATCCTCTGCCATTTCCTGAAATGAAGGGCCTTTGTATTACAGGATACAGAACTCTTTGGGAACCTATTTAACACCATAGCTATCGCTTCTAGTTAAACCACCTCTTTTTAATTATCTTCATGGGCTTGTTTCTGCTCTCCCATCTGCTCTCTATTCTGTTTCTCTTCTCTTTCTCTTTCATAAAAATCATCCCACTGGAAGGACCCAGTCCTTTGCTCCCTCAATTTCAATGGCAGGAGATATTGACTGATCTATGACTCAGATGTTGCAATGCTAATTTACACTTTGTAGCCTGAGGAGCATCTCCCAATTATGTCACTACTGAAAGATGCTCTAGGGTGGAGCAGGTGAAGAGGGGGCAGATGGCAGCTATGGCTAGAAAAGTCTTTGCACAACTCCTCTGGTGTGCTAACTGTACCCATTCCTGGATTGGGAGACACTGCTCAGAGTGACTCATGCTTTAATCCCATTTCTGTGGTATCTGCCTCTTCTGTAAGATCTGACAAAGTCAAGCATGCCTCCAGTTCCATCTATCAAGTAATGGCATCTGAGGGTATCTGGGAGGCATGCCTTCTTTCTTCTGCTAGACCCCACCAGCCAGAATTCCTTGGCTGCAGCATGCCTTTTCTGCTGGTGTGAGTGTGGCAGGCCAATCCCACTGGGGTGAGATGAATCCTCAGGTCGCTTGGACACATGCCACAAGACTTTATAAGCAATAGCCAACACCTTGAATTGGACCCAGAAGCAAAATGGCAGCCAGTGCAGCTTACATAAGATGTTATATGGGCTACCCTAGAGGCACCCAGAACTGTCTGTGCAACTGCATTCTGAGCCAGTTGTAGCTTCTGAATACTCTTCAAGGGTAGCCCCATATAGAGCGCATTGCAGTAAAGGATCTCATAGCCACAACTGCCATTCCTCTCTTCAAGCAGGATTCAAGAGTCCAGGAGAAACCCCAGGTTACACACCAGTTCTGCGGCAGGGCTGCCCCATCCAGAATTAATATCTTATCCTCATAAGATATTATAAACTGAATACAGTTAAAATATAAAGAATCTTGCCATTCTTATAACCCAGAAAGTTTTAGTCTCATTCACATGCATACCACATTGCTGTTCGCTGTGTGTCTTTACTGCATCCCCCCCACCTCCTTATATAATCAATGGTTGGTTAATCATAATAGGAGAGAGAGAGCCGAGGCCTTCAGACTGCCCATCAACAGTGAGCATATGAATATGAGGCTGATGGATATAGCTGATTATCTTCTTTCTCATTTTATCTTTTATTTTATTTGAATTATATTTTTATTAAGATTATACTCATTCTTTTAAAGGCACGCCTACAAATATAAATAATAGCATGAAAAAATATTATCCTGCAATCTTTTGATTCATAAAGGGTCACCTTAGTTAGACATATTTTGAAGGGAAATTAGGGAGTTGCATTGCTGCCCTATAGATTCTCTGTGGGTGTCTCTATTCACCGTCCCTGATTATCTGATTATCGTAAGTTTTATATCTAAAGTTATTTAAAAATATTGAGGGGGAAAAAACCAGTGTAAGCTTGTTTAGAGATACAGTTGGATGTAGTAGTGAAGGCACTAGGCTAAAAACAGAGAAATTGGGAGTTCTGATCTTTCCTTAGGCCCAAAACCAGTTAGGTGACCTTGGGCCTGTCACTCTCTCCACCCTAGGAAGGAGCCAACGGCAAAACACCTCTGAAAATTATGCCAAGAAACCTACAGGGATTTGTCCAGACAGTTGGCAGGAGTCAACACTGACTCAAAGGCAACTCCCCACCAAGAACAAAAACAAATCACTTGTTCTGTGAAGAAGAATAAAGTCTTGCAAGATCTCTAATACAGGAAACTATACTTGAATAACTTAGTCAGTCTGCCTTTTGCTCTTGTCAGCAGTGTAGCCCACATAAAATGGGATTTCTTAAATGATGCTCTGCAGAGAAACAACATTCCTTGGATAACTTGAGGTTGTTCTGGGGGCTGATTCCAAGAACTGAAAGGGTTTGGGGGAGTGGGGGTTAGTTCTTATTTCTTTAAGTACTCCATCTACAAAGGGGACAAAAATGATGTTGGAAATCCACTTTTCAAATGTTACAGTGAAAGAAACACATACAAATCACTAGAAAACTATGAATGACAGTTCCCAGGGAATATGAACGTTCCCCCCCTTCATTACACCTTTGTGAAAATAGATTTTCAGCTCTTGCTGCAATCAAGATGAAATATCAAAATAGACTGAATGTTACACCCACTCCAAGATATTCCTTCACGAATCTCTCTGCAGGTTTTCAAGAAATATGCCATCATAGGGAAGCTAATACATTTCATTAAAAATAAGAGAAAATAACAGTTGTTATGAAAACATATTTGCTTTGGATATCCCTTTCATGTCTTCCTTTTTACAAAGTCATAGGTCTTCCTCATTTTTTAAAGAAAACATATTATGTGATTTTGAGATGTGTAAGGAAAACTGACCTAGGGAATCTTGCATGCGGGAGGATGCAAGGCCAAAGGGACGGAGAGGTAGATATGCTTAGATGGGCTTAAAGGCCTGAAAACCTTTTCAGATCATATTTTGGGGTTCTAGTTTTTTGGGTGGTTTGGAGTTAGCTGGTGTGAAATGCGTGGGGGTGTGTGGAGCAGGGGCAAAACAATGCAACATTATTAAGATGGATTGCAAAAAGTGACCATGGGCTGCTATGGTCCTCATGTGGGAAAATTTTGAAAGACCCACTCATAAATAGCTGGCTATATATTTTTATTCTAAACAAATCCAAAACCTACATTTACTGATGATTTAAAATTAGCACATTAGAAAAATGGTTTTCACGGACAAGGAAAATATTTATAATCTTTAGAATGCAAATGGGCTTTTCATCTTCAGAGTGTTTCCAATCAGGAGCTAATTAATCCTCAATATCCCTATGAGGTAAATATATGTATTATGCATTTACATGGAGGGTATGTTTGATCTTTCCCTTAACAAGTCCCCGAAGCCTTGAAATTCACAGAGAAAACAGGGCAGACAGGGAGGGAGTATGGGAACCAAACACACAACCCTTCCTTTGAAATCAGAAATACTTTCATTTGCACATCAGGAGAAGAAACTGGTAGTGTCTGGCAAGCATATAACCCTCGGAAGAATGAGTTTGCCCCATTTATCTAAAAATTATTTTTAATGCACAGTGGAGCAGTTGACTGGGGAAGGTTCTACCCTACAGGCTTCTTTGATTCTGAAGCAGAATTATGTGGGCCAGTTTTACTTCCAAAGCAACAATTGTTTTTTGGGGAGTCACAGATTAATGAAAACAGTGTCACATCTCCTAGAAATCTAACTGAATTAGATCCATACTCCAGCAAGTAATGTTCTAAGCCCATGAGATTCTGGATTGTTTGAAAGATCTGAGCGGAATATGTTCCATTTGGTGTTTGTGACAGAAACGGTGCTACAAAGCACACACACAATGCTACAAATGCTGAGAGAAATAGGACATGTGTCAGGCCATTTCAACTTTCTTTCTGAAGTAAAGTCTGATGTGCACATGCAGGTTAAAAATGAACGGTTTGCAAGGGTTGCAACTTGGCCCTTTTCTGAGTTCAACTCCCAGAATTCCTCAGCCAGCTGGCTGAGGAATTCTGGGAGTTGAAGTCCACAAGTCATAAAAGGGCCAAGTTTGAAGACCCCTGACCTACATTCTTCTACTGTTTAGCAGTGCCTGCCCCATAATGCAAACTGGCAATGCTCAAAGTAATTTTTTGAAGAGGAAAATCATATTTTCCTTTCTCCAAAGAAAAATTGTTTCTTATCTGATCCTTTTTTACTTGGTGAAGAGTCGAATCACGTGCTTTCTGCAAGCAAACTATCTCTTAAAGTCTTTTCCCTCAAGCCACAATAGAAAGAAAATGAAATAGAGATATCAAATGGTTAGGACCCAGCCCCCTTTGGTCTGAGTTAAGTATAAGCAAGCAGAAGTTTTGCTTATTTTTGAAATTAATGTTTTCATCACTGTTGTTATTTATTTTGGGGGAGGGGTCAAATATATTATGTTAAATGCAAAGGCTGTTTAAGTTCTGGCTTTCAGAGGCTGCTTTCAGATCTGATATTCTTGGAACAAAGAATGCTCTCTTGTATATATGTATGTGAAACTGAAATTATCTGGATTTTTCTTAGTTTGGGGTACATTACTGTTTATTAGTCCCAACCGTTCTATCCATTAAACAGACCACAGGGCAAAATAAGAGGTTGGCTGTGGGCTCTGTTCTCATCAGCCTTTCTTGAAAAGAAATCGAAAAACAATTTAGTCCTTTTAAGGGCTTTCTACTATCTTGTAGGAAAAGAAGCTGGGCCGTGGTGGTGGTGGGGGCATCTCAGAGAATCTGTTTGTGTCTCAACCATCTGTGCCTATTGTGAAATTATTTCTAAGACCACCCTGAAAAATTTCATGTACCTGCTTATTTACTTTTAATCATAATAACCTGCTTGCTTTTCAGCAGGAGGTAGGTAATTTGAAAATGCAATTACACCTGTTTTCCTTGCTTTCTCCAGCTGCTTTTTATATCCAGAAATCTTCATTGGGGTGGTGTTTGCCGGGGCTCAATCATCACATTTGTAGCAATGCAGTGCATAGCAGTAAATCATTTTATACTATATGATTTGATGAGTCAGGTTGCTGTGGAAGCTGTACTGGATGTGCAAAAAAGTGAAAGGACTGCATCTGGATATTTACACCCTTGGCAAAGAGCTTCTGCAAATGAAGGAGCACATTACAATACCAAGTATAGGAGTCTACTCTGAGTTCATTTTTCCTCTCTAACAAGAAAACATTGTAACAGGGACAATTAGTAGTAATAATGAGAAAAAGTTCACGAGTGTTGCAGTACGTTTACATACATTGCAAAGAAGGTCACCAAACAATTGTATTCTATGGATTGATTTATCCTCTGATACAATATAATAATAATAGTAGAAATAATAACACCATCAAACAACATCTGACTATACAAGGTCCTTGGGAAGGATTCAATAGATAGACAAATACAAGGACAAAAATGCCAAATCCAGCCTAAATATCTGGCTGACTGTGCAACCAGTCCTAATAGTAATACAGGTAGTCCTCGACTTACAGCATTTCATTTAGTAACTGTTCAAAGTTACAAGAGCACTGAAAAAAGTGATTTATGACTGTTGCAGCATCCCCACAGTCACATGATCAAAATTCAGATGCTTGGCAACTGATTCATATTTATGATGGTTGCAGTGTCCCAGAGTCATGTGATTATGTTTTGTGATCTCATGACAAGCAAAGTCAATGGGGGAACCTGATTCACTTAACAACCATGTAACTAACTTCACAAATGGAATGACTCACTTAACAACTGTGGCAAGAAAGGTAGTTAAATGGGGCAAAACTCGTTTAACAAATGTATCGCTTAGCAGCACAAATTTTGGGCTCAACTGTGATTGTATATGGAGAACTACCTATAATATGTTTTCTCGTCCTCCTCCTTCTTTCCCAGGTTTATAATGAACTTCAATAAAATAAGGAGAACATATATAGAAATTTAGAAAATTCAGCAATCGGATCCTTTCTCCATTGTCTCCTCTAGATACAATTTTTGGTAGCAGGGCCCTTGTTGTGAGGATGTTCTCTCCTTTGCCTCACAACAGCAGTGTTACTCAGTGTTTATAAATACATAAGTAATGTTAAAAAAGGTTGTAGAAGAACTTCATCTCTACGGATTCTTCCCTACTCCATTCTCTATTTTTCATTAACCTGCTTCATTTTTTATTTGGTCTATTTGTTTTGGGGTGGGGGGCTGGAGAGGATGGCATTTTGGAACAACCCATTTGCATGGCTTTCTGGTTATTGATAAAGAGCAGGTTTACACTGCACCCCCCAACTTTGGGGAAATTTCATGTCTTTTACTCTTTAGTGTGATGGGATAAATATCCATAGTGTGGCATGTAACTATGCCAACTTTCTTGCTAATTTTAGGTTACTGGGATGCAGATGTTATCCTGGGCCAGAATGTAGGAAGCTGAGTCCAATCTGAGTCTAATCTGTCCTTCCCATCACTTACTACCCAGTACTTTGGCCGGAGATGCTGGCAGTTTGCCTTCTCATTGGCTCCATGTAAGGTCCCCTCATAGGTTTCACCTTGAATCACCCAATCAATCTCACTTCAGAACTGAGAAACCATCCAAACTCACTCCCTACAATGTGGATTATTAGTTTTTTAGACTTCAGTGCAAAGCTATTACATCTTCCCAATGTTTAAAGTATTATATAAACATACAGGAAATTGCACTTTTTAATTTTCTGATTATTTTAATTACGTGTGGTATAGCTGAATAGACAGTTGCTACATAAATGGACAGACTGTTTCATTTTATAAACACAACTAGGAACCCAATCTTGAGAAGAATGCTACATGAAATATTGAGACCAGAAAAAAGGAGATTAGCTAATAAACCTAATGCTTGGAAACTCCCAAGTCAAAGAAAAACAATTAACTGAGGTTCAACCTTTATAGCATTGGCAGGCCTCTGGGTATGTGGTAGACATGAAAGAAAATGTGAATAACTGCATAGGGGATAGATGTGCTAATGCAGAGAATTGGGAAAATTCTCTGGTTATAGGCACCCTGTTTTGAAGAGCAGACCAATCCAAATTGTGTTTAAAGAAGAGAAAAGAAGAACCAGAAACATGTGTCACAACACATGTAAAAAGGGGCAGGGCTTTTTGTACACCTTGTTGTGCCTACTATCTTGACTTTTTTCATTCTCACTCACCTTGTGGGCACCTTCTTTTGCAGCTAATGTCCTGTCATGAAATGACAGGTTTATCCCATTTTGAATAGTTAAAAACTGTATCACATCCTGGAGAAAAATATTCTGTCTCCTCAGATTAATCATATTTTCAGATTAACTAATATTTTTTAAAATAATTGATATATCTCTGTCCTGTATCTCTTTGGTGTCAAAGTGAGCAAGCCCTCATAAAAGATAGGACTTGAAAAGAAGACTCTGATGAAGATAATTTACGAAAGAAAGAAACTTTTAATTAAAAGTCTAGAAAGGTTACTGAGTCTTACAATCAGATCACAGTGCAATTATAAAACAGATGGCCAGTGTCCCAGCAAGGAGCAGTGGTCTGGAAAATGGGACAGCAGGGGCAATGGTGGGAGTGCAGAATTCAGTGATTGCCCACAGTCTAAAGCTAAGCAGATAAAAGTGAAGTTATGATAAGCATGCATTCCAGATTAGATAATTTTCTTTCTTCCTTTTTCTTTCTTCCTAAACCCATGCTGCCTGATCTTAGAATTTTAGATTTATCAGATTTAATTTTAATTTATTCATTGCAGATGGGTAACATCTAAAAGAAGAGTAGGGCAACTTCACCTAAAATGCCACTTACAGGTTGCAGTGGTGAGGAACTTTTGGCCGTCCAGATTTTACCAAACAATATCACTGCTTCAGTGTGGCCAATAACAAGGGTTGCTGGGAATTGTAGTTTAGCAACAATTTGGGGCCACAGGTTCTTTATTCCTATTTGAGAGGGAGGATCATGGTCACTTGTGGCCCTCAGAATATTGCTGAACTACAACTCCCAGATTCCCTAACACTGTCATCCTTCCTAATATGCTGGCAATTGTTCAAGCAATAAGTGAATGTCCTAGCCACCCAATCCCTACAATGAAGCTGATTAAACATAACATTTGGAGAAAGGAAATGTCAGAGAAGGGCTTCCCTGGAGTACTTGAAGCCTCCAAGTTGGTTCTGGTTACTTAGGAGGGGTACTGCATCACTCTGGAAAATCTCAGACTGATTCAAAGTGTCTGGAAGTAGAATCCATTACACAATCTGGCATTTCAGAATGACTCAGGTTTCAGGTAAGGCAGACGTTGGCAGCAGCTGCAACCATTCTGGATTTTGGTGAAGAATGTTGGCATTTGTAGTTCAACATCATCTGGAGGGCCACAGGCTGAGATAACTGAAGAAGACTGGACTGGCACAGTAGTTGGGGCTCTCAAATGAGACTTCTTTAAGGATGTTTACTGCTACAGATATAAAAGCTGATTTGTTCTACCTCATCTGGTTGCAATCATGTTACTGAACTTTTTCCCCCTCAGATGATTGAATTCTTCACTGTCACTTCTGACCTTCATTCTTAATGGCTTTGGATGCAACCTTTCTATTACTTGCCAATTTTGTTTGGCAAATCACAAAGGCATATGTAAAATCTGTTCATGCTGTGCTGTTCCTGACTGGACAAAATTAAATATGCCAGCAAGCAGCTTTGCTCATATATTTGTGTTTTTCTTAACCTTCCTGTAGTATTATGAGTTATTATTTGATTAAGCATGCCTGTGATCATGTATTGTGACTCTATTAATCTGGATTGCTTGTATTCTTGCAAACATACTGGAGTAGCTTTTCTAGAAATTACACTAAAGTGAGCAGCAGGAAAAAAACAACTAACTCTACCTTTTCTTTCTTTTTCTTTTTGGCTAAGTAGAAAAGACACAACACTTAACTTTCCTCAAAGGACTATGTATCACTCATAATTATATTGCTGATTTCAAAGATGTAGATCCTACTCAGCCAAAAAATATCTTCTGGACTGATAACTTTGAATCAGCTTTTTCTCTCACTTATGATGTAGGATTGCTGAGTGGCTAAAAATTGGATGTTCCTATGTATCAGGGGTGGGGAATGATGACCCTATTATGACTTGTGGACTTCAACTCCCATGCTGGCTCAGGAATTTTGGGACTTGAAGTCCACAAGTTATAAAGGGGTCATTGTTCTCCATCTCTGCTATGTAGTATGGATGTTGCCTTGATGCCAGCCAAATCAAGGAAACTAAACTGTATCATTATTTAGATATTATTAGGGCTGTGGCCAGCAGAGAGCATGTATGTTTGTTAAAGCAAACAAATACCTTCCCTCCCAATTAATGTGTTGGCAATGTAACAAAATCAGTGCAATGCAAGTATAACTCAAACCATAAGCCACAGAGTCACAGAGGAAAAATCTTCATCTGTGAAAGACTGCATATTATGTCGTGGGCTCTGATGAGCAGGAATGAAGACGCACAGCTGAGTACAGAGAAACTCATTCTTTTATTAAGCTGGAACTGTACTGAGAACTTGGGTGCACCTTGCCACAATATATAGCCAGACCATCTGGTAGCAACCAATCAGATTGAACCCATGCTTGCCGCCCAAAGCTGACCAATTGAAGGACTGGAGACGTCCTGTCTGGGTTGCTGGAGAACCATTAGTTCTCCAGCAACGCACGTGGTGATGTACCAAAAGCCCAGTACATAACACCCCTCCCTCCTAAGATCAGGCTATAATACCCTTATTAACTTGACAACAGCCAAGACTTATGAATCACTCCCAACAACCAAAATACTAAAATAATAATAATAATGCTTGTTAAGCCCAAGCAGTTAGAAAGACATTACGCGGCCTTTACAGACATGCCTTGTAGTATGGACTACAATGAGATTAAACAATGGTTAAAATAGCTTGTCAATGCAGTATAACTACAAAGAGATAAAACAACATCTCAATGAACATGCTTAACAGCAGTTACAATTTACCCCCAATTTCTGTAGGTAGTGGTACCATGTTATAGCATTACACATCAATTTATTTTACAATATAGTCTGTAAGATATGCTGGGGGTTTGCAAGGTCTGGAGGAATGCCTTGGACTTCCAGTCACTTTGTGGTCTACCAGCTTACCTGGTGGGCTGGGTAGACCCATGTCCCCTTGTGCTCCGTCGTCCAGGGGAATTGGGATGCTCTGGCTGGCCTCTCCAGGTGGTCCCACCTCAGAGTCAGACTGTTTTTCAGAGTAGGCACAGCAGTTGCTGAGATTCGGCTGGTTCGCCTGGTCAGGGGTCCCATGTTGCATTTCTGAGCTGCCGTGTTCCTCCTCAGAATCAAGTTCCACTAAGAAAGGAAAACCCTGGTGGTTCTGGTCTGGGCTGGCTTGGTTGCCAGCTTGAGGACTTCGGGAGGGACTTGTGACATAGTCCTCACTTAGTGACCATTCTGGAAACCGCTTCCTAAGTTGATCAATGTGTCTTCTGACCAGTCGCCCTCCCTCCAACCCCACTTTGTAAGATAGGGGTCCAGATGCTTTGGTCACCTGACCAGGAACCCACAAATTTCTAGGCCCATAGTTTCTGGCCCAAACCCAATCACCTATTTGCAGCCTCCTCGGGGGTTTTGGTCTAGAGGCTTCAGATGCCACTCTGTCTGGATGCAACCTGTCCAGTTTAGTAATTAAGCGCCTTCCCCAACGAAGCTCAGCAGGACTTTTACCTGTAGCTGTACAGGGTGTAGAATGTTGACAGAGCAAGAAATCTGCCAGTCTATGATGCCAGTCACCTGCGATAATGCGCTTGAGTGCCTCCTTTGTTGTCCTCACTATGCGTTCGGCTTGTCCATTCGAAGAGGGATGAAATGGTGCAGACGTTGCATGTCTGATGAGGTTAGCTCTAAGAAAAGCCTGAAACTCAGCAGCAGTGAATTGAGCCCCATTATCAGAAACCAAAACATCAGACAACCCATGTGTTGCAAAGAGTTTTCTCAGCACCTAGATGGTCCTAGCAATAGTCATATTAGGGACTGGAACTACTTCCAGCCATTTTGAGTGGCTATTCACTACTACCATAAAAAGCTGTCCTTGAAAAGGTCCAGCGTAGTCTATATGAACCCTGGATCAGGGAGTATGTGTTTCCTCCCACCTATGAACTGGGGCCTGAGGTATTTCAGGCCTAGACCTCTGGCAGATATAGCACCTGTGAACTTGTTCCTCTACAGCTTTATCCAGGCCAGGCCACCAAAGGTAGCTTCTAGCTAAGGCTTTCATCCATAAAATGCCTGGATGAACTTCATGTAAGGATTGTAAAACTCTGTCCCTCAATGAAGTGGGGATAATGACTCTGTTGCCCCATAATATGCAGCCCTTGTGTGCAGACAACGCATGTCTCCTGACAAAATAACTTTGGAAATCAGGACCTGGACTTTTTTCCAACCAGCCCATGTATACCCATGACAGTACTCTGCTCAGAATTTTATCTGTGGCAGTTTCAGCAGCAATATCCCCACCATGGAGGGGAAACTCAGGCAAGTCCTGAATGGATAATATTTTAGCAGCAGGAGCTGGATCAGGATCCATTAGTGGCAGTGGTAGTCTGATGAGGCCATCTGCATGACCCATTTCCTTCCCAGGTTTGTGAATTAACTTAAATTTGTATGCAGACAAAAATATAGACCATCTTGGCATTCTTGGAGATAGTATGTGGGGTGAATTCCACTAGCATTGATACGGAACCCCAAAAATTCCGTTGATGAGACCCCAATACTACATTTGTTTTTCTTTAATTTGAGGCCCGCATTGTGGAGCCTTTGCATAACAGCCCTGAGCCTATTGGCCAATACTTCTGGGGATTCCCCGACAATGAGAACATCATCAAAATAAGGACAGACACCCTGTATACCCTTAAGTGTGCGTTCCATAATCCCTTGGAAAATACCCGGTGCAATGCTGACTCCAAACTGCAAGCGTTTGACTTTGAATGCCCCTCTATGAGTTACTATTGTTTGAGCCGTGGCTGTGGCCTCGTCTACTGGCAGTTGCTGATACGCCTGCACTAAATCAAGTTTAGCAAAAATGGTTTCCCCTTGCAAAGAGGCTAGAATATGGCTGACTATCGGGACCGGGTATGCATGTTGATTGAGGGCTTTATTTAACATGCATTTGTAGTCTGCGTAAATGCGAACCTCCCCGTTGGGCTTTAGTGGGGTGACAATAGGAGTTTCCCACTCCCCCCATCAACAGGCTGTAATACACCCTGCTCTACTAACTTATCGATTTCGGAATCGATTTTGTGTTTCAAGGCAAAAGGAACCCTGCGAGGCTTGACCCTAATTGGTACAATGTTAGGATCTAATTTAAAAGAAATTGGTGGCCCAGTATACATTCCCAGTTTTGACTTGAAAACATCTGCATATTCCTCACAAACAGCCATGAGGTCTGTGTCTGGTTAATGCCTGTTATTTGAATGCCCAAAGCCTCAAACCAATCAAGTCCAATAAGACTTGTTCTTTGGCCCTCTACTACTATGACATCCAGGTGCCCCAAAAACCCTTTAAATTTCACCAATGAGGTGACTTCACCCTTAATTTTAACGTGAGCATTCTGAAAATCTGTTAAAATAATATCTGAGGGCCTTAGTTTAGCCCACTGGTTGCTGCGTCTGCACACAAAGTTGAATGTGTCATGCGAGATGATCGAGACCGCCGAGCTGGAGTCCAATTCCATTTTACATGGAACTCCTTGTAGCTCTACTGAGAGCTTGAGTTTAGGCTTAAGGGGGCGACGAGCCCCGATACGGCAAACGCTTCTCCGGCTCCTGAAGAACCCCACACTAACTGGACCCAGGGCCCCAGTACCTCTCCTAGTCGGTTCCTCCGACTGGTGCTTGGGTGGCCTGTTTCTCTGGCGGGCTCTGCATACCACCGCGATGTGGCCGGTCCTTCTGCAAGCTCTACACGTGTCCGAACAGAATCTGCAATTGGTGCGGGAGTAGTTGCCTCTGCATCCCTTACATCTAGGTAAGAGAACTGCCTTGTAATCATTCTCTCTTTGTTGGTTGCTGCGGTTTTGCCTGTTTGGCTGTCTCTGGAGCTTGTTTATTTTGGGTTCTTCATCTTCTAATGATTCTCTGCTGCATTTGGTGACCTCAAGGTGGATGGAATCTTCTATTTTTGAAGATTTGGTGGGCTGCACTGTTTGTACTGCACCTCCGGCTGCTTCGTCAGCCATGACCTCATCCTGTGCTTTGGCAAATGTGAGATTTGGTCTGGCAAACAATCTCTGCTGCAGGGTTCTGTCTCTCAGACCACAGATAAGTCGGTCTCTCAGACGTTCCTCTAAGTTCGAAAACTTGCAGAGGTGTGCGGCCTGCCTTAGGCCTGTGATAAACTCTGATGCTGTCTCACCTGGAAGCTGCACTTGTTGGTTGAATTTAAAACGCCATGCCATCTGTGACATTTTTGGCTGGAAATGCCTGGTCAGCTTCTTCTTAAGGTCAGCAAACGATACTGCTTCAATGGGTGTTGGCGCGAAGAGATTTTCTGCTAGATTGAAAGTCACTGGCCCACACATGCACAGCAACGTTGCAGCTTTTAGGCCTTCCTCTGCAATCTGGTTTGCTCGTAGATAGTTCTCCACTTGTGAGAGGTAAGACGGCCAATCTTCTGGATGTTTAATGTCGAACTCTCTGAGTTTGCCGACCTTTGGCATCTTTTCCTCGATTCCTGCGTTGTTGGATCCTGCTTCTTAGGCTCAGGGAATGCGTCCTCTGAGCATGTGGCTGCTAGTGTAGCTTTACTAGCCGGCCTAGGGAGGGGGGGAAGATGCCTTTTCCCGCCAGTGAGTAATGCCGACCCCTCATGACTTCAGGCCTTAGGCGGTGAAGCAGGATCCCATCCTCGTCACCACTATTATGTCGTGGGCTCTGATGAGCAGGAATGAAGACGCACAGCTGAGTACAGAGAAACTCATTCTTTTATTAAGCTGGAACTATACTGAGAACTTGGGTGCACCTTACCACAATATATAGCTAGACCCTCTGGTAGCAACCAATCAGATTGAACCTATGCTTGTCACCCAAAGCTGACCAATTGCAGGACCGGAGACATCCTGTCTGGGTTGCTGGAGAACTAATGGTTAGTTAGTTCTCCAGCAACGCACGTGGTGATGTACCAAAAGCCCAGTACATAACACTGCAGTTTGAAGTTTTTAGTCAGAGCAGAATTTCATATTATTCCTAGGAATATAGAATTCCTATATTTAGCCCTAACATTCCCAGTTCTCCCCTTCAAACACTCTCTAATACTGACCCTGCTTAGCTTCAGAGCCTTGACAAAACCAGCACGCTCACAGGACTGGAGAAGTAAAATTTGTTGATGTTGATTTCTACATGGGTGAGCACATGAATTAAGGGTCTTGTGACACCTTAAACACTAACAGTAATGGATTCTCCTTCTGAACTTTGGTGTATTCAAATAATTCCTGAGTCTGACAGTCGAACTTTAATGAATATAAAAAGGTTCACAGCCCTTCCTCTTGAGTGATTTCCTCCCTGCTACCTATTTCCCCCTCCTCCATTTTCTCTGCATTCCTGCAAACCACAGCCTCAGGAATTAATCTGAGCCATATTCAGGAATCCAATTTATGGGTCATGACCCACCATTTGGGGGGCTATTGCCTACATCTCCTGCTGAGGGGAGCCTAAATGAGAAGCAAAAGCAGGATCCGTTTTCTGACTGAATGCCTTCTTTCAAATGTGGGTAGGGATAGGTTTATGGATAAAACTTTTTTGCAGGCACTCAAATATGACTTTATTGCTGGAACCTGAGATGGGTTCAGAAGAAAATCAGCAAGTATTTCACACAAAGCGCTTCTATAATCTCTTTACTACTCTGTTTTAGGGCATATTTGCAAAGCCCCAGCTCTGAAAAGCCTATGAGGCTTATCAAAGACCTAGTTATGCTGTAGATCTGCCACAATCTGAAAAACTGGAGAGGGAGATCTAGGATTAAAATAGCCAACTTTTAGAAAAAGAGGTAACAGAGGGAGCCAGTTTAAACTAGACAGGTGGCACCGTAGGCATGTGTCATTGCTGGTGTTACTGTTTTCTTTTCCTCTCATGCTTCCATTGAAAAGCATCAGTCCTGAAATTGCCTTTTGTCTTTTAATCAAAACGTACATGTCTACGAGCCAAAAGTAACTTGGCTGATGGAAAGATTTGGATTGGAAAAGCACCGCAGGGCAAAAAGATGAATTCTAGCCCAGTGCCATAGTTTAAATCCTGTGAAATGTCAAATCTAAGACAGATGTTTTCTGATCGGAATTCCCAATGCCTTGTTCAATTTAGGGTAGATTATTGTGAATCCATGAGATGCATCGAACGGAGATCAAAACTGCTGAATTTAGAGCAAAATCTAGTCAGAGAGAGCCTAATAAGAATACGGGAAGGAATGGACAACCCCAGGTTATATGTGGCTGCCCAGCTCTCTTCTGGTAGCCTAGAGTTTCCCTCCAACCATTAATGCTGAAAAGAAATGCCCCAAAATGATAGTGATAATTCACTATAGTTTCATCATATTCATAGTTTAATAAATTACAAAGCAAAACCATCTGTAGCTTTCTGAAATTTCTTCCTGCCTCCAAAATTGCCAGAAAAACCCATTATCCATCATTGCCCTGTTCTCAGTAGCTTTTGGCCTAATCACAAAAGAAAAAAAATGTGATTTTCAAACACAAAAAGTTTGTCTCCCTCATGCCAAGAAGTGTTTCTTCTTATGGAAATCAAATTTTGTAGGCCATAGATTCCAGGAGTACTTATGATGGATGAAGGTTTTTGCCTTTGTTACCATTCCTGTGGGGAAGAAAACATTAGTAGGTTGTTCCTAGTAGGTTGGTTTATGAAGAAATAGATCATTCATACATGACTCTAAGCAGTAAACTTGTATGTTTGGATTTGGCTCAGTACATTTCATAAATATAGTCATTGTGGCACATGACTTAGTATATTGTATGAAACCAGGCAATAGGAAGTAGCAGGTTATCAACCAAAAGATGGTTAAGTAAACTGTGGCTTAGTGCAATGTGTGAACCCAATTCACCCCTCTCTGAGGATGTTAAGGGGCACCAGGTGATAAAATCCTATCTTCCATTCTCTTGGTCTTTTGAAGGCTAAGTTGTTATTACTGCTTTGTTGTGATATTAAATGGATAAGAAAGCCCAGGTAGGCTTGAGCTGCATCAGCTTTCCTTCTTTGCTTTTAGTGTTCTCCTTCTTCAGCTGCTTCCCTGGAAGAGACATGCACAACCTTTTATGGATTAATGCACAGTTGCCCAGAGAGAAGAAGACAAGCTGCTTGTAGGGCCATAGGCTTACAACCATATCCAGTTTTTGCACTGGTTGCAGTCTCTGCTAGTAGAGCACAAAGCAGCTTTGAGGGAGGGTGACCAGATGCACCAAAAGATGAATCTCCTGTGTCTTTAATCATTTTGTAAAATAGGGAGCTTTAATAGATCATTGGGGATGCTGAGAGCAGTGACTAAATGTTTTTGAAAGGCCTGGCTCCAGAAGGATGCATCAGGCTCTAGGAACCACAAGCATTTGCTGCTAGCACAAAGATTTTAAAAAAGTATGCAATCTGCATTGTGAAATCCCAGTGCACACCCCATCCTTTTGTATGCATGTCTCAACATCAGATGCAAATGCATAAATCAGGGACTTTGTGTGGTGATGTCACAATGGAAGTTTCCTCCTCTTGCTCCCCCACAGATACTGTGAATATTCAGGTCACTGGCATACTTTGCATTAGAAGGCAAAGGGTGCATTGGAGAAAGGGAGTACATGAATGTAGCACCTCTCTGCAGTGGTGGGATTCAAATATGTGAACAACCAGTTCTCTGTGTGGATGCCACGTTTGTAAGTCCATTCTGGGCCTGGGCAACAAAAAATTAGCTACCGGTTCTGCCAAAGTGGTGCGAACCGGCTGAATCCCACCACTGCCTCTCTGCAACAAACAGCTACACCTTTCCCCAGGACTATTGCAGCCACAGAGCATTCCTAGAAAGACACTTTGACTTGTTAATTTTGAACTGCCATTTTGGGCAGGAAATATGTGACAAACAAGAATTCATGGAGATCCCTCAACTTTGAAATGAAATTGTTAAAAGTAGAGAAACTCATTTCTCTCTCTCTCTTTGCACTATGAACTATTGCATTCACTACAGGTCTTGATCACAGAAAGTCTGCCCTAATGTAAAGATTCATCACCACATTCTTGAACTCAGCATTGCTCACTCTAGCTGCAGTGTTTCTCAACCTTGGCAACTTAAGGTGTCTGGATTTCAACTCCCAGAATTCCCAGCCATCATGGTGAAAATTGGGCAGTACTGAAGCACAGAACAAAATTGAGATGTTCCCATCATCTGTTATGTTGTCAGGTGCTCAGAACTATATGCCAGAAAACTTGGTTTCTGATACATTCGGGGCTTAGGGTTAGGACAGAGAATAAGGCCCCAAACAGCAGGCAAATAGTATTGAAGCTTATTGAGAAATAGCTTAATATATCCCCTTAGCTACAGAAATCCAAGACTATGGAATGGCAAAAGAGTTTGAAGTTTTATCACAATCAGTGTTATGAGGTTGAATCATAAGAGCATGTAGATTCTAGTCTGTGGTTTTAAACATCACCATAAACTGCCCACAGTCTCCACTTTTAAATTCCCATCTGAGTAGTGTGATATATTCACAAATGGTCCCCAAGACTTCTGGTATTATTTTAGTAATGTCACATACTTATGAGTGCAATTGAGCCCAAAATTTCTATTGCTAAATGAGACAGTTGTTAAGTGAGTTTTGCCCCTTTTAACAACCTTTCTTGCCACAGTTGTTAAGTGAATCACTGCAATTGTTCACAGTTGTGAAGTTAATATGGCTTTCTTATTGACTTTGCTTGTCAGAAGATGACAGAAAGTGATCACAGGACCATAGGACACTGAAATCATCATAAATATGAGTCAGTTGCCAAGTGTCTGAATTTTGATCATGTGACCATGGGGATGCTGCAATGGTTGTAAGTGTGAAAAACAGTCATAAGTCACCAAAAGAATGGGTTAGAAAAGATGCTACCAGATTCCTGATATTTTTGCCACCATAGACTATCATAGCACTCCCTCCTACAATGTCTCCTTGAATAAAGATTATTAGGAAATACCAGATCTGTCGGAGAACCCAAGCCCAAGTTTCTCAAGCTTGGTAACTTTAAGATATATGGACTTCAATTTCCAAAATTTGTCCACATATCTTAATGTCTCCAAGGTTCAGAAATGCTGCACTAATATATTGGAAAATGAAGAGACATCCAGATTCCAGGGGGAGATACAATATTAAAAATACCTATTGTTCCAGTGTGCTTAATAATTTTTAACTAATTTGGGTCCCTGAGGATTTAAGTTTCTATTTAAGATAACATTTAGTTGAATGAACAGATTGCTTGTGTGTGTATGTAAGGGGGGAGGGGAGCATAATTCACATAAACAGTAGAATTCCCTTATAAGGGAGCAATGCCTGTATTATCAACATCAATGGAGACAATTTTTCTATCTAACTTCAAAGAACTGTAGAGTTCCCGACTTTGCTTTTAAGTCCCTGCTATTGTTCTTAATGACAAGCCTGTCTTTGGTGTGTGAGATTCCATCAATAAGCTCCTTTATGGATTGGGAGGAAAGGGGGCCTGGACTCTGGGTACCTCAATACAAGCCATCCCTTTGTTTCTGTTGTGCCAAAAGAAACAAGAATAGAAGCTTCAGGGCAAGGAATGCACTAAAGTTCAAAGGCTCTGAGTTGCAAATTAACAGGTGAGCTTAGAAGTTAGGAAATCCTGCACTGGGAAGTTTCTTTTGGAATTAAAATGGGAGAAAAAACAAAGAGAAGGTAACTGTTGTTCAAACTTACCTTTAAAAGATGGGCCAATGAGTTCAAAGGTGAAAGAAAAAGATGCCCAGGTTTTTTGGCTAAGGAAGTCTTAACTAATGAGGTGTTTTCCTTTATCATCCACTTGTAGCTAAATGGGGAAATCTTAAAGGATCATTTATCTAGCCGAAGTACAAATACAGAAATAAATGCAAATTTTGTACTTAATTTTGCCTCAAACTTCTTTCAATTTCTTGACTTTCTGGCAGGAATGTTTTCAGGTTTGCAGGATGTGGAAGAAAAAAAAACACCTTAAACAGGTGGAGCTTCGATTGCACCACTGTGGCTGCATCTTGACATTTTTTAAAAAATCATAGCCTGCGGACTCCCCATTGAATGTCAAATTTAGATTGCAACTTCTTCAGGACAGAGATTTGTCCAACTGTCTTTGCAAAATACAACGCTGACAGATCATTTAATTAATGACCTAGCAACAATTGCATTTAAGTATCTTCCACTGTTTTCATATTTTCAACATTTCACACTGAATGCATATTGGACTATGTTGCAGGAATTCATAGGAGCCCCTTGATAAATTTGGGGTTATCAGAGTGTTTCATTTAAAACAGTAGTTTGATTTAAATTGAACACCATGAGCTTGGTGAGTGGCAAGATAATGCTGAAATGAGTGGTGAGCATGTTGGAGCTGCTCACCTGTAGCTGCCTGGCAGCATAAAACCCCTTTTTATCTCTACTAACCTAATTTGAGATGAAAAGCAGGAAAGAGATTTATCTATTTAGCGTCTGGCATAGCATACATAGACTATCAGTATATAGTAACATTTCACCTAGATTAGTAATATAAATGTTAAAAAGATCTGTGTTCAAATACCAGTATCTAGGCCATCTAACCAATTGAAGTGCAACCTAATTTATGTTATAAAAATCAGGTTGATTTGTCTGAGTGCCAAGCTTCCAGGAATTTCCTTGTATTTTGGAATTTGGTTTGGTCTAGGATGCTCACAATTTCCCAGTTGAAACTGTAATTGAGTCTGTCCTTGAATTGTGAGATTAAGGACTTTTCTGACTGTTAGTTGGTGTTCATGGATGCTCTCTGGTAGTGTTCTGACTGAAGTGATTAAGAAATAGATGCCAGAAGGTGTTTATTTACAGATTTTCATCCAAGAGATGAAATATTCCATTTATTGTGATTCATTCATTTCCTCACTTTCCTCATTTACTTATGTTACCAAATTATTACCAAAAATGAAGTTGGCTGTGTGTGTGTGAAGAGAATGCATCCTGCTCCCCTATGGCTGCTTCCTGTTCTTGTGGCGTGACATCTAAACTGCCTCTCTAGGATCTAATGCCTGTGACAAAACCACAAAGGGGTTAGACCATTCCAATGGCTGCTCACTAAGTAGCCTCTGGAGAAAATTAAGGAAAAAAATGCTTTTTCTTTATCAAGTGATTTTACAGATTTGCAGGGAGGCAGCTGTTGGTGGTTCACAGCTCACATTTCCTCAGAAAAGTGCAAAGTCCCAGCTGGACTTCCTGATGATAGATTTCATGGATTTTTTCCCCTCTAGTTTTTAGCCCTCGTATGACTAGGCTGTAAAAACTACAGTAAGCTTCATTGCTGTACTATATGGTTAATGTCTCCTCTAGTTAATCCTTTTCCTTTGTTCTTTGAAAAATCTACTGAATAAGCCACTTGTTTCACCCTGGTGGGGAAATAACACTTGGGGGGGGGGCTCTTTTCCTCCCTGTTTTATGTATAACAGAAGCACAGTATAGTATTTGCAGCCCCCTGCCAGATGTTGGCTCTCCCCCATCTCTGCCCCCTTTTCCATGAAAGAAGGAAGCTGTCAGCTTTGGTCCTGTTGCTGAAATCTAGGAGGGGATAAGGTGGAGAGGCTGTGTCTGTGAAAAGGCCTGCTACCTCAGTGAGGGATGATTGACACATTGCAGGTATGGTTAGGCAGTGGTTCCATAGTTAAAGGATGATAAATGGCTCTTAGCCACTTTGAACAGTAAGCTAAGGAGAGCTGCTTTGACAGATACCATTTTGAGGCTGTTTCACTTACACTGAAATGAGTTGTTTTGATCAGCTGATTGTTCAGTGACATAAATAAAAGTATCTCATAAGACTCAAAGAAGCTTTATTTGAAAGCCAAATGAAAGGCTTTAAAAACATTTCATTAAACTTTTTTTGTAGCTGTGGGGGGGGAGATAAGAAATCAGAGATTAACAAATGCGATTTTAAGGTGGTTTTAATAAGATGTCAATCAGTAGGACATGCTTCAGTGTAACTGCATTGGATAACCAGCTAATTAAATCAGCAAAACTGAGTTAGCTTAGTCCTTTCACAAAACCATTAGTTCTGAGATTACTGGTTCAGTGGAGTCCTTGGGACCCTCTGATGCTTGGGCAAGGTAATGAATGGCACTGAAGTTGTTACAGAGTTGGGTAATGAAACATCTGCAAGCAAATAACCAAGCTCTAAGGGACGCGGTGGCTCAGTGGGTTAGGACGCTGAGCGTGTCAATCAAAAGGTTGGCAGTTTGGCGAGTCAAATCCCGAGTGCCGTGTAGCAGAGTGAGCGCCTGTTACTCGTCCCAACTTTTGCCATCCTAGCTGTTCGAAAGCACATAAAAATGCAAGTAGAAAAATAGGGACCACTACGGTGGAAAGTAATAGTGTTCCGTGTGCCTTTGGCCTCTAGTCATGCCGGCCACATGACCACGGAGATGTCCTCAGACAAGCGTTGGCTCTTCGGCTTTGAAACGGAGATGAGCACCGGCCCCTAGAGTCGGAAACGACTAGCACGCATGTGCGGGGGAACCTTTACCTTTACCTTTAAGAACATCAAGGAAATATGTTTGTGCCCTTTCCAGCATCTATCTATCTATCTATCTATCTATCTATCTATCTATCTATCTATCTATCTATCTATCTGTTCTGAACCAGCCCTCTTCCGGCCTTGTAGTAAGGCAAACCCCTATTCAAACAGAAGAGACTGGAGAGCGTCCAAGGCTGAAAAGCGTTTGCCAAGATTTATTACTCAATTAACAGAACAAGAAACAAAAACACTGGAACTTGAATCCTCAAGCGGAAGGGTTGCTTTCAGCAACCAGCCCCTCCCCAAACACTCCTTTTATTTAGAGTTCAGGGCGTGGTCTCCCTGTGCCTCCTCCCGAGGAGTCCCACAGCCTTTCTTTGTTTGTTCCTGCTCGACTGCCTCCTGCGTCGGGCGTCCTTGAACAGGGCCAGCTGTGGGTCATCATCCTCCGCACTATCGGGCTCACGCAGCTGAGAAGAGGTCCCCGGCTGAGGGCTCTGCAAAGCCTCCAAGCCATCATCAGCCGGTTCGTCTTCCACACCCTCCTCCTCCCCCTCATCTGAGTCATCCGATACATCTGAACCGGCTGCCGGACCCACCGGCTGGCCCTGAGTCATAACACTATCCCGCACCGCAGGGCCCTTCCCCCGGGGCTGCCGATCCGGATGCGGTCGGGATGGAAATTGTTCGTGAAACGCTGTCACCAACGCAGGGGCATGAACGGCGGTCGTGTCTTCCCATGTGAAGTCCTCCGGCCCGTACCCTTTCCACTTGATCAGGTACTGGAAGCGACCTTTCAGCCAGCGGGAATCCCGGATGCTGGCGACCTCGTACTCGGGGGTGCTGCCTCCATCACGAGGTCCTGATGGGGGAGGTTCCGCTTGGCGAAGTGGACAAGCCGGTTGTTCAGGGACCAACAAGGACCGATGGAAGACGGGATGCACGCGCAGGGAACGTGGCAGAGTTAAACGATAGGCGACCGGATTGATGACGGCCTCGACTGGGAACGGTCCAAGGTAACGGTGGTCCAGCTTCCTCACCGGCCGAGTGGATGGTAGGTTCCTGGTGGACAGCCAGACCCGATCCCCCACCGATAGTGGAGGCGTATCCCTTCTCGACCGATCGGCGAACCTCTTGTAGTCGGCCTTGGCCTTCTCCAGCTGCCGTCGCACCAACCGATGGATCGCCTGTAACTCCGCCATGAATTCGTTCGCTGCCGGCTCCGGTGAGTCCACAGGAGAAAGGGGGAAAAACCGGGGGTGGTAACCCATGTTGGCCAAGAACGGTGTCATCTGCGTGGAGGTGTGCTGCGAGTTGTTAAAGGCAAACTCGGCTATGGCCAAATAGTCCACCCAATTGTCCTGCTGCAGGTTAACGTAGCAGCGCAGATACTGCTCTAAGATGCCGATGACCTTCTCGGTACCCCCGTCGGTCTGAGGATGATGCGCGGACGAGAGGCAAACCTTAATGTCCAACGCCCGCATCAACTCCTGCCAGAAGCGGGCTGTAAACTGGGCCCCCCTATCGGAGATGACTCTATCAGGAAGGCCGTGCAGCCGGAACACCTGTTGGATGAACATGCGACTAGTGGCGCGAGCTGACGGTAAGCCGCGACAGGGGATGAAGTGCGCCATCTTGGTCAACATGTCCACCACCACAAACACTGTCGTGAAGCCGGAGGATGGAGGTAGATCCGTCAGAAAGTCCATGGACACAGCCCCCCAGGGTCTCTTGGGTGTTGGCAAAGGCTGCAGTAAACCAGGCGGGGCCCCTGTCGCTGACTTGGCCTGCCTGCATGGAACGCAGGAGGTGACATAAGACTGGACATCGTGTCGGACTCGGGGCCACCAGAAGGTATGGGAGACCAGGTTCAGAGTCTTGAACAGACCAAAATGCCCCGCAGCCGGGTTATCATGACACTGGCTGAGGACGAGTCCCCTGAGTGGCCCTCCTGGAACATAGAGCCGGTCACGATAATACAGGAGTCCATCCGTGACCAACCAAGGCGAATCTGGCCCCACCTCTTCCTTCCGCTGAGCCACCCACGCCTCCTGCTGCTGCGCCTCCCGGATCCGAGCCCGTATATCCACCGGCTCCCGCACCGCAGCAAAAGACTCGACGGGGATCACTGTCCTGGGCGGAAGCTTGTCTTCCACTCGGGTGTACTCGGGCTTCCTGGACAGAGCATCCGCTCTCTGGTTGTGCCCGCTTGGTATGTACCGCACTCGGAAGTCAAACCTCGCAAAGAAGAGGGACCACCGGATCTGGCGTTGGTTCAAATTCCGAGCGGTCTGCAGGCTTTCCAGATTCTTGTGGTCCGTCCGGACCTCGATTTGATGCCGCGCCCCCTCCAGATGATGCCTCCAAGCCTCGAACGCCGCCTTGATGGCCAGCAGCTCCTTCTCCCAGATGGTATAGTTGCGCTCCGAGGGATTCAATTTCCGAGAGTGAAACGCGCAAGGGAAAAGGGTACCATTGGGCGTCGCTGCCTGGAGTAACACGGCCCCAATGGCAATGTCGGAGGCGTCCGCCTCCACGACAAACGGCCGTTGCGGGTCAGGATGCTTCAAGATGGGCTCCTTCATGAAGGCGTCCTTCAAAGCTTGGAACGCCTGTTGTTCGGGGGCGTTCCACTGGAACCGAGTCTTCTTCTGCAGGAGCCGGGTGAGGGGGGCTGTCAAGGCAGCGAAGCCAGGGATGAATGTTCGATAGTAGTTGGCAAATCCAAGAAGTCGCTGAACATCCTTCACGCGACGCGGGGGTTGCCAACTCTGCAACGACTCAACTTTACTCGGCTCCATGGCGATGCCCTCAGGAGAAATGCGGTGACCCAGGAAATCGATGGTCACCTGGTAGAACTGGCACTTCTCCAACTTGGCAAACAGCCGATGTTTCCGGAGGCGCTGCAGGACCTGACGGAGATGCTGATGATGCGCTTCACGCGACGGGGAGTAAATCAGGATGTCGTCCAGGTAAATCACGACAAACTGGTCCAACAGATCTCGAAAGATGTCGTTCATAAAATGCTGAAACACAGCGGGGGCGTTGGTCAGGCCAAACGGCATCACCGTGTACTCGAAATGTCCATAGCGAGTACCAAACGCCGTCTTCCACTCATCACCCGGCCGAACCCTGACGAGGTTGTAAGCTCCACGCAGGTCCAGTTTCGTGAAGATCTTAGCCTCCCGGAGTCGGTCCAAGAGCTCGGGGATGAGGGGCAGCGGGTAGCGGTTACGCACCGTGATGGCGTTGAGTTTCCGGTAGTCACAGCAAAGCCGTAACTCGCCCAACTTCTTTTTGACGAAGAGCACGGGCGCAGACACTGGCGAGGACGAGGGCCGGATGAAACCACGAGCCAAATTCTTTGTCAGGAAGTCCCGCAATGCAGCCAACTCGGGCTCCGACATGGAGTACAAACGCCCCACTGGGAGAGGCGCATCAGGGACTAGATCAATGGAGCAGTCGTAGGGCCTGTGCGGGGGTAATTGGTCCGCCTCTGACTCGCTGAACACGTCAGCAAAGTCGGACAGTTCGGGAGGCAAGGAAACCCCTGAGGAACCCTCCACCTGGCCGGCACAGATATGGCGGGTGTGGTCCACGCACTGCAAACTTGGGAAGGTGACCAAGTTCTGAGACCAATAGATCTGTGGATCATGCGCCCGGAGCCACGCCAGACCCAAGACCACGGGGAAGTGCAGATCTGAAGTGATGTAGAACTGAATGGCCTCCACATGGGAACTGATGGCCATACACACGGGTTGTGTGGCGGCCGTAATAGGCCCGGACAGGAGCACTCGACCATCGATGGTCTCCACAAGCATGGGCGGATCCACCGGACACTGGGGAACAGCCCATTTGGCCACGAAGGCCGAGTCCATAAAGTTAGTGGTAGCCCCAGAGTCAATTAAGGCATGGACCAGAATCCCCTCTGGCTTGCCAGGAAGGATCAGACGTGCCTCCAAAATCAAATGCCGTGGAGGTTCACAGGCACCGTCAGAACGGCGTCGCTCGGCGTGGTCGTTGTGGGTCGCCCGATCTATCACACCGTCTAGATCGGGCTCAGGCCGTTTCCCGACAGCAAAGTAGAAGACTTTCTCGGGGCAGGCTTGGTCACTGATGCCCGCTGACGCTTCTTCGGGCAAGAAGCAGCCAAATGTCCAGGGTCCCCACAGTAAAAACACCACCCCCCCGATCGTCGTCTGTCCATTTCCGTCACCGAGAGACGGGACCTGGCGGCACCCAGCTCCATTGGCTCCTCCCTCTGGACTGGGGGCTCACGCACAACAGGAGCGGCAGGGGTCTGTGGGGTGGCACGGCGACTCTTTCGCTGCTGCAGCCGGGCATCGATCCGCAGACAAAGATGGATCAGCCCATTCAGGTCTGAGGGAATGTCCACGCGGGCCAGCTCATCCAACACCTCCTCCGACAAGCCATCCTGGAAGGCATCCACGAGCGCAGCCTCATTCCAGGCGGAATCCTGGCTAAGCAGCCGGAAATCACTGATATAGGCCTGTAGGGGGCGCTGACCCTGCCTCAAAGCTTTCAGGCGTCGGGTGGCGGTCTGCGCCTTAATTGGGTCCTCGTACATGAGGCGCATATGGTCACAAAACCCCCCAAAGTTATCCAACAAAGGGCAAGGCTGTGCCAGCAGAGGCGTGCCCCAACGAGCTGCATCCCCCGACAGAAGGCTCAACACGAATCCCACCTTATCTCGGTCAGTGGGGAAATCAGCTGCTCTCACGCTGATAAAAAGCTGGCATTGTCCCAGGAAGGCAGGAAACAGTTCTGGATTGCCAGCAAATTTATCCGGCATAGCTATCTGACATTTCCTCCTGGGTGGGGGTGCAGCATGTACCTGAGCTTGCAGTTGAGCCACCTGAGCTGCCAGCAAAGTGAGTTGCTGGGTGAGCTGAGCATTCTCGGCAAGAAGCTGCTCCATCGTAGTTGTAAGGGGTGGGAGGCTGAAAGCAAACTGTTCTGAACCAGCCCTCTTCCGGCCTTGTAGTAAGGCAAACCCCTATTCAAACAGAAGAGACTGGAGAGCGTCCAAGGCTGAAAAGCGTTTGCCAAGATTTATTACTCAATTAACAGAACAAGAAACAAAAACACTGGAACTTGAATCCTCAAGCGGAAGGGTTGCTTTCAGCAAACAGCCCCTCCCCAAACACTCCTTTTATTTAGAGTTCAGGGCGTGGTCTCCCTGTGCCTCCTCCCGAGGAGTCCCACAGCCTTTCTTTGTTTGTTCCTGCTCGACTGCCTCCTGCGTCGGGCGTCCTTGAACAGGGCCAGCTGTGGGTCATCATCCTCCGCACTATCGGGCTCACGCAGCTGAGAAGAGGTCCCCGGCTGAGGGCTCTGCAAAGCCTCCAAGCCATCATCAGCCGGTTCGTCTTCCACACCCTCCTCCTCCCCCTCATCTGAGTCATCCGATACATCTGAACCGGCTGCAGGACCCACCGGCTGGCCCTGAGTCATAACACTATCTATCTGTCTGTCTGTCTGTCTGTCTGTCTGTCTGTCTGTCTGTCTGTCTATCTATCTACACTTTCATCTCTCTAATTTAAAACATTCATATAGCCACCCATCTTATATCAAACTCTAGATTGCTCTCAATTAACAATTAAAGCAATACTAATAAAAGCAACATAAAGCATATGTCAATGTTTGCAGCAAATTGTCAAAATGTGAATGCATATAGCAATTAAAACCATAAAGATTAAAAACGTGGCATCAGAGTTAAGCTTTCAGCATTCTCATTAAATCCTATCATCTGTCTCACCCTATCCCAGCGCTTTGGGGAAAATCCAGTGCTTTTTGGAGGGCTGGGAGGATAAAGGACAGCAGAACTTCAGGGGGATGGTCTTCCACAGGGCAGGGGCTGCCTTGGAAAAGGCATACTTACTAGTTCCTATAAGATGGCAATGACTAAGGGAAGGAACTAGGAGTGTACATCCCCTCCCCCAATCTGATCTAGCAGTATGGATAAATGTTCTTAAAGGAAAGACAGTCCTGCAGATAACCTGACCCTATGTGGTATAATCTTATGTGAAGAATACCCAAAATACCTTTGGAAGTCCAAGGGAACAAGAGTGGACTGGCCTAGATAGCCATTCTTTGTTAATAAGCTGTTTGCCAAAAGTGGCTTGATGCCAATCTGTCCTTACCTACTGAAATTGCATACCTTCCCCTGAAATGCACAATGACACAGCTAAAGCTGTGGTGGATTAATCTCCTAATGAAAGCCTACAGTTTTCGTGGTGATATATTTGACCAAGACAGCACATGAAATTAGAGGTTGTTTTAACAGAATGCTCTGTATTTGTTGCCTTTTTATCATGCCATGTCTCAGAATAGCTTTTGGCTAACAATCCACTTAGCCTTCACCTCCAGCTACCTTAATGTTTAAATATCTTCAATTTACTTCCATTTAAGCCTAATTTATGGGGAAGCTGTGCAGTTGCTTGCCAAGCATTGAACTAGATGGAGATGTTCTTGCTGTCTCTCCCCTTTAATCCTGAATCCAGTAGGCTCTCAATCGTAACTTTATCTTCCCCTCACCAGTCTCAGGCCTATTAAAGTTAATTACCTTTATATATATAGTATTACCATTCAGCTAATGAAAAATAGTTGTCTTCCAAGGTAACATGTTATAAGGATTGCTTTTTGTATAACCACAGTAACCTTTTGTTTCTTTAAGCCTGCCTGCCTATCTTCCCCCAACTGTAACTACTATCCATATACATTAATTTTGCACAAAGAGGAGGAAGAGAAATCGAGAGGAGAGAGACATTTAAGGGAGAGAAATGGCAGGTCAAGAATAAGAAAAACATCCCTTAAGAAATGGGTAGGATTCACTCTAATAAATTATCAAGTAGCAGGAAAGCATTGTTCTATAAATGAGGTGGGATGGAAGTTAGCATCATTTGGAAAAAAGCCAATAAAAGAACTTTAATTTATCATCACAGACAATTATGGAATACATTGAATGTTTTAGCAACATATTGTATGCCACCTCCTCACCCGGCTTCCCTATTAGCAATATAAACACAGAGAATATTCAGACATGCATCAACTTAGAAGCAGTCACATTTCGGAAGTGCATTTTCCATCTTGGCCACAGAGATGCTCTGCAAGGTTGTGAAGAGGGAAAGCACAACATTCCCACTTAAGCCTTAACTAGCTGGTGTTGCATCACTGCAACTCCTGGTCTCTCTCCGTAGTATTTTTGGAAAAGTAACAGCATTTAATTTACTAGATTTTCAACTTTATCCCTAGGTTTTTACTTTAATAACCAAATGTTTATGGAATGAGGACTCCTTTGGGCTAGCTTAGAGAATAAATATATGAACTCCATTGGCTCAACTTGTAGCAATCAGAGGCAGTCTTTTCCAGTTTTGAAAGTTGTTATTAAGGGGCTACTAGCTAATTTTTCAACTGAAATAATATGAGAAACTAAAATTTTGGAACAATCCTAATTTGAATATTGCAGGGAAAATGTTTTACTGAAAATCCTGGATAAGCAAGGTATAAATACTTTAAATCAATTGATTGATACTGATTTTCAATTTAACTGATCTGAACCATTCATTAGCAGTATACTCAGATGTTTTAGCAGCTTCGGAGGGTATGTTTGAAGCAAAACCAATGCTTTACACAAAATTTAAAAAATGAAGGTGCTATTAATATTGATAAAATGTAATACATGGAATGAGGAATTGTAATGAGCCTTGGTGGAGCAGTGGGCTAATGCCTCCTTAAGTAACACCAGCTGCCTGCAATTAGTGCAGGTTCACATCCCACCAGGCTCAAGGTTGACTCAGCCTTCCATCCTTCCGAGGTAGGTAAAATGAGGACCCAGATTGTTGGGGGCAATTAAGCTGACTTTGTAATAATGCCGCTTGGGGGGTGTATGAAAGCCCTAATAAGCAGGCATATACATAGAATGAAGGCTACTGCTAAGCTTGTAAGCTGCCCTGAGTCTTCGGAGAATTAAAATGGAATAAAAATAAATAAAAATAAAAATAACGTCCTCTTATCATTTTTAAGAGTCATTAACTTAAATGTGAAAGTGTAAGGAACACTTAATACAAAGTTATTGGGATTCTTATAATAGAAGAAGAGGCTAAATATGATATTACTGCTGGTGATAGTGTACCAGCCATATAACAGGAACACAAAATCATCCAAGGTAAGACTTAACCTTAGTCATGATAAGAGAATTGCTACTTAAAAACCCCAGTGGGACAAGTTCTCTTCTGAAATCTTCCTATGGATTTTAGTGGAAGAGGGAGAAGCCAAGGAGTCTGCAAACCAAACAAAGATGATTTTACAATGCAAAAAAGAACATTTATGCAACCCATTCCCTACTTCACCACTAAATAGTTGAGCAAGAGCATCGCATTTCTCCATAATAAATTATCCAAAATTTTCTGTGCCTTTCAAACAATTTCTAAAGCAAATTCTCCAGATTGAATGAATGGTAGAAAAAAAAATGCAGGACAGTTTATCTATCAATTATCAGAAATTGGATACAAGTTCAGTTTTTAGAATGATGAAAAAACCGTATTATTGTTTAAGTGTTTTTTTAAAAAAACTTCTATTCTACATAATGATGAATACGAGTTTTCTTTTTCATAGTTGCCACCACCATTCCAGCTGTGTATTCTGAAAATCCACATTGCATGAAACTTTATATGTTTTACAAATGTTTGTGCAAAAGTACCACAACAAGGTCAACTGTTGTTTGTGTTCATTTGATCACTTTCAGTTAAAATGTTTGAGCTCCATTTTGTTTTTCAACAACAGAAATGTCTCCGTTTTCAAAAATTGTACACCAACAGTAACAAGTAATTTAGCAATTTAAAAAAAAACATGCTGTGGAAATGAATGTATAATTTATAAAAGGGGTAGTGGAATCACTTATGTTTTTAGCTATTGCCATTTTGTTCAGTGTTTCTAGTTCAGCCAGAAACATAAAACAAAAGAAAAGCAAGTTTTTCTTGCTACAAACAATTCATTAATTTAAAAAGATGCTCTGTGCACATTCCAGTTACGTATGTGTCATGTAAACTGAAAGCGAAGCAAAGAGAGTTGCTTTCCAGTTCCCATTTGGATTCTGTTGTTGATTGTGGGCTGTACTAGACACTGGGGATTAAAAGCAACTGTCATGCAGATGTTAGTGGATGCAACAGTAGACCATAAAGTTCTTCCTATAACAGGGATCTGCAACCTTGACAACTTTAAGACTTGCAGACTTTAGCTCCCAGAATTCCTCAGCCAGCTATACTGGCTGAGGAATTCTGGGAGCTGAAGTCCAGAAATCTTAATGTTGTCAAGGTTACAAACCCCTGCCCTATACCAATGCCATAGAATTACATATTCCATTTATTAAAATAAATATTTATATTTCTGGAGCATTAACTTTGGATTATTCTGTAGTAGCAAAGAAAATTAGACATTTTATGCTTTCCTTTTGAGGGCTGTCTAATAGTTTGGAGTGGCCTATAAATCTAATAAATCAATTATTAAAGTATCCTTAGAAAGTAAAAATGGAAAGCTGTTGCTATTTTGTTGGATGTGTCCCCATCCACTTAGAAACAAGACAGAAGTAAGCCAGGGAAATAGACAGCATGTTGGACAGCTACATAAGGTTGGAGATAGCAGCATCAACATCTTGTGTTAGGATGAAGGCATCAAGAGCCCATGGTGGCACAGTGGTTAGAATGCAGTATTACAGGCTAATTCTGCTGACTGCCAATTGCCAGCAGTTCGACAGTTTGAATGTCACCAAGGCTCAAGATTGACTCATCCTTCCATCCTTCCAAGGTTTGTACAATGAAGACCCAGATTGTTGGGGACAATATGCTGATTCTGTAAACCATTAAAGAGAGGACTGTAAAGCACTATGAAGTGGTATATAACTCTAAATGCTATTGCTCAGTGCTATTGCTTTCTTGGCAATGTCCACCCCAGTAGCCATTTTTGTAATAGGATTGTTCCTTATCGTACTCTCAGAATTTCAAATGTGGCCATCCTCTAGGACTCTTGCTTTATAGATTGTGACCTTGGAATGTGTCCTTGATGTTTATAGTCCATTCAATGGATACACGTGTAAATTAGAAATAAAATTATTTTAGAATACTGTCCTCTTCAAAGAAAACTGACCCAGGAAGCTATCTATAGCATAACCTATAGAAGTTTCTATAGCATGCAACATAAGGAAATAAAAACCTAGATATTGTTCTGAATGCTTTGCAGGTGTGGGGGGTGGTATTCAGATTTAGGAAGAATTGAACCAGGAGGAATCATTGGGACATTGTTAATACAAATGATTTTTGAGTTTGGGGTAAGACACCTGTAGTAAATGGACACGCAGACCTATACCCACATGCACTGACTCCCAGGCTCTATCATTCTCAGGGTTTGAATCTTTCCACAGGCATGGACTTTGGCACATAAACAAAGCCTCAAAAGAGAAGCTTCTTTTTTTTTCTTAAAACAACAACAACAAGAGTGCATGATAGAAACAAAAATATACTTGAGTGAAGAAAAGAGGGAAGTAGCAGCCTCCTGGTCCCCTGATAAAAGGAAATCGACTAAAGGCTGTAGAAAGTCTAGGAAAACAAACAGGGGATTTTCGTTTCTGGTAGCAGGTCATCCTTAGAAGTAGGCAATAAGTCTACCTAGGAATCATGCATTGTTTAATTTCTGTTATAACAAGAAAACTTTTTATTTGTAGTACTAGAACCAACCATTCCTCTACAAATATTCATTGACTTTATTATAACATTTTCACCACCATGAATGTTCTCAGTTGAAAACTGAACTTCTCTAAGTCAATCTCGCCTTTGGCAGTCAAGAACTGCTCTTGGCTTTTGTATTTGCAGAGTGTAGCCATGCCCCAAACTGATTTCTTTTCCACTTTTCTCTGGCTTTGACTCCCTTTTTTTGTGGATTTTCTTTTTGTATCCCATTGCCTGCAAAATCTTCTTTGGTTATACCAAAGCCTAAAGTGTCTGTTTCCATCATGCTTGCACTTGCCCCTTTTCATGCTGCTATGGCTAAAATGTGAAATGTTTAAGATATCAATGGGGTTAAAGGTCAAGTTCATACTTGATTTCTTCTGAGATAGGAACACATGTTCCATTGGAGCCCACTGATTCTCTACAGAGGGAGAATTTGTGCTGCTGTCTGGTGGCCATTTCTTCTCTGATCCTTGTGGTGACTGATGTCTTTAAAATGGCCCTTTCATGGATGATTGATGAGATGCCTTTACTTCAGATGGGAAATCAAAGCTAAACTTCTGCATATAAAGTGCAGCAGTTAAAATAAGTCTATTCGCTCAGAGTTAAGTTTCTGTATTTTGTTAAGTACGCCTTGCAGATATGCTAAATTACTCATTGCTTTCTGAACCGTCATGGTCTGTGCTTTTTCCTTCTTTTAATAGTTCTGATAAATGTTCCTTCTACTATATGCATGGAAAAGTATGTATATCATTTTTCAAAGGATTCTCTTTTCATGCCATGCAGTAAAGATCCTCCCACCCACCGAGAAGGAAGTCATTGCTGTACAGAAGCCGTGCACTTTAAACTAGCCACTAGTCTAGATTGTCTTGCTTAAAATAGGGCATATTTATGACTAACAGATTATTCATCCTATTAGTTAAATGAAACTTTCAGGAAGAAATTCACTATATCCCTGAATTCCAGGTGCAAGGGCAATCTCAAATAGTTATCTGGCTGCAGATAGAAACAGAGTAAGTGATTATATGGAATTCAATTTGTTCCATCAAGTTCTTTTATTTTAATGAAAACTAGAATGGCGAGTGGTTAAACTGTTGGATTGAATCTGAAGGAGATGTCAAATAGATTACCTTGAACTCCATGTAGGTAAGGTGGGAGATATGTATAACAAATAAATAAATGTGAAAAGATAGCAAAATATGCAATAGCAAATATGACAGCTGGATCATGATGGAGCAACATTCAAGGTTAAAAAAAGAACTTTAGTGCATTGCATCTGTGTAAAAACAAACAAACAAAAAAAAACCAACAGGCTCAGCCTCCAATTTCTTTGAAAGAGCTGCAAAAGGCCCCTGACTGCAAAATTGGTGGTCAGTGCTGATAGCATAAGGCCTGATAAAACAAAAAATATCACTTTGTATAAATCTGCTATTTCTTAAATTCTTTTCATTTCAGGGAAGGATGAAATATAGGCGTAGAATCCAACCACAAGGTTCCCAGGTAGAAAGTCCCAGATTCAGAATCAGATACCTTTAAATTTTGATTGAGAAAGGATGTTGTATAAAGTGAAAGTGAAGATCACTTTCCTCCAGGAGCAAACAGAGATTTGAGGCGGCGGCAGGGGTGGGGGGTGGGGGGGGCGGAGAGGTTTGAATTGGAATGGGCTTTTGAGTGGCCTACAAAATTCTGCATTCCAAGGACAGAAGCCAGAGCTGCTTTAAGTATTTATTTTGAAACAAATTTATTCAATATAGTATTATGATTATATATTTAATTATTTGTTTCTCTGGCCATTTCATTTCATTTAAATTTATTTAAATTTAAAAAATTACAACTCAAAGCAGTTTTGGAAGGCCTCTGAACTACTCTCAAATCTTGTGGGCCCTGAAACCTGAAATCATATATGAAGATAGTAGTTGGTACATCAAATCTTTGATGCTTTCCTGAGTTGAAGCATTTCCAGATCTTAGAAAATGCTGAATTACCGTATTTTCCGGCGTATAAGACGACCCGGCGTATAAGATGACCCCTGACTTTTGAGAAGATTTTCAAGATTTTTCATCTTATACGCCGGAAAATACTTACATGCCAGTTGCCAAGTGTCCGACACAAGCCCGATTCAGATTCAGCCCCGTCTAATGCAAATGGTGCAAAGCTACACGCTCTTCCAGGCCAGACTCTGCAAACAGCACGCCAGAAGCCGCAACCACTGTGGGAACTCTGAGTCCCCGCCTTTCGGCAGCCTGCACAGCCAAGCGCGATTTGGCTTTGAGATAGCATTTGCAGACGGAGCAGCCGCCGCATCTGGAGCCAAGCCCCGCCCAGGAGACGGTTGGCCAAGCGGGCCCGGAAGACGCACTAGAGAGCCGGGCTTGGGGCGGCCATGCCGAGGCCTGCTGGTGAGGGCCGCTGCATGGTCTGCAGGCAAGAGGGGTGCCAAGTACCACTGTTCCGCACTCCGTGACCAGGCAAGCGATTCTTCCAGTCGGCGCGGGTCAGGCGGTACCTCAGCAGGAGCAAAGGTGCTCCCTTCCTACTGTCGAGCAGCGCGCCTCTGGGGACCGCCTGCCCCTCCTCTTTTCGGGGACCTGACAACCAGCATTGGAAGCGCCAGCATGGCCAGTCTTACAGAAAGCAACGGCGGCGGCTGCAGTAGCCACCTCAGGAGCTGACAAGAGTTTGCCCTCCATCACCCGTTTGCCATCGGCCGCTTAACCACGGGTCACCATCACCTACCTCCATTCACCCAGTGATCCCGCGGTCCAGCAGAAAAGATCAGAGAGGTGAATAGTATTTTCCGGCGTATAAGAAGACCCGGCGTATAAGACGACCCCCAACTTTTGAGACGATTTTCATGGGTTAAAAAGTTGTCTTATACGCCGGAAAATACGGTATTAGTTGAACAGACTGTGAAGAGTGGGATAAAGGTAGAGACAATTGCCTATAAGTACACTAACCCAAACTATAGCAGACCTTTTGTTTTCCATTTACACACTCATTGCCCTTATTGTCATGAAGTCCCACTTGGTACTCCCCTCCCTTGTGAAAATGCTCTGCCATAGGTGGAAGGCTGATTTTTAAACCCAGGCCTAACACCTATAATATCCTTGGTGCCAAATGACTCTTGTTTGCTCTTTAAAGGCCTCTTGATACTGTTTGCAGTGTTCTGCTTATTTATGCAGAAAGGTTTCGTTGCCATATTTTTACCTAGTCAAATAAAGCAATTTGTGTTCCTCAGATTGGGAAAGGGGTACATAGGCTGCATTTACACAACTCAAGTTATTTTAATAGCAGCCCAAGCCTTGTTCACTGAAAACATGTTTGCTGACCATGTTAACTATTGTTTTGCTTTCTCTTCTGCCAGGAAGAGCAGGAGGCTCCCTAACATCCCACAATCTTCCTTGCTTTGCGGCTGTTTTTCTCTCCAAGATAACAACTATTCTTTCGGACACTCTGAGAAATGATTTATCTTTCTGTTCTGCACTTTGATTTTCTTCCTTTGGGGAGCAATGTCTTTGTTCCTCTGGTATTGTTGTTCCGCTTTCAAGCCCCGTGCAGGGGGTCAACTTTCTTTTTGTTAAGAAAGTACATAAATCATATTTTGCTGCTCTTCTCTAAATTTTTTCCACTTGGCTTAGCAAATATTTTATCCTTCCTTAGTATGTTCTCAAAGCATTTTCCAGTCATTATAGCTTAATTGAAACAGCCAGTTTAATTGGGATAAAGATATATTTATTTTCTCACACAATCTCATAAGACACTTCACTCAGAAAAAAGCACAAGATTGCTTGCTCTTTGTTAAAGTGCAATAGTAATAAGGAGAGTTCGAACAGGATCCAGAACTAATGTTCAGCTTTGGGGGGATGGAGGGATAATACATTGGCAATTTCCATTGTCTGGGTTCCATCTGGGGTTTTTTAGGGTGTTAATAAGCCTTTGCACAGATATTGGATTATTGGGATTTTTCTGAAAGCAATTGTTTATGCCATTAAACAAACATTCAAAAGCAAAAACTCAGTAGTCATTGGATAAGAGGTCAGCTAGTCTCATGGATTGGTATCTAGAACAAGAACAGAAAATTGCTAGAAATAAAAGTATAATTTTCAAATTGGACCATTAAAGTGGATGTCCCTGGGCTGATGTTAGGATTAGTATTTTTTTAATGATCTAGAGGTTGGAATGAACAATGAGATGGTCAGCTTTGCTGATCCAGGTTACTTAAATGCATAAACATAACTGCAGAATTTGAGGTCATTTATGAAAAACTGATTTGCTAAACAAAACAAAAGAACAACAAACCAAGACAGAATAATATCTGAATATAAACAACCTCGATGGGGGATAAACCATGGCAAACATGGGTGATAGTTGCATTGAAAGAGAGATTTCTCCAATCAATAGACAGCTACTAGGAAAGAAGGAAAAATAGAATAAGTGTTTAAAATATCTTCCATGAATGTAGGGCTCAATGTTACTCACTCCATAGCACAGAAGCTGGCATTGTGGTGCCATGTTGGCTAATGACCTTGTGGTCTCCTCCTTTAATCTGTATCAGGCTTGCTGTCCATCACTAACTTTATTGTTTGTTCTAGATTTTTTTAATTGGAAGCTGGATGCTAAATTGGAAGCTGGATGCTGCAAAAGAAAACAGCAGCTGTTAACATCATATTTGTGCTCAAGAATCCCTCTGGATGCCATAGAGATCTCCTAGGCTTTCTTAAGCAAACAAATATTATGGATGGCTGCAACCCAGTATTATATTTGGGCGGGTGCCCATCTGCCCAGGAAAAAGACAGATGTAAGCTGTAATGGTCGGGAGCATTGGGAGCTAGAGTTGAACTGGATATGGCCAGAGTGGATGGTGGGACGTTCATCACCACTTTGAAAAGTGCCCCCCCATAACAGCCATTTCATTTAACCCACCAAATGATGTTAACTAGATTTTTAAAAAATGTGCCAGTGCCTTAAAGAGTATGATTCTTAAGTAACTGGCTGGTAGCAACTGCAGTATTAGTAATAATACTGTGAAATGTACTTGATATTCAGAGCACTTTATGTACATTATCTACGTAAATTCTGTAATAATCTACAGGTAGTCTTCGATTTATGACTATAATTGAGCCCTGAATTTGGTTGTGGTTTGCTATGGTTGTTAAGCAACCAGCAGATGACTTGACTTGATTCTACAACTATTTTTATAATGGTCATTAAGTGAATTTCATGGTTGTTAAATGAAGCATGTGGTTGATAAGCAAATCCAGTATATCCAATCAGCCAGAAAATGGAAAAAAACTGCTGTAAATTGTGATGATGTGACAGTGAGCTTCCACATCCTGTTTTAAATGCGAGTCGGTTGCTAAGCTCCCAAATGTGATCATGTGACTACAGTGATGTGTGTGTCAGTCATAATTCTGAAATCGATTGTAAGCAGCTTTTTGAAGTCTGTCATAACTTCAAATCATCAAGTGCCTGGTCATTAACTGAGGACTATATAAATTAAATAAATAAATAAATAATAAATATCTGGAGTGAGTAAAATCAATATAATATTTCACTTTATAGAAAGAGATTTTTTTTCTCTGTATGTTAACTGAGGTTAACTGAGGTTAGAATAACTTCCAGAGAGCTAGGTTTCTGCAGTTCTTTCTATTCCAAATGAAAACGACCACATTACATTGCTTTATTATTAATGTTAGCATTAGTATGAGAATTACATGTAATTATTTTTAAAGTCTTCCTTTAAAAGTACTTAAAATTTTGTGACAACAGGTAAGCTGCAAGCAGTGTTCTTTTGAGAACCTCACTTTTCATGTCTAAGCAAATTCAATTATTACATTGCCATGGATCTTTAGGCATTAGTAAAGCACCTGCAACTCTATTCATATCTCTTGAAAGGAATAAAAGAAACAGATTTTAGCACATTAGAAGTAACTCTGTGACTTATCAGCAAAATAAAATTCTGAAGGGCATGGAGCGCACTTTGATAAGAAGGAAGATGAGGAAAGAGCCTAATAGCTTTATGTGAAGTAGAAATAAATCAATATTTTAGAAACCTTGAAAAGGAACACAAGAGGTAGGTAAGAGATTGTTGGAAGTAGATAACAATTTGCTTAAGCATAGAAGTTGTGGGTACCTAACTATGCAGTCTAAACCTTGGGAGATCAGTCTTAGCACAGCCCGAGATGGTGGTTCTTGATGACTTTGTGAGATGGAATTATGGGTGCTGATATCCAGCTCTTCAGCCTGGGGGAATGGCATCTAGATTAGAGAAGGACCATCAATGTAGCTATAGATCAGTCTTCTTGATAATAGGAATGCATATTTTATCTCCTGGCTGCCTGAGTTTCACCAGGGAAGGCAGACAAGGTCAAGGATGATACCTTCAAGTAATTCTGCTCCTATATACCTTTTGAAGATAATAACAGAATAAGACAGTTGGAAGGGACATTTGAGATCTTCTATTCCAACCCCCTGCTCAAGCAAGAAAAACTATATTAGAAATGTCAAACTCACGACGTCATGTAACGTCGTGCAAAGTAGCAGAGCCTTTTCTCCATTGCCAGCAATGAGGTAAGCGTGGTTTCCTGATGACGTGTCCAGCCAGCGGGCTGGCAGTTTGACACCCCTGCCCTATACCATTTCAGACATACTGTATAGTTTTCCAATCTCTTCTTAAAAACCTCCATTGTTGGAGCACCCACAACCTCTGAAGGCAAGCCATTCAACAGATTAATTGTTCTCACTGTCAGGAAATTTCTCCTTAGTTCTAGGTTGTTCTCTCCTTGATTAGTTTGCAGAATAGGTCACCCCATTCTTTGTGGCAGCCCCTTAGATATTGGAACAGTGCTGTCATGTCACCCCTAGCCCTTCTTTTAATTAAGGTACACATACTAATTCCTGCAACCATTCTTCATATGTTTTAGCTTCCAATCAGCTATGTATATCAAGGTGACCAAAACTGTATGCAATATTCTAAGTGTGGTCTTACCAAGGCATTATAAAATAGTATTTACATTGTTGTGGTCTTGATTCTATCCCTCTGTTAATGCAGCTAGGACTGCTCTGGCTTTTTTGGCAGCTGGAGGCTCATATTTAAGTGATTGTCCACTAGGACTGCAAGATTCCTGTCACAATTATTACTGTTGAGCTTCAAACTGAACCCCCCTATTCAAGAAGATATCCTATTTGGATAATAAAAATATAGTATTCTAGCGGTGGCTCAGTGGGTTAAGACGCTGAGCTTGTTGATCAGAAGGTCGGCAGTTTGGCGGGTCGAATCCCGAGTGCCGCGTAACAGAGTGAGCGCCTGTTACTCGTCCCAGCTTCTGCCCACCTAGCAGTTCGAAAGCACGTAAAAATGCAAGTAGAAAAATAGGGACCACTCCGGTGGGAAGGTAACAGCGTTCCGTGCGCCTTTGGCGTCTAGTCATGCCGGCCACATGACCACGGAGACGTCCTCAGACAAACGCTGGCTCTTCGGCTATGAAACGGAGATGAGCACCGGCCCCTAGAGTCGGAAACGACTAGCACGCATGTGCGGGGGAACCTTTACCTTTACCTTTAGTTCACACATCATGGTAGCTAAAACTTTGTAATAAATTATATGATTTATACAACATATGTGGCTATATGCTTTTACTCCCAGTTATGAAATGGAGTTTGGTTGGGAGATACTTACTTTCATTCCATGTATCTTATTGTCTATCTTTTAAGAAGAACTAATACCGCAGAGTCATTAAAACAACTAACAACACTTCTGGACTTTTTCATTTTCTTTGAATGAGCAAAAACAAGTTGTCTGCAAATAGACTTTTTTGGGCAGAGAGTTAAAATTTGTATCCTATCAGCAACCTTGGTTGCCATGTAGATATCAAAGAGGCTAATTGGGGTTATGTTGAATTCTTGAGATCTCATTCACTAAATGTATTCTCAAAATGTGTTTTGTGACAGAGGAGGCAACATTTTTCCCCTTCAAAGGCTCCAGGTCTGGGTTAAACTGCTGCTGACTGCCTGATGGTGAAGCTAAATGGAGCAATAGGTCAGGCAACAATCAAAGGTAGCTGTAGAATCCCATCCTCGAACACCTCTTTTTTATGCTGTTTGTATACTTTTCCTTCTTTCCCCTAACTGGCAGGCTACTTTTAGATTTTGCCAGAAGTCTGCATTGAATATCTGCAGAGGTTTTATATAAATGAACCAAACCAAAAGCCTTTAAAATTAAAATTATGTCCCTAGGGCCATAGATTGTCATCAGCCTTGGTTTGAGTTGGAAGTGTAGTGGGACTCCAATTCCAGAGTTCCTAAAATAAGTGGATTTTCTGCACCATTTTCAGCCAGATTTCAGGTCTAGGTTGGAGTTAGAACTTGCAATGTTCATTCTGGTGGATGACCTCTGTCATGACTTGGATGTGCCTCTCTTTCTTGATACTTTTACAGCTTGGCGTCTCTCTGGACTAAGTGTGAGAACAGGTATCAAGAGTTCTGCTCCATTCTGAAAAGGTGATGCCATTCAGTGGGAAAAGGAGATGTCATCCAGGTGGATTGTTCATTGTGCAGTGCCACAAAGTACATTGGTTTTTTCCCCTTCTATTCAACATGTACATGAAGTCACTGGGAAGAATCATCTGTTAATTTGGATGCAACCATCAGTATGCTGATGGTAACCAAGAATGAGGGATGTGGTAGAAGTCTGGATGGAAAGACACATGCTGAAATTGAATCCTTGAAACACAAAGGGGCTGTTTATTCAGAAACCATCTGCACATTCTACTCCAGAGACAACTTAGGATAGGAAAGCATTCCTCAAAAGAGCAAATTGTGTGACTCAAGTATTATGAGACTTTTATACTCACAGTTACAGCTAGATAGGCATGTGTGACTGGCAGAGTTATCCAGCTTCTGCTGGTGTATCACATCTCCTTTACTATTGCATGAAGCCCTTTGGACCTAGTACCTCTTAAAGTAACTAATATAACACTATATATAGGGGACTGCAAAGAAATTTCAGTTGGTTTCTATAACTGAATTCAGCTGACTTATGGCAGAAGAGAATTGCCAGTGTTCTACAAGATCAGTTTTGTGGATGCTACATTGACTTTTACTAGACTTATGAATATGATTCAAACTGCTGGGTTTGACCAATAACACCTTTAATAGATTAGAATGTAGCAACTTGCAGGAAGGTCTGATTTAGACAGAAATTAATCCATTTGGTTCATTCATTGTGAATGGGGATGCTAAAACTTTCTCATGTGAGATCAGGGGAGGAGGGCAAGGCCACAGAGATTTTCTGTATAACTACCACTATTGTGGAATAGTTGATCATGATGGTGTCTTGCTAATAGTATTTTGGAAGGGATTCAGAATGGAGCTTTACCTCATGACACTCAATTTATGATGATTCAAAGAGAGAGATTGTTTATATATATCCTGGGTTAGAGTTGTGCAAAATAGTTTTTACGGTCTTAACAATTTTATATTTCCATTTTTTGTAGACAGCCAGAAACTTTTGTGGAGTTGTCAATAAATAAACTAGTCAGCCAGCCTTGTTTTCATCTCTTGATACGTAGCTACTACCAGGAACATGGTGTCCAGTTTTCTCTTTTCCAGCAGCAGCCTTTCAGCCATTAATGTTTAAAACCAAAACAAGCCTACAAGTTGTGAATCTTAGAATAACTAAAAAGGTACAGGAGGATTTTACTCTGCTAGTCATTGCCAACTATAGGGGGCAGTACTCATCTCTGTTTCAAGGCCATTGAGCCAGCAGTGTCCAAAGACATTTCTGTAGTCATGTGGCCAGTGTGACATCATGGAGTGCTGTTAACTTTCCACCAAAGTGTACCTACTTCTTGCATTTGTTTGCCTTCAAACTGCTAGGTTGGCAGGAGCTGGGGCAAGGACAGGAGCTCACCCCATCACATGGAGCTCGGGTCTTGAACCTGGGCTGCTGGCTTTCCAACCAATAAATCCAGCGTCTTAACCTCTAAGCCACTACACCACCCTTAGAATTCTAGCAATACTGAAATTCCACCGAGTAGGGCCGCATGTGGGTTGTAATATAACATTTCTGAAAATGTTCTTTTTTTCACTTGCCTTATGAAATAGAAACATTTACAAACTGTTTTTGAAGATTCTCCATATTTTTTTTCCTGACAACAGCCAGTTTTCCCTGTAACACTTCAAAATGACTAATAAATGCTTAACACAGTTCCTCAGCACAGGAAGGATGCCTTTCCTTGTTTGTATTGGCAATAACATTGTAAACATTTCTGAATTTTCCACCTAGCATGTTATACTTCTGTTACTGCTGATTGCAAGCCTCACTTGGTTAAGTGCACAGCCAGATGGCCTTAAAATGCTATCCATCAGTCCTTGAGTCAACAAAAAAAGGATGCAAGTATAAAAATTGAGGTCCTGTCCTGCCCTATTTTGCCTTCATAATGAGGTCTGTGATTGGTGCTGTCAACTGTTTCAGTGCAGGATAAGTGAAATAAAGAGATTGGTAGATTTATCTGGCTTCATTTCCCCTCCCACCAAACGGTCTTCAAGGGAAACCCCATATAGAGTGCATTGCAGTAGTCAAGCTACGAGGCAATTGGGGCATGAGTGATTGTCTGAAGGGTCTCTTGATCACATGGAGCTGTGCAAAATCATTTCTGGTTACAGCTACCACTTGCTCATGGAACAGGAGCTGTGAATCCAGGAAGACACCCAAGTTGTGTACCACCCTTCAGTGGAGAAGTGCCACCCTATCCAAAGTTAAAGATAAAATATCCTCAGATCAGGACATACAAACATCCACAGCCATTCGGTCTTGGTAGGATTGAGTTGGAGACAGTTCTTCCCCATCCAAACCTATCCAGACTTCAGGCATGGTGGCAGAACTTCAACAGCTTCATTTGGAGTCCAGAGTTGAAAGATATAATTGGGTATTACCTATGATACCAAATCACAAATGGTGGATGACCTCATCCAGTGATTTTGTGTAAATGTTGAAAAGTAAGGGAAAGAGGATGGCCCCTGAGTAAGGAATGAGGACTGTCATAAAATTGTGCCCCCAACCTCCAACTCATGCAGCCAACTCAGAAAGATACCTTGGTTGTTGATACTGAAAGCTGCTGAGAGGTCAAGGAGCACAAAATAAATGCACCACTTGCTATCCCAGCTCTGTCACAGGTCATTTACAAATATGACAGACCTCTATCAGTACTAAACCCCAAATGCTCAAGTTAGTATTGATTTGTTCTAGCCATGACATTTGGATAATAGCAATATTTTTTATTTTTTAAGTTTTTTTGCAAAATGAAAAAAACAAATTCAAAAAAGGAGAATCTAATGACAAAAACAGATCCATGTATACGCATATAACCTTCCAATTTTATAAATACCACGTCTGTATTCCTATCCAAAATGGAATTTGCACAGAGCTGCTATTAGATTCTAGTAGATTAAAAAGTAATATAATATATTATTGAGCCCTGGTGGCACAATGGTTAAAGTGCAATATTGAAAGCCCAATCTGTCCACAGCTTGGAGTTCAGTCCTGAAGGGGCTCAAGTTGACTCATATCCTTCAAAGGTTAGTAAAAAGAGGAGCCAGATTGTTGGGACCAATATGCAAATAATGTTTGTACTTTGTAAACTGCCCAGAGAGTGTTGTAAAGCACTATGAGGCGGTATATAAGCCTAAATGCTATTGCTATTATAATATTGTTGATAGTATATTTCTGGTATCATTCATTATTGTCTTTTCTAAGCTCTTCATCATCACTATTCAGTTAGAGAACTTTTTTAAACTTTTAAATACTGCTGATCCAATGAAAGGTTTAACAATTGGAATTTATTCAGTTTCTTATTTTTCATCAGTTTATACATTTTAGCAAAAACAGAGTACAAAACAATAGCACAGTTCATTAGAAAAGATTATTAACTGATTTTCTTAGTACCTTTGAAATCTTTTAGTTGAAAGTGCAGTCTAATTTGGGAACTGCCACCAAAGGTCATGATAGGTACCAATTTGTCAAAAAAAGATTTTTATTGCATAGTTTTTGAGAATTGAAATGCCACGTTTGCATAATCTTGATAGTATATTCTTGGTTACTCATGAAATAGACTTAAATGAATTTTATCCTACAAAGAGTTCTAGTGAGATTCATCATCTTCAAATACTTTCTTATGTGACAGACTTTATTAAGACTTCCAAGATAACCTGTAATACTTAACATAAGAATTTTAGTTGACATTGATGAGATTCCATGCTAATAAATGAAGTATATGCACACTTTTCTTCAAATGTTGCTAATGGTCTTTTCTGATTGGATTTAGATATCTTTTGAAAAAAATGACTGAATGTGACATAACTGAAAACATGCTGATGCATGATAATTTCTTTTGCAAAATATAGTAGTAATATTTAATATTTCCACCTCTACAGTACTTCTGTAATAGTAGAAAATCCTGAATCTTCCTGTTTCTTAAAGTGCTTAAAAATAAGTGATTTAACAATGAGAGAAGATGAAAAAAGTAAGGAACTAAACATTATGTTTACCTTTTCCAATCTTCTAAAGGTACATTTAAATATGGATTTGAAATATTAGATATTCATTTCTTATTGATAGGAAGGATAGTACCATTCTCACTAAGATGAAATCTAGTATTAACTCAGTTTGTATCCATTGAATTTTGGCAATTTGAATAACGAAATAAAGGGGAGAATAATTCTATTGCAGCACATTCTTATTTTACAGATATTTTAATGCCTGGAAAATACATTGAAAAAACTTTTAATCATGTATTCATATTATCTGAGAGCCTCTAAAAATATGAAGAATGAAGTCTGACTATCAACGCTGCTAACATTGGATGTTTTTGCATTGACAACAGATGGAAATGTAGCCATTTTTTCCTTTAGATCAGGGGTGTCAAACTCAATTTCATTGAGGGCCGCATCAGCATTGCGGTTTTCCTCAAGGGGCCGGGTGGGTATGGGTGGGCGTGGCCTACTGGGTGGGCGTGGCTAGAGTGCATATGGCCTACTGGGTGGGCGTGGCCAGCTCTACCTCGTTCGCATCAAGGGTGCCTATGGGGGCCTGGGCAGGAGTGGGACAGATCTGAGGGTCTCTGGCAGAAGGAGGGTCTCTGGGCCGGGGCCAAGGCAGTGGGGGCCGTTCCCTCACTGTTTCCAAGATGGCTTCGCGGGCCACATGAAACCACTTCGCGGGCCGGATCCGGCCCCCGGGCCTTGTGTTTGACATGTCTGCTTTAGATGATGCTGGGAGGGGGGATGTGAATGAGAGTCCAGCTAGACATAACAACACTAAACTTAGCGTGAGAATCAAGGTTATTGAGCCAGAGCTGATAAAGAATTGGCGGGCTGGAGAGCTGAGAGAAAGCCTGCACTTCAAGCTAATTGGGGAATGTGATTTATGGCTGTTAATTGGAGGAGGGAATTGTGCTTTGATACTATGTGCCCAGGGGAGGAGAATTCAGTTTTTGGCTTCGATTATGTAAGTGCTGATATTATGCTACTCAAATAAAAGATCCTTTAAGGTAAACAATGCCTCGAAGTTCTTTTGAAGAGTTTCATCTGTCAGAACCAGGACACTGACATTTCTTTTACAAAGAAAGTAAATACAGTTGCAGAAAAGGTTGCTTATTGTACTTGAAGGGATATTCCAGAAATTTTTCTGAGAGCAACAGGGTAATCTCTGATTTGTTCATCCTAAACTGTCAGTTCACATTAGGATTGCTTTTTAATTTCTTTTTATTTCTTTTAAAATAACAGAAAAAGAAAAAGTAAAGAAACAAACCCTAACTTCTTTTCCCTTTTTCTGTTGTATTGTTTTCACTTTTTTTTTTTTAAAAAAATATGCATTGGCCTTTTTTTTTGAGAGTCAGTATTTGCAGTTTACATTAGGGTTATTTGACTGAAGTTTGAAAGTAAAGCACACTATGGTGTTATACTGTGTGAAATAAAGAACATATTATACTGGATAGAATTGTGGAACCAGGTGAGTTGGGCCCAAAAGATTGGAGATGAAGAAATGAGATCTTAGATCTGAACTTGCATTTCTTTTAATTTATTTTAAGTTAAAACCACGTAGAGTTGCTTTGGTTAGTTAGCAAGCAGTACATAAATTAAAACAAACAAATACTTTTAGAATAGCTAATGAAGGAACACACATTAGGAACTGTATATTCCAAAAGGCCAGCCCTAGTCAGAAACTTTTTGACAGAATTTTGCACCAAGAGAAATTTTGGGATGCATTCGTAAGGGGACTGCAGATGGAACATGTAATGTTAATCTAGTCTTAGAGTAATGGAATATGATTTATGACTGATAATTAGAGGAGGGAATTGTGTTTGATACTGTGTGCTAAGGGGACGAGAATTCAGATTTTGGCTTCAACCATGCATGTGCCGATGCCATGCTAATTGAATAAAGATAATAATAATAATAATAATAATAATAATAATAATAATAATAATAATAATAATAATAATAATAATAATAAGTTGGAAGGGACCTTGAAGGTCATCTAGTCCAACCCCCTGCTCAGGCAGGAAACCCTATACCATTTCAGGCAAATGGCTGTCCAGTCTCTTCTTAAAAACTTCCAGTGTTGGAGCATTCACCACTTCTGGAGGCAGTTTCAAGAGCCACCCTTTTTGGTAGCATACCTGCAGGAATATAATAATATATACTAGGCTACCTAATCTTGAATAGAGATAAAATAGATAAAATCAAGGTAATATTAGAACATTAATCAATTACCCTAATTAAAATATACTAGATCAGGGGTCCCCAACACTTGGGCCACAGCCCATCACCAGGCCATGGCCTACTCGCAAAGAGGCCATGATTTAAGAGTTTTGCCTACATCAGTTTGACACTACATTCCATATTTGTAATTTGTTATTCAATAAGCTATATTGGTTGTTCATAGTCCCATTTTAGTACTTGTGGAGACTGTATGTCTGTAATTTGCTTACAAGAGGATTAATCTGGAAAGACTTATAGTTATCTTGGGACAGGCATGTCAAACTCGCAACATCATGTGACATTGCGCGATGTATCAGAACTTTTTCCCCATTGCCAACAAAAGGGTTTCAGCATGATGCTCATCAGGGAGGCAAGGTCCTCAGGTAAGAAGACAAGTTTTAATTAGAAGCTAAAATTAAGAGTCAAATTCTGACCTCTGTCTTCATTGTTAGAGACACATCAGGGCACTTGAGATGTTACTCCAGGAATTTGAACTGGACTTTTTCTAGGGGAGACTTGAGCAACCAGGTAATGGACCAAACCATTCTCTCTAGGTCTGCTGAAACAAAGATTTGATCATGAAATCTCTAGCAGAACAGAAAATCATACAATCTCTATGTGATCCAAAGAAACATGTTTTCTTTCTATAAACAGTGCATTATTTATATTTCTGTATAATTGTTTAGGGATTCAAAATAAGAAAACAGTGAATATGGCAGATGAACATGGTCATGCTTCTCATTCATTCAGTGTAGCTTTTGCTACTGTAAAGTTGTTAATAAGTACAGTAAAGTTATTAATAAGTACCAAATACATAGTTAGGTGTGTATAGGAGAAAAAAAATTAAGTGTTGTGTCTGAAAAAGAGAAACAGAGAGGGAACCTTCTGCCATTCTTTAAATGCTTGAAGTTTTGTAAAAAAGAAAAAGAAAAAGGGGGGTTATTGATAACTTAGCATCTACCAAGCTCCTTATCTCTACTTAATTTTAAAATCATCATCATCATCATCATCATCATCCATTTAAATTATTTAAATAGGAAGTTGCATGCTTCAACTCCAAATATCATCTTCTATTTTATTTTCAAGAATGTCCCTGAACTCCAGATAGATGCAAATTACTCTTAGAAAATAAAAATAGTGAGTGGCTGCAGAAAAACAATAAAAATGTTCTGACATATAGAAAGCATTCTGGGAGGTTACTGGGTGTACCATTTTACTTTTCATTAAATGAGTATTTTGTAGGATTGTGCAAAGCATTTAAGGAAAGCTTCAACATTCATTGAAAGTCCAGTTGAATTATCCCATAGAAGCAGATTCATAAGTCAAGGCAAGGATCTGCTTTGAAGTAACACTTCAAATATAAGGTGGGATCTAAGTGCTTCACAGACTTTCAAAAGGTTCACAGGTTCAATGATTTTTTCACAGCTTCTGGGGTTGTTACAGAAAATAGATAATGTTGTAACTTCAATTCCATATCTTTTAAGGTGAGACACCTAAGATGTCTTTGGATATCATTTGCTCTGAGCTCTCCAGCTTTTTTGTAGAACTCTCTCTTATACTAGCAGAATGTTACACTTCTATACTGGGTTGACCAATGCAAGTGGGAGTTCAGCTCAACTACTGCTATTCTCATTTATGAGTTCAAGGCTGACCTAGCTTTTAAAGGTGATACAGGTCAAGCAGATTTGACTCTTTTGATAATAAATGAATATGTGGCAGGCTAATACTAACAGGTACAAGGACAAATGTTTACTGCTTTAAAATTAGAGATTGGGTTGGGCAATCAATGGTGTCCCTATTTCTTTGACATTGTACCTCACTATATCATTCTCTTCACCACCTTGAGAAAAAGTCAGTGGCCATTCATCAATGCCATTACAAGCCTAGCACCTAAAAAAAAGTGGAAAGCAACTATTGATAGTTTGTGTCTTTAAATTGGAACCTGATATTTTTTGCAATATTGATATGTGTCATTTTCTGTTTGGATGGGGTTTTTGTCTTTTTTGCTGTATGCGTCCTGAAAGATGTTCAGGGGGATATTTGAAAAAATGTACTATAGTAAAAGTCTTGAAGATACCCAGTTAAAACTTAACGTGGTGAAGCTGACTATAGGCTCTACATTCCCTCCTATTTTCATCCAGTTTTGCCAAAAAATGAAGCGGCTTTAAGCATTTTGATGTTTTCCCATTATAGCCTGGGCACTACATAATCAAATCCAATCTTAGAGTAACTAATCTGAATTGGATTGCTCTCCAACCTGTAATTGCTATTTTAAATTGAATTTGTAAAACATTAATCTTCAATCTGAATTGAATCAAGTCTGATTTGCACAGGCCTAGTAAATTTGGTAACCTTAGCTACCAAAACTTGTTCACCATAGTAGCCATTTTGTGGGATACACTGTCAAAATGCCAAATGTGTTGAGCAGTAGAGAAACATGGATGTCATCTGGTGCAAGTACTACTGATGCCTCAAAGATATGAAATCTGCTGTGCAAGGTGAAACTGTGATGTTGTGATATTTACTATCTCATACTGAAAGCTTGAAGATATTCTATATAAACGCTATTGATTGCTCACTTCTATCTATTTTTAACAGCAATGTATAATTTAAATTCAAATGCACTGTTCAATTTAGCCCTACTTATGTAGATATGTAATGTTTGCATAAATAAATGAAAAGAAATATGTTTGGGAACCTTAGTTTATCAACCACACGCTTAAATACATACTTTTTGGCTTCATATATTTGTAACAATGTTAAATGCTTGCTTTTTCTCATTCCTCAGATGAAAGACTATGTTCTACCTTGCCTTAATATGCTTTGTGATGTCTGTGTACAGGTAAAACTAGGAAGGCAAATCATAGGTAAATGCCAATGATATCCATTGGCTTGGAAAATATGAACTTCAAATAGGACTATGGCTTAAAGTAAATAAAACATATTGCTCTTGATAAAATATTGAAGCAGATAAATGAAAGTTGCAATATAAAAAAATAATGGAATCCAAGGCTGCTAATGCCACTCAAGCTTTTGACAATGAGGGATGAAGAATGAGCGCTCTAGTTGTTATGGTAGAACAGCTGGAGGATCACACTTATGAGGAGAGATTTTCATATAATGACCCAAGAAGGTTCAGTTTATTGGAGATCCCTTGTATGGAGCCCAGAAGTGCAACTGGACTTCCTTTGTTTTTCCCTGAAGACATTTTGCTTCTCATCCAGGAAGCTTGTTCAGTTCAGTTCAGTTCAGTTCAGTTCGCAAAGTATCTTCAAGGAAAAATAAAGAAAAGCATCTTTGGGACAATCATGACCTGGATGACTGAGCATCTCCGTAGACCTTGCATGGAGCAACCATCAAAAATGTGGCCTGCAATCCCACTGTTCTGATAATTGAAACAGAAATATGATTTGACTGCTTTCTGCTTAATCTTTATGTCTGTGTTCCTAAAATTGATATTTGTTTGTTTATTTTCCACTTTCATTATTTTGCTAACTCAAGGTAGCAAATGTACATAATATTCCTTCCTCCTATTTTCCCCATAACAACAAGCCTGTTAAGTGGATAGTGCTGAGTTTATAGGTATAAATTAGTGTATGACAGAAAAAAGAAACCAGAAAAATATCACTGATATTCTATTAAACTTTGAGTGTTTATGAAAGTAAATCCAACTGAATGTTATGGAGCTTGTTCACAGATTGACTTTCCCCAGTCAGCTGAAAAATAATAGTTTGGAAAGCAGAACTGCATGGCAAATGGTATGAGACTTATGACATCATGCAAGCCACAGGATAGTGATCCTGTAGCAAATGGCTTGTAGGCACCCTGCAGCAGACCACTTTCAATGTTGTCTATTCAATGCCTGTGAGAATCAACTTTTTGCACTATTGTCCTTCCAGATTGACCAACGTGCTTGAATTGCTGAGAAGAGTCTTAGAGATTAGAAGCTTGTTGCCTCCTCCAAAGAATCCTAAAACAAACTTGGAAAAGGAAAGAGGCTTTAAATTTACATATCAGACATTCTGATGCAAGAAAAAGGATGATATGTTTTCCTTGACACAAACCCTGCTGCTGTTTTTCATCCCTAGACCCACCCAGTTATGTACTACTGTAGCTCTTGAAGAATGCTGTAAGGGCTGGCTAACCCCAGTTCCTATTGCAAAAATATTTCTACACCAGAATAGCTTGCAAACACATCACTTTAGATTTAAGATATACCATAGAAATTCTTACACAGAATTTTGTAACATTCTGTGTAGAAAGTGAAGATGTTCTTAGTCAGAACTTCACTTCTGCTGACTCCATGGTATTTTTGGGACAACAATATAAAATCAGTTTGTCTTCACCTTCCCTGCCCAATCCAGAGACTTTTTAATTCTTAGTGGTCTTCCATCCAAAATATTAATCAGTTCCACTCTGTCTTGCTTTTTGGAAATAAGCCAGTCTCAGCCAACTATTAGTGTTAGAACTCTAGAGAACTGTCAATGCATAAATGTATACTGGATGGAGATCTACTATTTCTTTCTGCATTGATGCTAAAATGAGAGATGCAGACTGAAGCACATTCTACTGAGCATAAGAAATAACAAGTAATAAAAATCCTCCATGTGCTCTTCTGTTATTGTTCTTTGGATATGTTCATAATTTTTTCCACAATTATACAGTTTAGAAATGAGAGATTTCCTTTTGAGAAAGTATGATTTGAAGCAGATTGTAGTTGCTCCAAATAATTGGACATTAAAAAAAATCCTTACCTTTGGTTGATAATGATCATAGACTCTACTATAATTGTAGTTCTAGCTTCAGAATATCTATTACTCTCTATAGCATTTATTTATGTGTAGTCCCTGTGAGGGCACCATAAACCTTAATGACCCAAATTTCTCCCTTAATTAGACAAAACTGACCACTTGTTGATTGATTTGATTTATGTCATTATTTATGTGACACAGCACTGATGGATTAAAATAAATGATGATTTGCCACTCATGCACGTCTTAGAAAGAAAAGGTAAAGTAACTCATGGGTGTGAGCAGGTATAGATTATGGGCACACTGGGAGATGCAGGAATGCTTTCTTCCCTCTGGTCACTAGTCAGAATCTGTCCCAAGCTTTCTTGTCCAGCATTTGCCCTTTCAGTCAGTATTATTTTCTGGGTTCATTTCTCATAGGACACGCCCCTCCCCTGCCTCCCTATTTTGAAATCAATTCCTTTATAGCCTTCAGTCAAGTTAGAGCAGGGGTCTCCAAACTCGGCCCTTTTATGACTCATGGACTTCAACTCCCAGAATTCCTCAGCCAGGCATGCTGGCTGAGGAATTCTGGGAGTTGAAGTCCACAAATCATAAACGGGCCGAGTTTGAAGACCCCTGAGTTAGAGGAAGGAAGAGCAAGCTGCCATTGCTTTATTTAAGGAAGATGTTTTGTGTTATCTTAAAATGGCATCAGTGAAGATTGTCTTAAAAGGCAGCATCCTTGCTTTGCCCTGAAAATAAACTGGGCTCTTGATTATTATTTGCAAGTGTCTCTGAATTTGTTTCAATAATTTTCTCCCAGTTAAGAGACAAGGCTGCGCAACAATCGATCAGTTTCAATTATCCAGCTCTTAAAGACTAGCTGAACAGTCATGACAGTGTCTACATCCCTGATTACTTGGGTGATTCTTCCTTGCAATCTCCCTGTGTGTGTCTAATTGTACCGACCGAATAAAAAATATGCTTGGCACAGCTCAGGATTTTTTGGTGTGTTTGTGCATGTGTATGTGTGTATGTGTATACACACACACACACACACACACACACACACACACACACACACACGTACAATTACATACATACACATTCATTTATGATTAGAAGATATTTTCTCATTGATGTATTTATTTCACATCATTTGGAACTTGTGAAATGCCTAATAGGGTGTGGGTGAAGAGGAAGACAAACCAATTTAGAGGGGTCTAAATGGACTTCCAAAATTGTGGAATGGTTCAGTAACATGAGATTCACTCCATTGTTGCTGCAATGCCCTGATTGGTGGATGTTTTTCCACTGCCAGGAACAGCCACAAGACTAAAGGAGAACAGCAACTGCTTTGCCTATAGCAACAGGCTCACTTTTAAAACAGGTTAACATGATCCAGTAGGGTGTTGCAACTGAATCAGGATAGGCATGATGAAGAGGACAGCCAATTTTATAACAGCATAGTTTAGTGCTGATATAAGAAGTGGGAAATATTTTGACTCAGCAGGGATGCAATAGAGGAAGTATACTGTGCCCTATTGCAGTTTCTATAGGCACATAAACTTCCTTAATAAAGTCTTTTCTGTTGTGCAGAGCATTTTCCTGATAGATTGTTGGAGTAAATAACACTTTCAGTAGCAATGAAGATACATTCTCAGTTTTTATCTAACAAAGTAGATATACCCACCAAATATTTAAAATTGTTTTGATTGTTAATTAGGCTGCAAATTAACAGGTCTAAGATTTGAGGTCTAGGACCCAGAAATGAAAACATGTACAGCATCAATTCCCCTTCCTGGATTACTGCCTTGTCGTGGCGAAGGGGCTTGCGTAATTCAATGAAGCTATGAGCTATGCTGTGAAGGTCCACCCAAGACAGACAGGTTCTGACAAAACGTGATCCACTGGAGAAGGAAATGGCAACCCACTCCAGTATCTTTGCCATGAAAACCCTATGGACAGTACCGAAAGGCAAAATGATATGATGCTGGAAGATGAGCCCCTCAGGTCAGAAGGCGTCCAATATGCTACTGGGGAAGAGCAGAGGGCTAGTACTAGTAGCGCCAGAAAGAATGAAGTGACTGGGCCAAACCCGAAAGGACGCTCAGCTGTGGATGTATCTGGTGGTGAAAGGAAAGTCCGATGCTGTAAAGATTTTTTCTCCATAGGAACCTGGAATGTAAGATCCATGAATCAAGGAAAGCTGGACATGGTCAAACAAGAGATGACAAGACTGAACATCGACATCTTAGGAATCAGCGAACTAAAATGGACAGGAATGGGTAAATTTAGGTAATTCAGATGACCATCAGGTATATTACTGCGGGCAAGAATCCCTCAGAAGAAATGGAGTAGCCTTCATAGTCAATAAAAGAGTAGGAAAAGCAATACTGGGATAAAGGTAAAGGTAAAGGTTCCCCCGCACATGCGTGCTAGTCGTTTCCGACTCTAGGGGCCGGTGCTCATCTCCGTTTCAAAGCCGAAGAGCCAGCGCTTGTCCGAGGACGTCTCCGTGGTCATGTGGCCGGCATGACTAGACGCCAAAGGCGCACGGAGCGCTGTTACCTTCCCACCAGAGTGGTCCCTATTTTTCTACTTGCATTTTTACGTGCTTTCGAACTGCTAGGTTGGCAGAAGCTGGGACGAATAACAGGCGCTCACTCTGTTACACGGCACTCGGGATTCAACCCGCCAAACTGCCGACCTTCCGATCGACAAGCTCAGCGTCCTAACCCACTGAGCCACCGCGTCCCTTTTAATACTGGGATACAATCCCCAAAATGACAGAATGATCTCAGTTCGAATCCAAGGCAAACCATTCAATATCACAGTAGTCCAAGTCTATGCCCCAACCACCAGTGCCGAAGAGGATGAAATTGACTGGTTCTATGAAGCCCTACAGCACCTTATAGAACTAACACCAAAAAATGATGTCCTTATCATCATGGGGGATTGGAATTCTAAAGTAGGAAGCCAAAAGATAACCTGAATAACAGGCAAGTTTGGCCTTGGAGTGGAAAGTGAAGCCAGGCACAGGCTGATAGAATTTTGTCAAGAGAATACGATGGTCATAGCAAACACTCTTTTCCAACAACCCAAGAGATGGCTCTACAGATGGACATCACCAGACGGTCAACACAGAAATCAGATTGACTATGTGCTCTGCAGCCAAAGATGGAGAAGCTCTATACAGTCAGTAAAAACAAGACCAGGAGCTGACTGTGGCTCAGACCATGAGCTTCTCATTGCAAAGTTTAGGCTTAAACTGAAGGAAGTAGGAAAAACCACTAGGCCACTCAGGTATGAATTAAATCATATCCCTGTTGAATATACAGTACAGGTGACAAATAGATTTAAGGAATTAGATCTGATAGACAGAGTGCCTGAAGAACTATGGACAGAGGTCAGCAACATTGAACAACAGGTAGCAACTAAAACCATCCCAAAGAAACAGAAATGCAAGAAAGCAAAATGGCTGTCTGAGGAAGCTTTGCAAATAGCTGAGGAAAGGAGGGAAGCGAAAGGCACGGGAGAAAAGAAAGATACACCCAATTGAATGCAGAATTCCAGAGGATAGCTAGAAGAGATAAGAATGCCTTCTTAAATGAACAGTGAAAAGAAATAGAATAAAACAATAGAATAGGGAGGACCAGAGATCTCTTCAAGAAAATTGGAGAGATGAAGGGAACGTTTCATGCAAAAATGGGCATGATAAAGGACCGAAATGGCAGGGACCTAACAGAGGCAGAAGAGATTAAGAAGAGGTGGCAAAATTACACAGAAGAACTATACACGAATGAGCTTAATGTCCCTGATAATCACAATTAGGTGGTCACTGACCTCGAGCCAGACATCCTAGAATGTGAAGTGGGCCTTAGAAAAGCTGAGCAACAACAAAGCTAGTGGAGGTGACAGTATTCCAGCTGAGCTATTCAAAATCTTAAGACAATGCAGTAAAAGTGCTACACTCAATTTGCCAGCAAACTCAACAGTGGCCACAGGATTGGAAAAGATCAGTTTACATTCCAATTCCAAAGAAAGGCAGTGCCAAAGAATGTTCAAACTATCACACCATTACACTCATTTCACATGCTAGTAAAGTTATGCTTAAAATCCTACAAGCTAGTCTCCAGCAGTATGTGGATCGAGAACTACCAGAAGTACAGGCAGGATTTTGAAGAGGCAGAGGAACTAGAGATCAAATTGCTAACATACACTGGATCATGGAGAAAGCTAGAGAGTTCCAGAAAAACATCTACTTCTGCTTCATTGACTATGCTAAAGCCTTTGATTGTGTGGATCACAACAAACTGTGGCAAGTTCTTAAAGAGATGGGAGTACCAGACCATCTTATTTGTCTCTTGAGAAACCTATATGCTGGTCAAGAAACAACAGCGAGAACTGGACACAGAACCACTGATTGGTTCAAAATTGGGAAAAGAGTCCGGCAAGGCTGTATACTGTCACCCTGCCTATTTAACTTATATGCAGACCACATCATGAGAAAGACAGGGCTAGATGAATCAAAAGTTGGAATTAAGATTGCCGGGAGAAATATCAACAACCTAAGATATGCAGATGATACCACTCTATTGGCAGAAAATGAAGAAGAACTAAAGAGCCTCTTGTTGCGGGTGAAGAAGGAGAGTGCAAAAATTGGGTTGAAACTTAACATTAAGAAAACCAAGATCATGGCATCCGGCCCTCTCAATTCCTGGCAAATAGATGGAGAGGAAATGACAGATGTTATTTTCCTGGGCTCCAAGATCACTGCAGATGGGGACTGTAGCCAAGAAATTAAAAGATGCTTGCTCCTGGGGAGGAAAGCAGTGGCAAATCTAGATAGCACACTAAAAAGCAGAGATATCACCCTATAAACAAAAGTGTGTATAGTCAAGGCTATGGTCTTCCCAGTTGCAAAGTATGGCAGTGAAAGTTGGACAATAAGAAAGGCTGAGCACCAAAGAACTGAGGCCTTTGAACTATGGTGCTGGAGAAGTCTCCTGCAAGTCCCTTGGACTGCAAGGCGATCAAACCGGTCAGTCCTAGAGGAGATCAACCCTGACTGCTCTTTAGAAGGCCAGATCCTGAAGCTGAAACTCAAATACTTTGGCCACCTAATGAGAAGGAAGGACTCACTGGAGAAGAGCCTAATGCTGGGAAAGATCGAGGGCAATAGAAGAAGGGGACGACAGAGAATGAGGTGGCTGGATGGAGTCACTGAAGCAGTAGGCGTCAGCTTAAATGGACTCCAGAAGATGGTAGAGGACAGGAAAGCCTGGAAGAACGTTGTCCATGAGGTCGCGATGGGTCGGACATGACTTCACAGCTAACAACAACAACAACAACAGCCTCAATTAATCCTTCTACATCATATTAACAGGTTAAATTATTAATCTTTTCCCTTGTACTGATTCAGCTCTTTTACTTGTCACTTTATTCTTATTTTTAATTCTGTTGCTTTTGTTGCATTAGATTCTTCTACATCTCATTGCTCAATAAGTGTAAATAAACTTTACTATTGCTACTAATTTAGTAGGGAAGATATAATCAAATATAGGTAGTCCTTGACTTACAATAGTTCGTTTAGTGACCATTCAAAATTACAATGGCACTGAAAAATGTGACTTATGACCATTTTTCACAGTTATGATTTTTGCGGCATCCCCATGGTCACGTGATCAAAATTCAGATGCTTGGCAGCCGGTTCATATTTATGACTGTTGCTGTTTTCGAAGGTCACGTGATCACCTTTTGTGACCTTCTGACAAGCAAACTCAATGGGGAAGTTAGGTTCATTTAACAACTGGGTTGCTAACTTGTCAACTGCAGTGATTCACTTAACAACTGTGGCAAGAACAGTCGTAACTAATTTTTCACTTAGCAACAGAAACTTTGGGCTCAATTGTGGTTGTAAGTTGAGGACTACCTGTAGTCCTTTCATGTTTCCCTACTGTGGAGTTCTTGTGCTCTCTAAGCTTGGTTGTTTGCTTGCAACTAGATAAAGCTATTACTTAGGTGGGTAATGATCTGCAAATAAACAACCAAGCTCAGACAGCACCAGGGACTCTAGAGTTCAAATCTGAGCTTACAGATACCCTCTTCTGTTGTTTCCCTAATGCATGGTCCTCAGTGCATGACCTCATACGTGTTCACAGCATTGTTTCCTTTTCAGAACTTCAGGTTCAACATGTGAAGGTGACATATTGGATGCCATCTAAGTTAGGGTGCTAGATAAGGAGATGTCCCAGGTTGAAAAATATTTCTCTTATTACTGGATTATCCATGTCTATGTAATTACCAAATGTGGACAATATTAAAGGTATTGTCTATGTCAGATATTCTTCTTCTTGGAGCACCTCTGCAGTGGGCAATATTGCTCCCTGGTGGAATTATAAAACACATGGAGGGATGTAGTTGTAGGCTGGGATTCTCATTGGAACTCTTCCAGTGGCCACAACTAAAAGCATATCAGAACTACCTTAGGATAGTCATCTTGTCTTGAGACTTAGATTTTGTCACCAGTGATATGGAAACAACAGTAAGTAACCTTTTAATGGAGAAGAATACAATACTTTGCAGGAAACTTTTATGAAATTGTGGTGATTTTCAGAAACCACTATTATGGTGATTGGGAATTGTGGGCATTGCAGTTCAACACATCTAGAAAGAGCTTAAGGAAAACTGAACATTTGAAATTTTGTTTGTAGGCACATAATTAGTGTAATAATTCTTGGTCCTGGAAGGATAAATATGGATGACTGTGTTCTTTTGAGAATAACATAAAAAAGATAACTCTTCCATGTTTCTTTCACTCTACTTTTTGCATTGAAGAAGTGTTTTGAAAATAGTTACAACAGCCTTCTAATTTTTTGGTATATATGATTTACAGCTTGTGATCACAGACAAATTGCTAGATTCCTGGGACATTCTGGGTCACAGATTGAGCTTAATTTATTAAAGTTAGAGTGTACTAAGCCACTTAATGCTATTATCTGGTTTCCTCCCCCAGGCTTTTCATTTGGAAAAACAGGGGAAGAGGAGTGTGGTACTGGTATATTAATTTTTGCAGAAAGAAAAAAGTGAACAGGGAAGCTGTTTTTCTCTTCTAATAATAAAATGGTAAGTAAGTAATAATAATGGTAAGTCCTTTAAGACCTGTGATCAACCAGTGGAACTAAATGGTTGGAAAATCAGGACAGAAAAAAAGGAGAAACCTGTGCGTAGCAAAACTACAATTTGCTGCGATATGATGTAGCGATAGCTACCAACTTGGATAGTCTTAAGAGAAGACTAAATTGACTGATAAAACTATCATTAGCTATCAGAGGTTTTAATTCCAATAGCTAAGGAGCAGAATTATTGACCTTATCTCTTACACAACTACACACCCTCCCCTCCACACATTTAATTAATATATGCAGGAGTCGACTATTACATCTACTAACATTACAATGATGAGAGAAGGCTCTTATTTTTGATCTAATCTCACTCAGTTCTTAATCAGGATTTTAGATTGATTTCAATGTTTGGTAAATATTTTGTGGTTCTTCAGTGAAGTGCACATAAATTCATGCTGATTATTTAATGATAATCATAATACTAAGCAAAAGGTTAGTCTAGATGAATACCAAGAGTCCATTGGAGTTGGGCAGCTAATAAATTAAAACAAACAAGAGTCCTTTAAGCTCTTTGTCTGGGAGGATTTAGACATCATCTTCAAAAGATGTGTGTTAGATTTAAAACCCTTGTTAACGTTGCAAACAAGTCAGATGAACTTTGGCTTAAAGGATGGAAACATTTTATTTTTCCCCGGAAGCCCATACCTTTCCACTTGGCAATATTTCTTATATTTGGGCTGAGGGTGGGGCAAAAAAGTTAACATGTAAAAGAACCACAAGCCAAACTGGTGTATTTTGAGTGAGTATAATGGAACAGTCATTGGTCTGCTTGATCTTGCTAAGTGTGTTATGCCTGGCTATGAACAAAGAACTGCCACATAACATTTTAACAAGCAGGCCTATCATACTGCCACATACTGTAATTCTCCAAGGGCAACTGTCATACTTACATATGCTGTATAAATCAGGAAGGGGAATGTGTTGCTATCACAGATGGCTGAAGAAAGAAGGTTGACCTTGGGCTTACTTACAGTTGCAGTCTAGCATAAGAATAAGAAGCCTCTAGATGGAAGCAGCTCAAATGATAGTGTACAATTGAGAGAGCCATATCTTGAGGCAAAATACAATGATTTTTCTTAATCTTTGAGTTGGAAAAGTTATCCAGCTTAGTTTGTTTCAAATTGGTGTGTGATATAGTACAAAAGAGATGGTTTGCATCCTTCAAAGAAAGGGACTGAGTTACTTGGCTATAAATGCACAGATTTTCTGGAGGAATATTTAAACTAAACAGTGGGGATAGTGTGTTAATTGATACAGAACATCCCTGTCCCTGGCAATCTAAAAATTATAGGGCTATCAGTGCATGTAACATAGATGTGTCTGTGGACAAGAATATCAACCTTGCTGTCAAGCAAAATCAAGCTTCTAATAGCAAGTGCCACACAAAGTGCACTAACCAAATAGGTGGTAAGACAATAGGGGAACTCAGGGACCACACAGGTTATGTAGAAAGTATTTATTTATTTTATTTATTTAATACTATTTCTATACCGCCCTTCTCCCGAAGGACTCAGGGCAGTGAACAGGGCAAGAATAAAAATACTAATTACAAAAGTTAAAACAAGATTAAATAAATGCCCACATACTAAAATACATCTTAAAAACCTAATAAAATAACAATAGCAACCCCCCCCCCAATCCCCTCATCAGGCCAGGCCAGCTTGTTCAAAAAAGTATGTTTTTAGCTCGCGGCGAAAGGAGCGAAGGTCGGGTGCCGTCCGGAGCTCAACCGGCAGCTGGTAAAGTAAACACATATAGGACTCAGTCATATAGGACTCAAATGTCTATACACCAATGCACATAGTATGAACACCAAACACAGTGAACTAGAAATTCAGGTTAATGAGGGCAGATATGATATTGTTGCCATTATGGAAACATGGTGGGATGAAAATCACAAATGGAACACACAGCTAGAGGGATTTAAATTATTTAAAAGAAACAGACCAAATAAAAGAGGAGGTGGATTTGCTCTCTATATAAGAAATAACTACATCCCTACAGAAATAGAGCACAACGATGATGAAAACTATAAACTTGAATGCATTTGGGTCAATATAAAAGGGGGGGGGGGAAATGACATTGCCATAGGTGTATACTGTAGGCCACCCAACCAAACAGAGGAAATAGATGAACTTTTTGCTAGTCAGCTAACTAAGGTATGTAGGAAGCACATCACAACAGTAATGGGGGACTTTAACTACCCTGACATCAACTGGGGCACAAACTCTGCAACAAGTGGAAGATCAAACAGATTCCTGACAAACCTAGCAGACAACTTTGTCACACAAAAGGTAGAGAAGGGAACTAGGGGATTAGTCATTTTGGATCTAATTCTCACTAACAGAGATGAAATGATAGAAGGTGTTGAAGCCACAGGAACCTTGGGAGGAAGTGATCATGCAATATTGGAATTCAACATTATGGAAGCACAAGCAATAGAACACAGTCAAACCAGAGTCTTGGACTTTAAGAGAGCTAATTTCAATAAACTTAGAGAGGGCTTGGGAAGGATTCCATGGATGAAAATCCTCAAGGGGAGAACAACTCAAGAAGCTTGGGAAATTTTGAAAAGTGAGATAAAATCCCAGTCTAGCACACTACCAATGAAGAGGAAAAATAACAGCTCTCAAAAGAAACCAGCGTGGCTGCATAAAGAACTCTCTGACACATTGAAATATAAAAAGGACAAGTATAGAAAGTGGAAAAAGGGGCACATAACTAAGTCAGAATATCAGCAAATAGCCCGAGCCTGCAAAGATAAAGTGAGGAAAGCTAAGGCTCAAAATGAAGTAAGACTTGCGGCAAAAGTCAACAATAACAAAAAAAGCTTCTTTCAACATGTAAAAAACAATAAAAAAGTAAAGGAAATGATTGTTCCATTAGTGGGTGAAAGTGGCAAGAAGGTGACAAGCAACAGGGAGAAAGCAGAACTATTTAACACATTTTTTGCATCTGTCTTTACACAAAGGGAAAAAACAAACCAACCTATCAAAAATAGTACCATAAAAAACAGAATAGAAACACAAGTTAAGATAGGCAAGAAAATGGTAAGTGAGCACCTGTCCAGCCTAGATGAGTTCAAATCACCAGGACCAGATTGATTACACCCCAAGGTTCTCAAGGAACTGGCAGATGTGATCTCAGAACCACTGAACTATATTTTTCAAAGATCCTGGAGCACTGGGGAACTACCAGAGGATTGGAAAAGAGCTGATGTAGTTACCATCTTCAAAAAAGGGAAAAAATGGATCCAGGAAATTACAGACCTATCAGCCTGACCTCAATGCCTGGGAAGATTCTGGAAAAGATAATCAAACAATGAATCAGTGAGCACCTAGAGGCAAACAAAGTCATTACTAAAAGCCAACATGGGTTTGTCAAAAACAGATCATGCCAGACAAATCTTATTGCATTCTTTGACCAAGTGACAAAATTAGTGCATATTTAGTGTATAATTTACCTGGACTTCAGTAAGGCATTTGATAAAGTAGATCACAACCTACTACCTGATAAGATAGAAAAATGTGGGTTAGACAGCATCACCACCAGATGAATTCATAGATGGCTGACCGGCCATACTCAGAGTGTGGTCTTCAATGGAACCACATCTACATTGAGGGAAGTGTGTAGTGGCATGCCCCAGGGCTCTGTTCTGGGCCCAGTGCTCTTCAACATCTTCATCAACAATTTGGACAAGGGGATAGATGGGGAACTCCTCAAATTTGCAGACAACACAAAGCTGGAGGAATAACCAACACTCCAGAAGACAAGCTTAAGATAAGGAGGATCTGGACAGACTCGAACACTGGGCGCTATCTAACAAAATGAAATTCAATGGTGACAAAAGTAAGGTTCTACATTTAGGCAGGAAAAATCAAATGTACAGGTATAGTATAGGGGGTACCTTGCTCAATAGTAGTAACTGTGAGAGGGATCTCAGAGTCCTATTGGACAATCACTTAACTATGAGCCAGCAGTATGCTGCAGCTGCCAAAAAAGCCAGCACAGTGCTAGGCTGCATTAACAGAGGGATAGAATTAAGATCATGTGAAGTATTAATACCACTTTACAATGCCTTGGTAAGGCCACACTTGGAATACTGCATCCAGCTTTGGTCACCACAATGTAAAAAAGATGTTGAGACTCTAGAAAGAGTACAGGGAAGAGCAACAAAGATGATTAGGGGACTGGAGGCTAAAACATATAAGGAACGGCTGCTGGAATTGGGTATGTCTAGTTTAATGGAGAGAAAGGCGAGGGGTGACACGATAGCAGTGTTCCAATATCTCAGGGGCTGCCACAAAAAAGAGGGAGTCAAGCTATTCTCCAAAGCACCTGAAAGCAGGACAAGAAGCAATGGATGGAAACTAATCAAGGAGAGAAGCAACCCAGAACTAAGGAGAAACTTCCTGACAGTCAGAACAATTAACCAGTGGAACAACCTGCCTCCAGAAGCTGTGAATGCTCCAACACTGGAAGTTTTTAAGAGGAGACTGGACAGCCATTTGTCCGAAATGATATAGGGTTTCCTGCCTGAGCAGGGGGTTGGACTAGATGACCTCCAATGTCCCTTCCAACATTATTATTATTATTATTATTATTATTATTATTATTATTATTATTATTATTATTATTATTATTATTATTTATTATTATTATTATTACTATTATTATTATTACTATTATTATTATTATTATTCCTGGAGTAGCCATTCAAGGAACTATATACAGGATATAAACCTGATATTTAGGTCTCTATCTATTCTGTTGCTAAAACAGGAAGAATGGAAGACCAGTGTGATTTTTTTTAAAAAAAACCCCAATGTATCTTTGATTTTACCCCAAAGGTGAAGAAACTAACAATTGTGGATAAAATACCCTTCAAGTCAAGCTTGATTCATGGGGACTTCATAAACATGCCCATGTAGTTGTTTTGTACAGTGGTTTGCAAAGTCATTCTTCCAGACTTTTTTTTTTTAGTTTCCAGAGTACCTTTATAATCTTCCACCCAAATCCTAACCAGAAACAGGTCTGCTTAACTTCTGAACCCAAGGTCAGCCAGGTGTTACCTACTGTTGAGACACTCGTTGATACACCATGCTGAATCAGTTTGTTGACTCATTTTTTCCCCTTCCATTCAATCATGTCTGATTCCCAGAGACTGCCTGGACACGTCCCTGCAGTTTTCTTGGTAAGGTTTTTCAGAAAGGGTTTGCCATTGTCTCCTTTCTACTGCTGAGTGAAAGTGACTAGCCCAAGATGGCCCAGCTGGCTTTGTGCCTAAGGAGGGACTAGAACTCACAGTCTCCTGGTTGCTAGCCTGATTCTTCACCACTGCAACAAACTGGTTCTCACTATTTGTATGAGGAGTAGGAAACCTTTTTGGCCTGATACTTACATTTGGCATTTTGAGACCATATGTTGAATGCTTTCACAAAAAGTTTATCATATGATAAGCCTAAAAGAGATATTTACAATAGATCCTCCTCCTCCTCCTCCTCCTCCCAGTTTATATTTACTTGCAAACAAATTATCAGATTGTAGCTACCTAGTATTTTCTAGGAATGTTTGGGGGGCTGAAATGAGGGTCAGAGCTTTACTTAAAATAAAATATATTGCTTGAGGTGGCACCTTGCTTTGAGTATGCTAACTTTTCATTTATTTTTAAATAAAAGAACTAAAAATGAAGTTGGGTAAGGAGGGGCACCACTACTAATGGGAATTTCATCCTTGATTTATTGTAGCTCTGTATAGTTCAGGCAGGAAATGTTCCTGGCCTTCTGGGAATAATCTGGGAAACATTTCTATACAAAACAAGACCTCTATTAATATGGAAATCTGTAGTATTTGGAAAGTAGGATGTTTGTAATGTGCCACACTGTTCATTTTGTGCAATGCATTGATAACTCTTCAGATTTTTTCGCACAAGATTTTTCCTGGCATATGGAATCTGAATCCTTTCCCTAGATATGCCAACGATTAAACATGGGATCTTCTATTTTTAAAGACTGTACTTCTCTTCCTTGTGTGTGTCTTAAGAATTCCCAGGAAACACTCCTCTGAGTATCTTTTGCATAATGTACTTAACCTCCCATGATGCACTAATGTGCATGCTGCCTATCAACCCTAAGTCTGGAAAGTAAGACAAGACAAGACAAGACAAGACAAGACAAGACAAGACAAGACAAGATAGCCTTTATTGTCATTTTCTTTTACTGTGGGCACAATGGCACACATCAAAAATGAAATTTAGTTGCCTACTCTAAAAGTGAAACACATACATAACGCACACCTAAACATACTATATACAACATATGTATAGACCCACACCCCTACATATACATAACAAATAAACATTAAATACTGTCCATCTTGAATATATAATGGAAGGAGGAAGCTTGAGAGTTCACAAGGTTAATGCTGTGTGGAATGAAACTATGGTTGAATCTGGATGTTCTTCTATGGATACCATGAAGCCTCCTCCCAGAGGGTAACAAGGAAAACAGGTTGTGAAGAGGATGTGAACAACCTATGCAGTGCTAGTGCTCACCCTCAGGTTATTCACTGTGCCAGCTTTAGCTAATCTCCTTTTCTCACTGTGTCTAACAACAGGCCCATGTTATTGATGGTTGTCTGCTTGCTCTGCTCATTTGGACAATTCTTGTTTCTCTTGCCCTGTACAGACATGCATATACCATATTTGTTTAAAAAGGAAAAGGGAAAAGAAAACAGAAGTATTGTGAAACAGTATAGCTGACAAGCAATGGATAATATCTTGAAAACAAGTTAAACAGAGGAAACAAGGAACAAACTCTTGGCATGCTAAGAAGATACAATCATTGGTTCACCTTCAGATAGTGGTAGAAATGACCAAACTGAATTATATTTCTTCCTTTATGTAAAAGTTTCTGCAAATAGAAAATTAAGATATTGTGGAGAAAAGTTTGCTAGTTTTTCTTTCATTTAACATAAGGGAAGCACTTGAAAATTAGATCCCCCTTTCGAAGTCCACTGTTTCTTTATTTTACTGTCTGTTGTGCAAGCCAGACTAAAGAATCCATTAATCTGTCAAATGCCTTTCTTCACTTTCTTAGATGCTCCTGACCTTCGCTTTCATTTCTCTCCAAGTTTTGAAAAATTCAAAAGCAAAATCAAAGGAAACAGAGCACCTGTCAGATTTGTGAACCTGGAACTTAAGGAAAGACGGTGTCAAATTTTCTAAATAACTTGAAAGTGCAGTGTGAGGGCCTCTCTTTTCTTGAAGGCTCCGGACAAAGCAAGAAGGGCAATTCCTGATTTTCTGCTGTGCTTTTAGGAAGAGCTGTTATATCTGCTAGAAGAGGAGCTTGTCCCTTATAGTAAGGGTTAGCCTTCCCAGCAGGCAAAGTGAGGAAGCTGATTTAGAGGAAGTAGAAAAAAACCTGTGATTTAGCATCACATTATTTTCACTATTGAGTGAAGGGAAGGAGGTCCTTGTGGATTTCTCTAATAGTTTTGGGTCTTACATATTATGAAACAAACATCATTTGCTGCTCTTCTCTGCTTTACTTACTTTGTTTGTGTCATGGGATTTTTTTTCCCTTGGGAAAACTAGATCAGCCTAGATAGTATGCCTTTTTCACTTGGGCAGGAATATTTCCTTAAAATCATGTAACTGGACTACTCCAGGCAGCCAAATATTTTGAACTAGCCCTGCCTTTTCATTCAGAAAGCATAGGATGGCCACAAGGAATAAATGTCAGCAGTAGCCACCAAAGAATCTAAGGTCCTTTCAATGCAGAGCAGGTTACCAAGCCACAGTAGTACAAGAGAGAACAAATTAAATAACTGTGGATGGATTTTTGAATTGCTCACTCACTTCTCTGCATACAAACAATGTTCTGTTCAAATGAGATCATAATTTTGAATAGGAAGAAATTCAATTTTGCATTACTGAAGGGTAATTAATTTAATGCATGAAAAAAGGGAAGAAATAAGGGGGTGGGGTGGACAAATGTATTTGGTATAATGAAAACACATTACCCTCTAAATTAACATTTCCACAAGTTTTAACAATAGCATGTAGGAAAGTGGTATTAGCAGAAATGTGAAGCTTGGTTAAAGTGGTGACTGATAAGTAAAACAGACAAAAATAGAATAATAAAACCACAAGGTTGTTAATCTGTAGATGTGGAATCAAGAAAAGGGCTGCAAAGTATAATATAGTTATATAAATGTATATTAAATTGTTTAGTCAAGTGGGATCCATGCTTAGTATAGATCAGCTGGCAGAGTTCACTATCTTGAATCTTTTTTTGATTAAATCTCCTTACTTAGATTGTACAGAGTACCTACTAGTAGTTGCTTTCTAGTAAATTGTGGTCCTTATGTTGCTTCCAGTTTAGATCAGAATTATCCAATAGGCTATTTATCAAATTTATATGGTCATCCATCTCACAAAAACAGACTTTGGACACCATACAACAATTGATAAAACAATAAGCATGTAAAACACAATCATTACAATTTTTTTTAAAGGCACAACTTGGCAGCTACATGCCTTATTGTTTTCATCTTGTCAACAAGAGAGAATAGATGTTAACTTTATTAATGGAGCCACCTTAAAATTGCACTGGTTCCCTGGGATTCCCAGACCTGATGACATAGCCAGATCTTGAGGGACTTTGGAAAATTAATAGGGCTGGAGTTAATCTTACTTTGAGGTGGAGAACCTCTTCCCAGATTGCAATAAGGGTGGCATCCAACTGCAAGCAAATCTGAGTGAAGGTCCAATAGATGGTGAACAAATTATTCCATATTCCCCCGGCAAGAGGTTCACCAAGTCACCCTACCTAAGAGGGCTGGGATTACCCAAAACAGAGCTGCGGGACAGCTATCCATGGATGAAATAAGGGAGAAAAAGTACTAAAGCTTCAGGGTCCTTACTGCTACAAAGTAGGCCTTAATAGCAGCTCTAACTCCTATTTTGTTGTATGCTCATTAATTAGCTTTATTTATTCCTATGGATTCTCTAGATGGATTATCCTCATCATGGTAAAGGAAATCTGTTTGTCTGAATATTTATCTTGGCTTCATAGGAGCAATTTAGCAATTACCTTCATTAGAATATTGATGCTCATCCTTCCAGGTGAAAGAAGATACAGTAGTAGGTGCTGTCCTAGATTATACTGTATTAAATCCATAAACTCATCATTCTATAGATAGGTCCCCCTTGCATCCTGTTTTCTTCTGCTGCATGTGGCTGAGGGATTCAGCTACTACTCATTGTAAAGGTTTGCAGTACTGCCAGATTTTGGCATAGTATCAATTCTTTCATATGATTGGCAATTGATTATTTGATTTCACATTTGATACTGACTAAACTGAATCAAGGAATGTCAAGCAGTTTTAAATCATTCAAAATATGAACACATAAAAGTAAAAATTTACATCAAAATGCTAATTGCAGAGTTCCCCCAAGGTATTTATGCTTGAAAAGTTAAGGGTGAAATTTTGTTGCTGGAGAAATACTAGATGTTAAGAAAGAGAGAAACTCAAACATACATAAGCAGTGATGTAGTCTCAATGCATTTCAGGAAGATTTTTTTTTAAAGAAAATTTCCAAATCTTTCTAACAGAGTCAGAATCTGCATATTAGGCTAAACTGCATAAAATAAACTGTGACTGTTTTAAATTTCATAATTTAATTTATTTTGTTTGGGGCTAAATTTAATTTAATCTATTTTTAACTTTTGTATGTTATATTTTAATTGCCCTGTACACTGCCCTGAGTCCCTCGGGAGAAGGGCGGTATATAAATCTAATAAATAAATAAAATAAATAAATTATATAACATTAGGCAAAACTCCAGATAGACATGTCTTTTTATCTTGTGTAAACCAACTATTTTAACAACTTTCCTGGTCTTCTTCAATTGTGATGGGGTTACAGCTCCCATAATTTCCAAACCACATGGCCATCCTCATAAGAAGTTCTAAGAATTTTTGGTTTAATATATTTGGTAAATACTAGGATGAGACAAGTTGGTCAGGAGGCTTCACTTGCCAAATTTCTTTAAAGTATCTCCTTTAGGCAGATTAGTTTATTACCATCCAGGATTCCTACCTCTCAGAGGCTGTTTTAAAGCTTTGTATCAATGTGATGTCATCATATATTTTTTCCTGGTCAGCCAATTTCTATAATCTTTGGAATAAAGTAACTGTAAACTGTGAAAAAGTCAGCAGGAGATCTGTTTTTCTGGAGTGCTTCAATCATTCTCTGGACCCAGCAAAGAATGTGGAAGGTGTTTTCGGTTATGTTTTTAGAAATAGATCTGTCAACACGGAAATCCACCCCAAAAAATGTTAAAGGCTTGAAATTTGTAGCTGTTTTCCCCTCTTTGTTGTATAAATCATGTGACTTTATAAACAAGCTGTGACAATGAATAACCTGAGGTGAAGGCTCATGCTGCCTTTTCCTGTGTTTTCATTCTCCTCCTACATAAATATAGCAGGAAAGATGGTGTTTAATTGTAAAAGGAAAGAATGTGATTGTGATAAGCAATTAACTACAATCCCATCCTAACAAACTGCCTTCTTTGCATTGGATTTAAGCCCTTTGCAATTTCAAAATTTTCATTGTTTTTTGGTTGGAAGCAATATATTTAAATGTTGGATTCTGACCCAATGAGCTACTAGTTACTATTGCAGAAAAAAATATCTCTGTGCGGCCACTTTTGAATCAGTTTTTTTTATTGAAAAGTTTTTCAGTACATTTTATCTTTAACAAAACAAAACCCCTCCCAACCCCCTCCCCTCTCCCCAACCCACCCCAACACCTCCCTCCCTCCCCTTCCCCCCTCCCCGACTTCCCAGAGCTAAATACAAGGTATAAAAGTAAAAACAATCATAATCTACCATATGCAAACAACCATAAGCTATTAAATCTATCGCACTTTAACTCTTATAAAATGACTACAAGCAATATAAATATCACATCAATACTTATTCAAATGCTAAATGAAACTTTTTAGTCCCATATTTATTCTGGATGTAATCAATCCATTTTTTCCACTCCACGATATATCTCTGTTGCGAATGGTCTTTCAAATACGCTGAGATCTTTGCCATTTCCGCCAGGTTAGAAACTTTTAAAGTCCATTCTTCTATAGTCGGCAGTTCTTCCTTCTTCCAGTATTGCCCTACTAAAAGTCTTGCTGCCGTAATAAAGTTCAACATCAACTTAGGGTCCACAACTGTAGTATCAGTGATAATGCCCAGTAAAAACAATTGCGGACAAAACTTTATCCTTTTCTTAAATATCTTCTGCATACTCCACCAAATTTTAATCCAAAATGCTTTAACCTTTTTACAGGTCCACCATATATGAAAGTATGTTGCATCTTCACCACCACACCTCCAACATTTAGGTTGGTAGTTCGGATACATACTTGCTAATTTTTTAGGATCTAAAAATCAGTTTGAATCAGTTTTTGACTCCTGGTGATTGTCTGGACTAGTCCCTGTTTTAATGGCAAGGTTTTTCAGAAATGGTTTGCCATTGCCTCTTTCCTAGGACCAAGAGAGAGTGACTGGCCTAAAGTCACTCAGTTGGGTTTGAGCTGAAGGCAGGACTAAAACTCAGTCTCCAAGTTTCTAACCTGGTGCCTTAAGCACCATACCAAACATGTTGTTGTTGTTAGTTGCGAAGTCGTGTCTGACCCATCGCGATCCTATGGACAATGTTCCTCCAGGCCTTCCTGTCCTCTACCATCTTCTGGAGTCCATCTAAGCTCACGCCTACTGCTTCAGTGACTCCATCCAGCCACCTTATTCTCTGTCGTCCCCTTCTTCTCTTGCCCTCTATCTTTCCCAGCATTAGGCTTTTCTCCAGTGAGTCCTTCCTTCTCATTAGGTGGCCAAAGTACCAAACATACTCTGGACTAAGTGTTTGCACCTGTAACCTATACCAAGGAGTTCATGCACATATTGCTTTCTTGGTTGGTTAAAAAACCTAGGATAATGTACTTTATATGATCATGCAATTTATTAAGATTCACTCCATTTATTTTGCCTTATTTATTCAGTTTTTCTTTATTTTGAGTTAAACTGCTGGATCACATATCAGCTATTTTTTGACAAGTGAACTCTGCTCACATCAGGAAGTGCTGATTGACTTTCATGGGCAGCGATGAGCTTTTATCACAATTTCCAGAGTTTAAGGACTGAGAACACAGGGATTCCCTGTTCCTTATTTATTTACTGGTCAGGGTGAGATTTCCCATGAAGCTGCCCAGTCTGAGTAGGCTTTGCAATGAGCTGAACTTTTACACAGAATGAAGAAGAGAGCTCGGTCAAGGCTTAGACTTGGTCTTCAACCTGCTAAGCATCATGTGGTGATGATAAAATCTGCTAAATAGCACTCACCAATTAAAGAAGACCAGACCTACGATCTATTAAGATTTGAGCAAATTGCAGTAGCATTAATTAAACATTGGCTCTCTGGATGATCCTGAGTGCAGATGGCACCCTGCAGATGGGATGCCACTATTGATATGCACAGAACAAGTTAGGCCTTTAAACTGAGCTCCTGCCGATCACAGAACAATTTATGTTAGCTGTAGTTTTAGGTTTCTGGTGTAGGAGTGGGGGAGTGGAATAGAAGGTGCCCCTTGAAAAGGATTTTTAGTTGGAAATATAATCACTTCTTATAAACTAGGCAGCGTATTCCTGTCTTTAAACAGCCTCAAGCACGCAGTCTTAAGCAGATAATTGGGATTCACTCATGCCTAAATCAAGATAGGAATACTAGGCATCCTACTAGGGCGAGGGTGTCAAACTGGCGGCCCGCGGGCCAGATGCGTCATGCACAGGCCACATCCACCCCAGCTCTGCAAAGACAAAAAACATTATGATACATCACATGACACGATCGAGTTTGACACCCATGTGACAGGGTAACCACTTATGCATCACCAGAAAGTGGATAAAATAAGATATAGCTCTGCATAAAAGTTGCCTGTGTAAGTTTGTAAGTGCGATGATAGATACAATACTAGCATTGAAATAGAAAGGCAATACTTTTTTATTTTCCATTTTTAACATTAACTTTAATAAATGGTTGTCGAAATCATCCTCGTCCACCAAACTGCTTCCTTCAAGATGAAGAATGGAGGAGAGATGAGGCTACTCTCTTTGGGGCTGTCCATGCTAATTTCCCTCAGGATTGTTTCCAGGGGCTTTGGAAAGTTCTGAGACCTTTTGATTTAGATAAATGAACTGATGATGTAAACTCCTCCCTATTATGCATATCTCCCTCCCTATTTTCCTCTGTCTATTGCTCCACTTTGCCAGTTAACTGTCTGTTATATTAATAATTAATGCCAAGCCATGTTTTTGTTAGCTGTACTGAGTGTGTATGTGCTCACTTTGATCTGGATCTAGGAACTGCCTGGGAGTGTGCTGAGAGCAAACTATATTGGAAATTACCAAAGGAATTGTCCAACATAAACTACTGTACATATGCACCGGACAGCCTTTCAAGAATCTCAAAAGAATTGTTCCATAAATGTTCCCTGTAAGATAGAAGCCCAGACACACTTCCTTCTGGTAATAGATACTTCCACCTTTATTTAATATCTGGAAATGGGGTGGTGTAAAAGAGGAATTAAATTGAAATATTTAATCCTTTTTCCTCAAAATGATTCTGAGACTTTTTCTGATTTATCCCATCCAGATTTTATACAGAGTTGAAGACTGATAGGAATGTTCTTCTGACAATGGCCTGGACATCATGTATTATTAATACTAAACACTGAATGTCAATTATGGGTTTCTAAATAATGGAAACATAAACTATATGTTGGAAGGGATCTTACAGGTCATCCTCAGCTCTTATTTGGAAACCTCTATAACCATTTGCTCTATAAGGATTGTTCCACTGCTTGATGCCTCTTACCTCAGGTAATTTCTCCTAATACAGAGGAAATATACTTGTTAATTACTCAATGTGCTGCTGTACATGGATTTATAAGTTCAACCAAACAAACAGGTTTGCAAGATATGGTCAGAAAACAAGTTTTAACATGTCGCTCTCTCCCCAATTATTTTACCAGTATGTTTAGATTTGTGCGAGATTGCATTGTAGAACCCCATGTTTTGGGGAATCCCACAAACCTATAAATAAAAAACAATCTCATTACCAGTGTAACAAGGTGGTAAAGAGGATGTAGAATCATAAAGTTGGAAGGGGCCATTTAAACCATCATCCAATGACCATCCATCATTTCTAAGGACACTGCTTTTTAGGCAATTGGTTCTACTACCAAGTTCCTTTCATCATTAAGAAGTTTGTCTAGTATTTCTGTCTTCTGTAGCTTAAGACAATAAAGATGAGAGATGTGGTACTGTAAGTTATTGCTCCTCTTTGCACTCACATCTTCAAGTATGCCATCATGTTTCCTACAACTGTTCATTTCTTAAGCTTAAAGTTCAGTATCTGTTTCTCTTTGTAGGCTATAGCTTTCCCCCCATCATCATCACCACCATCATCATCAAAATCCTCCTCCTCCTCCTCCGCCTCCTCCTCCTCCTCCTCCTCCTCCTCCTCCTCCTCCTCCTCCTCCTCCATCTCTGCCTCCACCTCTGCCTCCTCCTCTGTTCCAGTTTGGCTACATTTTTTTAAAGTGGGTGCCTGGACTGCCTTTGAAGGAGGCCAGGATTCAATGAACCACACTAAGTTGTGCTCCTGATTATGCTAGACCTTTTTTGCATGTTGTAGTAGACTTTGGTACAATATGTTAACTGTCTTTTAAATATTTTCATGGGTTTGAATCCTGATTTTCAGGACAAGCTAATACAGCCTAGGCACAGAATAAAGAGGGATATGGCATTTCATTCTCTGGATACCTTTGACAACTATTGCAAATGTCACTTTTTTCACTTTCCTTAATTTTACTTCAGGGAGCTTATATTACTGCATATTCTCTCCAACTTGAATTCACTCAGATGATACACACAGATTTCCTACTCTATAGGAATTGGTATTACTTTCCTTACTACAGGTGCCCCTTCCTCCTTATTCTACTTTTGCCCTAAATTTTTGCCCAGTAGCACTGCATCTCAATTTGGCAGGGATAACAATATACTGCAGAGCTCCAATCGTAAGAATTGTATATTCAGGACTTAGTGTATACACTTTGAGAACCCTTGGAGAATTGGTGAAGAACCAGTAGTTTGGAAAAGACAAACATAACTCCCAATATCAAAAAAGTAGATGGAATACCCAGAATACTATATACCTGTTAACTTAATATTTGCACTAGGCAAAATTCTAGAACAGATTGCAATCTTTATGTCTGTCAGCATTTAGAAAAGAATGTTACAATTACCCCAGGACCTGAATGAGTTGTCAGGAGGAAGTGTGTCAGACTAGCCTTATCTGTCTTTATGACACAGCAACTGATTTGCTAGAGCAAAAGAATGCCGTAGATGTAGGGGATCTTTATCTCAATAAATTATCTGATAAAGTCTTGCATCATATCCTCAATGTGTGGTTGAAGAATGAATGGAATGGGTGAATATTAAATCTGCAGTTCACACCAAGCCAAGGGGACTGGCTGACATCTAGAGAACCAAATCATTATTCTGAATGTATATAGGCTTAAACTTCAGGCCAAATCTAGCAGAATTATGTTCAATGGTGACAAGTTTTGATTCTACATCCTAATAGGAATAGTAACATTAATAAATCTACTATTGGGGAGCTCTGGCTTGACAGTAGTGTATGTGAAAATGATCTAGAGGTTCAATAGATCACCAACTCAACATATGAGCAAGTATATTTAATAATAATAATAATAATAATAATAATAATAATAATAATAATAATAATAATAAAAATAAGTTGGAAGGGACCTTGGAGGTCATCTAGTCCAACCCCCTGCTAAGGCAGGAAACCCTATACCATTTCAGACATATAGTAAGCCAGTCTGATGTAGTAGTTAAAATGCCATGCTAAAAACCAGGAGACTGTCAGTTCTAGTCCTGTTTTAGGCATGAAAGTCTAAGTAGGGTGACTGGGTCAATCATTCTTTCTCAAACCAACTTACCACACAGGGTTGTTGTGGGGAAAATAGAAGGAGGAAGGAATCATATGTACATTTGACACCTTGAACTATTTAAAAGTAATAAGGGAAAGATAAAAATCTAATAAATAAATAGCAACTAAAAACCCATCAGAGCAGTCTTGGGATGGAGTAACAGAAGTATTACATGGAGAAGCTGGAGCGGAATAAAAATACTATCATTAATGTTGTGTAGTGAGTTCTTTGCTGGCAATAAGTGAGATGAGAGGTTGCAAACAGGAACATTGATTTATTGAGGCAAACAGGAACATAACTGAAACAGAGGCTTCTGCACAGCTACTTATACGGTTGGCCACTAGGCAGCGGCCAATAGGTTTAAAGGAACTCATTCCCGCCCCAAATCATCCAATGATCTTCTTGGAGACAGCAAGTCTGGCTAGTCAGTGACCATTACACAGACACACCAATTGAGCAACCTTAAGCAGCATTCAAACAGACACATGAAACAGTTCAAATGAAATCCCAATACATTACAATTAACATTAAAGGACTGGAAATCATGCTTTACAAGTAAACACTTGTCATTTGATTCTGCCCGTCTACAGTATTTATTTGGTGCCTGTGGTAGTATATATTTACCATACTTCTGTATTTTTCCATACCTGATGTATTACTGATATTTTATACAAAATAGGTTTGAAGGTTGTGTTATTGATTACATTTTTATTCTGCACTTCCTCCAGAAGATTCAGGAGCAGTGGTGGAATTCAGACGATTCGCACTGGTTCGGTAGAACCGATACCTATTTTTTTCTTGAGTTCAGTGAACTGGTTGTTAAAATGGCACTTGAAAAAAGCTGAGTCCATGTGCGTACCTGTCTTGCACTCATCCCACGTCCGCCATGCTCTCCATGGTATCCTGCAGCCAGGGCTTTTTTTTTCTCATAGAACGCCCAGAACGGAGTTCCGGCACCTTTTTTGGATGGAACCTTGTAGGGTAGGCAAGGCGGGTTGTATGACATGTGTGAGTTCCGGCACCTTTTTCTTTTACAAAAAAAGCACTGGCTGCAGCTGATCTGTAGCAGCTGGCCAGGCACTGAAGTGCTGCTGAAAACAGTGGAGTCTGTGTGCACGCCTGCCTTGCCTGCATCAGCCACATTCTCCATGGCATGCTGCAGCTGATCCAAGGCATGGCGAGCATGGATGACAGGTGAGCACACAGTGCTTACCCCATTTGTGGCACAGCCTCCAACCAATCACTGCGCTGCCTCTCAGGAAGGCAACACCAGCTCATAAAACCCATTATACCTTTGATGAAATACTACATTTTAATTTCCTCAAATTTGTTACTTCACCAAACAAACTTATAATGTAAAGAGAAAAAGTGCCAAACAACCAGGGTTGACAAGCTGTCATTTGTTTCAGCTTGGTGTTATGCTCAAAATCCCCCCGAGATATTATGGTGTTCCCGGAAGGGTGAAACCAATACCATATTTCCCCAAAAGTAAGACCCGGTCTTACTTTCTTTTGGGTTCTGAAATAAGCACTAGGGCTTACTTTCGAGGTAGGGCTTATTATTTTCATGTACAGGAGGCAGAGAGTGCGGGGACTGATGGGAATGGGAGGACTGAATGGCTGCCCATGCTGCTTCTGGCCTTGTAGGGCTCTTTGCCCTCCTGGATGTGCTGCTTTGGGCTGCTCCTGCCTGGCATGGGGTGAATCGGCCCAGATCTTCCATTTGTCCATTGGAGTGCCCCCTTAGCTGCCAGCATGCCAGGGTTCTTCACCAGTGGCCACTAGGTGCCGCCTGCACCTCCACCTTTCGGCTGCTGAGTGCCAGCCTGCACGCCTACTCAGTGCTGCAGGCACCAGGCTATGGGCTGAACCTGGGTGCTCTTTGGGCCCTGGAGGGTGCTGCAACTCTCATGCCAGCTGTGTGCTTTTCGTCTCTACTGGCTGCTGTCACTGGCTTGCCTTCTGCCCAGCTGGCTGCTGCCGCTGCCATAAGGTGGGGCAAGGCAGGTGGTGGAGGAGTGGAGCTGCTTCCCTCCGCCTGCCAGACATCTGTTGAAGTGTGCAGGGTAAGATTGCTGCACCCCCCCTGCCAAGATGCCCTCTCCTCCCCCAAGCATTTTTTTTCACTAACCTGCCTTTCAGCTGCATTGTGTTTCTTCATTTGTTTCTCAGCCTTCACCGTGTGTTCAATCAGACCTTCCAACTTCTTGCGGGAAAAATAATCTTGTGAAGGCATGAGCGGCACAGTTCTAGTGGCAGCTGCTGGCAAAGGGGCCTGACAGGGTGCTGGTGAGGGGGGGGCAATCCTGAGGTTGAATGGAAGATCTGAGCCAACTTACCCCACATCAGTTAGGAGCAGCCCAGGAGGGCAGCTCAGAGCAGTGTGGCCAGGAGGGCAAAAAGGCCAGGAGCAGCACGGGCAGCCTCTTGGTCCCCGCTGTGGCTGATAAGTGTCTCAGGAGTAGAAGGGCCAGAAGGCAGGGTGGGCAGAGACTGGGGCATGCTGAGAGCTTGGCCAGCGGGTGCTGCTAGAACAGCAGCAGAGCTGCGACCAGAGCCAAGGTCAGGCAGGGCAGTGGCAGGTCACGCAGCAGCCACACGGCCTGCACAGGGAGCCACTGCTACTGCTGGCTAAAGAGCAGCCCAGCTCAGGCACCACTGGCCCTTAGCAGCAGCAGCAGGTCCAACAGCCCAGCATTGGCGCTGGCCAGGTGGCAGCAGCAGCAGCTTCTGAAATCAATCCGGGCAAGAACGGACTTACCTTCTTCCCTTTTAGCCCCTTCTGCGGTCCCTTAAGAGCCAAATGGAAAAGGCAAGGGGTGTGTGTGAAGAAATCTTCCTCCATCCCATAGACACTCCCAACCATCCGACGTCAGCTGGCCACACCCCCCATCTGGCTGACGATGCTATTGCAGCCAAGGCTTACTTTCAGGGTAGGGCTTATATTAGGCCCATTCCCCCAAAAGCAAGCTAGGGCTTACTTTCGGGGGAAGGATTACTTTTGGGGAAACACAATGTAAGACACAATGTACCAATAGAAATATAGATTTCAAGGGTTATCTTATTGCCCATTTCAGAAGCCGTGAAAGAATGCTCACAACTTTCTCATGACAAACAGGTTTGTCATACACATTATTTGATTGTTTTTTGTTAGGTATTATTTAATATTTTTTTCATTAATATTTTAAAACTCTTTCTTATAACATCATCTAGTTTTGTGTACTGCTTTTATTGTTCTTATTTGAGTATTAAATCATGAAATAATAAACTACCTTTCGGTACATCATTTTTTAATATTTAAAATGGTCATTAGGGCAGAGAACCGGTTGTTAAATTATTTGAATCCCACCACTGCTCAGGAAGACTTAAATTGTTGCTTTTTTAAATTCTCATACCAAACCTATAAGATCGGTAAGCTTGACAGTAAATGACTGGTCCAAGATCAACAAATAACTTCATGGATAAGGGGAAATTTATTTCTCCTTGGTATCCTTGAGCCTGATCTGGCCCTTCAAGCACTGCACCATGATGCTATTTTAAGGACCTAAATGATAGAATAGGTAGTTATAAATCTTTCAGACACTAATAAATAAGTCTAAAATTCTAGGATAGTTTGGACTGCATCAAAAGTGGTTTTTATTTACTGTTTTTTTTAATCCAAAATGTATCTATGCCTGACTTGAAGACTCCCAATAACAAAACTGAGTTATTATTCTTTGGGATTTATGGCTTCCTTCCTAATTAAATTTATTTAATTTGGAATCATGTAGCCATTTATATTGCTCTCTGTGGCCAGGATTTAACAGCTGAAAGAGGACTTTGCCTCTGAGGTTCTTCTTGACATGGATTGTAAATGCAGAGAGCATTCAGCTGGAAATTTTTGGTCTCCTGGTCTTCAGGATTGATAGCTTTTAGTTTGGTACAATGGTATCCAGTGGCAAACATACTGTGTCTCTTTCCCTTATTTCTTTCAGTAAAGGTGTTAAGTGGGTGTTTCTTCAGGTTGTGTAGCTAGAGAATGTATGTAAACCATATGGGATCATTGGGTTTCTGCCAGAAGAAAATAGGGAATTTGGGGTTTATCTTTTGCTTGTGCTATTTTTCCCTTTTCCCTATAACACATAAAGGGACTCCTGATGGATTATTTAAATAATAATTGTATTAAAGTTTACAAGTGCAAACATAAAAGACTAATACAAACTAAACACATATAAAAAGTAAAGAAGCAAAAATGATAGCAGTCATCCAATATCTGATGGGCTGTCACAGAGAAGAGGTTGTTCACCTATTCTCCAAATCACCCAAGGGCAAGACAGGAAGTACAGGATGGAAGCTTTTCAAAGAGAGAAGCAGCCTACAACTAAGGAGAAATTTCCTGACAGAACAATTAAACAAAATAAGTTGGAGTTGGGACCTGCCAGATATATACAAGGCCATCCTAAGGGGAAACCACAGAGACATTTCATGAAACCCAGTCATAATTAGGAAAGGAAATGGTGCCACATTGGGGGAAAAAGGACAGGGTAAAAGAGTATATCTCCTCTAGTGGATGGGGAAATATTTGCAAAAAATGTTTGATCACATTTACCATGTCATTTTTTAATAGGCTTATAATCAGCAAAAGATCTAGTGATGATGCCATTGCTGAAAAGGGGTCTTGTAGTTGTGTAAGAGGCAATGAGATACTTGACAGATGGTTTGTGATTAGATTCCTCACAAATATGTGGATGCCATAGACAAGAAGTCCCAGTAGAAGAATCAAAATTATATCTTAACGTAAAGTAAGAAATGCATGTGAATAGGAACTGTCCTGCAAAGCTTATTGCCACATTGAGGTAGGTATAGAAGCAGTAACCATTAAACAGTTTAAGATGTTGGCTCTAACTGTGTGATTGAAGCTATAGGCCCCCAGAGACATGAATTTATTTGCATGATTGTGTCACCATCTTGACACAATTTTTTTACTCACAGATGTCTCTGGGTGAAAATACAGAAAAAATGTAGTATAAGCCCCAAAATATGCAATCAGTTTGGTGTAGTGCTTCAGATATCAGGCTAAAAACCTGGAGACTGTGAGTTCTACTCCTTAGGCACGAAGCCAGCTGGATGACACGGGGCCAATCATTCTCTCTCAGACTTAGGAAGGAGGTAATGGCAAACCACTTCTGAAATTTTGCCAAGAAAACTGTAAGAGTCAATACTGACTTGAAGATACAAAACAAAAACAAAGCAAGGCCTAAGATAGGCACCTTTCATTTAACCTCTCCCATTTTCCTCCCAAATTTAGGCCTACACAGTTCACAGCTCTTTGTTCTCCCAAAATGTCAAATACAGCTCTGCTGAAACCAGCTTCCATTATCTGTGGACTCAGAGGGAAACAATATGCAGATAATGCAATAACTGAGGATGCCTACAGGACTAGAATGACCAGTTTTGGGGTTTGGCACTTTACCATCCCATAATTGTGACATGAAACCATTTGCTTGAGCTGGGTGGCTATAGAAATTGAATAAAATAACTAAATAAATATTTTTTTGGAAAAACAAAGGACAAACTTGAAAAAAGGACAAACTTGAAAAAAAGGCTCATAAGGAGAAAAAAATAATAATTGCTTATGTTTATAAGTTTGCTTTACAAAGGAAAATTCAAGAGCAAAACCAAGAAAATAAATAATTAAATTAAATATAAAGAAACAAAGAACTTTATAACAAAGTGTGTATAGTCACTATACTATAGCCTCAACTATTAAAAACTCCATAATCTGCCAGCAGCACCAACTTTAGCAAATGGAAGATTCTTCTTTTCAGTTCTAATTGAGTTGCCTCTTCCATAAGACAGGAGCTATGGTCAAAGTCAAGACAAATTTGGAACCTAGTGTAGAAGGAAGTTGAGAAGCTTAGCTGGCCACATTTAATGAAATATTTATATTTATCTTAGCATCTACTATTATGTGCCAACTATTTGGAACAACATTTAGGCTGTAGCATTGCTGCATCTACTGGACATTCACCTGTCTGAGATGGTTTAGGTTCTCCTGCTTGACCAGGGGGCTGGACTAGAAGACCTCCAAGGTCCCTTCCAGTTCTATTCTATTCTATTCTATTCTATTCTATTCTATTCTATTCTATTCTATTCTATTCTATTCTATTCTATTCTATTCTATTCTATTCTATTCTATTCTATTCTATTCTATTCTATTCTATTCTATTCTATTCTATTCTATTATTACAGTGCTTCCCATTTCTGATTCTCTCCTAGTCATATCTTAAAGCTGCAATTCTGCCTTCATTTGCCAGATATCCATTTCACAATTATGGGATGGTAAAGTGCCAAACTCAAAAGCTTCTGCTGAGTTCCTGAGAGGATACTCATTTCCTGTAAGAATGACTCAAAAGTACTGTGATGTAGTTTCAATCTTGATCCTCCTCAAGGGTGTCTGAAATAAGTGACACTGAAGTCACAATAGAGAATTGTATATGCATGTGGATGTATGAACTTTTTTTACTATCCCTTGTCTAAGCCATTTTTCTTACCTCTCAGTTGGAAGGGAATAAGGAGTGTGCAGAGATGATGTAGCAACCTTCTCAAAACTAAGACATTTAGTTTAGTAATAAGCAAACCAAAGTTTTTGTTATACATCTAAGTAATAAAGGCAGGATTTCATGTTTTTTTTTAAAATAATATTAAATAAATAAATAATTTTGAATTTGTGAATGCCTGAGAGGGTTGTTACGTCTTACAGAAACCCCCCCCCAGATGACTTTGGGCCACACACTTTAAGAAGCCCGGCATTAGAGCATCTCTGAGAGATGAGCATTTGGCCTCTATTTGAAGATGTCTAGCAAAGGAGAACCCATCATTTCAGACAATCATCTCTTTCACCGGCTGACAGCTCATTCAGTGAGAAAGGCCCTTGTGATCTCTGGCCTGAATCTCCTTATACTTTTAAATACTGGTTCTGGTTTTGCACTCTTTGTTCTGTTTTTGATGACAGTTCCTGTTCATATATGCATCCCATGGGATGGAAGCTGATATAAAATTACAGGTTCAGGATCTTTGGTTGCCACAAGTTATTTGAACCAAATTTTATTTTGTAAATTCAGTATAATTCTTCAGAGATTCTTATATTTATATAATGTAATGTAGCTGTCTACCCTTTTTTTTTAAATGATGGGGATTGGATTACACTGCAGCTATTCTAACATTTTGTTCCACAACTTATAAATGGTGTTTGAACTGTCTTGTGATGATTCATGCTGGATTTTTCATTTCTTTGTAAATATTATTTTTTTAGAATAAAAGTACAGAACTATGATTTACTGTGAAATTATTCTTACATGGAATTCTTGGAGCAGTAGTAGGGTATATTGTAGCTAGAAAGAAAAACTGGATTAGAAGAAAAGTAAAAAAGAGAATGTGATTTTGAGATTGTGAAAACTGACCTTTGAATTCAATATTTTGTTCAAGATTGGAAGGCAAAAAATGTAGTTTGTAACATCAATCATTGATCTTAGCAAGCATTGGGGAGTATAATTATTGCCTACTCAACAAAGCAGGAACAATTTAAACTGCCTACATGCCCTACTTTATGGAGTAGCCTGCATCCTCTAAATATCCTGGAATCAGATTTTTTGGAATTCTGGCAGTTTTACACTATGATGGGTTTTGACAAAACTATTATTATGTCTGTACCACATTTGGTGGAAAGATCAGGAACCATGAGACGGGAAAGCAGAAATCCCCAAATGGCTCATCCACAAATACTTTTTATTTATATTTAAAGTACAGTGACTATTTCTCAGCTCTCACTTGTACTTACAAATACAGATTAGCATATTGGCTAATAAATACACTAGCACATTATATGTATGCTTGGCCATGCATAATGACTGTTGTACCTATTGCATACCATACATTTTAAACTCCAGCTTTTATCAGTAACATCAGCTTATGATCCTGCAGAGCACTTGAGATTTGGGTGCATTCCAGAATGAGGCAATATGTCATTGGGAATCTGGCTGACATTTCCAAGTCAGAGAAAACAACAACAATGAAACAATAACCCTAGATTAGATGACCTCATAGTGGCACATGCAGACCAAGATTTATTTTTTTATTTTTTTTAAATTCCATTTATATCCCACCATTCTCTGAAGACTCAGGGCGGCTTACAAGCTTAGCATTAGCCTTCATTCTATGTATATGCCTGCTTATTAGGGCTTTCACACACACCCCAAGCGGCATTATTACAAAGTCAGCTTATTGCCCCCAACAATCTGGGTCCTCAGAGTTATTGGATTTCACTAAAACTTTTTTTAATGCCCAGGCATCAATTACATTTCAGAGCTGAACTCTAGAATTCTACATGGACCAATAATGATGATTATGATGGCAGTTTTTCTGCACTGCATTTCTCAGTCTGTTCCACTTCCCTTCTCTGCACGTAAGTAAGTAGCTTAGAACAGGGCTTTTCAACCTTTTCACCCATTGTACCACTTTTAGGATATGGCAACCTCCGAGTACCACCAGTCGCCTAGCAAGGTGTCAAAAACTTGATGACCCCCCCCAAAAAGGAAAAAAAAGTGATGAAGTACAGGTAGTCCTCGACTTACAACAGTTTGCTTAGTGACTGTTTGAAGTTACAAAGTTACAATGGCACTGAAAAAAGTGCCCCCCAAGCCACAGCTGAGCAAGACACCTGCCTGCCCGCCCAGTGGTGCTCTTCCTTCTGTCCGAGGTTTTCATTGTTATGAGCATTTCTGTTGAGGACTGGCAGCGGGCGTGGGGTGGGGGGGTGTTTGGTTTTTATTCCCCCTCTGCTGGGTGGTTGCAGCAGGTTTTGGTCATTTCACATGACCCTGGGACACTGTGACCATCATAAATATGAATCAGTTGCCAAACATCTGAATGTAAATCACAAGACCCTGGAGATACTGCAACATTCCAGCTGATCTGTGCTTCTTCTGGGCTCAGCTGGAGCCTGGCGCTGAGCCTGGCGCTTTTGCTGAGCCCTGACAGTCCCAAAGAAGCACTGATCCTGGCACTTCCGCTGAGCCCTGACAGCCCTGCAGCTCCAGCCATCTCTCGCTCAGGCTTGTGCGGTGGTGCCACTGGTTCAGCTCATTCCCCTCCTCTACTACCAGTTTTCTAGGATGGTCACGTACCATTTACCAGGTGCCAATGTACCACAGGTGGTACCCGTACCACTGGTTGAAAAGCCCTGGCTTAGAAGAGAACAGACAGCTCTCCGCGAAAGTCCACAATTTACACAGGCTTGTTCAAATTTTATCCACAATGCAGCAAAGCCATTCCACTTGAAATGAAAGTTAGGCTCTACTGAGATATATTCATCGGTGTCCAGGGCAGGGATAAGGGAGAAAATGGCAATAAGCTTTTGGGTCAGACATTATGACACAACTATGTAATAGTGGCATTTATACGACTGACTTCATCTTGCATTTGTCTTCATTTTAGAATTATTGCAATTTAGTGGCTGCCACTAAATATATTTTTATAGCTATTATTTCCTATGAGGACTGCTCAGTGGGGGACTCCCAAGTTTAAAAGTAGCAAGAATATCCAGGAATGGTAATTGCTTTCAGGCCTTGTTTCTGAGTGTCCTCAAAGCATCTGGTGGGCCATTTGGAAAAACAGACTGCTTGACAAAATTGTAGGCATCTGCGCTACCTTCTCTCCCTTCAGCACCCCCTTCCCCCTCCCAGAGTCATCACAGCAGAGTTGCCAATAAAGCAGCAACCTTGACACAGGTGTGGGGGGGAGATAATTTGGAGCTCTGCAGCCACCAGCAAGCAGAGAAGTGCAGTAGCCAGAAGTAAGAAGGCATTTTCCTTTCAGAAGTGGTGGACATTGAGGGGGAAAACGGTACACAGAGACCCAGCAAGACAATGTGGAAAAATAGAGGAAAAAAGGTAGAAGAATCAGAGAGAGAGAGAGAGAGAGAGAGAGAGAGAGAGAGAGAGAGAGAGAGAGAGAGAGAGAGAGAGAGAGAGAGGGAGAGAGAGGGAGGATAGGCTCTGTAAAAAGGAATTGTTTATGTATATTAATGAGAGTATAGTCTACAGAGGAAATATTGTAGTAGTAATAGTGTAGAAATAATAGAAATAGAAAAAAATATAGGATAAAGGTAATAGGAAACATTTGAATTTGGATTTGTTAGTTTCAGGCATTACATTTATTACTTTTGTCTTGCAAAATAAGTCTGCTGTTATCTTCTGGAGAAAGATAAAGTAACCACCTGGTCCAGGGTCCTGTGCTTCTGTGTCTCTCTTGCATCTGGGTCAATCTAACTGGACATGGTTAAAAAGCAAAACTAGTCTGATCAATCAAGGCTCTTCCTCTTTCTCGTTCACCTAGTCCAGCACCATCTAAAATGCTTGGACAATTCCTGTTATCCTGAAGTGATATCAGGGCACCAGGTTGGGAAAGGTTCATTGTTTACTGTCCTTTGAGCCAAACCCACACAGACAAATGTAAAGTGCTCTCTAAACCTTTAAAACCATCTTCAAACTGTGTTGACTTTGAGCTAGTTGCCCATGCATTCTTTACATCAAGATTAGATTGCTTTCTGCCAGGCACGCAGTGCTGATCTTGCATAATCTTCTACCTGTGCAGCAGTTTCTGCCAGCTTCTTAGAATGGAGGGCATCTCGCCAGTCTGAAAGTCATTTGATGCTTAAATGACTGGCTGCCTCAAAGGCCACCTCTAAAAGTAAACATTGTTGTGTCTTTATTTCCTTTCCTTTCCTTTTGTTTCTTTTCTGAATGAATAACTATTATTCAGTGGATCTCTGTGCCTTACATCCCCATCTTCAATTGTTGTTTTATTGGGGAAATTTAATTCCTGTATCAAAGCATGCTTATTTTGCATAACTCCTTGACAGCAATAATATGCATGTGACATCTTGTCAATTTTCAAGGCTATATATAGCTTGAGTTCTGTAACAGTGCTGCTCATCTTGATGGCTAATGTCTGCCAATTTCATTTGTCCCTTCATCAAGAAAGCCTAGCTGAACAATATCCCCACTCTTAAAAGCTAACTGACAGCTTTTCTGTTTATATTTTTTAGAGAAGGACTCTTGAACCTGTGTCCTATCAAACTTCTTTTGTAGCAACCTGGACTAGAAATAGATAATCACAGAAGTATTTGTTCTTTAGACTATTAATATTAACATTAATAAGGGTTAAAGTTACAATACAGGGGTTATAACACATACCCTTCTTTCAAATGAGAAATATAAAGATTAGGAAGCATTTCTATATTAAATGGAAAAGGTTCCCTGTTATAAAGCTGAGGCAGACTGCACCTGCTGATTGTTTTAGAATTACTATTTTTTTTATCAATGTGAGGATCAGATCTCAGATGGGTGGTGGGCCACATGTGACCATCCAGGTTGTTTTCCATGGCCTGCAGTAGTGCTTAGGAGTGTACCATGTTTCAGTCATACTGCGAGAAGGCACCTGCCAGGGCTGGATCAGTGGCGTATTGATCTTGGCCCGGCTGGGAGGAGGATATGATGCCCAGGTAGGCAGACCAAGCAGTAGCTGTGCTCTTAGCATCTATGTTTTCTTCCAACTGAGATGAGGGCCTACTGCAGCTTCCCAGGCCCTGCAGCAGGATACAGTACAGGAAGAGCCTGATGATGTTGATGGGGCTACAAGGTTGGATGAGGGACAGGTTGCACGGTTGTCAGATCAAATATATATGGTGAAAGAAGTCTTCTGGCGGTATAGGGGTATTGTGGTTGCTGGGGTGAGGTGATGAGTGTGATGTCATTTGTGGTTCTGTTTCACAATGGAACATTTTTATTTGATAAAAAATAAAAGCTGCTCATTTTCAGCACCTTTATGACTGGCTTGGTGACTATTTGTGTAGATCTCTTGAGTAATTTGTGTAGATCTTAGGGACTATTAGTCTAGTCCAGTGTTTTCAACTTCAGCAACTTTAAAATGTTTGACTTTACCATGCTGGTTAGGGAATTTTGGGAGTTGAAGTTCACATATCTTAAAGTTGCTGAGGTTGAAAAATATTGGTCTTGTCTTTCCATGGCACTAATGTGGATGTGGAATTTGAGACTCCTGATTTAGAATAGAAGGTGATTTTTGCTACAGCTCAGGTTGCTGAGGGGACTGGCTTCTCCAGAAGGAATCTACACTTTAATCAGCTCAGGATGGGATGTTCTGGGTCTTGTCTTAGAATATTGAGGGGGGGGAGCAGAAAAAGTGGTAGTCTTCTCATTAAACCCAGCATCTGTAGAATCCCCATGTTCTTATCATTTTGTAAAGTCATGGAAATCCTTGCAGAATGTTTTTTTTTAATGTACAGGGTTATTTTAATCATACTTTTATTTATGCTGCTGTTTTTATTATTTTAGGCTAGCTTAAATGGATCCCATGCTAATTCACAAAAGGACTGCTATGTTGGGCATGGCTAGTCCCAAAACATATTCAATAAGGGATGAGCTGTCTTCTGGATGCTATGTACTATTCCCGTGGTACATATTTGAGTCCAGTTTGATGCTAGAGAGCAAACTATTGTACAAAATCTTTAATTTTACATGCTAGCAAAATAATAGCTAGGAACATCAAATGCATATAGGAACCTCACATAGGAAGGAAGATGGCAGATGTTCAAGATGGTTTTAAAAGGCAGAGGAACAATATACATTATTGCTAATTACTGGATAACTGACAAAGTTGAATGATATCAAATTAGGTCAATATGTGCCTCATTGATTATAAAAAGACCCTAGATTGTGTTGAACATTTCAAGCTATAGAACATTCCTAGAAGAGTGGTAATCTCAGAATATCTTATTGACTTCATATCAAACCTATACAATGGACAGGAAGATACAGTCCAGATAGAACATGATGAAACAGACTGAACCCAGGCTGGCAAAGGAGTGAGACACAAGTGTGTACTTTCTTCTTATCTTATTTGGTCTTTATGCTGAATATATATTAAGGAAAGCTAGATTGGAAGAACAGGAGCAATGTTTTAGTACTGAGAAAGAAACATCAATATCTGCACTTTGCTGATGACACTATTCTGATAGCCAAAAATGCAAAGTTTCTGCAACTCTAGTAATAAAAGTCAAAGAACATGGGGAAAAATGGGACTCTGATTAAATATAAAGAAAACCAACCAAATGACACAATAGCAACAAGCCACAGAATTGACAACGAAGGCATTGAAGTGGTGGATAGATTCTGCCTTTTAGTATTGAATCCCGAGTGCCGCATAACAGAGTGAGTGCCTGTTACTCGTCCCAGCTTCTGCCAACCTAGCAGTTCAAAAGCATGTAAAAATGCAAGTAGAAAAATAGGGACCACTCCGGTGGGAAGGTAACAGCGTTCCGTGCGCCTTTGGCATCTAGTCATGCCGGCCACATGACCACGGAGATGTCCTCGGACAAGCGCTGGCTCTTCGGCTTTGAAACGGACATGAGCACCGGCCCCTAGAGTTGGAAACGACTAGCACGCATGTGCGGGGGAACCTTTACCTTTACCTTTTTTATCAACAGTAAAGGAACCAGAAGTCCAGAAATATGTCACAAAATAGCACTTGGTAGGGAAGCACTTGGAAAAGATATTAGATGTGTCTGTACCTACAGTGATCAGAACAGTGCATGCAATGATTTTCTCTGTGACATTCTAGGAAATGAAAATTACGTTTTGAGAAGCAAGATAGAAAGAGCATTGACACTTATGAACTTTGTGTTGGAGAAGAGTCCTGTGAATATAATGGATAGCCAAATAAACAACACATGAATAATAGAAAGATTTAATTCAGAGTTGTCACTTAAAGCCAAAATAACTAGACTCAAATTACCACATTTTGGACATGCCATATGAAGATTTAGCTTTCCTGAATAATATATAATGCTGGGAAAGGTGGAATTAAGAAGAAAACTACTAGCAGCAAGATAGATGGATTTTATCCCTATGGTGATTTCACAACATTAGAACGCACGACGGCACAGGTCAGGAATAATTCATCTTGGAGAAGGTCTATCCATATGTTCACCAACAGTTTACTTATTTATAAGATTTGTATGCCTGGGTATCTTAAAACACAATTCTGGATGGCTCATAACAACAGAAAACAATAAAAACAATACTCTGAAATCTTAGCTATCTTCCTAAGATGCATCCAACAGAACCATCTACAGGCTCCCAGTTTATCCTATCTTCATATATGGGGAAAGAGCAGCTCTTTACCGCCTTTTAGAAGTCTAAAAGGGAAGGGTTTCCAGATGCCAGGGATAGAGGATATTCCACAAGTTAGAGGCTTTTATGGAAAAGCTTGCACAAGATAGCAGCATTTTAGCAAAAGGACTTGGAGCATACCTACTCTATCCAACTTGATGGGATGGGCAAATACACTTAGGGAGATGCAGTCCTGCAAATAACCTGACTCCATGAATGTAGGGCTTTAAACATGATAACTAGCATCTTGAATTGCACCTAGCAAGAAACTAGAAGCCAGTAAAGCTCACAAAAGAGCAACTTAATATTGGCCGACTGAGGGGCACCCAACACTTTGCACTGCCACATTTTGGACTACTTTAACTTCCAGGTAGTCTTCAATGGCAGCCTCACATAGAGCTGATGCAGCAATCCAACTGGGAAGTGACTACCACATGCAACTGGTGCATAAGAGAAGTCTCTGGAAAGAGCTGCTCCCAGACAGAGCAGCCACTTGCTTGAACAGAAGCTGCAAGTCCAGAATTAATTTAATTTAATTTATTAATATTTCTATACCGCCCTTCTCCCGGAGGACTCAGGGCGGTGTACAGGGCAAGAATAAAACACAGAAATTTACAAAAACTAAAAGATAATTAAATAGATGCCCGATTAAAATACAATTGATACATAGTAAAAAACCCCAATAAAAATAATAAAAAAACCCCACCAATCCCCCCTCAGGCCAGGCCGGCTTGCTCGAACAAGTATGTTTTCAGATCGCGGCGAAAGGAGCGCAGATCGGGCGCCGTCCGGAGCTCAACCGGTAACTGGTTCCATAGCTCAGGGGCGCCCACAGAGAAGGATCTCTCCCTGGGGGCCACCAGTTGGCATTCTCTGACTGGTGGCACCCTGAGGAGGCCCTCTCTGTGGGAACGCACAGGGCACAGGGAGCTTGATGCCGGCAGCAGATGTTCCCTGAGGTACTCCGGCCCCATGCCATGGAGGGCTCTAAACACCATTACTAGCACCTTGAATCTCACCCGGAAGACAACTGGCAACCAATGCAGCTCACGGAGCAGAGGTGTAACATGGGAGTATCGGGAGACTCCCAACACAACTCTCGTGGCTGCATTCTGTACCAGCTGGAGCCTCCGGGTGGTCCTCAAGGGAAGCCCCATGTAGAGAGCGTTGCAGTAGTCTAGACGAGAGGTCACGAGCGCGTGAGTGACCATGCATAAATCATCCCGGCTTAGATAGGGCCACAACTGGCACACCAGGCGAACCTGGGCGAAAGCCCCCCTAGTCACAGCCACCATGTGATCTTCCAAGGTGAGCCGTGAATCTAGGAGGACTCCCAAGTTGCGAGCCCTATCTACTGGGGGTAATAATTCACCCCCCATAGAAAGAGATGGAATATCCGAATAGACCCGGGATGAAGGTATGCAAAGCCACTCGGTCTTGTCGGGGTTGAGTTGAAGTCTGTTCCTCCCCATCCAGACCCGAACCGCCTCCAGGCAACGGGACATCACGTTGAGGGCATCACTGGGGTAGTTTGGGGTAGAAAGAAAAAGCTGGGTATCATCAGCGTACTGATGATACCCAACTCCAAAGCCACGAATGATCTCACCCAGCGGTTTCATATAGATGTTGAACAGGAGAGGCGAGAGGACTGACCCCTGAGGAACTCCACAAACGAGAGACCTCGCGGTCGACCTCTGCCCTCCTGTCAACACCGACTGCGAGTGTCCCTGGAGATAGGAGGAGAACCACTGTAAAACCGTGCCTCCCACTCCCAGTCCCCTGAGACGCCGCAGCAGGATACCATGGTCGATGATATCGAAAGCCGCTGAGAGGTCTAATAGGACTAGAACAGAGGAATGACCCCTGTCCCGAGCCCTCCAGAGATCATTCACCAGCGCGACCAATGCCGTCTCCGTGCTGTGCCCGGGCCTGAAACCCGATTGGTACGGGTCTAGAAGGACCCCCAAGTTATGCATCAACTTTGGGAAAGTGCAACCCCATCAAGAATCAAAGATGACAACTTACTTATTTGATGGCACATGATCAATGATAGTAGAGGCCATGCTTCGTTTTTGGCAGTGGTTTATTCTCCAGGCTTGTTTCAATTTAGTTTCTGAACATTTTGTTACAAGACTAGGTAACGCCATCAGCAGGATTTTCTTGTCCTATTCCTCTTTAGCTTATATATGTCTGGTGTGCCAGTGTGGTCAGTAGGTCATGTGATTGATTGTTCATTTGGAGCTATATTTAAATTCTGAGCAGCTGATTGCTTCTCTTGTTGATTGGTCAGTCGTATGGTCTGGTTTCTTACATATTCATATGCTGGATCTAAATCAATATGCTTGTTAATCACTCCTTTGGTAGAATACCAGGCTTCAATAAATTCACATTTGTGGTGGTGTTGGCATGGCAACATTGGGCAGGAACAAAAATCATTGGCCATGCCAACACCTGCCACACATGTGAATTTACTGAACCTTGTTCATTTTTCCATGTACATAATTTTTTAAAAATATATTTTGATGTTATTTATTTTACTTTATTTTATTTAGTTTTTATTTAAAGTTCAGTAACTTAAGGCAGCAAACTTACCTAATACCTAATTTTCCCCACAACAACCTTGGGTGATGAGTTGGGCTGAGTTGAGAGAGTAACTGGCCCAAAGTCAGGTTCCATGTCTGAATCAGGGTTAGAATCATACAACCTGGTTTCTTGCCTGATGCCTAACCACTAGACCAAACTGGCTATCTATATGTCATTGTATATATATTTGTATACTAATCCCCATAATTTATAGACAGTTAGCTAATACTAGATAGTAACTTCAGCTGCATGACAAATGTTGAGTCTACTTTCCAGCCCCACTCCCATTCCTTCCTGTTCTGCATGTCAAAAGCAGCTTCATGTCAATCAGTCAGTGTGGTTTGTGTCATGCAAATTACTATTCATTAGGGACCAAGTCAATACCATTAAACAATTACCATTAGTGACCTGACCAGATATGGCTTTTTCTCAAGGGATGGAAGGCCAATTAATTCAGAGCATCACTATTAGAACATCTGTTGCTTTAAAAAACAACCACACCAAAAAAGCAACAAGACTCATAATGGAGCAATTCATGGGGTGGGGGGAGGTTAAAGGATGAAATAAATTACAGCTTTGTGTCGGTAAATATAGCTTACATGTGACAAAAGAAAGGAGGGTAAAACTGTGGGATGGGAATAAGTTGAGAGAATAGTAGAAATAGGCCTCAACTGAATCGGAAGTCTGTTTTATTTCATTGTCAGATAAAAAAGTTGGAAGCCACCAGCACATTGAGGTAGTCTAGTAAACTGAACACTGGATTTGGGATGGATTAATGGTAACATAACCTTCAGTCTGTGCAAGCTGAAGATGAGTATGTTAGAGCTCATCTTCTTGGACTAGCTCCAAGAAACTGTCTTCACTACAGCAAAACGTATTATAGAGGTTTTGTCACATGGAGGGAAAGGGGAGAGTTAATAATTTAGAGGACCCGGGAATTTTTAATACTGCAATACTTGGTTGTGTCAGGGTCACACTATGCTATAATACTGGTATCACCTGTATCCAGTTTATAATCTCTGAAGTCAGTGTCTATAGTGAGTGTATGCATTTAAGGACAAATGGTTCCAAAAGATGCCTATAGTATTCAATTCACAGTCTCAACTTGCTTTTAAATAAATATCCATAGATTTTAATAGGAATTTCATGTATATCATTTAGGGATTATGTTCTCCACCAGCAGTAGGAGCTGGATTTGGTAACCATTCCTGGTACATCTTTTTTTCCCAGTTCTTCCATCCTCAAACTAACCCTCTTCATCTGTACCACATTTCTGGATATGACACCCATCAGAAATCTTGAAACTGCCTGTCTCAGTGCCCTTCCTCGGTTGCATCTAACTGCAGCTCTAGTTATCTTTATTCTGCCATATCATCATGACATCACTTTCATCTTTTCCTCAGCTCTTGAATGAGATAGGCTGTTGGCATCTTTAGCTGTTCAGTTTTAGAATTTTCTCTTTAAGATACAATTTTGAAGTAGAGTTTTCTTTGTAAGATAAGAACACACAGTGGCATTTTAAAGATGAGAACAATCAATTGTATTTTGCTACTCATGTTGGTGGTTGGTACAATCAAGTGACCCATAATGTGTCAGATGAACCCCAGACCTATTGGTCAGTTTGGGTTAATGTGTACATGCCCAGAGTACAATGGTGCACTCTTGTCCAGGCTCGTTTGTTTTCCTTTGAAGAAAGAGGAAATAGCAGAATCCAGCTACCAGCTGCTTGAAACATGCAACTCCCTGTAAACTAAACAGCTGATTACTGAGGTGCAGTATAAAGGGCAAGCCAACACCTACAGCAAAATAAACTAGCTGACAGCTGCTGGGTGTGGACAGTGGGTGCGGCTGTTGAATTGTCTCTGCTACTACCATTGGCAGAAATATTAGGGGGGGAAACTATAAATCAAATACTAATGTAAACTGAATACACTTTAGATCAGGAGTGTCAAACTCAATTTCATTGAGGGCTGCATCAGCATTGCGGTTGCCCTCAGGGGGCCGGGTGGGTATGGCCAGGGTGGGCGTGGCCTACTGGGTGGGTGTGGCTAGAGTGTGTATGGCCTGCTGGGTGGGTGTGGCCAGCTCTACATTGTTTGCATCAAGGGTGCCTATGGGGGCCTGGGCAGGAGTGGGACAGATCTGAGGGTCTCTGGCAGAAGGAGGGTCTCTGGGCCAGGGCCAAGGCAGTGGGGGCCGTTCCCTCACTGTTTCCAGGATGGCTTCGCAGGTCGCATGAAACCACTTCACGGGCCAGATCCGGCCCCCGGGCCTTGTGTTTGACATGTCTGCTTTAGATGAATACATTCCACAATCAATGTGATTTTAATAAATTTAGGCAAAATGATTTGCCTAATTCATTAAAAAGTGATTTTTAAAAAATATGTATAGAAAAAGTGAATAGACTACTAGAAGAAAGAAAAACTATTGCATTCCATGATAGTAGCTGTAGCTAAAGCTGAAATATCTGAGGGATATCAAGTCTACTGTACAGGTATGGTATGAAATCCAGTCATCTAGTGTTTATACTGGTCTTGGCTAATCTAGAGCCTTTGTGTTGTCTCAGTAGGTTTCTGTGGTCCAAGCAGAACACTAAAGGCGACATGAGACAAGATAGTGCTTGCTCTTCTCCAGAATAGAAGTTAAGAGGATTAGTACTGAATGTTAGTTCCACAAGGTGATTATCCCTGGTGTGTGAACTGCAGCAGGCTCCATTGTGGGGATAGCAATAAATCTCAATTCACAACAGAAACCTATTAACACAACATCACTAAATAAGGTTTACATTTTTAGCCATTTCCTCTTCCCTTTTCACACCAGTGGAAACTTGGTCATTCTTTTCCTGGCTTGAGATTGGGAAACATTTGTTCAATGCTTGAGAATTGCTGGTTCCTACTTCACCAATTTTAGCTCTTACAAATAGGCAGTTTTACTCAGCCATTGCTGACTGAGTGGATTAGCAAGCAACAACACTCCACAGTGAAATATATTGTTGCAGGTCAATTACGTATGTACTGTGTTAATGGAGAATGCTGCTCCATATAAAGCAAAACCAGGTCTGCCTACACATTAATGGAAGAAATCTTGTGGGAGTGGCTCTTATTTACAGAAGTTAAAAAAATATCCAATAGGACAAATTTCAGCGAAAAGACTGAATTATATTCAGATATGGGGAGAATGGAAGCATTGCAAACTGCAATATTTCATTGCAGTTCCCTCTTGTCTTTGGCTTTTTTTAAAGGATGACAGTAGTTCTAGGCTCAAAGGCAAAATCAAATGCAAGGCAAAAAAATCACAAAAAAGGGGAAAGGACCGCTGACTTCATGTCATACTTTTAATCAATTTCCCAGTATTATCTAATAAAAACACCTGAAAGTAGGACAAGAAGCAACGGATGGAAACTAGTCAAGGAGAGAAGCAACCTAGAACTAAGGAGAAACTTCCTGACAGAACAATTAACCAGAGGAACAACCTGCCTCCAGAAGTGGTGAATGCTCCAACACTGGAAGTTTTTAAGAGGAGACTGGACAGCCATTTGCCTGAAATGTTATAGGGTTTCTTGCCTGAGCAGGGGGTTGGACTAGATGACCTCCAAGTTCCCTTCCAACTTCTTCTTCTTCTTCTTCTTCTTCTTCTTCTTCTTCTTCTTCTTCTTCTTCTTCTTCTTCTTCTTCTTCTTCTTCTTCTTCTTCTTCTTATTATTATTATTATTATTATTATTATTATTATTATTATTATTATTATTATTATTATTATTATTATTATTATTATTAAATGAAATGCTGAATTAAGCATAACTTTGGTTTCATCAAATAAAGCCTTTCTAAATAGCTTTACCATATAGTTTTCTTATACCAACATTTAAAAACAGCTTTGATTTCTTCGACAGTGTTATGTGCTGTACTACTGATTCAAATGAGACTTTATACCAGCAGCAAAATGCTATAATGCAGTTTTTGATGATGGCCTTTCTCAGAGAAGAAACACAATATTTATGCTGTGATGAATGGCTTGTGAATCATTGATCTGAAACACATGGAAACAGAAATTAGCTAATGGGAATTAGCTGCCATGAATTATAAGAGCTGGAAATACTTATTACTGGCATTTCCAAAAATAAGAAAAATATAACACTCCATCTTTTGCAGTTTGTAATCAGGTAATCAAGTATTTTATTTCAAAGGGTAAGGGCTAATATAAAACAAATATAATAATACCTATCAAGATGGATTGCTTGGAGAACATTTTTTTCCAAACATGTAGTCCTCAGAAAGGTAATTTTGTTTGTTTTTGGGAAAGCATGAAGATTCTAGAACTTCAGAACACAATGAATGGAATTTTCACATATTCTCCTCTGTAAGGTAGAATAGGTTACACTGAGAGATATGTTTGCTGCTTATAAAAGATATGTTTGTTGCTTATAAAAACAGAGAAGGGCTCTTGCACTATTAACAATTGTGTTTTCTTCTACCCGGTTCTTTAAAATGCCAAAATCTCTTCCTCTAAGCAGCATCTGCCCACCTGACCAGCAAATTTTATAGTTGAATGTACATCAGAAACTTCATCTTCTTAGTTTGACATTGTAAGATAGCTACTGAAATGTACTGATTCTTGTGGGGCGAAAAATCAAAAGGTGTCAATTAGAAAACCATTTAAGTGCAGTGGCTCACAATAGAGAACCATCAGATTAAAGATTCCTTATTTTGATCATATGCGTAAGAAGATGGAATTAAAATTCTGCAGGTAATTCTGGAAATAAAATAATGAAATAATTGTGAGAAACATAGGGGACCCTTATGTCTCCTGAAGATCAGACAATTTGTCCCTTCAGCTCTGTTCTTTTTTCTTTGGTTGATGAAAACTCTTCAGGATCCCTCCATCATGTTGTCCTTGATTCAATGTTTAACTGGGGATTCCAGAGACAATGTGAAAGCTCTGAAAAGAAGGATCTCTAGAGCTATCTCTCCCTTTGCACCTAGCCACAGTACAAACATGGTCTAACAATATGTTTTTATCTGCCTTGTCCCCATGACTTTCATTTCTTCACTGACTCAGGGGTAAGACAAGCCAAATCATCTTTAGCTGTACCAATATTACTGGTATTTTCCTCTTTATCCCAGCATCATCCAAGGACAGCCTCAGTAAAGTCAGATTATTTGGAGCAGAAGTAATAGAAGTAGGGTAGGGATCAACAAAGGATAGGAACTGGTATCCTGACAGTTTCCTCTTGAGTCTCTTGAGTGATAACACTTCAACGTAGTAATTAGGAAAGGTTCTATGCTGAATCATTTCCTCAAAGTGAGTTCTGCTTAGAGATCTGGATTGAAATGTGAGATAAAATAGAATAAAAAAGGATTAAAATATAAGTCAGAGAGACAGAGAGAGAGAGAGAGAGAGAGAGAGAGAGAGAGACAGAGAGACAGAGAGACAGAGAGACAGAGAGACAGAGACAGAGACAGAGAGACAGAGAGACAGAGAGACAGAGAGAGAGACTTCAGCTTATGGACTATGCTCAATCAATCAGTGGGGCCTTCCCTCTTTGCCTATCCCTCTAATAGCAATTAGGCTAGAAAGCAATTCTTTTTTTGGCTTCAATTAAAGTCTTTTAAAAAAATCTAATTGTGGGTCTTGGAAGGTTAGCCAGAAGGGAATGTTGCCAAAAAAATGAGTTTCATACTTTGATAATGTCTTTGATAATTTTCTATATGAAAATTAGTCTTCTGGCTGCTCTAAATGTAAGTGAAATATGATCCTGAGAGTTCTGTAGCATGTTTTTTTTCCCCATCTTGACACAAAGAAAGATATCAGATTTATGTAAGATACTATTTCACTGTCTTTGCCATTAACCTTGTTTTAAAGAAAGGAATTGGATTGATTAGCATTTCATTGGATGCATCCTTTTTTTGCTCTCAGCAGGACCTGCCTGACTTCACAGTACTCCAACCATTATTCTCTCTGAGTTTTCAGTTTCCATTAAAAATAACATTCCTCTCTCGCCGTGTGATGAAAATAGAAGGAAAAATGCTCAGGCAAGCCATGGAATAGGTTGCCCTGTCAAGAGAGAATGAGCGTTGAGGCGTTGGACTATTCTCCATAGAACTCCATAAGTAACTATGGGCCAGTTACTCTCTCTCTCTCAGCCTAACTTGGTTCATATAGGAATTGCAGGGATGAAAATAGTGAAACAAACTTTTTGAGCTTCTTAATGAAAGGTGATATACACATATAACCTTGTTTTCCTGATAACAATTTCATGCAGGAAAAAAGTAATCCAGTTGCATTTGACCCAGACAGTTGGATGCAAACTTTGTTCCTTTTAAAATAAAACATATAAAATATAGAAAATTCATTTTGTGAGTAAAATGTTCTTGATATATTCTTCAATATTTTAAATCTATTTTATTTATGTTCTATCTTCATTTTCTGTAAACTATTTTCTTACCAACTATATAAAACGTATTGGTCCACATCTGGACATTCTTTTAGGAAATGTACTATTGTTTACAGTATAAAGTTTACTTTGTGAACATACTTGGCATTCTGGCTGTTCTACAATGCTTAACAGTTTCTTTCAATCTTCTTTACCACATTTCTGGTTATGGCTTTCTGCTTAAAGTCTCTTACACAGTGGTGCATTTGTATCAGAGTGAATGAAGGAATGAATGAACAAACTGGATCAAATAGGGTTCAATTTCTCTTTGTTACCAAGCTGATGCTTCATCACTAATTTCATGGCAATGGACATTACCTAAAGGCTGAAGTGTTTTCAGATGCAATCTGTCGAGGCAGTTATTGTTTCAGTTTTTCATGCTTCAGTGAACTTCTGGCTAAACTAGTGCATATTGCTAATGGTAGGCAACAGGCTAATATTAGGAACATCTAATAAAAGAAAAAATGGGAGCCCTGAGAAGGGCTGAAATCTCATCTCTTTGCATTAACATAGGCAGCAGGCAAATAATTAGTTAAGGAAAGATAACTGAATGCAAAAATGAATGTGAGTAATGAAATGACTGTGACATGAATGAATAAGTAATTAACTGAACGTGATGTAAATGAATGAGTAAAGAAACGAATGAGATCTTTTACACCATAAACAAATAGAATTATAGAATGCTATTTTTAGTTTTTGGTAGCAGTACATTTCCTCATCAGCATTTTCTGATGTTGAAAATTTATTACTGAGAAGAAAAAAATGGTTATACAGGAGAAAAGCAGCCATGACACTGTCTTGTGTTACTGTATAAATTGCCATAATACCACCTAATAATATTAGGAGTTACATAGCACTTTTTCTCTAGCAGCTGCCTACAGTATCCTTGACTATAGCACCATGTACCATAAAATGCTATCTTTTCTGGATTGTACTTCATGTCTTCTATCTTCTCAAGTAAATAACACATTTATGTCTTTTTCCAACTTTTAATTTCCTGGAGCAAGAGATTGTGACAGAACAGTTATTTCCTGAAATTTTTATCACATATATTCCCTCCTTCCCATTTAATAACCAGGCTTACTATAAATCTAAGGGGACTTTTGTGTAGTCACAAGCATATTTAAGAGCACAAATACAAGCTCACTCTATTTTCACTCTTTAAAAAACAAAAATATCACAACCCAGGATTTTGAAAGTATTCCACAGCAAGGCTTCTCTGCCTAGGATCTGAGGATTGCACTCAAAGTTTGTCTGCAAAGAATAGTGACACCATTTAATAAAGTATAAACAATTTTGTATAGGTTGGACGTGAAGTAGGCTTTAATGTATGCAGCCAATTTTATGTAGACTTTATTCTGGAGTAATAATAATTAAAGTCACCGGATGCTAAAGACAAAAATATCCTTGCTTTTACTGAATCAGATAAAGCATATGCATACCTTGGAGCTGTGCATGCATTTCATTTGGTTAAACTACCAGTAAAAAGTCTATTTATGGCATTCAGCTCTAGGATTAAGAGGGCTGGTGGCAGGGGAAACATTGTCTCTGTACCAGTTTATAAAATTTCTTTTTCTCTGTTTAGGAAAAGTCTCCCCCTCCTTTACGATTTTTAAATGTTTGCTTATCCTACTAATATATAAAGGAAACCTGAGTGAACAAATAATATCAATATTTGGCACTTGTTTCCTTGATTTCATGAATAAGATTTTACAATTTTTATCCAGCAAAGGATCCTCTAGGGCAGGGGTCCCCAAACCCCAGTCCATGGACCAGCACGAGTCTGCAGCATGCCAGAAACGGCTGTACAAACAAGAGAAGCTCCATCCACAGGATGCAGGCAGCACCTGAAACCCCACCCCCTGTCTGGTCCTTGGAGCAGAGTTTGGGGGACCCTTCTCTTGGGCACTGATAGTAGCTTGCAAGGATAGAAATTCAAAATGATTAATCAGACTTTCTAATGAACTGATCAGGTATCTTCCAATTATTGTATAGTACTTATTTAGGACAAGGTTGAGCTGTGGGAAAACCAGCCTGGGATGAGGATTCAGATATGTTTTAGTTAGTTAGGAAGAGAAGTCTACTACCCATTAGAATAACCAAGCACTTCTCAGTTGCAGAAAAGAAAGGAAGAAAATCATAGAGGCACCCAAATTTATGTATATGCAGTGCTGCAGCTTGGAAAGTGAGAATATGATTATACTTTTCTTAACAATTTAATTTATGTCAATAGTAGAATTATGTCTGTTTATTTTCCCTAACTGTGCACAAAACTTGGGGATTGCTTTGGTTGCAGAGTTTTACTGCGGAGTTCAAGGTAATGTAATCATGCAATAAAATAGATGAGAAAGCTTTCAAGGTCTTTAAATTTATGAAATCAACCAAATGCTTAAAAATGCAAAATAAACATTCCTTGTATTAAAAAATAGACTAATGATTGAGGTTTTAATTCTAAAATAAAAATGCATTCCTAATAATTTGTCAAATTAGTCTTCTTGCCAAAAAAGAAATCCTTCAGGTCTGTGGGTGGGGGTGGCAGGAATGTGGGGGAGCAGAGATGAAACCTTAGCTGTAAACTTAATTAACATAACTTTACTATTTAAAATATCATTTAAATAGCTGCCTTTCCATATAAATTATTTCAGAAATGCCCAAGGAGGGCAAAGTGGGGTTGGAACTAAATTGCAAAGATGTTCTACATAGTAAGGTATCCATGTCACATCATGCTCAGGAAGGTGATCAATGTGTAAATATAAATCACAAGATCACCTTGAATAACAGAGATTGTTCTGTGCACTGAAGGACTCCTTTAAGACTGTCAACTGAGAATGGTTGATGTAGGAACTCCCTTCCTGCCCCACCCCTTCAAAGTATCCATCCAATAACTTGAAATTATGGATGCCTTTAAAATTTTAAAAAATTCAGTGCTAAAGATGAGCATGCTCAAAATGAATTCAGCCCTACCAATAAATCAAGGATGATTTTGTATTCTAGGAAGGAGGACCATGAGCACACATTGAGGGTCTCCATGTGTATGATGGTTCCACAGCAGTCCTAGAACTTTGCTATTAGCCCGAGAAAAAAAACTGGGGCAGCTGGCATTTAAAAGAATTCCTGTTTAATAATAATAATAATAACAACAACAACAACAACAACAACAACAACAACAACAACAATAATGATAATAATAATAATAATAATAATAATAATAATAATAATAATAATAATAATGAGTAGAGTGAAAGATGTTTCTTATTCCCCTATGCTTTGCCTGTGAGCTTCCTAAATGCATCTGGTTGCTTCTTGAGTGACAGAAAATGCTGGGTTGCTTCTAAGTCCCTTGGCCTGATTCAGTAGCACAGCTGGCTGAGGAATTCTGGGAGTTGAAGTCCACCAGTTTTAAAGTTGCCAAGGTTGGAGACCCCTTCAGTAGCGCATTTTTATGTTCTTAATTTTCTTTGCTCTCCCTCAATCTTCTTGTCAGAATTCCCTTGTGATTGGGATCTGTCTGATCCAAGAATGCATGGGACTTTGGGTATTCCATACATGATTCTTCTCAAATTAGAATCTTTATGTAAAGACTTTCCTTTATGCTTAATAGCATTATCCAGTAATCAGAAATAGAATTCTATTGGGAAAATATGCTCTTTTTAGTTATTCTGGTTAATCATTCTAGATAATTCTGTCCTTCGTAGGGACAACAAGAATATAAATTATCAGACAATAGAGCTATTTACTCTGTGTTGGCAGAATTGTAACAAAATGTGCCAATAGCAGCTAAGAACTTAGATCAGTTTAAACTTGTTTTCCATTTCACCTATACATTTTGTTTCAATACAGAAGATACTATGGTGCCACAAGAAGTATATATCTGAAAATTTGTAGATTAATTTTGTAATTCTGATGGGAAAATGTATGCATTATATTAAGATGATCAAAGGCAATTGATAGTTTGTGGTCTTTTGTGAGGAATGGATATCAAAAGAAATGAAATGGATGCAAGAGCATCCTTTTCACTATGTGATACGGAAGTGAGAATTTGAAAGTTCAAGAGCGGAAAAAGAATGCAGTATATTTGGGGCACTTAAGTGTGCGTGTAGATGGGATAAAACAAGAGTAATATGATTTGAATATAAAAATAAGTGATAACCCTAACCTTAACCCTAACTCTAACCCTGGTAAAGGACTGTACGACAAACTATGAAAAGAAGAATAAATGAGGCAAAAATCAAGGCAAGACTGAGAAATTCATTAGAACAAGAGAGAGAGACGAGAAGCTTAAAGAACAATATGCAGTGGATGAAGTTGTCTAAACATGGCAGAGACAAGGATAGTTTGTAAGGCTAGAAAGGTATGGAGAGATGTAGTGAATGGTGTTAATGTATTGTAAGCTTGTTTTTGCAGTGCTTCCCTTTATTTTTCTTATCTCATGACTTCAATTTCTTTGCCATACTATTCCACATTCCTTCTCTGCACTCTGCATAACATTGCTGACCTGTAAAATAATAGCGTGGGGGTATGTATTCAGCATACCATTATGAGCAATTAATATGAATGCAATTATTAGATTTTAATCAAAGCCTATTTCTTTAGATACACATTTAGTCTGTCATTCTTTTGCTTCCCAACCCTTCTGGCCTTGCAATATTCAGACACTTTGTTTTGCAATGGATAATCCATTTTGCTTTTCTAAGTTATACTGGAAAGTGTGGAATGAAAGTAGAAGGGGCTGATAAAATTGAAGTTGCTGGGTGTATGATGATATGGAGTAAGAAAGTAAACAGGTGTTGCAAGCAACACCCTTGGTAAATTCTCCAGAAAGATTCTTTCATATCCAACAAGTATATACAAGTACTGTGAGTTACACAATTTGAAAGCTATAAGGAAGAGAGGAGGACAAATACTTCCTGGAATATCTCCTTGAGAAGTTTGATAGAAGCCTAATTTAACTATGTAGATTTCTTTCTCGCCCTGGGCTTCGGCAAAGTTTTAATAAACTGTATTTGTTGTTGTTGTTAGTTGCGAAGTCGTCTCCGACCGATCGCGACCCTATGGACAACGTTCCTCCAGGCTTTCCTGTCCTCTACCATCTTCTGGAGTCCATTTAAGCTCACGCCTACTGTATAGTCATTCTGTTTTTATGCTCTTACTAATCCAATGACCTGTTTATGGTTATTTACATATTTGTTTGTTTTTCACAACCCAGTGACTTTTGGGAGGTATTTTGCACACATCCATACACCCTTTCTAAGTTCTAAATTATTGGCCCCAAAATCACATTTATTGCAGCAGCATTATGCCTGAAGGACAATCAAGATAACATTGGATGTATTAAAAGCTAACTCTCATTACATAATTTGTTCAAGTATTACATGTGAAATGTGATATTTTTCTGAGCCTTAAGTTATATAAAGGTATTTAAGTACATATCTGTTTAGCAGACTTTCACTTTTCCCATCAGTGTCACATCCAATATTTTTGTGTAAATTGTTGAATAGTAATCTGTGTAATATACATTCTCTATATATTCTGGTAATATTAATGTCTTCTTATTTGTTTTTGCAACAAACAAGCAAAGTTTGTCATATGCAATATGCATGCATATTCATTGCTATTTATATACTTTTTTTAAAAAAACAGCCGTTAATTTTCTTTTCATTACACTTGATTTGCAATGAACATGGCTTGTTAAATGTGTCTGCGGGAGGGGGATTAAAACTAAAACTAATTACAAAGCTCATACTGAATACGAATTCACAAAAGCTTTCAATGGCAACAAAATAGATTGTTTCTGATATAAATTGTTCTGCAAAAGCAAAGGAATAGTTAGGTGGATATACTTTTTAGAAAGGTAGCAAAACTTTGGATGAAAAGAAGAGACTATCAAAATTATTTTTCAAAGGGCAGAATTCAGAAACAATGTTATATTTACTTTGACTCCTTATTTCTGATTATAAAAGTTTTATTTGTTATACACGCACATAGCTTTAAATAAAGCTGCATATTTTAATTAGAAACTGATCTCTGCAAAAAAAGTTACAATTTAAATTATTAAATTCCCTCAAAGGAGGGAAGTATCTACCTTCTATGAGATCTTTTTGCTGAATCTCTGATGTCCTCTGTTGTATGTTAGTCTTTCACATAGAATAGTAAAACATGAAAGTCAGCATAAGCTTCCTGACCCTGGCATTTTGCCAAGGCTTGCTGGCAATAGAAAGAGTTGAAGTACACACATTTTAAAGTTGCCAAGTTTGAAAAACAGTGCTTCAAAGAATATCTAGTGCTGTAGTGCCCTTCAGTGTTACAACTGTTAAGGAATGAGAGGCATGCATTTTACAAGCACAACCTATTTACTATGCAGTAAATAAACATGCAAACTCATAAGGTTACTGTTTAAAATATTGTCTCTCTGCTAACACGTCCAGTTTAAATTTAGGCGGAGGACTTTGAGACGGTTTTGGTTTAACACTGTTTTTGCAATGCCACAATCTCAGTTTTCTATTGCTGTTGCATAAGAATAATGAGAGAAATCTGTGCAAATTGTGTTGAAGGAAGAAGAAAAACAAATAATCATGATTGCAAGTTGCTGTTATAGCCACACCATTCTTCCCACACTAGAATAAGTGGATATATAAATGTGAAAACTAACTCAATAAAATTGTTCGTCTTGACTTTGGAGATGGAGAAAAATCAAGGGGATGGGTGGATAAAAGAGAGATATTCTATGGTAGATTCTCTACAAAAGACTCATTCTACTTTTTCAAGGTATCAAATCCTGTTTCTCACCAACTAGATATGATGGGAGAGGAGGAACTATTAGACAGAAGGTTACTGTTTTTGTACACCCATGATCTGCATTATTTTATTTCATTTCATTCTGATGTCCTAAGAAAATAGGTAGATATAAATCAACAAATAACTAAAATTTAAGTTCACAATGTTTAAATGAAAAAGTGCCAGAAAGTTCTGGATTTTGATCAGGAAGGATTAAGGATAGCAGATGGCTGTAAAGTACAGAGCCTGAGGTCTAAATATACTTTTGTATATATTTTTTTTCTATCTCTACTTGATCTTAGCCTACTGTTACTTTAATAGTAAAACTCAATAAATGTCACACCTGCACTACAAGCAGCTTTTGTACTGATTATTCTGCACTTTCCTCCAGGAACTGAGAATCATTTAATAGTTATTGAAATGATGCCCTAAAGGATATATCAGAAACTGAGTCCAGATTTTTTTTCCACTTCTAAAATGTTTTGCCACAGGGAAAAAAAAATCATAACATCTCAAAAATAATTGTGTCTGGGTCACTCAAAGGTTATTTTTAATCTGTTGAAGAATGAAATGACAACAATCAACATCAGCTGACAGTCCTGAAGATGAACATTTGCCTTGGGCTATAATTCCAACCATCTACAATATTAATTCCTACAAAAATTATCCTAGATGAAAACTATTTTTGGAATGGCTGGATATTTCCTTGACTAGCTGGGAGTTGCTGATGACCCAAAGCACAGATGAAGAGGCTATTAGCCAATCTGGTTATTAATCCCAGGGAAATGGGCTAGAAGGAAGTTCTTATTACTATAGTAGGATAATGAGAAACATAAATGGACACATTTTATAGTATTGATTTTCCTATGGTACATTTCTGGAGCATTAACACTTCTGCTAATAGCTAACTTACGCCTGAGTGATGGGTAGCGTTGCTAAGGAAGAGGTCAATATAGGTAAATAAGTAAATAAATGTCATTACAAAACAGTAATAAAATGAAATATGGGAATGAGTTCCTGATTCAAGATTACTTCCTGCAATTTGGTGTGAATCAAATGAAATGAAATTATGAAGTTAGAAAATCTTTGTCTTTGATGATGGTTGTCTATTTCATTAGCAGCATTTTGGCAACTTGGGCAACTTCCTATTTATCTCCCCCCCCCCATAATAACAGTGTAACAAAGAACTGTATTCAGGTTTGCTTTCTTCCTCTCTCCTCCCAACTCTCTTTCTTTTATTGTCATGTTATTTCCAATGTAAAGGAAAAATCAGGAATCAGTTTATTATTAATACTCCTAATCTGCTGTGGGAGCTTTTTTCCCCCAGCTAAAGAGTGGATAAAATGTTTTAAATTAGTAAGGAAGCATTCTTATATGTAGGTCAGAATTGTTCCAAAGCTCTGCTGGATGCTACAAAGTAGAGAACAAATGAGGGCAGACATATGTTAATTTTTTCACTGTCCTCTTTCTCAGGAAAAAAGAAAAGAAAAGAAAAGAAAAGAAAAATCCAGATAAAAGGCTTATCTAAATTATGGCACAGGTGCCAGGAACCCCGCAGAAGATTGTGGGGATGAGATCAGATACATCAGGGGCAAAACTGCTGACTTTTGGGGGGGCTTTTCAAGGTTGAGATTTTCTGTATTTAGAAAAAAGCAACTTTGAATTAAGTCCACAATAAGGAACTTGAGCAGAACCAAATCTTTAGCTAGGTAGGAAAGAATGGTTAGCATAGCAAAGAACTGTCCTTTTTTGGGGGCTACTCCCTGTAGTTTGTGCCTGGCTTTTGGCAGCGTGGAAAATAGTGGGATGAGTCTGCTTATCTCAGCCTAGAGGTGAGAAAAGGTCATCATCATGGGGAGGGAGAGGGGTGGAATTTGGGTTCTAGAATATTTTAGTCATTCAGCAATAAAGAACTGGATGGGGAGGAAGGAATGGGATGGTGTTCCAGAGACCATAGGCTCTCTCTTGAACTTCTACCTTGAAAAAATTCCTTTTTCCCCTTTTATGGTTTAAGTTTACATATTAAGAGTGCAGATAACCAGGATGATGGCTGACTCATGTGGATAGGAGGGATTTAAAGCACAGAAGAGTTGGACAGCTAAAGTCCATTCCCATTATCGCTCAGCCTTTTCTTCCAGGTAGATACCTAAAGCCATATGCAATATCTATTGGAAGATGCAGAGATGGAGAACAGCTTGAGCTCTTTCTGCTGTGCTGCACATCAATATCTCCACTGTCTCTGTAAATGAATGGCTCTCATTCATTTGAATGGTGAAATGTGAAGTGCTGCACTTGTGAGTCAGCAAAGCATGGCATGCCTCCCATCCTTAGAATGGGATGGAATGAATGAATGAGTGAATGAATCCATGAATTAAGAACAAACCCCCTCCCCCCAGTACATTTTTGTTGCTTCCAAGACCAATCAACCTGAAATATTCAAGCAGTGCAATTGCCCCTTTTCTGGGAATTTGAAGTAAAAAATATAATGTTTTACTAAAAAAGAAAAAATTGAGAAGGCCTGAAAGTTTGTGTCCTTCCCCTTAAGTGCCATCACTGTACCAGTGTAAATCTCCATTGGTAGGTAGGTAGATAAAAAGGGAGGGAGGGAGGGAGGGAGGGAGGGAGGAAGGAAGAGGAAGCAAGGAAGGAGAGAATCGGCCTCTTCAAAATGGGAATCTTTTGGTGTAGAAAGTAGTGCAAGAGATCTTACAACAATTAAAATTCCCTCCCCTACAAAATGCTAGCCTATTAATGATGAGCATTTCCCTAGTTATCTGCATGATATCTTTGGAAATCACAGATTGTATCTCACTCACCCTCTGTGCTAATCCTAAGAAAGGTTAAGTTCTTTATGTTCTCTGAAATGTTCCTAGTTGTCTCAACAAAAGTTATTTTTTGCCAGGATCGCCTCCAGCATAGGAACCATGTGACTTGTCCTGTAGTTCCAAGCAAAATAACTTCCAACGTGTTTATTCTCATTCATTCAAACTCTGTGCTTTTCTTAATATCATAACAAGCACAATATGATTCATGTCACTCTCTTTCCCACTCTACACTTTTCTACATCTGATTCATGTCAGGACTCTCACTGTATTGTTACCCTGTCATGCATTTCTTTTTACTTAGTAAAGGTTCAGTTCAATATGTTTATTCTAGGGATGGCCTCCACAATCCTATTTTGCAACTTTTCTCCAAATTAACTCCTTCAGTTGTCAAAGATTAAAGTAAATTTAAGCTAGAATGGCTTCCATATATGCTACATATCGCACAGTGAGGCAAAAACAAACTTTTTAAGTATGATTTCTAAAGTTTATGTTTATAAATACTGTAATTGGTGTACAAAGGAGGATATCAGAAACCAAATACAATATTTTTGGTAGGTTTTTTCCCTTCTTACAAATAGCAATAAATGAAAAATTTGGTTGTAAGTTCAAAGATTTATGCTCTTTTCATATCATACTGAATGTATTTTGTCTGGTATGGTCAATCTTTTTTTAATTTTATACTAATCAAGAATAATTTATTTATTTAAACATTGATAATTGGCCATTTTAAACAAAGCTCTTACTTTTGAAACTGTATCTTTGTCTAAATACATACATACACACCCAAATAAATGAAAAAATATGCCTAGCATACAATTTACTGCTGCTTCAGAATGGAGCAGAAATGAGAATTTTTCATTGTTTCATACTTTTTTCAGTCAGTTTCCAGAGGTAATTTTAGGGATACTATTCACCTACACTATTAGACTTATTAAGATTTAAAACCTGGAAATTACCTCGAGTGATAGGAAAACTGATGAAACAGTCTACTACTGGATTTAATTGGAATAAAAAATTGAAAAAGTAGGTAGTGCAAGGAAAGAAAAAGAGTATTTTTAAAGATTTCTTCTGGGTTTCAAACCAGCAACATCCTATATATGAGACAAGTATTATAAACACTGTGCTTTATTATTAGCCTCCCAACTTGTTGATAAGAATGTTGGATATATATATATATATATATATATATATATATATATATATATATATATATATATATATATATATATATATATTTGGTGGATATTTTTCTGTCTGTGTAGAATGCTGTTTTGATGTTCTGTTTTTGGAGGATCTTGCTGATTCTGTCTGTGGTCCCTTTTGAGTATGGGAGGAGGGCTTTGCCATTTTCTTGTTCTCTGTCTTGGGTTTTTGTGGGTGTCTCAACATCAAAACAGCATTCTACACAGACGGAAAAATATCCACCATCCTAAGAAACCCCAAAGACATAATTGGGTTAGAAAACCAAGGAGTATACGAAATCCCATGCACCACCTGCCCCATCACATACATCGGACAGACCAACAGAAGAATAAGTGCACGCATTGAAGAGCACAAAAACTCACTCAGAAAGGGAGAACAAACTTCATCCCTGGTCCAACACTTTGAAGCCAAGGGACATGAAATTGATTTTGAAAAAACCAAAACTATCGCCAAAATTGAACATTTTAACAACAGAATAATCAGAGAAGCCATTGAGATAGAAAAACGCCCCCACAGCATGAACAAATGAGATGATACCTCTCGCCTACCAGCCATTTGGAAACCCACCTTGATTGACAGACAAGTCCCAACCACCGAGAATGATACCAGACCCAAACTCATGATAACATCACATGACACCACCACACAACCATTCAAAAACCAAATCCGAACCCACAATGATAATGACGCACAACCACAAAACAGAAACCTAACTACAACTGCAACATCAGCCACTTTAAACCCCTCCAAACCACACAATAAGCAAACTGACACCCACTATAAAAACATAGCACCACCACAAACACGAAGCCAAACAAAAGCAGCACAACTCACCAGCTCAGGTCTAAGGCTGGCAGCTGAGACCAGCCCATCCACTCAAAACACCCCCCCACCCAATCAGAACACACCCACCATTCAAAACACACTCCCACCCAATCAGAACACACTTAATCCCCCACCCAATCAGAGCACACCCCCACCCACAGAACACACCCCCTCTGGCAGTTTAAAAAAGAGGAACAAACAGCCACTACCACATGCTTCTCCCAGAAGAAGGAAGCTGAAGCCACCAGCCTGAGGATGACAGATGGGATTCCGTCGAAACGTTGCTCCTACACCTTCAACTCTACGCGGGAAAAAACCCGAATGACCAAAGATCCACATACAAACACCCGCGAAAACCTCAGAAAACATATATATATATTTGTAAAAAAGGCATATTAAAACACTGATCTCCGGGACAAAAAAGTTTTATTAAAATACTAAGCTTTTGTTAGCAACTGCTAACATTGTCAAAGTGTAGGCTGACATCACGACGGCTTCGCCTTTATAGTTCCTTAAGTGCTTAAGGAATATAAGGAACAGGCATTGATGGCTTTTCTTTTCCTGTGGAGAAAGGGAAGGAAGAAAGGAATCACTTCACTGAATAAGTTTGAGTTCCATGAATAGTAGACACAAAAAGAAGAGATTCTGAGTTGGGGTGCATGATTCACAGTGTGGTAGGCCCAACCCTCCCTTGTAGATTCAATCCCATCTACTATGCGTGATTTACAGGATTGTGAGTAGCATAATAACTAGATATGCATAGGAAGGTCTTATCAAATGTGAAAGCTCTATAGAAAAGTTATGTTTTTGTTAAATGATGTTTAATAAAAAATAAAACTCAACACCTATGCAGGAACTGTGAACAAAGAAAAAAAATCCTATAGTCCTGTGAGACAGTCCTAAAGGCTATAGAACTTCACTTCTTGTTGAATATACTGAGGTCCATCATAGAAGGGGAACTCTGATCTCACAGCCCACCTCCCCACCTGCTGTAGCACCATCTCTCAACCTGGCCCATCTGATATACCAAGACTATAGAGGGAAAATGAAGCAATTATCAAGAAGACTTTGATCCATAGTATCTATAACCTGTCTAATCCCCAAACACCTCTTGTCCTGTGCTGACGGAAACATATGTCAGCCCTGCAGCTTTCCCTCTATCAACAATGGGAAGGAAAGTGTAAAAGTAAAAATAAAACAAACAAGAAAACACGGGAGGAAAAAAAACAGAGGAAGAAGAAAGCTGCTCTGCCTCTGAGCCTTGGGTGAAGTTGCTCTTTTCCCTTCAGATCTCTGTCTGAGCAGTGTGAGAAATGGTATGCGATTCTCTGTCTCCTGCTAAATGCACATTTTCTGGGTGTTTAGCCAGCATGAAAGAATAGCCATTTCTGCTGATGGAATCCCTGGGAGGGAGCTGTTGCAAGAAGCCTCTTCCGGTATTCCCAGGAGCCCAGATGTGTGAGAAAAGTTGTGATCCCTATACAGAATTAAGCCTGAAGTAGCTAATCCATTTGTAACACCCACATGAGGCAGGTTCGCAAGCTGTCTGCTGTTCAAAGAGGCATCATAGAAGAGTTCAGTGCCTGGAGCAAAAATGCAGGCTTTGCCAGCCAATTTGAGTCAAAAGAGGTTGGGGGGTGCGGCTGGGAAGAGAGAGGAAGGAAGGGAGGGAGAGAGGGATGGGCTGTTTCCTTCTTTACCTCTGCTTCCTGTCACATTTTGTTACATGCGGTCGTGTTGCATGTAACAAAGACATCTGTTTGTGGCTGGAAGCTGTGAAAAACTGGCGGGTACCATCTGTAACCATTATGATAAGTATATTGAAAGCACTGACAAGCCTCACCCCAAAACAGGGGTCTTAGGGGGTCGCCCTCTACGACACTTTCAGTTTAAACTATGGCATTGAATCTGTGTGGAAGCTTTTCATTCTGCCAGGAGTGGGTTTCTTTCAGCTTCCATAGCTGCTGATCTCCTTGTTTTGAACTTTCCAAGTTCAGGTAAAATGGAGAGAGGCAAAAGAAAGAACAAGAAGCTGTCTGAAAAGTTCATAGTGTGTGTGTGTGTGTGTGTGTGTGTGTGTATACACTCATAAATATAATAATAATAATAATAATAATAATTATAATAATAATAATAATAATAATAAAGTTGGAAGGGACCTTGGAGGTCATCTAGTCCAACCCCCTGCTCAGGCAGGAAACCCTATACCATTTCAGGCAAATGGCTGTCCAGTCTCTACTTAAAAACTTCCAGTGTTGGAGCATTCACCACCTCTGGAGGCAGGTTGTTCCTCTGGTTAATTGTTCTAACTGTCAGGAAGTTTCTCCTTAGTTCTAGGTTGCTTCTCTCCTTGACTAGTTTCCATCCATTGCTTCTTGTCCTGCTTTCAGGTGCTTTGGAGAATAGCTTGACTCCCTCTTCTTTGTGGCAGCCCCTGACTATGTGTGACTTGGCATGGAAACTTGGCTTAAATTAAGTAAACGGGTTGAGAAAAAATGTCCCAGCTGAATGAGGCATAGCATTCTATCATACAGAATTAGTTTTGCAGAAGCTGGCTTTGGGAACCAAACTTTGTCTTTGGGAACCAAACTTTGTCTCCCACACTAGCCTGAGAGTTATAACAACTGTTGAAAATAAGTAGCTTATAATAAAATATTGGAAGCTCAAGAGTTCCAGTAAAAATTGTTCAACTTATGAGAAAAGACAAAAAGGACGTTGTGAGGAAAGCATTATATTAGCTAATAAATCATAACAGACACATTTTTACCATTGTAAAATTATTAAGATCCTATTCCACCAAAGTTATTTTGCTCACCAGGATGAGGGTGAGCCAGGCATTTCTTGGCATTTATTTAATGAACTCTTTCCAGAGTGGAAAATATTATGAATATATATTCTTTCTGTGCAGTAATCTTTTAAAGAGTCTTAAGACCTCTCCCATTCCTGAAGGATCATAATCTTCACCTATACTTGAGTTGGTAGAAAACTAGACCAGCATAAAAATTTTCCCACTGGCCATCTCCATTCTGCCTCTGTTGCTCTGTCACTGTCAGTCACCTAAATCCATTTTAATGTAATGGATGGCAAAGCTGCACAGATTTACCCACCTTGAGGCTGCTCTTGGACAGTGGAAAAATTATATATTATCTTGGTGTTTAAATTTGCCTCCTTGATTATTTGGGGGCAAGAAGAAGGGAACATGAGAAGGACACAGAAGAAAAAAAAAGGTTCCCTGGGCATCCTGAAGATGGTTTTTCATGAGGCAACTGGACTTTCCTGGTTTTCTTTGAAGACGTTTCGCTTCTCATCCAAGAACCTTCTTCAGTTCTGACTGGATAGTGGGGAATGGAAGGATTTATACTTCTTCCAGACAACTGGTCATTTGCATTTTTTTTAGCGAGTTGTTAGTCGTCAGTGAAAGAGGGGTCAAAGAGGGCATCAATGTCAAAACTGAACAGCCCTCTCTCGACAGAGGGGGAGGGATATGACATCATCTATCTCCAGTCTACAACACAATCCTTTCAACAGTTCCAAGAAGGCTACACAACAATTTGCACTACTCAGGTGACCCTGAAGACACAGATAAGCCTCCAGGTAGACTAATGACTCTCTAAAAGAATGCAAATGACCAGCTTTCTGCAAGGAGTATAAATCTTTCCATTCCCCACCATCCAGTCAGAGTTGAAGAAGCATCTTCAAAGAAAAACAAGGAAGTCCAGTTGCCTCATGAAAAAACATCTTTGGGATAACTATGACCTGCATGAGTGAGAATCTTCATAGATGTTTCCTGGGCAATATGCTAGTGGAAGAATGGAGCTGAGACAGGGATATAGTAGACAGATTTCATACTGGTTCAGTTCTATTGTTAAGAAGGCATTCTTTCAGCACATTATTTTGGTTAGCCCCTTATTCATCTTGCTGGACTACTATTCTTTGGATGATAATAATGCTACCTGTAAGCTTCACTGCAAGCAAGCACATAAGTTCTGTTCTGAAATACAATTAAATGTTTATGTTCACATAACATGCTCAACTAGGTCAGAAAAAGCCCTGTAGAAGCAGTAGGTACAGCTTGATTTATTTTTGTTACGGCTTAACATGTCTATAAACCCAGCCTGTTTTGTTAATTTATGATTTAATATATTGCATAAACATTGGTAATCGGGTTAGGCATGTTATGTGGATGCAATTGCTAATGAACAAGCCATTAGAAACAATTGTATCTAGCTCTTTCCGGGGAAACTGATTAATTTCACCACAGAGCAAGTTTGTCTTAGTCTGAAGCCAAGATGAACATTGCGAGAGCAACGAGGGAAGAGGGGCCTAAATAACTTGAAACATCATAATTCTTACTTCTGGTAGAAGCATTGATTAGTTATAGCATACCACTCAGCTTCTCTGGCAGCAATGCCTCACCATTGGGACCAGAAGCACCATAAAAATTAACCACAGTGCTCACAAGATAGTGTCATTCCATTTTAAAGAGGAGCATGAAGGAGCACTGCATGCTATTTGCTGGTACTAGCCATGCCTGTGGGTCTAAGTACAATTTGGATCTATAATACGTACAGAACAAATGCGATTACCTGGGGAACTGAACTGTGACAAATGACTTCTCAATCAGAATAGAACTGGAAGGTACCTTGGAGGTCTTCTAGTCCTACCCCCTGCTCAAGCATGAGAACCTATACCATCTCAGACAAGTGACTGTCCAGTCTCTTCTTAAAAACCTCCAGTGATGAAGCACCCACAACTTCTGATGGCAAGCTGTTCCTCACTGTTAGGAATTTTCTCCTTAATTCCAGGTTCCTTGTTTAGTTTCCCTCTGTTGTTCCGTGCCCTGCCCTCTGGTGTTTTGGAAAATAATTTGATTCCTACTCTTTGTGGCAGCTTCTCAAATACTGGAATACTGCTACCATTTCCCCCTAGTTCTTCTTTTCTCTAGACTAGCCAAACTGAAATCCTGCAATCGTTTTTCATAAGTTTTAGTCTCCAGGACTTTAATCATGTTAGTAGCTCTTCTCTGCATTTTTTCCAAAGTTTTAACATCTTTTTTTGTAATTTGGTGACCAAAACTGGATGCGGTATTCCAGGTGTGGTCTTACTAAGGCTTTATAAAGCAGTACTAATACTTCATGTGATTTTGATTCTATGCCTCTGTTTATACAACCAAGGATTGTATTAGCTTTTTTGGCTGCTGCTGCACTCTGATGGCTCATATTTAAGTGATCATCCACTAGGACTCCAAGGTCCCTCTCACAGTTATTGTTTTTGAGCCAGATTTCACCTAATCTGTACTTGTACCTTTGGTTTTTCCTGCCTAAGTATAAAATCTTGCTTTTCTCCACATTAAATTTCATGTTGTTGGATAAGGTCTATTGTTCAAGTCTATCAAGATATCTTGATATCTAACCGCCCTGAGTCCCTAGGGAGAAGGGCGGTATACAAATTAAATAAAACCTAAACCTAAAACCTTTGGATCCTGAGCTTGTCTTCTAGGATTTTAGCTATTCCTGCTAACTTATTGTCATCTGCAAATTTGATGAGTTCTCTTTCTATTACCTTATCTAAGTCATTTATGATATTGAAGAGTATGGGTCTAAGACTGAACCTTTTGCTACCTCACTGCTTACTTCCCTCCATGTAGATGTAGTACCATTAAGGACAACTCATTGAGTATGGTTTGTTAGTCAGTTACAAATCCATCTGGTGGTAATGCTGTCTATCTCACATTTTTCTAGCTTACAAAGAAGTTGATTATTGTCTACTTTATCAAATGCCTTGTTGAAATCTAGTATATTATGTCCACAGCATTTTGCTGGTCTACTAATTTAGTCACTTTGTCAAATAATGAAATAAAATTGGTTTGGCATGATCTGTTTTTAACTACTAGTTATAAATTTATTTGATTCTAGATGTTTGCAGATATGTTTTTTGATTATCTTCTCCAATATCTTCCCAAGTATTTTTCCCTTTTTTACTTACTGAGTGATTAAGTATCAAACTGTTGAATAATCTAAGAGTTGGCCCAACAATGTGTGTGTGTGTTTATGTGTATCTATGTCTGTGTCTGTGTGTCTCACAAAAATCAGGAAAGACACACGGTCATTCTTCCAAGCAGAGTTTTTTATTGTCCCATGCCTATAAACAGAACTTTACCAGACTGAAGCACTCTACTATCTACTTCAAGTATATACTCTGAGAATTATTAGGGAATTAATTATTTTGAAAGTAACCCTCTTTCTCTCACACAAAATAGCTGGACTGAATCATATTTTATTTCTCTGAAATATACCCCTTCCCCTTGTATGTGTGTGTGTTCATCTGTTAAAAACATCCAGTCAGTGACCACAAACAGATGGACCTCAATAAGATGGGACTAGACTAGATAAAATTAATTGCTATAAAAGAGAAGTGTAAACAGGAGAATATCTCCATGAGTTTAATTGTATTGATTCTTTTGGATTTCAGTATTGTAATCTCTGATAGCAAAAGATCCTCTAATATTACCAAGAATGATGGTGTTTTTATGGCTTGGGTGGGGGAACTATTTCTAGATCTTTTGAGCTGCAGATCCCTGAAGACTTTTTGTTTGTGTATGTGTGTTTGTGTGTGTGTGTGTGTGTGTGTGTGTGTGTGTGTGTGAGAGAGAGAGAGAGAGAGAGAGAGAGAGAGAAGGTAGGTGGGGGAGGGAACTGGTTTTTTTGTATTGCATTATTTACTGGCCTTTTAAAAATGGTTTTTTAAATTCTAGTTATAAAATTGGAAGGTTATATCTTGCTCTCCACATTTTTATTCTATCCTTGGTCATCTAAAACTGGCTGGGGAATTCTGAGAATTGAAGTCCACATGGTTTAAAGTTGCCAAGGTTATGTAATCTCATAAACTCTAATCTTAAACCATGCAGTGGTGTGCAAGTGTGCAAGTCTATGCATACTAAAATTCTCTTTTTTTGACAAGCTGTCAGCAGATTGTCTGTGAGGGATTGTCTGTGATAGCAGTATTCCAGTATTTGAGGGGCTGCCACAAAGAAGAGGGGGTGAACTTATTTTCCAAAGCACCAGAGGCCAGGACAAGAAACAATGGATGGAAACTAATCAAGGAGAGAAGCAACCTGGAATTAAGGAGAAACTTCCTAACAGCAAGGACCAGTGGAATTAACAAGTGAAACAGTTTGCCTTCAGAAGTTGCAGGTGCTTCATTACTGGAAGTTTTTAAGAGACTGGACAGTCACTTGTCTGAAATGGTAGAGGGTCTCCTACTTGAGCAGGGGGCTGGACTAGAAGACCTCCAAGGACCCTTCCAGCTCTATTCTGATTGATTAATTGATTGATTGAGGGCATTTCTGTCCTCTTTTATATTTGGCTGCTGTATTTGCTGCACCATGCACACTAGCTTCTGAGGCAACTTTCTTTCAAAATATTAATCTTTTTTTCTGTTTCAGACTTAGAAAGCTACAGTCTTTTATTTAGCCTTCCTCTGCATTGCAACAAAAATATATGGTAGCATCTCCCTAAGGAACCTGTTCTTGGTATGTTGGAAATTGGAACTGAAATTTGTAGGCCTTGGATACAGTGGCTAAGGACTCTGAGAACTGCAATCCAGCATAACTGAAATATACCAGATTGGGAAAGCTGGTAATAACATGCATATATCATGATGATAAGTAATCCTGTTGGGAGAGCTTCAGTACGCTTTGAGCTAAAATTGGCATGCTTTGAGGAGTTAGATGGTTGGCATTGGCAGTATGCAAGAATAGTTCCCACTAGGTCTAATTATCTTTAGTAGTCAAAATCCCACTGCAATGAGTATGATGCTTACTCTACATTAGATCTTTTTCCCACTCTCCCATTAGTTAAACATCCAGGAAAATATTAAAATGTTGCAAAAATATCCTTGTGCAGAAATGGCAAGATAGTAAATTGGATATTTACATAGGAGAATTACTGCTGTGTTGATGTTCAAAACGCAGCATATATGTATATCTGCACAAATACGTTATTACTTATAGCTCTCTGAGTTTGTTTGAATTAACAAATTACATTTTTTTCATCTCAGATGTTACAAGTTCTAAGATGGCGGCGCCTGGAATGGCTGCGGCTGCATTGGCTCTTGAAGGCGAATAGTTTTGGGAGGGATAGTAAGGGCTATAGGCCACATGATCAGGAAGATTTTAATGTGTTTGAGCAACATGGTGGAACTAAGGTAACATACGACCGACAATCTTTGCTGGCCTGGTGAGTTTCTAGTTGTTTTGGAACTGTTGGTGAGACCGTTAAAAGTCGTTGGCGCTGTTTGAATTTGTTTGACCAGCAGTAAGATCTGACTGCTGGCCCAGTGATGGATTGTATTGCAAATCAGGGCTGTTTCCAGAGGAGGCAGAGAGGACCTGGAGCTTATGGAGTGAAGGAACTGGATGAGGCTGTCGGCAGGCCCAGAGGAAGAGAGAGAGAGGCTTTTGGAGGAGTTGGTGGCGGCGGCAGCAGCGTGCTCCAGGGGCGAAAAGAAGCAAGGCCTCTTTAAGGAAAGGGTGGAAGAGTCAGGATCAGAAAAAGGAAAGAAGGCGAGGTTGTCAGAATACAAGCGAATTTGAGGGCTAATCCACATGGAGCCCCATTTTCATCTGTCCTGTTTGCCATCGTTCACTCCCTAGAGACTAAAATGGACAATGTGAAATTTGAGCGGGCCCCGAACAAGGAGTATATATCAGAGGTGGTGACCCTTTGAGAGCTGTATGCAATGAAATTTCATTTTGACGTATGCCGATTGGTGTACATTCAAACTGACAATAAAGTTATCATCATCATCATCATCATAAAGCTATAATACATGCACGCATGCACAGCCATCATCCTTTCCCTTTTTAGGGTAAGCAGCATTATGCTAAAGACAGAAATTAATGAAGAAATAGTGAGAAAAAAATAATGTAATGAAGTCAGAAAAAGAAAAGGAAACAATACGAAGTAGGCTCCACTAGCAATATATCTTTATAGTTCTTCATGCCTTTTCTAGCATCCTTCCTCCTATCATGTCTCTACAGTACTTCATACATTGCCTTTTGTTCTTTGAACTTCAAACCTCACCATCTGCATGCAAAAGAGCTTTCACATTTTATCATTAAACCTACAATAAACTTTCTCTTTTTATATTTGTACTTTCCTTGACTGGTCTAATGTTTTGTACAAATATGAAGCATGGAGTTGAGTGCTGCATGCAATAAGAGTAATTTATGAAGGAGAAACTATTTTCTCCTTATATATAAAACTGAACAACAAAAGAAATAGGTTAGATATTAATCAGTTCAGAAGGCTTTTTTGCAGTATTTTGTTTATCAGGCTCTAAACAATAGCCATTCTCTAGATCTGATTGCATAAGGTATCCATTTTTATTCCTGTAAGCTAATAAACACAAAGAGTTAATTAAACATGAAAAGTTAATTAATTGGTAATAAGCAGCTGGGAAGGTTTTGTGAGCCATGTTTCAGTTTTGATCAGGTCAAAACCAAAACTCCCTCATTTCCCCAAAAAGCGAGAATATCAGTTTTATATGTCAGTACACTGGATATCTATTCAAAACAAGGGTGTATCTTGCAAGAAATAATGCAGTTAGTGGTCAGAAATATTGAAGTGGACAAGGGACATCCAGATTCAAGATTATCCTCAGCCAGAGAAGCTGAACTGGTACCAGAGTCAGTCATTCTCTCATCTTAACCAATTTGGCAGCTTTGCTATTGTAGCAAAAAAAAGGATGGCAAAGCAATTGTAATAAATGTTGAGGTTTGAGAGGGTTTAAATGTGGGAATGGGAGCAGTTCACCTCTGAAAGAGCTTATATTCCGATTTCCACCTTTATTTTAGGTTTGTAATGTAAAAAAACTCTGTCAACAAAAGTGCGTATAGTCAAGGCTATGGTCTTCCTAGTTGTAATGTATGGCAGTGAAAGCTGGACTATGGTTGTGAAAGCTGGACTAAGGCTGAGCGCCAAAGAATTGAGGCCTTTGAACTGTGGTGCTGGAGAAGACTCCTGCAAGGCAATCAAACCGGTCAGTCCTAGAGGAGATCAACCCTGCCTGCTCTTTAGAAGGCCAGATCCTGAAGCTGAAACTCAAATACTTTGGCCACTTAATGAGAAGGAGGGACTCACTGGAGAAGAGCCTAATGCTGGGAAAGATTGAGGGCAATAAAAGAAGGGAATGACAGAGAATGAGGTGGCTGGATGGAGTCACTGAAGCAGTAGGCGTGAGCTTAAATGGACTCCAGAAGATGGTAGAGGACAGGAAGGCCTGGAGGAACGTTGTCCATGGGGTCGCAATGGGTCGGACACGACTTCGCAGCTAACAACAACAATGTAAAAACTATAGCTGAAATGTAACTATTTTGTTCCTACTTTCAGCAGCATGGTCTTGAGACACGTGGGAAGAATAGCATGATCTTAGAGAGTCATATGCAGCTATGGGTTGCCCAGATCACCAGATAGCAAACAGTACAGGGGAAAAAAACCAATGTGACAAGAAAATGTTTGGGAAGAATGAGATGCTGATTGGAGTCATTTCTATGGGCACCTTAGGGTTTCCGTTGCAAAGCACTATGCTTATCTCTGCAATAATTAATTCATTGATTTACAAATAGTCTGTATTGCCCACTGGGGTGCATTTGAAAAACCAGGAAGCCATTACATTCTAATGGCTCCCCACCTTCCAAGCCCATTAAATGTGCAAATGCTTGGAGGCAGTGCCACTTGAGTCTGTCAGTCAATAATTCCAACAAGGTAACACTGCTACCCTTTGGAATAAAACAGCAAAATCAGAGAAAGTGTCAGAGAAGAGAGTTTCGATTATATGTGGCAGCTTCTGACAGGGGCCCTGAGCTCCTGGATTGTGAGAATATATCTGCAGGGCAGGAAGAGCTTGATCAATATCTAAAGGGAGGCCATTGATTTCTGGGATACTTAAGTGGTGTCTCATGCTGCAGTTATCAAAGCTCTTGACTAATACCAGAGATTTACCTTGAGCAGAAAACCAAATGTGAGAATTTCAATCCAGACATCCCAATCACAGATAGTGCCTTTATGTATTATACAATTTTGGAAAGTTCCATAGACTCAACTCCCATAGACTAAAACTATTATTTTCCACTGCAGACTTCCTTTAACCTGATGCTGTCCAAAAAAAATTGGGACTGCAATGTTTGGGACTTGGAAGAAAGACAGCTTAGTGGGTCCTGACTGAGGTGCATAAAAAGTGAATACTAGTAAGTCTTTCTTCCTTTTGAAATTCCTGGACGAGACAATCCTATAAAGCTGTCTGGAAAGATATAGAGAACTTATGAAAAACGGAGATGGCCACCAGCTTGGGTGGGCTGAAAAGGAATTGGGTAAGTTTATGAAGTACAGGTATTTTGAGTGCTGTTGGCATGAAGAGTCAATTTACCCCAGAGTTTTAAAAGCATACTATACTGTTTGCTTTCAAATACTGGTTTCATTGGAACAGTGGTAGGAAAGAGGTATGTCTTGGTGTCCTGCTTGTAAGCACCCTAAAGACATCTGATTGTGAGAACAAAAGGTGGGACTAAGATGATCCAACAGGGCTGTGATTCTTATTCTATGCTATTGTCCATAACGTTGCTCTCTTAAAAGATGATGCAAACAACACTTCAGCTAAGTAAACACACCAATCTGATGAAGCACAGAACTAATGAATCCTGGCAGTTATATTTGCATCCTGCTGATGAGAAGCAGCATCTTCCCACTGGGTGTTCTCCTACAAAGATAACCCATAAATCACACTGTGCTTTAATGTCTTTCTATGTCTTTGCAGGTGTACCACTTAGTGCATGGATGCTTGCCTCTCACAAATTGGCAAGAAAGAAAAGTAACGTGCTTCTGCAAAAGATCCTACACTGGGATAATCATAGTAACAAGGAACAAAAACAAAAATATCTATCAAAGAAAAGCAAACTATACTACATATTTAATAGGAATAGCACCTACTTTTAAGTATTTCTCTGCTGTACTTTTGTTATCTCTGTACACTCATGTGGAAGAATTAGGCTTTACATTTATATAGTATTTCCTAGGTTCCATTGACTTGAATTCCACTCAACAAGATTAGATTGTCAGTTAAATAGGAACATAGGGGTTGAACTGTTACACTGTAACTTTATGCTTGTCTTTATTATAAGATGAATGAAACTTCTGAGCAATATAGGTTGAACTGTGCAATGGATTGGTTGAATAATCAGTCCTGGTTTATAAATACAGCAGCATGAAGTGGCAGGATCTTAAGTTAGTTATTAGGGTGCCCTTAGACCCCTAATGGTGGGGAACATGCTTTTAAAAATGTTTCACACATCAGAAAATAACTTACATATAACTTACTTAATATAATTAAGTATAATTAATGTAATAAAATTTATCTAATAAAATATAACTTACTTAATATAATTCTAGTCAAACTTCCTTTCCTGCAGGGAAATATGTAAACATGATTTCTCATTAGCAATCCTGCTTAGTTTTTTCAGGGTTGCAGGGGGAAGTGATCATGTTAACTAATACATTGTACAGGTAGTCCTTGCTTATCAACCGTATTTGAGACAGGCAACTCCATTGCTAAGTGATATAGTTGTAAAATCACATGACTGCATCCTGGAAACAGTGAGGGAACGGCCCCCACTGCCTTGGCCCTGGCCCAGAGACCCTCCTTCTGCCAGAGACCCTCAGATCTGTCCCACTTCTGCCCAGGCCCCCATAGGCACCCTTGATGCGAACGATGTAGAGCTGGCCACGCCCACCCAGTAGGCCATACACACTCTAGCCACACCCACCTAGTAGGCCACGCCCACACAGCCCATACCCACCCGGCCCCTTGAGGGCAACCGCAATGCTGATGCGGCCCTCAATGAAATTGAGTTTGACACCCCTGGAATATAGGGTTCAGTATTATCTCTGCAGGGATGATGTTCCACAGAGAGGAAGCCACCACGGAAAAGGCCACTAGATAGACATCCTTGATGGAGGGGATCTATAACATATCTTGTTTCCCTGATCTAGAGGGTTGCGTAGATTTAACTGGGAAAATTATCAGGGGTCATGATGAAAGGTGACTGGTCAGTGGGTGACTGTGAGCAGAACCTATGGTCCAGGAAAGGGCATAATTGCCACACAAACCACAGTTGTGCAAAGGCCCTTCGGGCAATGACTGCTACCTGTTCCTTGAATCCAGGAAGCCAGCAAATTATACACTGGGTCCATATTGGGCAGTAACCCCATACAAAATCAAAGATGGCAATTCTCCAGTCCATCCATGTAAATTACTGTCAGCCCTTCAAGGCTGATTAGAAAAGGAAAGCACCATCATGTAGGTGAGTTCTACTTTCATTGTAAACCTAGAATAAACCAAAGCTTATAAGTTTCAATGTGTTCCTCCTTCCTTTATGTTCATGAGCAGCGGTCCCAACCTTTGTGGCTTGGCAGTCTGGTGGTGGTGGGAGATGGGAACTGGCCTGCTGTGCCCAAGCACAAGTTCCTGCCATGCAGACACGTAATTGCATGCTGGCCCACCACTTGTTCAAATTGAGCTGTGCATGCATGTGTGCGCATGCTCTGGCCAGCCACTCACGTGGCCCAATCTCTGTTTATAAGAACTAGGTAGAGTCTGAAGCTTTTATTCAGGTTACATTCCTGCCCTGTACAGGAATATATTTTTTTTTCTATCTGCTGTCTTGGTAGTGACTATTCCTCAAGTACCTCAAGGCCATTCTCTCTCCTTCCACAAGCCCACATAAAAACAAGTGGAGTTCTGACTACACCATTACACCCACCTAGTTTATGTTTGACCACACCCTGCAGATACCCCTTGGATTGTTTCAGTTGGATTGTTTCGGTTATTCTAAGACAATTAAAGAACAAAGAAGAAATATAGTACATAGAGTATATTGAACAGAAATGTGCCATGCAGTAACATCATCTTACAGATTCCACTTATAATTCACCTTATCGTGGAGAATGACTGTGATGTACCAGGAGGCAATCTCTTGTTCTATCTAACCAAGCTTCTGATAGCTTCCAGAATCTCCAGCAGGGGTCCTTTCCACTTCTGCTATCTGAGCTCATGTCCTTAAGATAGCTTTGTTCCCTCAATTGACCAAATACAATTAGCAAAGAAATTGGGAAAAACTGAAGCAGAATCTCTTGTAGCTGTTAGTATAAAGAACAAAAGCTATTCCGTATACAACAATGCTTTGTAGAGGCACCCAGAGATATTCCCAGTGAATACAACAAGTGCACGTGCACGCACACAGACACATACATGCATGTGTTACTGAGAAATGGGAGAGAAATTTGTTTACATTTCAATTAGAATTTATCCATTTGCACATTTTGAATCTCAACATGATTTTTTTAAAATGCAAATCATATTTTGAAAAGTGGATGCAAAATGTATGACGACAAATACGTTGTCGTCATACATTTTGACGACAACGTATTTGTTTCATGGGGAAACAACCTACATGTCTCTTTTTCTCTTGAGGGCTGTCTGTGTTCATGAATGTTATGTAAGTGGGTGTATTGAAACAGAGCAATAGAAACGAATGTGCACAAAACGCATATAATTCTTTTGTGCGTAGAACAACATTCCCCTGGAGTTCTGCATGGTCCCAGCCCTGTTTGCCTTGATAGGACTCTGAAGACCTCTGTTTCCCCTAAGACTTTGGGCCAGAAGGTTAGGCTGGCTCTGCTGTTGATGTGATTTTATAATTGAGATACATTGTTTATCTTCAGCATCATGGGTTATTTTTAGTAATTGTTAGTAATTGTTTAATCTTAGTATGCTGCCCAAAGTTACTATTGTGAAATGGCTGGCCATATGCATTATTTGAATAAATAAATAGTAGTAGAATAAAATGAACAATTTTACAGAAGTGAGAAATTAGGTGGCATAAAGCTTGATAGATTCACCCATTCCTAATTTTAACTACTGTAGAGCTAAGAAAAATAAATGGTACAAGTAAAGAATTGTGCCTGCGGCTTTACTATTCTTGTAACTTTAGCTTTTATATTTTGATTAGGTTTTCTGTGGTGCCTATATGAATAAAATATATACATAACTGTACCATTTTTTTATTGAAAAGTTTTATCATACAATTTTCCTTTAAAAACCCCCTCCCCCTCCCTTCTCCCCCCTACCTCTCCCCCCTCCCCCCCTCCCCCCCCCCGACTTCCCAGAGCAAAATACAAGGTATATATGTAAAAAGCAATCATAAACAATCATATACTAACAACTATAAACTCTAAAATCCATCACTCTCTAGCTTATATAGGATAAAACAACCCTTAGTAATATTAAATATATATATAAAAACCAAAATAAATAAAGAAAAAAAAAGAAAGAAGACTTATTCAAATGCTACATAAAACTTCTTAACCCTATACTTGTTCTGGATAAACTCAATCCATTTTCTCCATTCCATAATATAGCGTTCTTGCGAATGATCTTTCAAATAGGCCGAAATCTTCGCCATCTCTGCCAGGTCGGAAACCTTCAAAGTCCACTCTTCTATGGTCGGCAGTTCCTCTTTCTTCCAATACTGACCTATCAAAAGTCTTGCTGCCGTAATTAAATTCAACATCAGCTTGGTGTCCACAACTGTAGCATCTGTAATTATTCCCAACAAAAAAGTTGCGGACAAAACTTTATCCTCTGTTTAAAAATCTTCTGCATGTTCCACCAGACTTTTATCCAAAAGGCCTTAACCTTTTTACAAGTCCACCATATGTGAAAATATGTTGCATCTTCATCACCGCACCTCCAACATTTAGGCTGATAATTCGGATACATACTTGCAAGCTTTTTAGGATCTAAATGCCATCTGTAAAACATTTTGTAAAAATTCTCTCTTAGATTTTGAGCTTGTGTAAATTTTACGTTCCTCACCCAAATCTTTTCCCACGTGTCCATTGTGATAACTTCCTGGATATTTTGGGCCCATTTTATCATACAATCCTTAACAAGCTCTGTTTCTGAGTCAATCTCTATCAATGCAAGATATATCCGTTTAATATGTGCTGGTCCCTGATTTCTAATTTGCTTTATCAAATTTTCATCAGTCATTGTAAAACCATTTTTCTGGTCTTCTTTCCACCTGGCCCGTAACTGAGTATATTGAAACCAAGTTTGAACAACCTTCTCTTCTCGCAAGAGGCTATATGATTTCAAACACCAGACACTTCTTTCCAAGCTCAGGATCTCCTTGTACGTAGTCACATCATGTTTGAAACCAGCATGTATATTTTCTATTGCGTGTTTTGGAATTGCCCACAGTGGTATCTTGCAATCTAGCTTATGTCTATACTTCTTCCAAACTCTCAACAATGCCTGTCTTAGAATATGCACTCTAAACACATTGTCTACCTTCTTGTCATACAACAAATATGCATGCCAGCCAAACAACAAATCGTGGCCCTCAAGATTTAATAATCTCTCTTGTGTCAAATTAATCCAATCACTTATTCCTACTAATGCAGCAGCTTCATAATATAGTTTAAAATCGGGCATTTTAAGGCCACCTCTCTCACGAGTATCCTGCATAATCTTAAGTTTAACTCGTGGCTTTTTCCCTGCCCAGACAAATTTATTGATACCTCGCTGCCATTCCTCCAAATTAGAGTCTTTCTTATGAATAGGTATCATTTGAAATAAAAATAAAAATTTAGGCAGGACATTCATTTTCACTGCTGCAATCCGTCCCAACAAAGACAATTGCAATTTTTCCCAACTCTCCAATTCTTTTTGAACTTTCCCCCATAGTTTTTCATAGTTATTTTTATATAGCTTTGTATTAGAGGGCGACAAAATCACCCCCAAATATTTAACCCTTTTAACAATCTCAAATCCAGTTAATCCTTCTAAGAGAGCCTCTGTTTCTCCCAAGAGTTTGGGCCAGAAGGTTAGGCTGGCTCTGCTGTTGATGTGATTTTTATAATTGAGATACATTGTTTATCTTCAGCATCATGGGTTATTTTTTAGTAATTGTTAGTAATTGTTTAATCTTAGTATGCTGCCCAAAGTTACTATTGTGAAATGGCTGGCCATATGCATTATTTAAATAAATAAATAGTAGTAGAATAAAATGAACAATTTTACAGAAGTGAGAAATTAGGTGGCATAAAGCTTGATAGATTCACCCATTCCTAATTTTAACTACTGTAGAGCTAAGAAAAATAAATGGTACAAGTAAAGAATTGTGCCTGCGGCTCTACTATTCTTGTAACTTTAGCTTTTATATTTTGATTAGGTTTTCTGTGGTGCCTATATGAATAAAATATATACATAACTGTACCATTTTTGTTATATACAATAATACGGTAATCATGTTCTTTTCTCAATTGCGAATCTTTTTCTGGAATGGAACAGGGAAATGAAACAATAAACATAACAAGATGAAGTACAGGTAGTCCTCAATTTATGACCATAATGGAGACTGCCCATTATGGTTGGAAGATATGATGGTTGTAAAGCAGGCAACCATGTGAGTGGACCCATTTTATTTCCTTTTTCTGGCAGTTGTTAAGTGAATGCTGGGGTCATAAAATGACCATCACAATTATTAAAAGAACACCACAGTCATTAAGTGAACCTACTACAGCAGGGCTTTTCAACTTTTTCACCTGTTGTACCACTTTTAGGTTATGGCAATATCCGAGTAACACCAGTTGCCTAGCAAGGTGTCAAAAACTTGATGACCAAAAAAAGAAGAAAAAAGTGATGAAGTACAGGTAGTCCTCGACTTACAACAGTTTGCTTAGTGACTGTTTGAAGTTATAATGGCACTAAAAAAAAGTGCCCCCCAAACCACAGCTGAGCAAGACACCTGCCTGCCCGCCCGATGGCGCTCTTCCTCCTGTCATTGTTGTGACCATTTCTGTTGAGGATTGGCAGCAGGGGTGGGGTGGGGTGTTTGGTTTTTATTCCCCCCCCCTCTGCTGGGTGGTTGCAGAAGGTTTTGGTCACTTCACATGATCCTGGGACACTGTGACCATCATAAATATGAATCAGTTGCCAAGCATCTGAATGTAAATCACAAGACCCTGGAGATGCTGCAACATTCCAGCTGATCGGCGCTTCCTCTGGGCTCAGCAGAAGCACTGGGATCAGTGCTGAGCTCCAGCTGGAGCCTGGTGCTGATCCTGGCACTTCCACTGAGCCCTGACAGCCCTGCAGCTCTGCCATCTCTTGCTCAGGCTTGTGCGGTGCTGCCACCAGTTCAGCTCATTCCCCACCCCTGCTAGCACTTTTCTAGGATGGTTGCATACCACTTGCTAGATGCCAATGTACCACAGGTGGTACCCTTACCACTGGTTGAAAAGCCCTGTATTACAGGGTATTTTTCCCCCAAACAGGAAGTAAACACTGGTTTACAATAACAATGTTGTAAAACATGGTTACATCCTCGTGGGAAGCTGCAAACAGTGGGAATAGTGGTCATGTGACCATGGGGGGAAGCAGCCATCAGAACTTTGGAACCAGGTCATAAATACCCTTCGAGGGGGGGCATTCTAATTTAGAATGGTCTTAAATTGAGGACTATACTCAGAGCCATACATATTAATATTTATCCTAAGATTATATAGTGTTTATCTTCCCTTTGAAAATGAAAACGTGAGGACATGGATCATACCAAACAAGGGATTCTTAAGGAGGATTCAGGGTATAACTTTAAATACGTTAACATTATATGCAGATCACAATGAAATTACCTCTCCATGTTTTCAACTGTTTGAATTTTGTGATATTCCTCATAGTTCAGGATATTACAATGCAAAACACAGAGGAAAGTACATTTATTTACTTCATTTGAATTTATTAGCCACCCAACCCCAATGGATTCTAAAACAACTGTACACTACAAGAGATGTGAATGTTTGAGTATTTAGAAATATTACAGATTGTTCTAGAAGCAGAATGACATGATTGTATAAAGAAACATAGTTGTATGAACAAACATGTGTGAAAGTGAGAGTGCACATCCTTCCCTGGATGAAACTTACATTTGTGGCCCTGTGATTACCTTTTAAAGTATTCAGATTTTTTGCTTATCCAGATAATTTTGTGACTTTTCTTTTGGGTTACACGATGGCAGGGTTATGAATATCAAATGTGGCACTCTGAAACAGAGATGAAATTCACAGTTTGCCTAGACTTACTCTGAGGCTTGAATTAATGGGGTCTAGGTTTCTAGCTTGTTGCCCTAACCACTACACCAAACTGTCTCTCAAGGTTATTTTAAATAGTTGTATTTCATTTCAATCATACTTCATTCCAGGCCAATACAAATGTTTTTGTTGATGCTGTTGGTGCTGAAAAGATATCAGTGTTGACAACAGACGGATATTTGTAGAAATGAAATTTCCCATGTGGAATATCATGACTGAGAACATCCCTTCTGGCTACTACTGCTTGTTAACTTTCTATTTTACCACCCAAACATATCTCAGTCCATATTTAACTTGAAAAAGAAAAAAAAACGTTTTTCCATATCCCTGAATTGTTAACTGGGTTGGGCTGTACAAAGGTTCTGTATGTTGAAATCTGCTGAAAAATGGACTGGAAGCCATTCTCTCAATTAATGCAATCTTCTGAGTGCGAGTCTGATTTTCGCTGATATTGTAATTAAAAAAGTACAAAATAGTAATTAGATTTATAGGCATAAGGTAAAGGTAAAGGTTCCCCCGCACATGCGTGCTAGTCGTTTCCGACTCTAGGGGCCGGTGCTCATCTCCGTTTCATAGCCGAAGAGCCAGCGCTTGTCCGAGGACGTCTCCGTGGTCATGTGGCCAGCATGACTAGACGCCAAAGGCGCACGGAACGCTGTTACCTTCCCACCGTAGTGGTCCCTATTTTTCTACTTGCATTTTTACGTGCTTTCGAACTGCTAGGTGGGCAGAAGCTGGGACGAGTAACAGGCGTTCACTCTGTTACGCGGCACTCGGGATTCGACCCGCCAAACTGCCGACCTTCCAATCGACAAGTTCAGCGTCCTAACCCACTGAGCCACCGCGTCCCTTATTTTATAGGCATACAACAAATGATATAAAGCCAAAATGTGTAATAGTTGTCGTATCCCCATTTTAAGCACAAATATAATAAAAGTTAAACAATAATTGCTTTGTTGCGGGATCCAATCTGGGTTGGTCACCAGGACCAGAGGTTTTGTCTTCCAAGCTTTTGGATTTGTGCTGGAGCCCATCTTCAGGGAACTTCTCTCTAGCAGAGTATGTGCTGTTCGGTGTGTGGCATTTATAGTGTCTATTGTTAAGTGGCTTTTTAGATGTTGATTGGGGTGTGTTGATGACTGGCTTTTAAATCATTAGCTGTTGTTTGCTTGTGCTGCCCAGCCCTTGCCTTCTAAGTACTTGGTAGGCTGGTGGTAAATCAGCTGTTGACTGATGAGGGACCTGTTTTCCAGGCTTCAATCACTTCCCTGGCTGTTTTTGTGCCCACTCATCCAACAATCTTAGTCACTGCAAAGTTGAAAGTGTGTCCTTGTTCATTGCAGTGTGAAGCTACCAATGGGTTCAGGTCTTCTCATCTAACCGTTTGCTTGCTTTCTTGCAGTCTGGCAGTTAGCTTCCTCCCTGTCTGTCCTACATAGTCACAGGGAGAATCCATGCAAGGGATTTGATAGATTACATAGGAAGAATCTCCCACCTCCAAGCAATCTTTATAATGCATAATTTGTCCTTGTATGACAGCCTTTGGGCAGTGTGCGATGCCCACTTGCAGATCTCAGATAATTGCTTTCTGTTTTATGGACGTATCCTGAAGATCCCAAAAGTTTCTGTGTTGGTTGGATTGGGGTGGAGATGGGATGTGAAGGACACATTGAGGATATAGCTTGAGCCTTGTTTTCTAGATAACATTAAGATATAAACATTCAATTCCAACTGTTTTAATGTCATGCACATGTTTCTGTACACATTACGCCCAAAGGGAATAATACATATGCATTGATGTATGCGAGTACTGTCTTTGAGTCTTGCTTAATACTTTTCTTCCTTAACACTTTTTTCTCTTAAGCCCCATTTAATTTATTTGTTTGTTTGAATCTTGGTATTTATTTTGTCATCTTAAATATGCTTCCATACTTTGCTGAGATAAGAATTTTTATCTGTTTATTCATTTCCATGGCAAATGTGTAGTGCCAAAATGAAGCCATTTAATTCTTTGTTACAGACTTTTCCTTTTTTAAAGATTGCATGGGCTGATAAGAAAACTTGGTTTTGTAATCTGTGCTTGACAATATAAACTCATCTTCACATTGTTCTTTGCCTGGTGCTTAATCCAGGAATTATGCAACAGCTTTTGGTTTCAACATACTGGAATCTAATAGGTAATGTGCTTTGTAGCTCAGTGCAGCTTTTCCTAGACAGGCTTGGTTAATTATTTTGCTAGTCGTCTCTTACTCCAATTTCACAGTATAACAGATACAGTTATGCACTTTCTGTACATTGTTCTGTTATTCCCCTCCAAGTGAATGAGGTTACTACATGAGGGCAAGAGAAGAAAACAATAATTTCTAAATTAGAATAAGGAAGCACTTTGGATACAATTGATGGGGTAGCATAAATATTGAATAGCAGGAGTTTTCAGGATTAAAATGATGATATGAGCCAGGCAAGACAAAGAGTGATCCTAAACTGCTAATTGCTTTGTGATCTCCTTTGCCTTGCAAGGCTCCAATTTAGGTATTCTAATGGGCACTTTGGACTGCTTCTCCTTACACAGACTATGGGGTGAGGCTTTTAACTGAGTCCCAGGGTGTCTCTGCCAAAAATATGAAAAATAGAAGAATACCAGCATTTAAATCATGCAGTGGGTTCATAAAAGCTAACAGGTTCCAGAAGATACACACCCTCCCAAGAATCATGCTTATGAAATGGTTTTCACAGGTTTACCAGTGATGGGTATATACATCTAGCCCCCCTGTCATGTTAATAAATATGGCACGTATGCCTGAATGAAGAAAGCAAACCTATGTAGAACATATAGCACAAGAGCACTGGGTTGGAGGTGTTCTGTACCAGCCTACTACCGGCCCTGCAGATAAGGCAGGGACAACCCCTTTTACAAGAAGGCAAGAGGCTGGAACTAAGCCTGCCAAATTTATGAACACAAAAGCAAATAGAGCAAAACAAGACACGAACCATGAAACAGGAACTATTCAAATGGTTGCCTTCAGCAAACCAGCCCTCCCACACATTCCCCTTTTAAACAGTTCAGGGCGTGGCTTCTCTCTGCCTCCTTCCAAGGTGCCCCATTGCCTTCCTCTGTTTACTCCTGATTGACTGCCTCCTGCGTCGGGCGTCCTTGAACAGGGCCAGCTGTGGGTCATCTTCATCCACGCTGTCAGGCTCACACAGCTGGGTCTGCGTCATAACCAGGTGGGAGGGACCTGGCTGAGGGCTCTCATTAGCAAGCTCTCCAACCCCCTCAGCAACCTCTCCAACACCCCCCTCCTCCTCCTCTGAATCGTCCAACCCAAATGCCAAACCCACAGGCTGACCCTGAATCACAACAGGAGGATTGAGGCCACAGTGATAGGGTAATGATGCCTGTGGGAGAGACTGAGAATTATTTTTGTTTTGTTTTGTTTTCCTGGAGGTGGAGGAGAAGTGTTGGCCATGTTTTTAAATCTCTTTTAAGCATATTTTTCACGTTTCCTACTCAAACTACTTGAAAGTCACACCATCCATTTGGAGCCATAATGCCCAGAGGGGTTCTGAGGGGCCACAGAAAAAAGGCTGAGGGCCATACATGTCCTCAGAGTCACAGGTTGCCCATCCCTGTCAAAGAAGCTAAAGCATTGGTGTGGCAAACAAATTGCCAAAATCAAGAAAAAGAATATATCAGAATTATTTTTACTGTTCTGGTATCATTTAAAGTTAATCTTCATAAATTTTACTGGATCATAGAAAAGTTGTGAGCCTCCTGAGGGTGCATGAGTGTACATGTGTGTATAAAAGACAGAATTTTAAAAAGCAAGAGCGAATTTTAAAAAGAATTTTAAAAAGCTTTGTAGGCAACTAGCATAAAGTCCATATAACAACTTGAAGAACTGACTCTGTTGTACTGTATTCCACCAATGCAAAAAAGTCTATTACTGTATATTAGATATGGATGCTTGGTATAATGTATTGTAAAATAGGGGTCTTCATATACCTGCTCATAGAAGCAGGAAAGTTTTATCTTAGCATTTGATAGGACAATAAAGATATCTGGCTTTCCTAATTCTGCTTCTCAATCATAACAGATACCAACATATTCATTTCCAACTATGGGAATTATGAATAGAAATATCCTACACCTGCTTCTGAGATATAGTTGTTGGCAGAGCTCTTAAGTCTATGTGATCCCAAAAAAACAGATAACTTAATTGCATATACATTTTGAGACTGAAATATGTGTCTCTGTGTTTGTTAGTATGTACATCTTCTTGGCCCAACCTATCTGCCAAGGCACTTGCTTGTGTTTGCTTCCAGAAGATGTGGGACTGACAACATCTATCTCATTTCCTGCAGCACTTGTTTTTCAAGGCAGAGTTGTTTATAGAATTTATTATAAAGCAGTCATTATATGTATTGCAAATCTAAATTGTTCTCTTTTAATAAAAAGATGCAGTGTGTGAGAGTTAGTAGGTTTATTTTTTCAGTCGAAGCTTGATCAGCTTATTACCTCAGGATGATTTCCCACATGGAATATCTAATAATTAGCCACACTGGCAGAACTGATGAGAATACAACCCCATTTACATAGAAAAGTCATGCTGTTTTGAAAAGCTAATTTGAGAACCACAATTCATGTGGAATAAAAGTCAGTCAGTCAGCCTGCACCACAGAGGTCAGCACATTCTTCATTGACAGTGCTGTCCTTTGAGGAGTTCCAAATAAGTAAATCCCACTATATCTTGTGGCTTTCCTTCCTAGTCTGTGTCTTTCCAATTGCAGCCTGAATCATTTTAATCCCACTGTAAAGTAATTTCAGTGAGAGTGTAAAAATGATTAAGTTTTCTGTTATTCCTCAGTACAGTGGAAGAGGTAATGTTGCCCAATCAACTTAGATTTTAAAAGAATTTTAATATGAATAGAGCAAAGGCTGATTACATAACTGATTTAGAAAAACACTGATTTTTCCTCATTTCTTTTGCTATTTACTGGATTCATTTCATTTGTATTCCATACATGAAGATTTAATTATAATTAAAGTTCTAAAAAATCTGACTCCTGTATAGCTCACCAGAACTTTTGATTGTTTTATTTCATTTGCATTTCCTTCTCATCTGCTGTGCTAACCCTCATGCAGTTTGATACAACACTACTAAAAAGGGATCATGTGATGGCAGTACATACTGTATGGCTGCATCAGAACACTTTTTCCTACATCAGCCATTTACCCTTAAAGTACTCACATTTTTATTCTATATTTATGTATCCAACAAGTTTGCATATGCAGAGATCTATAGTAGGGCTTTTCAACCAGTGGTACGGGTATCACGTGTGGTACATTGGCACCTAGCAAGTGGTACATGACCATCCTAGAAAAGTGCTAGCAGGGGAGGGGAATGAGCTGAACTGGTGGCAGAACCGCACAAGCCTGAGCAAGAGATGGCAGAGCTGCAGGACTGTCAGGGCACAGTGGAAGTGCCAGGATTAGCGCCAGGCTCCAGCTGGAGCTCAGCGCTGATCCCGGTGCTTCTGCTGAGCCCAGAGGAAGCACCGATCAGCTGGAATGTTGCAGCATCTCCAGGGTCTTGTGATTTGCATTCAGATGCTTGGCAACTGATTCATATTTATGATGGTCACACTGTCCCAGGGTCATGTGAAGTGAACCAAACGTGCTGCAACCACCCAGCAGAGGGGAAAAAAAATAAAAAAACCAACACCCCACCCCACCCCTGCTGCCAATCCTCAACAGAAATGGTCACAACAATGACAGGAGGAAGAGCACTGTTGGGCAGGCAGGCAGGTGTCTTGCTCAGCTGTGGCTTGGGGGGGCACTTTTTTTAGTGCCATTATAACTTCAAACAGTCACTAAGCAAACTGTTGTAAGTCAAGGACTACCTGTACTTCATCACTTTTTTCTTCTTTTTTTGGTCATCAAGTTTTTGACACCTTGCTAGACGACTGGTGGTACTTGGATGTTGCCATAACCTAAAAGTGGTACAATGGGTGAAAAAGTTGAAAAGCCCTGATCTATAGTATAATCCTAAAAAACATAACATCACGTTTGTTTTTCTGCAGCACTTTATTACCATGTTTTTGTATTAGTAATTTAAAATTTAATAATTTAGATTTTAGAAAATCACAAGGATGGATTCACTGGGAACAGTTGTTGTGTTTAATGAATTCAACCCTCCCAGCACTTACATGTTTCACCCTATATGGAAAGATATCTTATTCTATTTAGAATAGGCTGTGTTTTGAAATCATAAATGGGACAGTAGTAGATCTTTGATGTATCCAGTGGTGGGATTCAGCTGGTTCGCACCACTTCGGCAGAACCAGTAGCTAATTTTTTGTTGCCCAGGCCCAGAATGGACTTCTGGAAGTGGCATCCACACAGAGAACCAGTTGTTCACATATCTGAATCCCACCACTGGATGTATCATTTGCACTGTGCAAACCAAATAAGTTACTTCAGAACTTTGAGATTCTTGCATCTGCCCATTGACCCACATGTGAACTGATAAAGGAAAGGGAATGTTTAATCCTTTTTGAACCCCATGAATTACAGTATATGCTATGAAAGAGCCTTCCATTGGACACACCAAAACTGTTATGTTCCAATGAATACATCTGGGTTCACGTGTGTGTATTACTTAAGGAGGCATTAGCCTTGGTGGAGCAGTGGGCTAATGCCTCCTTAAGTAACACCAGCTGTAGGCTCTCTTAGAAGGACTAACTGGATTTGAGATTGTTAAAAGGGTTAAATATTTGGGGGTGATTTTGTCGCCCTCTAATACAAAGCTATATAAAAATAATTATGAAAAACTATGGGGGAAAATTCAAAAAGAATTGGAGAGTTGGGAAAAATTGCAATTGTCTTTGTTGGGACGGATTGCAGCAGTAAAAATGAATGTCCTGCCTAAATTTTTATTTTTATTTCAAATGATACCGATTCTTAAGAAAGATTCTAATTTGGAGGAATGGCAGCGAGGTATCAATAAATTTGTCTGGGCAGGGAAAAAGCCACGAGTTAAACTTAAGATTATGCAGGATACTCGTGAGAGAGGTGGCCTTAAATTGCCTAATTTTAAATTATATTATGAAGCTGCTGCATTAGTAGGAATAAGTGATTGGATTAATTTGACGCAAGGGAGGTTATTAAATCTTGAGGGCCATGATTTGTTGTTTGGCTGGCATGCATATTTGTTGTATGATAAGAAGGTAGACAACGTGTTTAGGGTGCATATTTTAAGACAGGCATTGCTGAGAGTTTGGAAGAAGTATAGACATAAGTTAAGTTGCAAGATACCATTGTGGGCAATTCCAAAACACGCAATAGAAAATATACATGCTGGCTTCAAACATGATGTGACTACGTACAAGGAGATCCTCAGTTTGGAAAGAAATGTTTGGTGTTTGAAATCATATAGCCTCTTGCGAGAAGAGAAGGTTGTTCAAAATTGGTTTCAATATACTCAGTTACGGGCCAGGTGGAAAGAAGACCAGAAAAATGGATTTACAATGACTGATGAAAATTTGATAAAGCAAATTAGAAATCAGGGACCAGCACATATCAAACGGATATATCTTGCATTGATAGAGATTGACTCAGAAACAGAGCTTGTTAAGGATTGTATGATAAAATGGGCCCAAAATATCCAGGAAGTTATCACAATGGACACGTGGGAAAAGATTTGGGTGAGGAACGTAAAATTTACTCAAGCTCAAAATCTAAGAGAGAACTTTTACAAAATGTTTTATAGATGGCATTTAGATCCTAAAAAGCTTGCAAGTATGTATCCGAATTATCAGCCTAAATGTTGGAGGTGCGGTGATGAAGATGCAACATATTTTCACATATGGTGGACATGTAAGAAGGTTAAGGCTTTTTGGATAAAAGTCTGGTGGAATATGCAGAAGATTTTTAAACAGAGGATAAAGTTTTGTCCGCAACTTTTTTTGTTGGGAATAATTGCAGACGCTACAGTTGTGGACACCAAGTTGATGTTGAACTTAATTACGGCAGCAAGACTTTTGATAGGCCAATATTGGAAGAAAGAGGAACTGCCGACCATAGAAGAGTGGACTTTAAAGGTTTCCGACCTGGCAGAGATGGTGAAGATTTCGGCCTATTTGAAAGATCATTCGCAAGAACGCTATATTATGGAATGGAGAAAATGGATTGAGTTTATCCAGAACAAGTATAGGGTTAAGAAGTTTTATGTAGCATTTGAATAAGTCTTCTTTCGTTTTTTTTTCTTTTCTTATTTTAGTTTCTTTTTATACATATTCAATATTACCAAGGCTTGTTTTATCCTATATAAGCTAGAGAGTGATGGATTTTAGAGTTTATAGTTGTTAGTATATGATTGTTTATGATTGCTTTTTATATATATACCTTGTATTTAGCTCTGGGAAGTCGGGGGGGGGAGGGGGGGAGGGGTGGAGGTAGGGGGGGAGGAGGGAGGGGGAAGGGGGGATTTTTTAAAGGAAAATTGTATCTTAAAACTTTTCGATAAAAAAAAAGTAACACCAGCTGCCTGCAATTAGTGCAGGTTCGAGTCCCACCAGGCTCAAGGTTGACTCAGCCTTCCATCCTTCCGAGGTAGGTAAAATGAGGACCCAGATTGTTGGGGGCAATAAGCTGACTTTGTAAAAATGCCGCTTGGGCCCACCTGAAAGCCCTAATAAGCAGGCATATACATAGAATGAAGGCTATTGCTAAGCACATTGATTTGTGCTTCTTAGATTGTAAGCCGCCCTGAGTCTTCGGAGAAGGGCAGGATATAAATGGGATTTTTTTATAAAAGCACCTACTGTGGCTGTGGAGAAAAACAGCTTGCACAAGCATTCCTCAAGTTTATACTGGCAGGAAGAAATTAAGTAGTTTTTCCATTTCTTTGCTCCCTCTTGAGAATGAAGCAATGACGATTAATGGTGACATGGTATCAAGTAGTTTTCAACTCCTATGACCACATAGGTTTTTCCCATGATGATCTATCCCTAATCTGGTTTTTCAGGTCTCCCAATGGTATGCCCATCACCACTGTAACTGATCCTGCTGTGGGGTTTCCTCTTATTTTCTTTTTTCCCAAGCAGTATTGATCAGCAATAACAATTCCTTCAGATATCAGCCATAGTTTCATTCCATACAGTCTCCTATGGACAAGATGGACACTAAATAAGAATCATGATAAAAATATTAAAAATCAGTATTAAAAATGTTATTAAAATTAAAAATATAAACCCCAGTAGAGAGATTAAGTCATCCACCTAGAAGTGGAGCCACCTATATATGTCCCTGTTTGCCTGGGAAACCCAGGCCTGGTGACATAACCAAGTCTTGAGGGACTTCCAGAACATGAAGAGGATAGACTAGAGCTAACCTGATTTCATTGTATGTGTGAGCAGAGTGTGTGGGGGAAGAATGTGCCTTAAGATGGGCAGAGAAGGGCTGCTGCCTGGGACCCACCAAATTTAAGTTCCTGGAAGATGGTACCCACAGCATGTCTTCTCTAACCAGGTCTAATGGGGCAGGCTGATGTAATTGCGGAGAGGCAGTCCCTCAGATTACCTGTTTGCATGCCATAAACTGTTTTAAAAGTTAAAACTAGCACCTTGAATTGGACGCAGAATCAACCTGGCAGCCAATGAGCAGAGGTGTGACATGTGTATTCTAGGAGCACATGTAACTGCTCCCACCACAGCATTCTGTATCCGTTGAAACTTCCAGATACTCTTCAAGGCCAATCTAATTTAGAGTACATTACATCAGGGGTCCCCAATGCCTGGTCCATGGACCGGTACCGGGCCGCAGCATGCCAGCAACTGGTCTGCACAAACAAGCAAAGCCCCATCTATGGGATACAGGCAGCACACAAAACCACGCACTTTCTGGTCCGTGGAAAAACCTTTCTCCATGGAACCAGTTCTTGGTGCCCAAAAGGTTGGGAATCTCTGCATTACATAGTCTAATCTGAAGGCAACCAGTGCCTGACTGACTGTGAGCAGAGTCTCCTGATTCCAGAACAGGCAGAACTGAGCCACAACATGAAGTTGTGCAAAGGTCTTCCTAGCCATGATTGCTACCTGCTCCTTGACCGAAGTTATGAGTATAAGAGGACTCCCAGATTGCACACTGCATCTATCTGAGGTGGTACAGCCCAATCCAGCACAAAAAATGGAATAGTCCTAGAATCAATAGGTTCAAACCCAGAGCTGCTCAGTTTTACCAGGGTTTACCTGAAACTTGTTGTTCCCCATCAGACCCTCACAGCTTCCAGACACCAGGATGAAACATTCACAGCATCACTTAATTCACCAGAAGCATCAATTACTGCTTAAGCAAGAAACCTATGGCAGAAATATTTTTACAAATTTCCCTCAATTTTTCTTTTTTAAAAGTGCACACTCTAATCTAATCTAATCTAATCTAATCTAATCTAATCTAATCTAATCTAATCTAATCTAATCTAATCTAATCTAATCTGTTAATGCCAATGATAATGATGCAGTGCTATAAATATCTGACACTGGTGATGGTGTCTTGACTTTATGAAAAATTATACAGAGATGAGTAAAAGCAATAAAAGAGAGAAAATGGTTATGAGAAACAGCTTTATGGGGAAGTAAGAGGAAATGGAAAGTAATTGAATTTTTTGCTCAATGTGCTGATTTCAGGGAAAATGCTCAGCACCACCTATGTATCTAGACTAGATCTAGAATGGAATCTTATTATATGCATTCAATACTTATAATTAAAAGTTAAGGGACTCGACAATGTTGTCTCCAAGGTTTTTGGAGGGGTATGTTTCTCGGTGCCTTCCATCCTTCTCACCACCACCACTACCGGTATATTTTGTTTCCTGGGTTTAAAAAGAGAGGACTGCCATTTGGAAACTGGTTTATTCTTATCTTTTCTCCATGCTTGGGAACGATAGGAAATCAGGACTCTTAGGATTAGCTGTGGTTCCCTGCTGGGCAGAAGACATCAGCAGGTGCTCTGTGATGTCAGTCTCTGATCTCTGGCTCTGATAATGAACTGAAGTACTGTACAGTCATCAGGAACCTTCTGGTACATTAAAAAAAAGATTTAAATTGTGGTAAGATGGGTGGCCAATAAATTTTATAAATAAATAAATTCTTTTTTTGAAATATCTACATTTGCATTTGAAAGGTACAGTACTTATGTAAACACAACATAGTATGCAAAAGTATCGTCAGCTTAGTTTCTTTCTTTTGGAAAGGAAGATCCTACTATAATGTTTACTGCTGAGTTATGAATACTAGATATATGAACATAAAAGTCTAGGAGGTAATATATATTCCCTATGAAACATTTCTAATGTCTGCTTAACTGACCTTTATGACTTTGGATTGTTTCCATCAGTAAAATGTGTAATGATTATTGTTTGTTTGAACTTGTTTCTCTCTGTAAGGTCTGCAATACACTGAAGTTAACAAAACATGAACCTCAGTCTTATTGGTCCATGGAGAGCTAAGACCAGTTTCCTTTATGCCTTATGTGTTCTCTTCCCATTTTCCCTCACATATTTAATGCCTCTGCATGTGACATGAAAATATAATGGATCTCATCCTTCTTTTCTCAAATTATAAACCCAGAGTTCATCTTGAGGCACAAATGAACAGGCTCAAATTATCCTCCTTAGGAAACATTATGTAAAGATCTAGCTCTACAGACAAAGCTATATTACTGGGACGAGTGAAAAGAAAGAGAGGAAAAAATGAAGAAGACAAACAACTTCTGCATACCATTTAAAAAAGACATCAAAAAGCCGAAGAGGAAACAAAAAGATAAAAAACCATCATCACCAGCAATCAACATCCAGATAAGCAAAGATTAATACTAAACCAACAATCAAGCAGTAAGCAATACCCCAATCAAAGAACTTGTTGTTGTTGTTAGTTGCGAAGTCGTGTCCGACCCATCGTGACCCCCATGGACAACGTTCCTCCAGGCCTTCCTGTCCTCTACCATCTTTTGGAGTCCATTTAAGCTCACGCCTACTGCTTCAGTGACTCCATCCAGCCACCTCATTCTCTGTCGTCCCCTTCTTCTATTGCCCTCAATCTTTCCCAGCATTAGGCTCTTCTCCAGTGAGTCCTTCCTTCTCATTAGGTGGCCAAAGTATTTGAGTTTTAGCTTCAGGATCTGGCCTTCTAAAGAGCAGTCAGGGTTGATCTCCTCTAGGACTGACTGGTTTGATCGCCTTGCAGTCCAAGGGACTCGCAGGAGTCTTCTCCAGCACCAGAGTTCAAAGGCTTCAATTCTTTGGCGCTCAGCCTTTCTTATGGTCCAACTTTCACTGCCATACATTGCAACTGGGAAGACCATAGCCTTGACTATACGCACTTTTGTTGACAGGGTGATGTCTCTGCTTTTTAGTGTGCTGCCTAGGTTTGCCATGGCTTTCCTCCCCAGGAGCAAGCGTCTTTTAATTTCTTGACTACAGTCCCCATCTGCAGTGATCTTGGAGCCCAGGAAAATAGAATCTGTCACTACCTCCATTTCTTCCCCATCTATTTGCCAGGAATTGAGAGGGCCTGATGCCATGATCTTGGTTTTCTTAATGTTTAGTTTCAACCCAACTTTTGCACTCTCCTTCTTCACCCGCAACAAGAGGCTCTTTAGTTCTTCTTCACTTTCTGCCATTAGAGTGGTATCATCTGCATATCTTAGGTTGTTGATATTTCTTCCGGCAATCTTAATTCCAACTTTTGATTCATCTAGCCCTGCCTTTCTCATGATGTGCTCTGCATATAAGTTAAATAGGCAGGGCAACAATATACAGCCTTGCCGGACTCCTTTCCCAATTTTGAACCAATCAGTGGTTCCGTGTCCAGTTCTCACTGTTGCTTCTTGGCCCGCATATAGGTTTCTCAAGAGACAAAACTACCAACTACCAATTCAGACAAACAAGCTAATAGTAAACAACAGTCTAACAAGGAACCACCAAGAACACTTACAACAATACTGCCAGGGCAAGCCGCTTCTGGAAATCCATTCTGGCCTTGGGTAACAAAAAATTAGCTATTGGTTCTGCCGAGGTGGTGTGAACTGGTTGAATCCCACCACTGCCTGCATTAGTATATAAACAAAGAACAACCTCCACTCCCTTCTAGCACTGATAGGGTTAACTAGTTGGGTAATGAAACATCTGCAAGAAAACAACCAAGCTCAGAGAGCACCAAAGACCCTACAAGAAAATGACCAGCAACAACCTGGATGGATTTAGTCATAGTAGTGATGATGAGTGCACCACTGGAAGACTTGAATGACCAGGTTAAGGACAGAGCTTCATGCAGAACAATGGGCCCTATCCAACAAAATGAGTTTCAATGTGAGAAAAGCAAAGTCTTGCATTTAGGCAGGAAAAACCAAAGGTACAAATGCAGATTGGATGAGACCTGGCTCAAAAACAGTAACTGTGAGAGGGACCTTGGAGTCCTGGTGGATGATCACTTGATTATGAGCCAGCAGTGTGCAGCAGCAACCAAAAAAGCTAATACAATCCTGGGTTGTATAAAAAGAGGCATAGAATCAAGATCACACCAAGTATTATTACCGCTTTATAAAACCCTAGTAAGACCACACCTGGAATACTGCAAACAATTTTTGTCACCATATTACAAAAAAGATGTTGAGAGTTTGGAAAAAAATCAGAAAAGAGCAACCAAGATGATCAAAGACCTAGAGACTAAAACATATGAAGAATGGCTACGGGACTTGGGTTTGGCTTGTCTAAAGCAAAGAAGAAATAGGGAGACATGATAGCAGTGTTCCAGTATCTGAGGGGCTGCCACAAGGCAGAGGGGGCCAGGTTGTTCACCAAAGCACCAGATAGAAGGACGAGAAACAATGGTTGGAAACTGATCAAAGAGAGAAGCAACCTGGAATTAAGGAGAAACTTCCTGACAGTGAGGACAATTAAGCAGTGGAACAGCTTACCCCCAGAAATCATGGGTGCTCCATCACTGGAAATTTTTAAAAAGAGACTAGACATTCACCTATTTGAGACAGTATAGGTTCTCCTGCTTGAGCAGGGGGCTGGACTAGAAGACCTCCAAGGTCCCTTCCAGATTTCTATTCTATTCTATTCTATTCTATTCTATTCTATTCTATTCTATTCTATTCTATTCTATTCTATTCTATTCTATTCTATTCTATTCTATTCTATTCTATTCTATTGGCAATTCCAGGGGCAAATCAATAAGCAGAACTCTGTGTAATATTTTCTAGTGAAGCATATTTATTTATTAGATTTATCTCCCTCCTTTCATTCAGGAGTCCAGTGTTCATTCAAAGTGGCAAACTTAGAGCTTCCTCCTCCCAATTTTCCCACAGTGGCAACTTGGGTTGAGAGAAAATGACTGACTCAGGGCTACCCAGTGAGTTTTTGTGGTTGAGGCAGGACCTGGCCCTGGGTTTCCCAGGTGTTGCTCCAACAGCACCACACTGCTGCAAGGCTGAAGGGAGTTGACCCACTTATCAAGCAAAGATGGGTCCGTTACAGTAATGTTTCTCCGAGGTTGGCACATCTGTACAATTATGCTTTTCTTTAAAGGAAGTGTTGTATGTTTCAATTATCCAAAGATAAGATAATACCTTTCATATGAACAGAGGAATGCTTATTAAAATTGAAAGTGTTGTTTTCATGAATATTTTTGACAGTAATGAACAATGCCAATATGTTTTCTTCAGCATTCCTTATTAATATGTTTACCTATTCATTTAACTTGTCCTCGGTTGCACTTTCTCTCAGGTGCTCTTAACGGCATCTAATGTCATTATTGTGCAGACTATTTGCTGCTTTGCTGGCTGCTAGCTCATTACATACTAGGATAGATGCCCCTGAAGCCCATGGCAGATGCCAGATGTTTAAAATCTTTTTCCTTTTTAAAAAGCCCAATAGTAGAATCAGTACTGGGCCCAAATGCCTGGATTCAATGATGCAGCTTCTATTTAGCTTCCATGCCCTGTTTGGTTGTGCACTGTGACAAAATTAGCAAGCTGCATAACCTCAAAGCATCTTTTAGTGCACAGAGTCTCTAGCAACTGAATCCTCCCAGCTGCAGTCAACCAGGAAAACTTTGAGTTAACCTTGGTTGGAAACCCCCTGTTCGTTCATTGGCATCCCCATTTTGCAGAATGTACATTTGTGAACACAACTAAACCCAAACTTGAAAGAGATGCTTAATGTCCAAAAACATGGTTAAATATATCAGTAGAAGAGATTTCTGAATTTTCTGTCCTCCAAATGGAGAAAGAATTTGAAGGAAAGAAGGATTTCCCAAATAGTTTGTAAGATAAAAGCACAGTGTCCTGACAGATATGAGCTTTTCTAGCTACAGTCAATTGACCAAGAAAAGTGATTATTTGCTCCACAGAACTCTACAACTTTGATTTAAAAATTCACCAGGATTGAGATCTAGCATTATCTTGGTTTAAATTGTGATTTGGTGTTCTTAAATAATACAGGTAGTAATCAACTTACAACCATTTGTTTAGTGACTACTACTGAAAAAAAGTGATTTATGACCAATTTTCACAATTAGCATGTAGCGGTGTCCCCATGGTCGCACTATCAAAATTCAGATGCTTGGCAACTGGTATGTATTTATGCTGGTTGCAATGTCCTGGGGTCACATGATCACCTTTTGTAATCTTCTGACAAGCAAGCCCAGATTCATTTAACAACTGTGTTATTAACTTAACATGTGCAGTGATTTACTTAACAACTGTGGCAAGAAAGGTCATAAAATGGGGCCAACTCACTTAACAACTGTCTTGCTGAAGAATGGAAAATTTGGGCTCAGTTGTGGTCATAAGTTGAGAATTATCTGTATTGCAAAGACATTCAGATCTTTATTCTTACTTTGTAGCTGGATCGGGTTACAACATCTTGTCAAACAAAAGGGAATTATGTACATTAGCAATCCTAACAGTAAATGGCTGCATAATGTGGTAACCTTTCCTCCTCCCTGCCCTAATGGATGTAATTTTCAGGCACAACTTCACAAGGGCCTTTGATAGCTGTTTTTCCTTCCAGCTTGATAAGCTGCATTATAATTTTGTATGAAATTCAAGTTCAGCGTGGCTATAATATCTTATGAATAATTTACACCAACAGCCTTTCTGTGGCAGAAGACTAAACTAATTAGGACCTGAAGGAATTTCCATGTGTTTTAGCCACACTATATCTTCAAGATTTTATCATTTCAAAGTCAATGAGTCTAACATCAGGCTTCTTGTGTGTTAATGGCACCAGCAAAAACAAGTTCCGTACTCTTCGTTCTGAGAATGGAAACAATTAATGAACTAAGACAGCATGGGCAGGATGTCTATGGGTGTCCATCTGCTTATCTGATACCAACCATTTGCAATCTTGACCTAAATGACACTGTTTTGTTATTCCATTTCTCAGTTTCCCCTTTCTTTTACAAGAGAGAGAGAGGTGGGGCTAATGGATGACTTTTCCCAACTATTCAATGCAGCTGCTTTTAATAAATGTTTGGAAATGACAAAATTCAGCTCTCGTGGTGTCAAATTGAAAACCCTAATTACAGTAGACCTGAAGTCAAGGAAGATTTCTTAACCTGCTTCTTCTAGATATGTTTGGTCTATCCTGCCCTGGTAGGGAATTCTGGCAGTTATCAGTCCACTTTCAATAGAGCCGTAGGGGCTACTATTAGGGAAAATTGGGAAGATTGTCTTAAGGATGCTCAGCTGGGATATGTTCCCACCTTTTTGCTCTATTCTCAATGGGAAGTTTTGCTCCAGATTCTCAGAGCATCTGACAGTCAGCAGGCTTTTCAACACTGTGGCTTTTCCACAGTGAGACCCCTTGTGTAGAAGGCCCAATTTAAATCTGAATTCAATTAAACTTTATTTCCAACATATAAATAAAAAGAAAAAAGCCAAGGAAACAGTCAGTCCACAAAAGAGAGAAGATGGCAAGGAAGTAACAGGCAGTAGAGAGAAAGCAGAGCTGCTTAATTCATTCTTTGCATTGGTCTTCACCCAAAAGAAACTATAGTCCAACCTACCAAAAACATAACTGTAAAAGACGGACTAGAAATAAAAATTAAAATAAGCAAGAAAATGGTAAGAGAACACCTGTCTGATCTTGATTAATATAATGCACTGGGACCTGATGGATTATATCCCAGAGTTCTAAAGGAGCTGGGAGATGTAATCTCAGAACCATTGTACCATACCTTTCAAAAATCCTGAGGATTGGAAAAGAGCTGATATGGTTCCCATCTTCAAAAAAGGAAAAAAAAACTGACCCAGGAAACTGCAGACCAATCAGCCTAACCTGGGACGATACTGGAAAACATAATCAAAAAACAGATCTGCAAATCACCTAGAAACAAATAAAGTTATAACTAGAAGTCAGTACAGGTTTGTTAAATCCATGCCAAATCAATCTTATTTCATTCTTTGACCAAGTGACTAAATTGGTAGACCAGTGAAATGCTGTGGACATAGTATAGACTTCAGTAACACATTTGACAAAGTAGCTTATTGGTAAGCTAGAGAAAAGTGGGATAGATAGCATCACCAGATGGATTAGTAACTGGCTGACAAACCGTACTCAATGAGTAGTCCTTAATGGTATTACATCTATATGGAGAGAAGTAAACAGTGGGGTACCACTAGGATTTTGGAGTCCTAGTGGACAATCAATTAAATACGAGCCAGCAGTGTGTGGCAGCAGCCCCAAAAAGCCAATGCAATCTTAAATTCCATTAACAGAGGGATTGAATCAAGATCATGTGAGGTACTAGTACCACTCCATAAAGGCTTAATAAGACCACCCCTAGAATACTGCATCCAGTTTTAGTCACCGTACTATTAAAAAGATGTTAAGATTCTAGAAAGAGTGCAGACTGACAAAGATGATTAGGTCCTGAAGGCTAAAACATATGAACAATGGTTGCAAGAACTGGGCATGGCTAGTCTAGTGAAGAGAAAGACCAGGGATGACATGATAGCAGTGTTCCAATATTTGAGGGGCTGTCACAAGAGGACAATCTATTTTCCAAAGTACTCTAAGGCCAGACAAGAAACAGTGGATGGATGCTGATCAAGGAGAGGTTCAACCTAGAAATAAGGAGACATTTTCTGACAGTGAGAACAATCAACCAATGGAACAACCTGCCTTCAAAAAATGTGGTTGCTTCATCACTGGAGGCTTTCAAGAAGAGACTTGATAGTCATTTGTCAGAAATGGTGTAGGGTCTCTTGTTTGAGCAGGGGGTTGGACTATTTATTTATTTATTTTATTATATTATATTTATATACCGCCCTTTCCCTGAGGACTCAGGGCGGTTTACAGGGAATTAAAAATCAAAACATACAAAAGTTAAAAACCAGTTAAAAATGAGCTACAAATGACTAGATGAGCTACAAAATCCCTTCCAACTCTGTTATTCTATATTGATTTCCAGATACAGTGTGTTTAAGGAACTCTTTAGCTGAAAATCACTTCTCCCTTTGCCCTGCACATGTTGCATTATTTTCCTTTCCGTCTATCTTCACTTTGTTTTTCATTTATTTGAATTTATGGATGTTTTTCTTTCATCATGCTGATACTTTCTGATAATTGTTCATTGTGGAGGTGGGCAACCTTTTGATGGCTAAAATTGGCCCAAATGAACATCACTGGAAGCTGACAACAGCAAAAATGTTGAAGCCATATCATATAATGTATCTGGAGTCTGAGGACAAGAAGAAAACTCACAGACTGCATGTGGGCTTGGGGTCACAGATTGCCCACCAATTTTAATGAATTTTTGTTCATTTGATTAGACTGTGCTATATATTATTGTTGGCTCCACTACATTTACTTTAGGACAATAAAGCAGAGAGGCATTACTTAAAAAAACAACAGTGGGACATCAGTAACTGGCAATCATCAGTTGGTTTTCTATTCAGATTTAAGACTCTGCTTTGAGAGCACCATCAATCTTTGAAATACAGAAAAAGCATAATTTTACTTATCAAGTATAAAATGCTAAGCTGTTGTTACATCTGTGCACGCATCCTTATTACAAGGGAACAATAGAACAGGGCTAGCTTAAGAAACTTTGCAGTCATATCAATTCATGGAATTTCTTTTCTACTAAAGAGTTAGAATATCCTGTGAGATTTTCCTTCGACCTTCCAACATGTGTGCTGGTCCCCCATTCACTGCATTTAAAGAACTTCATGAAATTAATTGCCTAACATCAAAAAGCTTCATGGCCATTCTGATACACTGAAAGTACCCATGAGAGGGATTGTTGGGTGGCATTTCCTAGGCCAGGGATCTGCAACCTTGACAACTTTAAGACTTGTAACTGGCTGAGGAATTCTGGGAGCTGAAGTCCATAAGTCTTAAATAATAAATAATAAATCTTTATTGTCAAAGTACAACATGTGTACATTGAGATTAGCTGAGCCTCCCCCCGTGCTCTCTCCCCCCAACACACAGTGACAACAAACCCTCCATCCCACCACACTATGTGAACCAACTACACCACACACCGGCCTCCCAAGTCAATTTGGCATAAGATTATGTCCCATTTAAAAGCCTAACAGCCCACAGATAAAAGCTATTTTTCAGCCTGTTGGTACGGCTGGCTATATTCCTATATCTCCTACCGGAGTAAAGAGATACCGTCCAGGGTGTGAGTCATCCCTGAGAATCTTCCTCACTCTTCCAAGGCAACAAGCCCTGGCGATGTCATCCAGTGGTGTCAGGGAACAGCCCACAAAGTCGTCAAGGTTGCAGACCCCTGGCCTAGGCCTACCTTCCATTATTGCTACCACCAGACATTCCCCCTACTTACTATAGAAAAGGTCTTAGGCTAATGACTACCTAGATTTGCTCAGTTGAAGTGGCATAAAATTACTTCGTATGAATGAATGAATACATTAAAATCCTTGTGATAGACTTCTACACAGGCCAAGGGAGTGAAACGTTGTGCTAACTAGAGGAATCACTTTTGATGTTTGCTTGAAGAAAATGTTAGCACTCTTTTGTTTATATAGGCAAGAATGTTGTTCTAATTGAGGATAGCTATTCAGAATCTTTCAGGAGCTCTTACTTGACTTCCTACATGAGATTCTTTAAAGCAGAAGAAGCTAGGAACTGATGCTAGGGTATTATGCCTATAAAATATTAACTGCATTTAGAGTTATGGAACTTTCTGCTCATGCTGTGATTTCATAGATATTTATTTGGTGGCTGTGCTAAATGAGGGTGATTGTGCTCATAGAATGGATTTTGGGTGTGTCACAATCAAATCTGGCCTAACAGAATTCACCCAATGACTTCTCCATAGTTAACTAGGATCATAATTCTCTTCTTGTCACAGATTGCATAGATGTAAATACTGTAATATCTGTTCTAGATTTACCTTTCTAAGAATCTCAATATTTATTTTGATACTGAAGTTATTTATGTATTATAAAATTTATGGGCTGCCCATCTTATCATAGGTGATTTTGTCCTATTGTGATATATAACTAAATAGACTAGCTTTCCCCAAGAAATATATGGCTCCAAGAGTTCTCTTCTAGCACAACATATAAGCATACAGCTAAAGGGTATTCACTTGGGTCTTCTGATTTCCACTTGAGTATCAGTGGTGGTGGGTTTCTTTGGATCCTTTTAAGCAGAGGCTAGATGTCCATCACTTAGCAGACTTCTGCTGCTGTACTAGTGGATTAGATATGAAAAGGAAGCTACAAGCAACAGAAAAAGGAAGAAAAGTGGGAAAAAGAAAGGGAGGACCTGCTGCCAGGAGAAGATGATAGGATTTTAACAGGCAAGAAACACTTGTTTTCTCAAAAAGGAATATGTTCGAACAGACCTAAGCAGAACAACTGATAAAAGGAAGGAGCAATAACCCAAATTAAGTAAAACATTGGTGAAGGAGTATCTGGTTAATAGGTATGAGCACAGGATGAAGCAATACATACAAAAAGGAGCTGTTTTGGTGAAGCATAAGCTGAACTGAGTCAATAACATTGATGCAGCTGGAGAGAAAGAAAAAAAAATAACCCACGCAAACTTAGGCGGTATTAACAAATGTATGTGTCGAAGTACGAGGTGTGAAAACCACTTCCAGAATATTGTACAGATAGTTCACATAGTGTGGTGGGATGGAGGGTTTGTTGTCACTGTGTGTTGGGGGGAGAGAGCACGGGGGGAGGCTCAGCTAATCTCAATGTACACATGTTGTACTTTGACAATAAAGGTTTATTATTATTATTTATTATTATTATTAGTTCTCGAGTTATGACCATAATTGAGCCCAAAATTTACATTGCTAAGTGAAACATTTTAAAGTGAGTTTTGCCCCATTTTGCGACTTTTCTTGCCACGTTAAGTGAATCCTCACATTTGTTAAGTTAATAATATGATTGTTAAATGAATCCAAATTCCCAGTTGACTTTGCTTCTCAGAAGGTTGCAAAAGCTGAACACGTGGCCCCAGGACACTGCAACCGTCATACATGTGAATGGGTTGCCAAGCAGCTGAATTTTGATCGCATGATCATGGGGATGCTGCAATGGTCGTAAGTGTGCAAAATGGTCGTAATTCACTTTTTCCAGTGCCATTGTAACTTTGAGTGGTCACTAAATGAACTGTTGTAAGTTGACCACCTGTATTTGGTTCTGAGCACCACTTTGTAGGAACATTCACAAATTGGTGCATGTCCAGAGTGGATCACCAAGAAGGGAAGAAACTTGGAAGGAACAATTTGTAAGTAAAATGCTGTGTATGTTTAACTTCAACCTGCTTGGAAATACCTGAAGCAATAATATGCAAGATGAACAGCAATAAAAAAAGCAATGGGTTTAAGTTTTAAGGAAGTAGATATTCATTGGACATTAGGAAAAAAGTCCTAATAGGAAAATGCTATTCAATATTGGAACAAACTACCTCAAGAAGCGGTGAACTCTTTTCACAGAAAAGTTTTAAAAGAGGCTAGATGGCCATCTATCTGGAATGCTTTAATAATAAATTCCAACAAAGGATAGTGGGTTGTATTAGATACATTATTATATGCTTTGATAGAATACCTCTGAGATACATTTTAGATCTACATTTGTATTTATGTAATGTTACAGAGCAGTGTTTCCCAACTTTGGCAATTTGAAGCTGTGTGTGGACTTCAAATCCCAGAATTCTCCACCCAGTCATGCTAGCTGGGGAATTCTGGGAGTTGAAGTCCACACAGCTTCAAGATGGTAAGATTGACACTGATAATAGACTAGAGTAGACTAGACTAGAGCTGGAAGGGACCTTAGGGGTCTTCTAGTCCAGCCCCCTGCTTAAGCAGGAGAACCTATACCATCTCAGACAAGTGACTGTCTAGCCTCTTCTTAAAAATCTCCAGTGATGGAGCACCCACGATTTCTGGAGGCAAACTGTTCCACTGGTTAATTGTCCTGACTGTCAGGAAGGTTATAGAGAATAGTTCGGAAAAGTTTCATAGGAATGTTTTTGTTGGGCTATGGAAAGATAACCCATGCCAGATTGTTTTCCTGAGCAAATGCAATTGAGTTTTGTATAGTGAAATTGTTAATAGAATGTATTGTATTGCATCTTACATCTTACTAATAGTCTAAAGCATGCATTAAAAGTACTGAAAAGCTTGAGAGGAAGGAGAGGCCAGTGTCTTTGTCGGGACTTTTTGTCAAATCATAATATTCTCCCTTGATAGTTCACACATCAAAGCAAGTAATGGAAATGGGTAGAGATGAAACGAGGGCAACAGTTGCCAAGCTAAATAAAAGGCTTTCATTAAATATGAAGGTCAACAACAGTACCTGGAAAGTTGGCTGTGAAAACCAACTTTGTGTGAAAACCTATCCTCTCTTATGTTTTCTATCTCAAGGGGGCAATTACATCCCCAACATTCATTTTAACTTTCAGGAATGAAAAATAAACATGGCTTAAACATGGCCATGCAAATCAACAAAAGCACCTCATTTGGGAATCTATCACATAGGATGAGATAAGCAACTTCCTTTAATTTGGGGCAGCACTTAAAATTTAGAAATGGCCCTCCAGAACCACTAGAAGTACGGTGGCAACACAGGAATGTTACTGGAAAAGGCATAGCTCAGAATACTGAGACCATGTGTCAGCTGGTGGGATTTGAAGAGAAATAGAAATAGAAATAGCGTTCCGTGCACCTTTGGTGTCTAGTCATGCTGGCCACATGACCACGGCGACGTCCTTGGACAAGCGCTGGCTCTTCGGCTTTGAAACGGAGATGAGCACTGGCCCCTAGAGTCAGAAACGACTAGCACGCATGTGCGGGGGAACCTTTACCTTTACCTTTACCTAGAATCATGGAATCACTGGGCTGGAAGGGCCCATGGAGGTCTTCTTGTCCAACTCCTTGCCCCAAGGCAGGAGTCTTTATACCTTCCTAGGCAAAAGACTGTCCAACCTTTTCTTGAAAACCTCCAGAGATGGAGCACTCACAACTCTGGGAAGCAAGCTCTTCCATTGATTAATAGTTCTCACTATCAGGAAATTCCACTTTATTTCCAGATTGGATCTGCCTCTGATGAGCTTCTACCCATGCCCTGAGGTGCTATAGAGAATAAATCAGCTACCTCTTCTCTGTGACAACCCTTCAAATATTGGAAGACTGTTACCGAGTGTCCTCTAGTATTCTCTTTTTTTAGGCTAAACATATATAATTCCCTTTTCAGGGGTGTCAAACTGCCGGCCGTGGGCTGGTTGCATCATGTGGAGGCCACCCCCACCCCAGCTGTGGCAATGCGAAAAAAGTCAAAATACATTGCGACAGGTCACATCACATGGCGAGTTTCACACCCATGCCTTAGCTGTTCATCAAACGATTTAGCTTCCAGACCCCTTATCATCTTTGTGCATTGCATGTGTATTAAAATCCGTTATGCTTTTTTGAAAGAAATCTAGTAATGCAAAAGTGCTGCTAATGTTAGTGCTCAATTTCATGTTGTCAGTGAAATTAGACAGTTGTCCGTATAGCTTTAAATGTTTTCTGGGGCAGAAAATAACCTGGAGCTAAGGGTCAAATATAGTTCATTGGCTATGGGTTCTTTACTCCTGAGTAAGTGCTGTAGTCCTTGAGAGCTGTATATTTAGCATGGAGCAAATCAAGGTAATAGACAACCCATTGGAACATAAGAATCTGTATGTATCTACTCTTCCTATCTGATCTCATAAACCATTTTTATTCAAGTCTTTCCCAATTCAGTATCACTGTGTATTTTTGGATTGTTTATCATCCCCAGTCAAAGGCCAGACAAGGTGGTAATTGTAGTCCAAAATATCTGAGGCTTGAGATTAATAAAAGCTTTACTACTCTATTAAGACTGCCAGTTCTCTCTATTTCTCAAATCACGATTGTTCTATAAGCAATTGCTTGCCTTTTAAGATAACTTCCAAACAATTTCTTCATTTCAAAATATTTGAAATTTGATAAATCTGAACATGAATTGAATGATAATTTAAGTGGCTGTCCACATTTACTGATGCATTTCTGAGTTTCTAGAAATTCACAACATTGCTAATGAGACTATATGAGACTTGAGCAGGGGGCTGGACTAGAAGACCTCCAAGGTTCTGTTCTATTCTATTCTATTCTATTCTATTCTATTCTATTCTATTCTATTCTATTCTATTCTATTCTATTCTATTCTATTCTATTCTATTCTATTCTATTCTATTCTATTCTATTCTATTCTATTCTAATAATAATAATAATAATAATAACAACAACAACAACAACAACAACAACAACAACAACCCGTGGCTGGACAGCTGGACAGCTATCGGGTGTCGTCCCTATGGTTATGGGATTACCGGTCTTCTGATTGGTAGTGGCTTAGCCACGGTGAACCAACCCAGGCACCTCCCATCACCAATGATGAGAAGAAATTAAAAAAAAATCCATACCGGATCAGTCATCGCCCGGGTCAACAAGGACCGTGTCAGATGCTATGGCTCCTGGACATCTGTTGAAAAATGGGCCACAGGGCTCAGTTGCTACTGCTGGGGAACCAGAGCGTACAACTGTAAAGCGACTGGAACAAAAGCGCAAAATCTGGACAACTGAAGAAAATTGAGAAATCATCCAATGCTACTACCAGGCAGAACCAACAGCCAGGGGATTTCAAAAAAGAATGATGCAACTGTGGAAGGAAAAGCCTTGGTGGAGCAGTGGGCTAATGCCTCCTTAAGTAACACCAGCTGCCTGCAATTAGTGCAGGTTCGAGTCCCACCAGGCTCAAGGTTGACTCAGCCTTCCATCCTTCCGAGGTAGGTAAAATGAGGACCCAGATTGTTGGGGGCAATAAGCTGACTTTGTAATAATGCCACTTGGGGGGGGGGCAAAAGCCCTAATAAGCACATTGATTTGTGCTTTAGATTGTAAGCCGCCCTGAGTCTTCGGAGAAGGGCGGGATATAAATGGGATTAAAAAAAAAGCATCCAGAAAGTGACATAACCGAACAGCGATTAATGGATCAAAGATGTTTCATCATCCATAATAAAGTTTTTACAGATGTGGAAATTCAACATCTAGGAACATTGGCTAAAAAGAAAATTAATACTTCATGTGATCTTGATTCTATCCCTCTGTTAATGCAGCCTAGCATTGTGTTGGCTTTTTTGGCAGCTGCAGCATACTGCTGGCTCATATTTAAGTGATTGTCCACCAGGACTCCAAGATCCCTCTCACAGTTACAGCTATTGAGCAAGGTACCACCTATACTATACCTGTGCATTTGGTTTTTCTTGCCTAAATGTAGAACCTTACTTTTTTCACCATTGAATTTCATTTTGTTAGATAGTGCCCAGTGTTCGAGACTGTCCAGATCCTCCTGTATCTTAAGCCTATCTTCTGGAGTGTTGGCTATTCCTGCCAGCTTGGTGTCATCTGCAAATTTGATGAGTTCCCCATCTATCCCCTCATCCAAATCATTAATGGAGATGTTGAAGAGCACTGGGCCTGGAACAGAGCCCTGGGGCACCCCACTACACACTTCTCTCCATGTAAATGCAGTTCCATTGAGGACCATACGCTGAGTACGGCCGGTCAGCCAGCTACAAATCCATCTGGTGGTGATGCTGTCTAACCCACATTTTTCTATCTTATGAAGTGGTAAGTTGTGATCTACTTTATCAAATGCCTTACTGAAGTCCAAGTAAATTATATCCACAGCATTCCTCTGATGCACTAATTTTGTCACTTGGTCAAAGAATGCAATAAGATTTGTCTGGCATGATCTGACAAACCCATGTTGGCTTTTAGTAATGAGATATTAACCATAATAGTGGACCTTCTTCTATTATCTTCCCTTTCAGATAGGAAAGAGAACAAAATGTCCCCAAAGTGGGGCAAAATCTAATTTAAACAATCCTATATTAAAACTGAGGGACGCCGTGGCTCAGTGGGTTAGGACGCTGAGCTTGTCGATCAGAAGGTTGGCAGTTTGGCGGGTCGAATCCCGAGTGCCGCATAGCAGAGTGAGCGCCTGTTACTTGTCCCAGCTTCTGCCCACCTAGCAGTTCGAAAGCACGTAAAAATGCAAGTAGAAAAATAGGGACCACTATGGTGGGAAGGTAACAGCGTTCCCTGCGACTTTGGCGTCCAATCATGCTGGCCACATGACCACGGAGACATCCTCGGACAAGCGCTGGCTCTTCGGCTTTGAAACGGAGATAAGCACTGGCCCCTAGAGTCGGAAACGACTAGCACGCATGTGCGGGGGAACCTTTACCTTTTACCTATACTGTATTAAAACTGAGATGAGTTCACATATATGGTTTAAGCTGATGATTAATTGGCTGGATCTGGTTGTAACTGTGCTTAGAGACTTTGAAATCAATAGAACAATTCTTAAATTCTAATTTATGTTCTAATTATTTCATACCTATTAGCATGTGTATAATTAAGAATATATTCACCCCAATAAGATTTAGGATGTGATTCTGTACACAACAATCCTGCTGTTTTATGCTGCAATAAATTTATCAGTCTTTAAGATTTAGGATACTTTTTCAAGGTACACAACAAATTTGTCAGAAGTTTTGAAAAACCCAAAAGAACAAAATCTGGACAGGTGTTGTATTGCCTCATTTAAAATACACCAATACTTTCAACTTGATATTTTGTGATTGGATGTTATGCTTGCTTTTCTCTTTGGTTGCTTAACCTGGCCACAGGTTGCTAGCATTTAGTTTCTTTTGGTATCACCCTTTCTCTGCTCTTGCTAAATGTGCCTTGCTGCAAAAGATTTAACTGAGAAATAGTTATGTGACCTTAGCCTCAAACAGCATTGCCCTTGCCTGCATATTTTATTGTAAGAGTTTTCATAAAATGTTCAGTGTCAAGTACCAAGCATCAACTTTAGGAACAAACCACCTAGTAGTTATGCCATAGGTTGCAATGGTTAATACATATTAACTGGGTCTCCCTAATTAGTGTACCATAATAAACTCTTAGTCTATAATGATTAGAAAGAAATCATGCGTAAAGAAACCAATGCTGTATAGACATCTTGGCAAGACTGTAACTTTGTGATATTGTGTCCCATTTGCTTTCAGTTAGATTTAATCAGTGTTATTAATTCAGTCCAGTGCAATTAATCTTGGCTGATCAAAGTACAAGAATGAACCAGGGACTGCAATGACTTTGTGAAGAGATATTGCTGATAGAGCAGAAGCATGCAATAAGCTTAGTTAGCTGTGAGAATTGTGAAGGTGTCCTCTTAAACTGCAAACAAATAACCAAATAAGCAGATGTTTACTACCTTCCTATGATACCTCTGGAATAACATGGGAATTGTTAATCACATAAATAGCTAAAGCTCTGTATTTTACAGATGCATATTTTTGTTAGAAGCTTTGTTAGATCAGGATACAATACAGAAAATAATTGTTTTCTAACAGATATCCTTGTATGTAACCTTGTGGCAATATGTGTGGCTAATCACCAAACCTGTCCTTAAATGAGAAGAAGCTGCATCGCTTATTCTGATTAGAGCTGCAGCTGATATTATCTGAATTTGTTTCAGGTAAGCTGTTTTGATAGGCTTAGAATTTTTCATGAAGAACTCATAATCAGGTTTAATTTAATTTTCAACCCAGGTGAATGCAATTGTGCAATCTGAGATATGTTTGTGTATAGCTGTTTCTTCTTTCTGTTCATATATTAGTTACATGGCACTCATTGCATAGTGAATGGGGTGATGCTGCATTACCTAATCAGTTAAATGGGTGTATATGTATCTGCATGAGAAGTTTATGCTAACTACTGTAGAAGAGAAAAAAAACTGGGCAATTTTTCTACAAAAGGAACTTGTGTGTTTCAAAATGTGCCTCTCCTCAAGAATTTGGTGAAACTTTTTTGAAATACAACTAGACCTTCAATACTGGATGTCCTTCAATACTGGAAGTCCCATTTTGCCAATGGAAAATAAAATGAGGCCATTAGAGTCACCTTTAGGGTGGCAGAACAGAAGAAAGAAGGATCCAACATGACAAATTGGCTTGTTCAACTAGAACTGGAAATTTCTAGGTTCAGATCTTTATTAAACAATGAAGATTGAGTTAATCATTCTCTCACCCTACAGCACAGAGAGGAGAGTGAATAAAGTAGATAGGGGAAGAAAAGTACACACTCTCCGGAGTTCCTGGCTTAGAGAAAGGATTGGTCTCTTTAAGAGAGAGAGGACATTCCTCCTGACTATTTGAAAAACTGCCTGTACATTTATAAAGGAATGCAGGTAGAGTTGTAGAAAAAAGCTAGTTTATTGGAGGCTTCAATCAGCATTTTGACTTTTGTCTTAAATAATACTTTCAGAGAATGAAAATAATATGTTCCTCATTCTTTGCTCCATAAAAATACAAACATATGAACATAACATCCTATTATTGTTGAAGCTTCTGAGGCATTTAAAAGGATATGTCCATATCAACCATCAGGAGATGTCAAGGCACCATGGCAATTGGGAGGTATTGGCTAGGTACTGGTTCCACGGGACACTTGCTGTGTCAAATATGTTGACCACAAGTACAATGGAGGCAACCAATTGTTAACTGATCAGCTATGCTGCATGAAATCAGTAGTGAGGTGGAGAACAAACATGCCCTTCATCGCATATAGGTGAACAGCATGTCTCCTGGGAGATATGGATTTTCAATCTGTTAGCTTTCTTGAAGGTTGTGAAGACCTTCTCTTGCAGTAAACTTTTAGTAATTAATGATGAATGGACTGCTTCTTAGGATTTTATACATTACATTTTACTATATTTTTTCATGAAGCTGGATGAATTTTCTGGGGACTGTTGATTTTTTTTAACCAGTCTTTCAAGCTGGCAGGCATACCATTGTTATATAAATATATACTATAAACAAATAAACATCCATCTTGAAATGGCCATGCCTATTTTGGAAGAACAGAACTTCAGAAATATAAATAGGATATATTTGAGGGAACACTTGCTGCCGGCATCAAACGCCCTTCGCCCAGTGCACTCCCACAGGGAGGGTCTGCTCAGGGTCCCGCCGGTGAGAGATTGCCGGCGGGTGACACCCAGGGATAGGGCCTTCTCAGTGGGAGCGCCTGCCCTCTGGAACCAGCTGCCGGTGGAGCTGAGGACTGCCCCCGACCTCCGATCATTCCGCCGGGGCCTGAAGACCTGGCTTTTTCAGCTCTCGGGCCCAGACTGAGGAAGAATTTTTAATTTGGGGTTTTTTTTAACTGACTACAGGGTTAATTTAATACTTTTTAATTTGTTCTTAATTTTTGTATTTTGGATTTTTAATTCCCTGTAAACCGCCCTGAGTCCTCAGGGAATAGGGCGGTATATAAATATAACTAAATATATCAAAGAGCAGAACTGTAGCTGGCAATGCTTCAGGAATTTTTGCTATAAGACAATTATTGTGACTGAGGCAAAGGAGGGATAGGTGGAGTGGCTTCCAAAAATAGAGATGAATGAAAAATATTTTTAATGTGTCCTTTAGTTATTAGTTTGGTCTTAGGGAGCATTTGTCATCGTGTTCTTGGCTGGAAACTGTACTGAAAATGCTTGGTTGGTTCTGAAGTCTTTTGTAATAAATTTTTCCTATTCAACAGTTAAGACTGGCATATATAAAATTTACTATAACCTTCTCCTTCCTGTTTCAGGAGACCAGTGATAAAAGAAACAAAAATAGACTTTGGCAGTCTTCTAATTCTTTGGCCTTCCCTTCCATCTCTTTGGAGCTGGAATTAGACATGGAAGTTTTAAGACTTTGTTTTTCAATGACTGCTGCAGTCATTCTAACATTGAAAAAAAATGGCTGATAAGGAAAGAATCCAAGGAATAATATTTCAAAGTGGCAAAACATTTGAAGGAGACACATTCCTTTTAATACTGTAGAGTTTCTCAGAATGTTTGCCTATCCTGATTTTTATATTGGAAGTAGCACTGATGATGGAGAAAAGAAATATTTATTATAAAAATTTTAAACCTGCAAATGTTCATCTGCAGGTTTTCAAAATTGTTTGCTGCTATTGTTTCCCCATTAGTTACTGATTTGGCATTGTTTTTATATAAGATATTTTTCTAAATTGATTCCACCCAATCAGGGATAACATAGGCAATGGAATAATGCCGTAATGCAACAATAGTGTAAACAATGCTTTATTTATTCATTTAGTTAGGATGCTACCTGACCCCAGCCAACTTTGGGTGGCTCACAATCATAATAGAAAAAAAAATAGAAATATGAAAAAAATAACCCAAAAAAGTACAAATATAACTCTAAAATAATGACAAGATTGCAATCCAACAATAATGACAACAAAACCATTATAGCAGGGGATGCTATATTTATTGGTGTTACTGAGGTCAAACCAAGTCATTATAATGAAATGAACAAATCATACATAATCAGCCAATGGTTACCAGCAGTAAAAAAATGCCTACTTAAACAATGGCATACTACTGCTTCTTTTTGCAGTAACCCCTGAAATATTGTTGAAAGAGCGATATGTTTGATAGAAATAGAAATATTCACAAAAATTGTACCACTCTCATGTTTTATTCCTAATGTATTGCTGTAGACCATTTGTTTATGGAACATTTGCACATTAGAGAGTTCCCATAACACCATATTTGTTACCTTTTGTTCCCCCTCAATTTGACCTATGGAATAGTCTTGATATTCCTGCTGTTGTATAAATTAACAAAATGCCACGCTTTTAATCTTGAATGGTAATCAAACTGCCAAAGCATCTGTCTTTACAAATTGTTGTAAACATTTTTCTCAAATAGCCTTTTGAGACTGCAGGTGGGTAAGAATGCTGTTCTATGAGAAACATTTTATATGCAGCAGGAAAAAAGCTTGATGTAGAGAATATGCTAGACTTCTTCATTACGGGTTTTATATTTGTCTTTGTGTGTGCCTCCTGGCAACCCGTGGACTATTTCCTGTAATTTTCTGCATAAGATTTTCAAAGTGGTCTTCTTCCTATGGCTGAGAGAGACTGATTGGCCCCAATTCACCGTGGTTTCATGACTATGGTGAAACTAGAGTTCATGGTGTCCAGGTTCTGAGCCTGGTGTCTTAGTCACTACACCCAACTGCCTCTTAGTTTTTGGGGGCATGGAAGAAAAGACGAGTGATAAATATAAGATGAAAATATACAACTCTTTAATATTCCAGGTAGCCCCTTCCTGGAATGTTCTTTCTTGGTGCAACCACCAACCAAACCTGCTTGCTCAGGAAAGAGTAGGATCTCCACAATACGGTGGCCCCTGTTCCCTCATAGGCAGTCCTAGACCAGACAACGGTGAACAGTACTGATAACTGCTAAAAGTGCAACATAATCAGGATCCTCCATGTCAGAAGTCATCCATGAGAGTAACCAGTGCCATATGCATCCTGTGCCCAAGCAGAGCTTTTGGTTTCAGAGAGGAAAAAAAAAGTGCTGATTAATTACATTTGCTGATGGATTAATAGCCTATAAGCAAAGGGGGAAAAATTGCCCTGAGGATATACAATGATTTATTGCTGCTTACAAAGAGAGAACTAGCGTTAACTTTTGTTCCAGAAGTTCAATTACTTTTTACTCTGCATGTGTTATACCATACCATTGTTATTTATTATGTAGAAGTGTTACCATTGTAAGATATCTAGACTTAGACCATATATGCTCTGTTCTTGATTTGCAGTTGATGGAATTTCTTAGTTAGAAGTCAGAACTATCAATCATAAAGCTACACTTTCCCCCTTCTTTCTGCCGCCTGGCGATTTCATAGAATCCTAGAATGTGAGGGACCCTGGAGATCATTGACTCTAGCTCTCTACTCAGGGCATAATATATTACAATTGCATGTCCAATAGGAGTCTACCATTTGCATACTTTAAATGGATAGATGAAGCAGTCTATTCCATTAATGAACAGCACTTACATTTTGAAAAATTTCCTGATATCCACTTGAAATCTCCTTCTTTGTACTTTAATCCTATTGCTTCTTGTCTTGTTTCTGAACAAATCCTGTCTTCTACATGACACTCTTTTAAATAGTTGTCTGTAGGCTTCTCCTCCAGACCGATCATAAGTGGCTCTGATAACTTTTTCTCATAGATTTTTCCTTCTAAGGCCATGCTTAATTTTATTCCTCTCACTTGGACAAATTCCAGCTTCTCAATATCCTTTTATAAACGTGCTACCTAGCAGTATTTTCTTTAGGGAGAGAAAGGGTGTTAAAACAAGTCAAGATGGTGACTTGCAATAATATCCTATGGACTACTATTTCTTGCTGCCCTTATCCATGGTAAAGCAAAGATGCTAGGCATTTTTCTATCCTAAAAATATTTATACATTAGCCAAGGAAGCATTGGGACCACAGAAAAAGACCTGAATTTCATATTAATTTGGAGTACTGAACCAAAACCCATCCAATAGAAAATGTGTCATTTATATGTCTTTGTTGTGTACAATCTTTGACATTGCCAAGTGCTTTAAATCACTTCAGGAGGTGGTTGGACTAGAAAGTTAAATCAGTCAGGAAATAAATATAGCAGTGAGATAAACGGGGGAAGCGCTGGTAATGAACATTTTCAATAAATTGCTGCTCCCCCCCCCAGAGATTGTTCTCAAGAGGCAGAGTTTTAATGAGGTAATGCATTGTGCTCACATGGAATTGGCTTTGTGGCATTCAGCAGCTTGTTAAGTTTTCACTTGATTGTGATGTTATGACAGTGGCAAAATGATTCTTGATTGGCTAGATCACAGAGCAATCAAAAAGAAGAAAATGTTTGTTGAAGATAAATATAGAACTAGAGCAACAACCCAGTGAACAAACATCAGCTACCACATATAAGAGAGACAGATACAGCACTGAAGGGGAAATTTTGACGTTTTATTTTCCTTTTGATACAAAAAAAAATCACTTGAAAATATGTTTAGCTTTAAGCAAATGCACCTGATTTGTGGCAAGATCTGTTGAATTGAAAACAAAAACAAAATCCAACCCTGTGCTCTATATAGTATAGGTAGTCCTCGAGTAACAACTACAGTTAGGACCACAAATCCGATCATAAGTCATTGAGGTCATAAGTTGAGGCATCCACACAATCAGATCTTTTTTTTCTGATATTTTTCATACAGTTGTTAAGCAAATCACCATGCTCATTAAGCCAACAGCACAGTCATTAAGTGAACCTGCTCTTCTGAATGGGGGAGGGTTTGCCAGAAACCTGGAAAAAAACAGTCGCACATCAGGGTCATGTGACTGTGGGATGCTGCAACCAGAGGTAAATGCAAACTGATTGCTAAGTGCTCATAGTGTGATCATGAAACTGCACGGTGGGGTGCAGCATCTTATGTTGGATACAAGGGCTTTTCAGGCTGTAAAGGACCTATTCCCATGCCCTCATAACCTTGAAAGGTCATAAAACCGCTGGTCATAAGTCGAGGATTTTCTGTAGGCCTTTACCTATTTTTCCCTCTAGCAGGAATGCAATTGAATAGGACCCAGAGCTGATGCCAGTGGGAATGGAGTGTCCTTTGCAAATTTATTAAATAAACCATCCTGTTGCAGGAAGTCAGTAATGTTTATCCAAGTAGGCATAATGAGGGTCTGGTGACAACAACTGAAGCAGGTTACTTGCAGCTGTACAGTAGTGGGACAAAGATGCTGTTTTCTTCTCCAGCAGTTTTCAGAGGAGATAGTTTTGCCTGCAGGCTTCATATTGCTAAAGATATTGTTATTGGTAAGAGGGGGGAGAGGAAGGGGAGAGATAGAGGGAGAGAGAGAAATTACTTTGCATGTTTTATGTTGATCATGTTTCCACTAAAATTTTGGAAAATTTAAAAAACAAATGCCTTTTCTTAAAAAATATTCTTCTAAGAAAAATGGTAAAGGATAACTGCAGTTAAATCTTTTCCTAAGAACACATTAGTCCTACGTATATAGGTTTTATTTATTTTAAATATTTGTATTCTGTCTCCTATAAATTCTGTTTGCAATATTGTGTACAAGAAACAGTAGTCAAGATCCAGTCTTCACAAATCAGCTTTTTAATTATCCAAAAATACTTCTATGCATATACCCTTGTCATTAATACCTCAAAAGCACCCAAAGACAGGACAAGAAGCAATGGATGGAAACTAATCAAGGAGAGAAGCAACCTAGAACTAAAGAGAAATTTCCTGACAGAATAATTCATCAGTGGAACAATTTGCCTCCAGAAGTTGTGAATGCTCCAACACTGGAAGTTTTTAAGAAGAGACTGGACAGCCATTTGTCTGAACACTAGAAGACCTCCACATTTCCTTCCAACTCTGTTATTTTGTTAATATGCAGTCATCATCAACCTCATCACTGAAGTTGTTCATAAGATGGAGAGCTACAAAGCCATCTTTGTCTTTGAAAACCTGCTAAGGTAATTGAAGTTGTTTAGTTGGTAGATGGAGTAAGGCATGAATTCTTGTAAATGGGGAAAGGTCCATCCACAAGCCCACAGAGCTCCAACACACCAAAGGGAAAAAAAACAATGGATTTATGGTTTAAAATATAGAGAAGCTGAGCCAGAAATGAATCAGCTCATCATTTGATTACTCACCAACTTCATAGGATCAAACCACAGTGATTCAAATCAATGTTGAAGCACTGCTTATATAAAAATAGCTTTCATGAAAAAAAAGAACCAAACAGTAAATTAAGTGGTTTTATCTATTGCAGAGTTAGACAGTAGGTCTACTGAGATGTACTAGTAAATTGATAAATTTCTAGTAGATCAAAAACTGCTCAGAATGGTCACATTCACCAAAGTAGCCAAGTGGCAGTTTTAAGCATGGTCTCTATGAATGTATCAATAATGCATTTGCATAGACTTCCTCCATGTAATCAGAAACCACATTTCATGAGATTTGCACAAAACAATGTAGACATCATTGGGATGCTCCTACTGAATATATTCCAACATCATTCTGACATGCTATAAACTGAGAATGGCAGGTTGTAGGTGACTCCTTGAAACGGCAGTGTCAGTAAGCAACTGTTACTTGCAGATCCACGCAATGCACCCTTGCATATTTTTTTATGAAGGGTGGGTCATCTAATCTCCCTTTTTGCATCTCTTCTGACCTCTTGAGTTTTTTCCAGCCAAATGTAGAACAATACCCTAAAAAGAATATTTCTGAAGGAACAGTAAGAAGAGCAGTGGCTTAGTTGTGGCCTGGTGTAGTAGGAAGGGAGTAGCGTTCAGTCATATGAGTGTTGCTTTTCTAGAAATTGAAATGATATTGTAAGAAAAGAAGAAGCAGAACTTGGAGGCGGAGTCAAGAGAGGAATCAGTCTGAAGTTAGATTCCCACAAGCGATCCAAGTCCACCCCTTTTGAATTCCATTGATTCTTATCTAGTGCCAGTTTAGTGCTAATGATTCTTGTCTTTAGGCACGAGCAATAAATCTTAACTGCACCATAACTTGTGGTCTTGATTTTTTTGTGCCTAACAGATATATGCTTAAATCATCTCTCAGTTTTAAATGTAGTTTAATTTATTATTAATTCATTTACTTTTAAAAAGTTTTTCTCCCTTCTCAGCTATCTTTTTCTCCATCTGGGATAGCTAATGTGGTATTTTTAATTGCAATCACAGAATTCAATCTAAACAATTGTATTTTATTGTTTTATTTTAATTGGTTCCTGCTACAGGGAGATAAAACCAACCAAGGCTTTCAGTTTTCATATGATTATTACTTTTCCATCACTTCCGAAGAATCCATTCAGTTGTTTTGTTTTTATTTTTTTTGAGGGGGGGAGGGGCATTGCTATCAAAATTGCACGTTTAATTAAAGGACTAGTTGCTTGGCAGATACTCTTTTAAATGCGTAACTGATTATCTCCTTCCTGTAATTGCGGGTTTGTCTATCTAAATTTTCACTGAGTTGGCAGCCAATGAAATACTGTATCATTCTTTAATTAATCATTTCATCTGTAGTGCTTGAGAGCCAAAGATACTTCACTTTCTGTACTAATACATTTTCCTCCCATTTGGTAATATGCTCTTCTCTTATTAGCTATTCACATTTATATCTTGATTACATTCTCCTTGGGTCTTGCTTTCCTACAGGCTTCCTATATGCTGAAGGTTTGTTAAAAATGTAAGACATCTGTAATGGTATCCATCCTGTCATCCTTCCTCTTCAGGGAATCCACTTGGCTACTCTTTCTTACACTACTAAAGATAAGAATAGATCCATTGTGGATAGATCCATTGTGGGACAAACTGGTATGAACTCATCTAAAATGAGAGATCAAAGCATTTAAATAAGGACATTTTTCTGATAAACAATAGTATGACTGAGAGTACCACTTTCTTAAAGCAAATACAGGTAGTTGTCAATTTATAACGGTTTCTTTAGTAACCATTTAAAATTACAATAGCACTGAAAAAAATGACTTATGACCATTATTCACACTTACAACTGTTGTGGTATCCCCATGATCACATGGTCAAAATTCAGATGCTTGGCAACTGACTCATACTTATGACAGTTGCAGTGTCCCGAGGTCATGTGATCACTTTCTGTGACCTTCTGACAAGCAAAGTCAACGGGGAAATCAGATTCACATAAAAACTGTTACTAACTTAACAACTGTAGTGATTACTTAACAGCTGTGGCAAGAAAGGACATAAAATGGGACAATACTCACTTAACAGATATCTTACTTAGCAACAGAAATTTTGGGCTCAATTGTGGTTGTAACTTGTGAACTATCTGCAGCAAAGAAAAGTTGTTGCCTTCCAGCTCTATATAGGACCCATTCAAAAGTCATTTACAGAGCCTTGTGCAGAACAAAATGATTAGGTGGATTTTATACACTAATTCATCTCAACTGCTTGATATCCTGGCAGGCAATTACACTGGTCTATGGTCCTGCTGATTCATAGTTCAGGAGCAACTGAGCAACTTTTTGCCAGAGATTGAACCATTATTTGTTTTTTAAAATATTTTCCCCCACTGAAATGAATGATACTGAATTTAACTCTCTTCATCTCCTTTCCCTTCCTCCTGTCCTTTCCCCCTCTCCATATTTCTAATCTGTACAAAGCCCAGTTTTAGATACACTGAGAATTTCTAAAAAATTAAAATATGATAAATTAAACCAGGCATGCTGGCTGAGGAATTCTGGGAATTGAAGTCCACAAGTCATAAAAGGGCCAAGGTTGAAGACCCCTGAATTAAACAAATCGATGACATGGGAAACATAAAATCTTGTATTGCGTTACATAATGGGAATTTTTTAAATCAAGCTGAATACTGAACTAGGAGAATGTTTTTGGCACTGAAGAGATACTTCTGGTAATGCCAATGTGCCTTGTGTATTGCCTTGTAGGGGCATTTCATAAAAAGGCTCAACCAATAAAAGGTTTCCTCCTTTCTTCACTTGACAGGTGATGGATACCTCTGAGGCTTCCAAAGAGCTCAGGTAGGTACGTTAAAGAGCGCTGAGTTCTTTGAGCCATTCAGCACTTTAAAAACCGTCAATATAACCCTGAACTGAGGCTGGAAAAATACTGACAGCACATCACAGGTTATGGTGAAAAAAATCCAACAACAACCCTAAGATGGTGGCCACAATGGTGCAATTAACCTTTTATGTTTTTTTATGCATCACAGATCAGCATAAGCACAGATTTTCAGCCATCTTTGGTGTCATGTCTTTGACATGTTTATACCCTTTATGTTCCATGCTATGCCAGCAAATGAGATTTCTACTATTATGTTGAGAGTGGCTATTTAGTTTGATAATCCTCTAAATCACATTAGCCAAATTTCTAGGCAATTACCATCCAAACAATCTTTTTCCTCTTTTCCCTTTTATTTCTCTCTTCCTGTCCCTCACATACAGTTTACCTGGTGCTTCTATATTTGGCTACATTGCTATATTATAAGTTTGAAAAGATAATTTGATATCAACAAATTTCCTGTTATTGTAGCACTTGCAATGGCACTTAGACTTATATACTGATCCAGTACTTTTCAGCACTCTCTGGGCAGTTTACCATGTCAACAAATTGCCCTCAGTGATCTGGGTCCTCATTTTACTAACCTCGGAAGGATGGAAGGCTGAGTCAACCTTGAGCTGGTCAGGATCAAACTCCTGGCAGTGGACAGAGTTACCCTGCAATGCTGCATTTCAACAACTGTGGCACCATGGCTTCTTTAACACTGGTTACTGACCATGAGAAATATTATTATGATTTTATTGTTATGCAAGCTAACCCAAATTCATTGCTTCAATTAATAGAAATTTGACTAGAAAAACCTGAAAAAACCTTAGTCTTTTTGAGAGCTACTGTAACAGTAGAGAATGCTGGATAGGGATCAAGGAGACATTTGTTTGACTGATATCTTGATGGAAAAATCATTTGCACTTCCCAAGCCTATATGTGAACCAGAATATGTTATGCTAACATTATGCTGACATTCATACATTTTTGAATTTGAAAATACAGTCCACAGCTTTGGGCACATGAAAGAAATGTGTCTATTAAGGGAAACTATGCAGGAAGATGTATATTACAGAAAATCATTTCCAAAAATTACTCTTAGAAAAATTCTGTATAAAATATGTACATTATGAGAAATGGGATGAAAAAGCATATCATATGATCCAGGGACATTTAAAAAAGCAAACTGATATCAAAGGAAACTAAATGAACTAACAATGATTTGTGGGAGGTAACTGAGATATCAGTATCTCGTATTACCTGCCAATGTTTGTATAAATTTTTTGATTGTAGAGGAAAATCATTTGATTTTCAAGATATGCAATAAGTAATTACATTTTTTAAGGGTGGAGATTTTGTGAGCCCCCCTTTTTCCTGCTTTTTTACATTTGGATCCATTTTTGAATCCATTCCTCATTTTGGATCCACTTGCCTGAAAACATCCTCAGAATTCCCCAAAGCCCAAATGATAGTTTGCCCCAATCTAAAATAAACCTTAAGTGAAATTAGTCTCACATTGCCTTTAATCTTCTTTCTTGGGAATAAAAACATACAAAGTTGTTACTTTTTTCCTGCCTAAAGTTACTGCTAGTAACTGCTAAGTCTCTTCAGTGGTGGTATTCAGCCAGTTCGCACCAGTTTGGCAGAACCGGTAGCTAATTTTTTGTTGCCCAGGCCCAGAATGGACTTTCGGAAGCGGCATCCACACAGAGAACTGGTTGTTCACATATCTGAATCCCACCCCTGCCTCTCTTCCCTTCATTCTAAAGGTCTATTATTTGTCTTTGCCATTTTTATTCTATTCTCCCACCCAACCCCATTTCCCATTTAGCATTCAGACTAATCTTTCTAGGTTCAATGCTATCAGGGAAAACTGATCTGCCACTTGGTTTTTCCATCTTAAGTTGACCTCTCTTATCTCTTTTCTTTCTCCTTTGTTCTCAACCCTTCCCTTATCCAATTGTTAGTACTGTAAGTCAGCAGGCACTGGCTATTTACACCTACTGGTTTTCTCTGCCCAATTTTCAGACCAAGGACTTAAATTAAACTTGCGTAACTTGCAGCTTCGGAGGCTAAATGTAATTCATCCTTAACTTTTACTGATAACAGTTTCATATTTTCTGACATGGAAATAACAATCTCAATAGACTATCGTGTGCCAGATAGCAGGAGAATATTTGAAATATTTTTATTTTTTCTGATTCATGACCTGTCTATCATCTTCATTTTTTCCCATCTTGCTGATTGTGCTCTCTGTGCTTGGTTGTTTGCTTGCAGAAACTTCATTATCCAACCAGATAATATCATCAGGTCTCATGAGTGTGGGGTTTGCTCCCTGTTTATATACAGTAACTTGCCCTGCCGGTGTTTTCTCCATGGCACTTCCTTGATTACGGTATTGTTTTCTGTTTGATTGTTTGCCTGAAATTACTCCTCTGCTTATCTGGGTGTTGGCTGCTGGAAGGGATCTGTTCTGATCTTTTTGTTTCATTCGTAGCATTTTTTTATTGACTCTTTTGAATGGCATGTGAATGTGATTTATCTCTATGTATTTACTGATGTACTGATGTGATGTATTGATGGCTGATTTGGCTGAATGCTACGCTTCTAGGAATTCCTTAGCATTTTTGGATTTAGGTTGGTCTGGGATGCTCATAGTTTCCCAGTTGAAACTGTGGTTGAGTCTGTTCATGTGTTGTGAGATTAAGGAGCTTTCATTATGTCTTCTGACCTCTGGTTGGAGTTCATGGATGTGGTCTGCTAGTCTTCTGTAGCAGCTGCTACAATCCTTACATGTTCTAGGTAAGTCCTGTTTGTTTCTTCTTAGCTAATGAGTCTTTTATTTTACTTGACATGTTTTGGAGGGCTATAGTTGGTTTATAAACTATGAGGAGGGTGTCTGGTTATAATAGACTTTGTTTCTGAGTTGTTTTTGAAATATGGTAGTGTTATCTTTTTCATGGTTTGTGTTGGTTGTTCTATATTGGGTTGAATGGTCAAGCATTTTTTGATAAAGTTACATGGGTATCCATTTTCTTGGAAGATGTTGTATAGGTAATCTATACAACCTTTTACAGCCCAGTTCTGGGAAAGATTTAAGGACCACATTCCAGTTCTGATGAAATCAAAGCTGAAGAGGAAAAACAAAAACAAAGATGACCTTAAAATAAGCAAGAACATAAGTGTATACCACCCCCCCGCCCCCACCCCCATTTATTTGCTCAGAAGTCAAGTCTCTTTAGATGTGGTGCCTATTCCCAATGGTCGATGTCAGCCTCCCTTCTGCTTTAGGTAGGGACTGCAGCTCAGGACCCTGTAAAATTAAAGAAAAAGTGAGTCTTGGGTTAATGGCATAAGGGCAAACCTGAACAGGTGCTGGAGCTATGGGACTACAACCTATTCATCCAAGGCCTAAGACCCAAGTTTGAGGACGAATCCATACCTCTGCAGGCAGAGAAGGACATTCATGAAGTGAAACAGGCAGGTAGACCAGAGAAGGAATATGTGTGTGAATTCCAGAGGGTCGCGGGTTGTATTGAGTGGTAGCCAAAATGATCCTGGTGCACCATTTCAAGAATGGCCTGGAAACCAATCTGTTCCAAGCCTGTTGTCAAAGCAAGAACATCTGGTGTCTATTGTGGGATTCCTGACCAACTGCAGGAATGGTACTGGGTGGCAGTAAAGATGGACATTGAACTGACCCGTTATAAAAAGCTGTCGACTCTCGCACTGGGACTGAGGTCAGAATCTGCAAGATGACCACCTCGATGACCTCCAGTGGCAGGTGTGGTGGAGCCTCCTAGACCATCTTCAGCCCCACTGATCAAATGTTTTAGATGCAGCCAGCTGGGTAACTGGGCAGCAGCTTGCTCCTGTCCTATTCTTGCAGCAGAGAGGCAGCTCAGCCCCACCATAGAAAAAAAAAGTACCCCAGCCATCTGCCAGGGAGAAGTCAAATTGGGTCATGCAGGAACCAGTTGCCCAGGTCATCTCACCCACTCAAGAGAGAGTTGAAACCCCAGCTGATTCAGGCACCGTGTTGGCTGCTTATGACAGCAATGATGAGGGAGAGAATGACCTGATGGTGAGTCGACGTATTCCGCCTTTTTCCCTTTCAGCCAAACTTATAGTTTCTAAGACAGGAACACAAATGGACTTACGGGTACTGATAGACTTGGGGTGCTCATGATGCATTATCAGCCTGCCAATTGCTCTCAAATTGGGCATTCAGATGAGGTTACTCTCCAAACCCATGAAATTTGAACAGGCAGATGGGTCTTTAATAGGAGGAACCCTAGTCACTCACCTAATTGAGCCAGTGGAGCTAGAAATAGGTGAACATTGGGAGCTCATCCGGTTTCTGGTGGCTCCAAAAATGACTGAAGCAGTGATTCTAGGCCTAGCTTGGTTAGACAAGTAAAAACCCTTTATCTGGTGGGAAAAGGGGATGAGAACCCTAAGATTGCCCATATGACCATCCCCTTCCAGTTCCTCCTTCGATATTAGCGGCGAGACAGAGCCTCCGGCCAACACAATAAAAACAGCCACCATCCCCCTGCCTGGAGGGCCACTCATCCCCAGCGAATATTGAGGCTTGGTAGAAGTGTTTAGTGAAAAGGAATGTGATGTCCTGCCACCCCACAGACCAAATGACTGCGGTATTGAGATTTTTCTGGGAGCCAAGTTACCAAAACTGAAAATGTATGCAATGACCCCCCCCTCGAGGTGGAGGGGTTGCAGCAATACATTGACAAGAATTTGGCCAGCAAAATCATTGAGCTGGCAAAATCCCAAGTAGCAGCCCCAGTACTATTCAAGGAAAAGAAAGATGGGACACTCCACCTCTGTGTTGATTATAAGGAGCTCAACTTGACTGTGGAAAATATGTACCCCTCCCTATACTGAAGGATTTGTTAACCCATCTAGCAAAGGGACAAATTTTTACTAAATTAGATCTGAGAGAGGTGTATTACCATGTGAGAATAAAAGGTGACAAATGGAAAACTGCTTTTAACAGCCATTTGGGCAGCTATTAGTTCAACATTATGCCATTGGATTACAAGGGGCTCCTGCTGTGTTCATGCAGCTGATTAACCAGGTGCTATATGATCATTTGTACAAAGGTGTTTTGGTCTGTCTTGATAACATCTTAATCTATACTAATACTATGGCAGACCATGTATGTTTAGTATGAGAGGTGTTGAAAAAACTTCTAAGCACTAAACTCTATGTCAAACTGTCAAAGTGTGAATTTCATCAGACACGTTTGGATTATTTGGGCTATAGAATTTCCAGTGAGGGCATTGAGATGGACCCAGCCAAAGTGAAAGCTGTAATTGAATGGCAGCCTCCAAAAACTCAAAAGCAGCTACAAAGTTTCCTGGGGTTTGCCAATTTCCGCCGTCAATTCATCCCATCATTTACTGAGATTGCTTTACCCCTGATAGAGCTGTTAAAAACTGGCATAGAGGGAAACCATGACCTGGTCAGCCACTACAATGGACTATGGAATGCCAAACTGCTTTTGAGAATTTAAAAAGACAATTTGCTGCTGAACCAGTTTTAAAGCACCCCTACCCAGAGGAACCATTTGTTATTCAAGCCAATGCCAGTGATGTGGCTGTAGTAGCAGTACCTCTGCAGAAAAATCATGATGGGATTTTACAGCCCTAGGCTTACACTTCCAAAAAGTTCACTGACACTGAGTGATGGGCTGTTTGGGAGAAAGAAGCCTTTGCGATTCGATGGGCTTTGTTGATGTGGCGTCATTACTTAGAGGGGAACAAGGTGCCTTTTGAAGTATGGACTGATCACAAAAACTTAGAGGCATTGAAAATTCTCCGTAAGCTATCTCCCAAACAAGTACATTGGGCACAATATTTTAATCATTTTAATTTCACCCTAAAATACATACTGGGTGGGGAAAATTTCTTGGCTGATGACCTATTGCCCCAGTTTAAAAGCCAGCATGAGCAAGTCATTGATTGTATTATGTCTGCACCACAGGTTATCTCTCAGATAAACCCACAGAACCCCCAATCTGCAAAGACTCCTAACACTGACGATCCTGTGATGAGCAAGTTAAAGCAAGAACTGATTAACGATCAAAGGTTTAAGAACAATCAGAGCATCCTGACCCATAGGGATGGGTTGGCTTACAAGGGGGGAAAATTATATCTGCCTGAATCACTCAGATTCCAAACATTCCAACACAGCCATGATGCAAAATAGGTTGGTCACTTTGGTTACTTGAAAATGCTGCATTTAATTTGGTGGCAATTTTGCTGGCCAGGCTTAAAGAAAGATGTAGAGAACTATGTAAAAAGCTGTGCAGTCTGTGCTACTATGAAAAGAATTCCAGGGAAGCCCCCTGGACTATTGCAGCCTGTTGCAGACCCTTGCCAACCATGGGAAGAGATTGCTATGGACTTTATCATCAAGTTACCTGAGAGTAGAGGAAATACAGTAATATAGATTGTGATTGATATTTGTTCAAAACAGGCTCATTTCACCGCCTGTTCCGGCCTCCCATCGGCCCAAAAACTGGCTAAAATGTTCCTTAAACACATTTACAGACTACATGGTGTGCCAAAGCATGCGATCTCTGACAGGGGGGTGCAATTCATGGCTAAATTCTGGAGAAATTTTCTGAAAATAATCAGCTCAATGCAAGGACTGTCATAAGCTTTTCATCTGTCTATGAATGGGGTGGCTGAAAAAGTGAATACAATGGTGGAGCAGTATCTTAGGTGCTATGTGGATTACCAACAGACGAACTGGACTGACCTCCTCCCGTTCGCTGAAGTGGCTTACAACAACACTGTCCACAGTAGCACTGGTTTTACGCCTTTTAAGATTGCCACTGGAAGGGATTTCGTCCAAATGCCTGAATACCCCCAGGATCCCCCTCCATCTCAGACTTTAGACCAATGGGTGTCTGCATGGCAGTGTGGGGCAATGCTAAGAAAGAATTGAAAAAAGCCTCAGAAACGTATAAAAAGCAGGCTGATAAGAAAAGGGCTCTTCAGAGGTCATTTTGCATGGGGAAAAAGGTTTATCTGTCCACGAAGTATTTAAGACTCAAATTGCCTAGTAAAAAATTGGGACCGAAATACCTGGGTCCTTTCCCCATAGTGCGAATTCTGAACCCCCGTTACTGTAGAATTAGAACTCCCTCAGCTTTTAGGGAAGATTCACCCTGTATTTCACTGCAGCTTGTTGAAACCTTTCAGGGAATCAAGACCCCCTCCCAAGAAAGCACCTGGGCCCCTTGTGGTGGCTGGGGAGACTCATTGCAAGGACCTCTCCTTTCTGTTAAGGGGGGGCGGATGTCAGCTCTGCAACAACTGTAGCCATTTTACCTTTTGCTTTCATTGTGCTTCTTTCTGCTTTTTGGGTTTTTAGATGTAGAAGGGGGGTAGGGGGCAATGTTTGAGCATTTTCAGTTAGCTATAACAATTGCAGCTGTGGGTGAACTGAAGGCCAGTGTTAGATAAAGTTTTGGCGGGCTGAGAAGTTGGGTGGAGAGCCCGTGTTTTGGATTAATTGGTGAATGTGATATATGACAGCCTTTCTGGAGTGGGAATTGCAATTTGTTATTTTGTATCTGGGGGAGGGAACTTTAGTCTTGGGTTCAACTATGTAAGTGACCATACTTTGTTTTCTGAATAAAATGTTCTTTAAGGAGGAAATCTTTGCCTTGAAGTTATTTTAATTGGTTTCATCTATCAGAACCATGACACTCCTCTTACACAAATAGCATTGCAGCCACTTGTTTCGCTCCCTCCTTTTCTCCTGGCCAATACAGGATCATCTGTGTAAACACCTTTTTCTGTTGAAAGTTTAGATAAATTGCTATATACAGAGTTTAGTAGCAGTTCAGATGAGACCCAACTGAATTTAGTGAGGCTTTTCTTCAGATAAGAAAATAAGAAGGTGAGAGACATTTAAATATTTTAAGCATAACAAAGCCACCCATGTAGTGCAGATGCATTTGTTAGGTTTGTAGCAACTTCCTTACAAAAAATAAATATTCATTCACCACCCCTTCCACCTGACCACTCTTTTATACCATAATTTATTAATATATTATTAGGAAAAATACATTCATAATTTATACCTCATGTTGCATGCATCAGAAATTTATCCAAAGACTTCTTTGGCTCCCCCACAAATCTCTCTGGTCTGTTTCTTGCCATTGCAAGAATTGGATCCTTTAATCATTAATTAAAAAGCTTCAAATGAACTTACCCAAAATAAGAAGAGGAGGAGGGAGAGAGGAAGGGAGGGAGGGGGCAAGAATAGAAAAAAGATAAATGGATCCTGAAGGAAACAGCATGAAGCCATTAAAGGAAAAGAAAGAGCATGGATGATAGTTGCTTGAGCCTGAGACTTAAAGTAGTTTTGCTCTGCCTTTAAAAAAAGAAAGCAAAGAAACTTTTTTTCAGAAATGAATGGTATTTGGTATTTTTCAGAAATGAATGGTATTTAGTATCTTTGCTGTATTGCCGTTAACTAATGATTAAAACATATAAGATAAGCACAAGATGTGCAACAGACCTGACTTATAGGTAATCCTCAATTTATAACCATTTGTTTAGCGATCATTCAAAGTTACAAGGGCACTGAAAAAGGGACCTACAACCCATCCTTACACTTAATTTCATTTCATTTCATTTTATTAAATTTATATGCCGCCCTTCTCCCTGAGGACTCAGGGCGGCTCACAACAATAAAAATTAAAAAACATAGAGTAAAAAATTTAAAAGAGAATTAAACAATAAATACAAAATTACAAAGCAATTTAACCCAGTAAAAGCCTAATTAAAAATCGTAGTCAGTCCAGGCCCGCTTGTTGGAACAACCACGTCTTCAGGTCACGGCGGAAGGACCGAAGGTCAGGGGCCATCTGCAGCTCCGGAGGCAACTCATTCCAGAGGGTTAGCACACCCACAGAGAAGGCTCTCCCCCTGGGGGTTGCCAGCCGGCATTGCCTGGCCGATGGAACCCTGAGGAGGCCGACTCTGTGGGAGCGAACCAGGCAATGGGAGGTTGACAATGGCAGCAGGTGGTCTCTCAAGTACCCCGGGCCTAAGCCATGCAGGGCTTTAAAGGTTATTACCAGCACCTTGAATCGCACTTGGAGGGTAACCGGAAGCCAATGCAGCTCGCGCAGGAGTGGTGTAACATGGGAGTACTGAGATACTCACATAAGTACCCGCGCGGCCACATTTTGCACCAGTTGAAGCCTCCGGGTGCACTTCAAGGGCAGCCCCATGTAAAGAGCATTGCAGTAATCCAGGTGAGAAGTGATAAGAGCATGGGTAACCGTTCATAGGGTATCTCGGTCCAAAAAGGGGCGCAACTGGCGCACTAGGCTAACCGTGCGAAGGCCCCCCTGGTCATGGCTGTTAGATGATATTCCAAATTAAGCCGTGAATCCAGGAGGACACGCAAGTTGCAAGCCCTTTCTGAGGGGAGCAATACCTCCCCTCCGTCAAAAGAGATGGAACTTGTTGGACAATATGAGATGCCGGTATCCACAGCCACTCGGTCTTGGAGGGGTTATGCCTGAGCCTGTTCCTTCCCATCCAGACCCGCACTGCCTCCAGGCACCAGGACATCATGTCAAGGGCATCACTGGGTTGGCTCGGGGTGGAGATGAACAACCGGGTATCATCCGCATATTGGTGATACCTCATCCCAAAGCCATGGATGATCTCACCCTGCAGCTTCATATAGATGTTAAACAGGAGGGGGGGAGAGAACCAACCCCTGAGGCACCCCACAAGTGAGGGGCCTTGGGGTAGATCTCTGTCCCCCTGCCAATGCAAACTGCAAGCGGCCCGAGAGGTAGGAGGAGAACCACTGTAAAACAGTGCCTCCCACTCCCAACCCCTCGAGTCGTCACAGCAGGATACCATGGTCGATGGTATCAAAAGCCACTGAGAGGTCAAGTAGGACCAGGACAGAGGAACAGCCCCTGTCCTGGGCCCGCTAGAGATCATCCACCAGTGCGACCAATGCCGTTTCCGTGCTGTAGCCAGGTCTGAAACCAGACTGGTATGTTCCAGATAGTCCGCTTCATCCAGGAATTGCGGGAGCTGACGGACCACAACACTCTCAACAACCTTCGCTACAAAGTGAAGGTTGGAGACAGGACGGTAGTTATTCACCAAGGCCAGGTCCAGAGCAGGCTTCTTGAGGAGGGGTCTCACCACCGCCTCTTTTAAGGTGGAGGGGAAAACACCCTCCATCAAAGAAGCATTAACAACTGCCTGGAGCCAGCCCCCTGTCACCTCCCAGGTGGCCGAAACCAGCCAGGAGGGACATGGGTCCAGTAAACAAGTTGTAGTGCTCAGTCTATGCATGATCCTGTCTACATCATCCAGAGTCACAGGGTCAAACTCACCCCAAATGGTATGATCAAGACCTGCCCTCTCCACTCCACCGGATTCTGCCCAGTTGGAGTCCAAGCCAGTCCGGATCTGAGCGATTTTGTCCTGCAGATACTGTACAAATTCCTCAGCCCTACCCTGCAAGGGGTCATCCCTCAGTCCCTGATTAAACAGGGAGCGGGTCACTCTAAACAGGGTGGCTGGGTGGTTATCTGTGGCTGCAATGAGAGCGGAAAAGTAAATACACTTTGCCACTTCCATCACCACTAGGTAAGACCTAAGATAAGTTCTTAGCTGTGTTCGATCAGATTCGGATCCACTGGACCTCCAACAGCTCTCTAGGCGTCTTTTCCGGTGCTTCATCTCCCGGAGCTCCTCGGTAAACCAGGGGGCCACCCGGGGTCTGCGCTGGGTCAGAGGCCGCAAAGGCACAACTTGATCCAAGGCCCCAGCAGCTGCCCTCTCCCAGGCTTCTACTAGAGCCTCGGCAGAGTTGTGGGCAAGGGAAGCAGGAAATGTCCCAAGCTCCATCTGAAACCTTTCAGGGTCCATCAGGTGCCTGGGGTGGAACCACCTGGTCGGTTCCACCTCCCAGCGGTGGGGGGGTTGGCCTACTGAAAGTCTAGCCAGAGAAGAAAATGATTGGACCATGACAGGGGTTGGATGATTAAATCCCCCCTACCGAGATCATTAATCCACTGCCCAGAGATAAAAACCAGGTCGAGTGTGTGCCCTCCATTATGGGTCGGGTCCTGAATTATTTGAGTCAGGTCCATGGCCGTCATGGAAGCCATGAACTCCCGGGCCAACTCAGACACCTCACCCACAGAAGGCAGATTGAAATCCCCCAGAACTATAAGCCTGGGGAACTCAATTGCCAACCCAGACAATATGTCGAGAAGCTTAGGCAGGACTGATGACACGCAGCTGGGAGACAGATACGTAATCAATAGGCCCAACTGAACTCCAGGACCCGACTTCAAAAGGAGAGATTCACACCCGCCTATCTGAGGGACAGTGGCCACTTGCAGACAAAGACTCTCCCTAATAATAACCGCCACCCCCCACCCCTGCCCTGGGCCCGCGGCTGGTGAAGCACCCAGAAACCTGGTGGGCATAATTCTGAGAGGGACACCCACCCTCTTGGCCCAACCAGGTCTCCGTGATGCAAGCCAGGTCCACGTTCTCCTCCTCAATAAGATCCTGTATGAGGAGAGCCTTGTTCACCATGGACCTGGTATTGATAGAGACCAACCTGAGCCCAGGTTCCTGTAATCCTATGCCCCTGGGGGAGTTAGAAGAGCAATGAGGGTGGGAAAAGGCCACCACTTGAAGACAGCAGTGGCCCGTTCCCCGATTACGATAAAGCCCTCTGCTCCCACACTCTCTGCCCCTCCTGATCATTGTCAGGATAGAAAGACCCTCCTCACTCGGAGCTGCATCCATTCTCAAACCCCTACTCCCCCCCGTGACCATCCTATGGTCTGGAATGTTGTCCGGGTCGAACTCCCCCAAGTTCATTCCAGATCCCTTGGACCTCCCCCCTCCCGGATCCCCTTAAAATGTTGTTTAAAAATCTTAGTAAAAATCCCCTCAGGTTCCTCTTTGCGGCATGCCATCTCTCGGGGTCCCACGACCTGTCATCGAGGAAGATCTTCCGTAAAACAGATGGACGCTCCTGTGAGAGGAGGGAATCTCACAGCGAGTAAAGTTCTGCTGCAGTGTAAGCTGCCATACAAAAGGGAAACGGTCACATCAGACAATGAAGGGTGCCAGCAGATGGAATCAACAAAAAGTTCAGTCAGCCTGTGGCAGATCCCAAAGCCAAAATTGTGGTAACGATCGATGGCGGCGACAGCGGAAGCCATAATAAAGGTGGCCAGGGGGCAGCTCGATGACAATAATGGTGGCCCATCGCGGCAGACCCAAGACAACAGGTTCAGTCACGACGGCAAGAACAGCTGCAGCCTCCGCGGCGGCAAAAAAGGGGGGAGGAGACGAGCACAACAGCAGGCACCATGGCAACAGCAACAGCAAGCACCATGGCAACAGCAACAGCAGGCACCATAGCCTCAGCAATAGCGTCACCCGGTCCACTGCATCCATAGAGCCAAGCTCTTGCAGAATCCCCATGAACAAAATTCAGGTGCTTGGCAACTGACATGCATTTACGACTGCTTGTAGCACCCTCAGGTGTTGTGATCATCATTTGCAACCTTTTCTGTCAGCTTACAACCAGTAAAGTCAATGGGGGAAGATGGATTTGCTTAATGACTGCATGATTTACTTAACAACTGTGATGATTCATTTACACCCATGGCAAAAAGGTCATAAGACTGGGTGCAACTTGTTTAACAATTAACTTGTTTAACTATGGAAGCACTTGTCCTAGCTGTGGTTATAAGTCAAAGACTACCAATATACTATTTATAACTTAAATTATACATTAATTACCAACAACCTCCCAAACATGATTAGGCATGTGCAAAACTCATCATATTAAGTTCAGGCTGTTCTGGGTACAGATTAGTGGTTTCGAGGTGTTCTGGGTGGTCCAGCCTGAAATAGGATTGTTTTGTCTGGATTGCTGTGTTTAGGATATCTCATACAGCTTCTGGTTTGAAGTATTTACTTCCAGAAACCAGCATATCACTTTTGGAATGTCATAGTCAGAAGAAAGTTTGGCATGATTCCATTGTTCCTCCAATTTGCCCTTCCTGAATTAATGAGTTATGCACATCCTTATATCTACGTATGTGCAAATTTATTTCCTACTATTATAATGTATCTACATTCTCAAGGTGGCTTAAACCAATTAAATGCAAGAAACAGCAATAACAAGTTTGCTTTGGCTGGGAGGAAGGAAGGAAGGAAGGAAGGAAGGAAGGAAGGAAGGAAGGAAGGAAGGAAGGAAGGAAGGAAGGAAGGAAGGAAGGAAGGAAAAGATCCCTTATCTAATTCAAACCAAATGAGTTACTTGATCATGCTAAGTAATTGGCATAGCAGTATCTATAACATTTGGCCAAGAGGGTATTCTTAATTAGCACACAATAGCAAAGAAAATCATATAGAAATGAAAAGTTGTACAGGGAATGCTGGTTTACATTTACTGTCAGGATGGACAAGGTGATTCAGACGATACCAACATGCAACTTTTCACCATAAATTTCTGAACTGGGTTGTTTCATTTTAACCTTTGAAACAAATACACCTTTCAGTTCATTCATGTCCTAAATCTGAGTGGCTTTTGGAGAACAATAAGATGGTTCCAGCTACGTAACTAACAGATAATTAACATTGCATTTACCAAGATTATACATTTGAGCCAAATTATACAAAGCATCTACAGTATATTCCTACTTTGCCATGTATTTGCCATCTTAATATTCTGACAAAGAAACTCTGGAACATTTCAGCTGGTTTAAAGTAGGAAAGTTTTGCACTTCACACTTCGGAAAGAATCTGTCTCTAGCAGCATTTTTATTTCTCAGTCATGTATTTTAAACTGTTCCATTCAAGAAACAATTAACCTGAAAATATGTACACATGCATCCTTACTTTACTATTTTGCCTTAAGCAACAGAAAAATCGTAACAGAAAACCACTGCAAAAAATTGCAAGTAGGTAACATAGATAATGAATAATTGAAATTTTTTGTTTGAGCTGAAAGGGTGAAAAGGGAAAGAGAGAAAGTTACTGACATTCACATAAAGTTTTATTTTTATTTTTATTTTATTTTAATCCCATTTATATCCCCCCCTTCTCCGAAGACTCAGGGCGGCTTACAATCTAAGCACAAATCAAGTGTGCTTAGCAATAGCCTTCATTCTATGTATATGCCTGCTTATTAGGGCTTTCCCCCCCCAGCGGCATTATTACAAAGTCAGCTTATTGCCCCCAACAATCTGGGTCCTCATTTTACCTACCTCGGAAGGATGGAAGGCTGAGTCAACCTTGAGCCTGGTGGGACTCGAACCTGCAATAATTGCAGGCAGCTGGTGTTACTTAAGGAGGCATTAGCCCACTGTTCCACCAAGGCTACAGGTGATCATTGTTTCAATGACAAGGTAATTAAGCTCTCATGGGCAATTCCATAAAAATGTTGGCTATGATATCCCATCAATTAAAACCATATAAAATAGAAGAGAGATAAGGAACAAGCAACAAGCAGGAAAGCAACACAAGTTATGACAGGCATCCAATTCCAAAATACTTCCTGCTTCAAGAATGAATTTTTTCTATCCCAGCTTCCTCATAGTTATAGCCTCCCCATTTTGCTGTCTTCCAAGAAAATTGTCAGGGAAAAAAAACTCCCTACAGGATGGAAGGAGGCTATTTTTAACTGCCTTACCATTAGATAGAGAGGAAAGTCTTTTATCTGAATTCAGCACAGGATTGCTCTAAATTAAAAGCAATCTCCATTTAGCTTCCAGACTCTATTAAAGTACTTTCTGAACAGAACTTTTTGTTTCAATTGATATGTTTTGATTTTTTTTTTCATTTGCACACAGAGAGAATATGAGAAAAAGAAATTCGCAGTTATAGAGTTTTGGCTAGGGTCCTGGTGACTACAAGGACTTCCTGCAATTTTCTTAGCAAGGATTCTCAGAAGTGGTTTTCCAGTTCTTTCTTCCTAGGACTGAGAAAGAGCAACTGGCTTAAAAGTCACCCAAATGGCTTCTTTGCATAGATTAGAACTCATAATCTCCCATTTTCTAGCCCCCCCCAGCTTTAACCACTACAGTACAGCCAGCTGATTTTTACAGCAATATTAGTCTGCTAAAATAAAAATGCCAAAACAAAAAGATGTTGATACCTTAAAGATTACTATAATAAACAGACATCTGTGGGAAGCACATAAATAGGACAATCCAATAATAGCCATTTCCTGCTATTGTTCAATAGTGACTATCCGGGAGAGACTAGAGTAACCTTTATTTTCTTTTAGTCGTAGCCATGGACAGCTTTATTTTGCCTACCCTTCCACTCAAAGGTGCTTTTTTTAAGGAGGCAATTGGACTTTCTTGTGTTTCTTTTCCACCATTTAAAACCATTTAACATCTTTCAGTCTTGTAAGAGGACAAAAGGACCCTGAGACCCCAAATTCCTAAATTTGGCAAAAAGAAAGCAAAATCTGTTTACAACATATGCATGTGCAAAATTTACATACATTTAGAGTCTCAACCTATAAAACAGATGTTGAGATTCTAGAAAGAGTGAAGAAAAGAGCAACAAGATGATTAGGGGGCTGGAGGCTAAAACATTTGAAGAATGGTTGCAGGAATTGGGTTTGTTTAGTCTAGTGAAAGGAAGGTCTAGGGTGAAATGATAGCAATGTTCCAATATTTGAGGAGCTGCAAAAAAGAACAGGGGGTCAATCTATTTTTCAAAGTACCAGAAGGCAAGAAACAATGGGTGGAAGATAATTAAGGAGAGAAGCAACCTAGAACTAAGGACAAATTTCCTGACAATAAGGACCATTAATCAGTGGAATGACTTGTTTCCAGAAGTTGTGCATGCTCCAACACTGGAAGTTGACAACCATATAGGGGTTGGACTAGAAGACATCCAAGGTCCCTTCCAAGTCTGTTATTCTGTTATTCCCGCATTCTATATCCCATGTCTATCAGCCAGGCACTTGGGTCTAGTTGTTTATCAAGTGTCATTGTGCTTCAGTGGTGTGTGCTTTTTATTGTGCTTTTTATTGTGTTGTATTTTATTGTGTTGTATTTATTGTATTGTATTTTGTTTAGTGATTTATTTTTGTAAGTGTGTGTTAGCTACTTGGACTGCAAAAATCAAGAAACCACTTCTTGATGTCGTGCAAGAAGTATAGTTTTCTCTAACTTTTTTCTGTCACCTGCTGATCATCTGAATTACTGCAAACCAGCTATGGTAGTCCTACCAATTTGCCAATTTTTAAATAATTGCCTTTATGTTTTTAATTTAGTGATTATGAGTTCCATACATTGTGCATAATCTTTTTCCTTTCCTTTCTTCTCCCCCCCCCTTTTTTTTACAATCACTTACAGGGTTATATATGACATCACTGTGTTTTACAAAAACTAAAAGTACTAAAAGCCAGTAGTCTGCTGAGGGGGAGGGCGCACCTAGTCTTATGAAAACTTCAGTGATTATTACTTCTGTGGCTGTATCCTTCATTTCCATTAAAATGCCTGAAAAAACCCCAAGAATATTAATAGCTTATACAGCTTTGTGGAAAGCCCGGTGATCTAATTAGTGCATGTTTGTACATTGTACATTGTGCTGAATTCAGTGCTGATTGGCTTCTAGTGTTTGTCCACAGGCAATGTGAGATGTTCACCAGGTGAGCATTTGGCCCCTTGATGAATAAATTGCATTATGAACTGGTTAGTGCACAATTAATTTACTGTACAATTCAGATTTTATACTTTGCTTTTCACTTTGCTGACTTCTTGTTTTATTGTCTACATTTATGGAAACTCAAGTTCTGATACAAAGAATTTAGCACCCATATTTTAAGTCCTTTTGCCCTCATTTTTCGTTGACTAAAAGAAAGAAAAAACTTCTTTCGCTTAAAGAATTATGGAATGTAGGCCGGACTCTGACTGATTTTAAGTGGCTGAATAATGTAATTTTGCTTAACATGTGCTCAGAAAAACTTGTCTGTTTTCTGAGACTTATTTCACAGTTCATAATGCTGGTTCAAGCACACTGACAGTGCCATGAACATTGCAACCTGATAATTTAAATTCTTCTCACATATCTTCCACCATCCCAATAGCATAATTTATGGGGAAACGCTACTTTAAAATTTACTCATGCATCATCCAGTGCATATTCCCAGGGACGAGGAAGAATTTTTTTAATCAGGAAGGTTGGTAGCTATCCCATAACAAGCTTGGGAAAAAATAATCAGGAAGACTGATGGTTCTAACTAAGTAATAATAAAAAAGCTCTCTAGATAAATGTCTGCTTGGTTAGGTAACCTAGTGATGCAGTTTACAGCCATTGATGATGGAGTAATCACGACTGTAATACTAAATCATTTTTGTGTAAGTACCTTGAAAATATAGCCATTTCATTTATGCCATCTTATAATTGTTCAACAATTGTATAGCTGTACAAAAGTGCAAAATGAAATAAACTTTACCTTTTGTGTGTGTCTGTTACAGGAAAGAAGTAATCAGTAAATACAGAATAATTATAGATGACAGCAGGGCTGTTTCTGAAATAAATTTATACTATTGCATTTTTTAAAATGGATTTTTTTAATGATATACTGCAATAGCAATATGCTGGTGCAGTTTATTCTATTATACCAAGGTTCTATCATCTCATTTTGCTGAATAGAAGTGATGGTTCATAATATAACTCAAGTGGCCCAATCAGTTAAAAATAAGCTGTTTAAATGCTTATATAATTATAACATGATTCCTGATGACTAAAGACATAGAAAAGAAAGACAGAGACAGGATCATGCAGTCTGTTGCTTCTAGCAGCTGCTTTGCTATGTTTTAAGGTAACTTGGTCCAACTGTAGGATGCATTAATGAAAAGAGATGCTGAGCTTACTTAGAACAAACTTGCAGCTCCATTGTATAGGTAGAATATTGGCTGGTGCAACTTGATGGTACAGAAAAATTATCCACATCACTTTACATTTATTGAGGCTAAGATTAGATCTATGATTCATGAATATAAGACTTGGTCTCATTTGTCAGGCAGGGCTGAATTTTGGCATAATATGAATAAAAGTGAATAGAAACTGATTCCATGAGAGACATGCTTTATTTTAATATACTTGGTTTGGATACATTGTTTTTATTAGTAAAGTAAAACTCCTTAATGTAATGGGGAAAAATCTCTTTTTGTAAGGAAAAGCCCAGGTATGATTCAAACAGTTACAATAAATACAAGCACTTCACAAATGTGCATTTCTCAAAACTATCATCTGGATCTATTTATATTACAATCCATAACCCAATATAGTACAGAATAATTCTAGATTAACTTGGTGTAGTATAGATTTAAGAATCTCACTTTGACCAAAGCTTACTATATCAAACAGGGAGCTATGGAAAATTCATTGTGAACTTCCTTAATGCCTTGTGTCACATAATCAGCATGTGTAACAGTACTGAAAGAAGGTATTGGTAGCTATGGCGTTCAAGAAACCAAGATGTTAGAGAGCAAGTTTATTCATGCATGGATGAAATAAGTATTCTCAAGCATGTCTGTAAGAAACAGCATTCCTTATGGCAGTGTGTCTCAAACTTGGGAGCTTCAAGATATGTGAACTTCAACTCCCAGAATTCCCGAGCCAGCTATCCCCATCAATGGGTGACATCTGAAGTTTTAGATGAGTCAACTGGGTTTATAAGTGACCCTACTACATTCACAGAGATTTTGGACTTTTTTGCATGCAAACTTCAGTAGTTGCACTGAGATGAACGGAACAATGTCACTCTCATCTTACTATAGCTATCTAGCAGTTGTCCATAACCATGATTATCTTTACATCTCTTTTTCAGGAACCCTAGTTTGTCTGTCCTCTAGTCCTTCTCAAAAAATACTTTCCAGATATACTTCTCAGAATGTCTTTTGACTATCATGGCAGAAAATGTCAGGGTTAATCTCATCAGATATAATGTTAGGTCTACAATCCCAACTTTTGGGAAGGTCTTCCAAATGTCAGGAGTTCAATCCTTATCAGCTCATGGTAGACTCAGCCTTCCATCCTTCTGAGGATCCAAATTGCTGGGGGCAATATGCTGACTCTGAAAACCTCTTAGTGCTGTAAGGCGCTATGAAGCGGTATATGTCTAAGTGCTATTGCTATTAGACACTGAATAACTTCACTCAAGGTTTGGGGTCTACCATGGCTTTTATATCATCCATTTGCAACTTAAATTAAAAACATTTTAGAAGTCATTCCCTCCCCAAAGATGGTATAGATACAAAGATAGCCAGTAATTTTCCAATAGGGACTTGGTGTAGCTACACCTTTGCTCCGCGAGCTACATTGATTACCAGTTGTCTTCCAGGTGAGTTTCAAGGTTTTGGTTATGATCTTCAAGTCCTTACATGGCATGGGTCCGGGGTACCTCGAGGACCACCTGCTGCCGGCGTCAACTCCCCTCCGCCCTGTGCGTGCCCACAGAGAGGGCCTCCTCAGGGTGCCTCCGGTCAGGGAATGTCGACTGGTGGCCCCCAGGGGGAGGGCCTTCTCTGTGGGCGCTCCGGCGCTATGGAACCAACTGCCGGTTGAGCTCCGGATGGCATCGGACCTTCGCTCCTTCCGGCGCAGTCTGAAGATCCACTTATTTGAACTAGCTGGTCTGGCCTGATGGGGGAACGTTAGGGTTTTTAATGGGTCTTTTATTGCTTTTATTGTTATTGTAATTTTAATTGGGCATTTGTTTAATTCCTTTTTAATTTTTGTATTGTTATTTATATATGCCCTGTTAACCGCCCTGAGTACTTTGGGAGAAGGGCGGTATACAAATTTAATAAAAGTAAAGTAAAGTAAAGTAAATAAAGAATAAAAAATGAAAATGAAAAGAGTTCCAAGATTTCATGTAATGGTAGCCTTTGAAACAGCAAGGCCTCAACATGTCTTTATATAGTGCCTTTAGATCAATAATGTTGAAAAGTTAAAAGGAAGAATGAAGATCTGGAGCCGCTGGATTTGATCTCTTCTTCTCATTTGCAAAGATAGCTTCTTAGCCACTTCAGGTGGCTGTCTTAGTTGTTGTCTAAGGCTCTAACGTAGGAATGCTAGTTATGATTTTAGTAGTAGTAGTAGTAAGTCTGGAAAGGGTCAATGGAAAAGTGAAATTTCATGGAAGAGAGAAGATTCTCAACAAGGTGCATGGACTAATTCTGTAAATGATTTCATTGTGGCTATAAACTTATTCCCAGGTATATTTCCTCCAAATCAAAATTTGGTACTATTTAGCTTTAATCTTTTCTAGAAAGTGCTTGAAAGTAGAAATCACTCTGATTTGCTGTGATTACAAATAATGGCCCTCCATGATAGACATATCTGGATTGCAAAGTCTGTATGACAACTAGATATCAGCCACGTCATATAGAATTTCTGTCTGTTGTCTCTGTCATTGTTGGATTTCTCCAGTAGGGGATAGTATGCCTAATCAGTGATCATAATATGTGCAGAATCTGTTTAACAGTGAGAACTTTCTATAATCTTTTGCTTCAAAGCCATTAAGATGTACCATGCCTTCTGGCCATATATGAACTCATGAAAACTCTCAAGACATACAAAAATAGGCAGTTATCAGACCTGCTTTATTTTTCTCATTTAATCTCTTAAACACATTTGGAGGCTTAAAATATTCTGAGCAATTCTTGATTGTTGAGTTCCCATCATCAAGTCTGAAAAGCAATTATTTGAATCAGCTTTAAAAGAAAACTCTAAAACTGTATCTGTAAGATAATATGCTTGGCAACCTATATTACAAATAGGAAGAGTCAATTTGAAATATTAATTGATAAGATTTATGACATCAAAAATGATAAAGAAGCGTGGTGTAATTCAGACACAATTTAATTCTGGCCATTGGGGATGTGGGTCTTTAATGAAAGGATGTTAATTAGTAAATTGCTATCTGTGAAATGGTGGATGAGCCTTTATTCATGGATCATTTATATGCATTTTGCCCTGCCACCATGGTGCCAAAGATCCCTTCTGGAAAGGCAATTTTAGAGCTGGGTTTCTCTCCCATGCCATCCTGCTATATTCTTGCCAAATGTGGCTCAATTTAAAAAAAAATGTTTTCCAAATTATATTTATTTATTTATTTATGTCAGTGGAATTTCCTGTATTAATCCTTGCTTGCAATCAAATTTTAAATATAATTTTCTGGTTATCTTAAATGTAAGGATTAAGAAAGTTGCTTTTCCTGCACTTCCAGCATTTATCCTATCTCATCAGATTTTCCAGAAATAAGTAAACTTCAGGGATTGGCCTGATTAACAGCTCCTTGTTGTACTCATAAATGGGAAATGCAGAAGCTGAACAATGTTACGTTACATTAAGTTTCCCCATTTTTCTGGTCATGCTAGATATTATAGGCATGTTAATGCTTTCATTTGAGACACTACCTTTTACATTTTGAGTCTGTTCATGTTAAGATCTCTAGAGAAGTCCTTGTGATGTGCCCCATTTTCAGAAGCCCATCTGTCAAGTGTGTAAGAAGTGGGCTTTGTTCTGTACCACCCACTGGCTATGTGATGCATTCCCTTAACATTTATGTTTGGTTCCCCAATTCTGTCTGCTTTTAGAATGTTTGTAAAGACATATCTCTTTAGTGAAGACTTTTAAGATCAATAATATAAGTTATTATTTTAAAATCTTGCCTGTATTCTGTAATTTCTATGTAAACTATAAACCTCCTTTGAAAATTCATTCAAACAGAAAGGCAATATATACTCTACATCAACTAAATAACATCTAATAAATGTACCCTTATGTAGACATAGCATTCTTCAGTTCACTGTGTTTGTATAACTCCATTCTCTATTGGTCTTAAAGAAAAAAGAAAAAAATTGAAACCTATCAGATTATTGGAGTGGTAAATTTCTGGAACTAACATCTTGAACGGGGGATGTTGAAAGAATATGCTAAGGATTAAAAATCCAGTGGAATCCTTAACTGACAAAGATTTGGTGCTTACTACTGCAAGGGGAAATTGGAACTAGACAAGAAAACCAATGGGCCCAGTTACTCTTCTCTGTTTTTGAGTGAGTGATCTGGTGGTTTTAAAATTATTGCTTGTTTTAGGTTTACTGTTTTAGGTGTGCTGATAGTATTTTGTTTTCGGCTATAGTTATAGTTTGTTTTTGCCATCTTGTGTTCTTTCATAGAAAGGCTGGGTATGAATTATAATAATAACAATAATAACCATTGGCATTGACAAATTCACCATCGGTCAATTGCAAAAGGAGGCTTTACTGAAAACAGCTTCCATCCTGCAATGATATCTGTAAAACCATCAAACACGTACATCCGCCTATCCCAGGTTCTTGGTAAGGACTCAATAGGTAGACAAAAATGCCAAATCCAATCTGAACATCTGGCTGACTGTGCGATGATCAATAATAATATATAATAGCACAGCAACAGCTCTGCAAGGTTTCATATAAAGGTTGTTGGCATCTGTGGTTCCTTTCAGTAGATGATCAGAGACAGTATTTAGCTTATTGCAAATATATTTTGTTAAAAACTGACACTTACATAAAACATGCACTTCACCACTGAATAGTAAACCATTCACTGGTTTGTTATGGAAAGGAGTGAAGGACCCAAATCTAACCTTCCAATTATGTGAATTTATCACTATATAAATTTGGTGTTCCTATCTATCTTCAAAGTGGCAACTTTAATAAATACAAATAAACAAACAAACAAATACATAAATGCTATTACTGATTCTGGCAATTGTGATTTACATCTTGTGTCAGACAAGTTCTTTGGCTTGTTGCTACGATCTTTGAAGTATGTCAGTAATCAGCCAATCACTCTGGAGAAGAGAAGGAATAGGGAAAAGAAGAGACAAAGCTGTATAACTAAAATCAGAGTTGGGCAACTTTTTAATGGATGGGGCTGCACTTAATGTTCTTTGGAGGAAAGCTTCATTGGCATAATGATGATCCAAAGTAGACAGGAATATGTTACTCATGTCACCAGAATGCTTTGCTTTTCTCCCCCAGTCTATTAGGAAGATGAAGAAATATTGATATTGACAAAAGTCTTGAATAGTACCAGGTCTACACTGCAGTTTACATAGATTTCTGTGTTAAAATGGTAAGAAACTATGCTGAACTAATGTCACTGAAATATGGAAACATGATTGAAAGAAACTCTGAAAAAGATGAAAAAGGCAGGAGAGGGGATTGGATGTCATGGGGGCTTTGGAACTGAATGTTGCTCTGTTATAGCTTAAATAGTTCAAAATGTGATTGGGAAAGATTAAAAACTGGAACATACAACATTCTTTAGGAAAAACCTTATTTGCTATAAATCTGATTTGGACATCTGCATATATTTCATTGATCTGCCTAAGGAAGATTGCAAATGGATCCATTACAGAAAATTTGACAATCCAAATTTCTAATTCAGTTAATTCACATCCATTGGAATTCCATTTGCCGTTTGTAACATGCTTCTGGCTAGAATATAATCAGTTTGCTGATTTTCTTATAATTTCTATTATATTTGATATTGCTGCTGAGCAAGTCTAGCTCAATTAAAGGTAGATCTTGAACGCATCAAATAAAAAAAATGCTTTCACTAAATCTCTTTGGTTAATAACATGATTTTAATTCTGAAGGGTTGCTTGAATCTGCTTTATAAGCATAATGTGAACGTTCCCCTGGAGTCACAAAAAATTAGCTTTGCATATCCCATATCTATTTAACACTATGTACATTCCTTGACTCTTTATAATTTATTCTGGTGCGGTATGCATGAGAACTTAATTGGAAAAATAATGTAATATTGGAATCAACGATATGAAAAATCTGTTTTTCTCTATTTGAATAATATTACCATACATTTTAAGCAGAGTGGAATTTCAAAAGTTATATAGGTATGAGAGATGGTTGACACAAAAATGTACATCCAGGAGAACCTTTGAAGTCAAACATTACCTTTGTTGAATGTTTCAGAGATGAGTTTTTATATTCATTTTGCAAAATTCTGTTAACTTACAAGTTAGCAATGTAAATTGGTGCCAATGCTAATGCATGTCGCTTACTGGTTTTATTAAAACAGCTTTCCCATCTCAATGCCCTTCGGTTTTTGTAATTATAACCACATTTCTATTCTTGCACGACATCTGTAGCTCTTCTAGATTCACAAGCTTATTTTGCCCCAAGGCTTAAGTCCATCTTTACCATTGTTTCCTTTCTTTATTCCTCACAAAGCAGTCTGAGATAACTATAATTGTTTACTATTGGCTTCAAAACACTGAAAACACAGAAAAAGCACCCCGAGCCAATCAAAGTCTACTTACAATATGTGGCTTCCAGTTGCCCAATAGGAGGCTGCAAATAACTTTAACCAGTCAGTATCCATTTCCTGTTCACCAATCTGAAATAGTAAAAATCCTTTCCCACTCCAGACAGCAGGTAAATCAATAGCTACTACTTCCTCCTCTGTTTTTCAGTACATACATTTTGTGTGTGATTTTTCTGACTGTTTCCAAAACACCAACCACAAGAGATGTCACCATGATAGGGAGCTTACTCAAGAAAAGGTCAGATGTCAAAAACCAAAACAAATCAAAAGCATTTAAGTTTTTCCAAGATTTTCCAAATTACTTTGCTGACGTTGCATTTAAAAGACCATTTGATTCATGAAGATAAACTGTTCTCCTGTTAGTGATTTTGAAACCAGGAGTTTTTCCTAATAGCTGTGATCATGAATACATATCGCTACAGTGACTGAACCGAGTGTGGAGGAGATAATTACTTAGTGGGAGAGAAACACTCCAAGAACAGCTTGCTGAACTTCTATGGTGGCAGGAGGATACAATAATGGTTGGTTTGAGTCTAGGAGCCAGAAGGCAAGAATGGGTGAGAAAAAGGACCATCTACATTCTACAAGGTTTGCAGAGCCAAAGTAATTCAGAGGAAAAGAGCAGCTTTGCTGCAGTTCCCAAACACCAGAGCAGACTCAGAAATGGCTTGGTTCCCAAAAGCAGACAGTATCCTAAGTGCAAAGAGGTCCCAAGCCTTTCAGTGTTTGTAGTTCTAAATGTTCTAAATGTCCAGTTGTGGTATATCATTCTGCATTCTTTCAGTGTATCTATGATATAAGGCCGAATTTAGATGCCTCTAGGGCAGGGCTTTTCAACCTTTTCACCCATTGTACCACTTTTAGGATATGGCAACATCTGAGTTCCACCAGTCGCCTAGCAAGGTGTCAAAAACTTGATGACCCCCCCAAAAAAAGAAAAAAAGTGATGAAGTACAGGTAGTCCTCGACTTACAACAGTTCACTTAGTGACTGTTTGAAGTTACAATGGCACTGAAAAAAGTGTCCCCCAAGCCACAGCCGAGCAAGATAATTGCCTGTCCGCCCAGCAGCGCTCTTCCTCTTGTCCGAGGTTTTCATTGTTGTGAGCATTTCTGTTGAGGATTGGCAGAGGTGGTGGGGTGGGGGGGGGTTGGTTTTTATTCCCCCCGTCTGCTGGGTGGTTGCAGCAGGTTTTGGTCACTTCACATGACCCTGGGACATTGTGACCATCATAAATATGAATCACTTGCCAAGCATCTGAATGTAAATCACAAGACGCTGGAGATGCTGCAACATCCCAGCTGATCGGCGCTTCCTCTGGGCTCAGAAGTGCCAGGATCAGTGCCGAGCTCCAGCTGGAGCCTGGCATTGATCCTGGTGCTTCCATTGAGCCCTGACAGCCCTGAAGAAGCGTTGATCCTGGCACTTCCGCTGAGCCCTGACAGCCCTGCAGTTCCAGCCATCTCTTGCTCATGCTTGTGTGGTGTTGCCATTCCCCTCCCCTGCTACCACTTTACTAGGATGGTCGTGTACCACCTGCCAGGTGCCAATGTACCACAGGTGGTACCCGTACCACTGGTTGAAAATTCCTGCTCTAGGGAACAGTTAAAAAGGCTGAAGTATCAGCTTTTCATGATCCTCTGGTGCAGTCTTTTTCAAAGGGCCTCTTGTGTCATTCAGCATAGTAATTTGCACAACGTTCCTTGTAGAATTAATGATGTCTATAGGCCAGTGGGTAAACGAGGAGTGTGTTGTCATTTCAGTTGTTTTATGTAGTTACAGACCTTAATTGATCAACTGAACTCATCCTTTGGCTATGCATGCTCCAGGTTTTAATTTCTAGCATTTTTATTTAATTTGCAATATCTTCAATTAAACTTGAGAAACAGCAGAAATAATTCAAAACCCTAGCTGTAATAGCTTGCTCAAAGCTTCACTCAATATACCTTCATGCATTTATATGTTGGACTGATAATCTGCCACTTAATTATTATCCTCAATAGTACATGAAAATAGGGTATTGTTACATCACGTTACATCACGGCAAGCTGCACTGGCTGCCAGTTTGTTTCTGCTTGCAATTCAAGATGTTTGTTATTATCTATAAAGCTCTAGGATTTATCATGCATCATAAACTTTTTAACAGCTCCATATGTCTCAGCTGAATAGTAAAAGATGCCCAATACATGTTTTTTGAAACCATCTAGGCTCCTGGACACAAAAGTTTCAGATCTATTTAAAGTAATTTTTGATTCAGGTCTTTCTTGTCAGAGGAAAGTTCTGCTCTGCTTCAGGCTCAATATGCTTCAGATTCTAACAGGTTTTATTTTCCAGCAGATATGACACCTGGTTCACAGCATCCTTCAAGCTTGAGTTTGGTTCAAGCTTCATTTGATCTGCTGCTCAATAGGCCCTATCTTTGTCTGATGTTCCTTGTTTACAACATCAACAAATGACTAGACTAGCAGGACACTGGCATCCAAGCCTGAGATTATTTTTAACATGAGCCATTTCCATCCTTTTCAGTGGTTCATAAAACTAGTAATGTTATTATGTTTGCTGATGCCACCACTCAGGTGAAATATGGTGCACGACTCTATTTTCTATTAGGTACACCAAGCAGAAGACTAGCTTTTGTGCATGCTAGCTAAGAAGGTAATAAAAGGACAAAATCACAGTGTGAGGGAAGCTCCTGTAATAATGCTATCAAGTTACAGGTATTAGACAAAATATAGGTATTTTGCAAAAGGTAGTGCAAATATACTGCATTTGCAGTGCTGTGCACAGTTTAGAGAATATGGTAAGAAATCATGTGTCTCTCCAGTCCCAAGGATGCTCTCTGAATGTTTACTTATTTTTTTGCCCTTCAGAAAGACAGCCTTCTATTTCTCCCCCCTGATTTCTCTATGCAGTGCTATACACCTCTCTTTCCTTCTTCAACATTCATATATTACCTAATAAAGCATTTCCTCTTTCTGAAATCTCAGGTCTCCAATGCACTTGCTTGGATTAGGAACTGCCATCCCTTCAAAAGACTAATTGACACTTCATGTATGGAAGTTCAGTGAAAGATTGTCTAAAAGTTGGGGAAATCCTGTCAAATCCTGGTTTGATAGCAAAAAACAGACATCTCTTAATTGGAAGGCATCAGCCTCATGGGTGAAAATATGGAACAATCAAAAGCTAATATGCTGGCCAAGAAAGCCAAGATGCTGCCTGTTGATAATATGAAATCTTTTCATGAGAGAAAAGATCAGTATCAGACCAGATGTGTGGCTGCTAGTATAAGCCGTGCTGTTTATTGTGCCAGATACGCTGCTTGTCAAATCACATCACTCTTGCTCTAAACCCATGCTGACAGCTACTGAATCAAATACATCAGCTATTGAATTAAAGTTGTCTCAGAAGAAATCATACCAGGATTAAGTGTAATATATAGGAATATACAAATTGCAGCATGAATCTTTAGACTGATTTTATATAAAAAGATGGTAACAAAGAGCATTAGCTGGAATTACAGAAAACTAGGGAAATATCTATCCAAAAGATCAGGTATATCTGTGTGGATGAAGACCTATACAATATAAAATTATATACAGGGAGAATCAGGTTGACAATATCCCTAGAAATTCACAGAAGACCCCTCAACTAATCTTAGGGAGAGGGACCTCTTCCCCTTATTACACTATTGTTCTCCAATGGCATCCTATTTTACAATAGGAAGAAAGTTAAGTTGTGTAACCATGCTGAAATGTGACACTTCTTTTCCTTCCCCTGATGAATCCAGTCATTAAGGAGAAAGACAATTTTGGCTGATCTCACTATGAGCCATTGGAAAGTCTCATCTTTATGGCTCAGCACCTTTAATATGTATGATTCATTCTTTAATATTACTAGTTCCAGAAACGAGGGTATATTTACATATTAATTTGTAAAAAGTTAGTTTGCATATTAATTTATAAAACATTCTGAGTTGGTTCATCCTATACTTTTACTGTTTTTTTATTTTCAATCATGTACAATCCTATTTTTCAAAAACAAACTTCTTTATTCTACTTATTCTATTCTTAAGAGGCCATCAGAAGGTGGACAAGAAATCCAAGACATCAGCAAAAACAGATGAAACAATGATGGATGTCAATGTTCATTTTGATGCAAGTGATGTTCTTTGGCATGATTCACTGCTGTTGAATAATGTGAGGGACAAACAGCCGAAGAAGGAAGAGAAATGACAATTGAGAGGAATTAAGTTCAAACAGGTTTTCAGGTACCTTTCTCTTCACGCCATTACAATGATGGATTTCCTCATTATTTTGGTCAACTTCATTTCACATTTTGCTTTTATACTGTGCTAGCAATACAAACTACAAATTTTTTTCTCTTAAAACCACATAATTTTATCTATACCAAAATAACAAGGCACAAAAACAAGCACAAACAGGCAGAAAAAAGGATAGAAAATAGACATAAATACCTAGAACAGACAAGCTAGAAAGAAGGCTAACAGATAAGCACATCCACCAGCCAAAAAGAGGGATTTTCAAATAACAAACACATGAAACAGGTGACTGATACTATTGTGGTGTGCAATACATGTTCCATATATGCGGCTATGCCCAAAGAACACCCAAACTATACATGCATTAGATGTAAATTATGTGAACTGCTACAGGAAAAAGTAAGGAACTTAGAGGCAACTCTAGCCAAATCCTAATGTACAAAAGAAAGCTCCACCCAAACTGAACCAAATAATGAACAAATAACTCACAGAGGATTTGACCCTACTGATAAAGCCTTGGAGGAAGACAAATGGAGGTATGTCACACATAGAAGGAAACACAATACTCAAAGAAGCAGCATACAACTAACAACCCCCTTCTGCTCAATCCAACCCAACCAGAAGCAGCCCCATTAAAACTTAGCAATTGATTTCTCCCCTTAGATGGAAACATGTAGACCCACAAACTCCCCCTCAAAGAAAACATGCAGACACCTACCAAAGAAACAACTTCAAATATCCCTAAAAAGACACCTCAAACATCCCTAACAAAGTCACATCAATAAACACACCTGAGATAAACAGAAAAGCACCCCAAACTGCAGCCCCCCAAAAAGGAAGGTGAATGTTGGTAATAGGAGATTCTATCCTCAAAAGAACAGAATCATCCATCTGCAGACCAGACATACAATCCAAGGGGGTATGTTGTCTCCCTGGAGCAAAAATCAAAGATGTAGCTGAGAACCTAACCAAAATAATTAGGCCCACAGATTACTATCCCTTCCTCCTCCTCCACATAGGGTTGAACGACACAACAAAGAACTTGAGTACAATAATGAGAGATTACAAACAACTAGGCAATAAAGTTAAGAAGCTAGGTGCACAAGTAGTGTTGTCATCAGTACTTCCAACAATAGACCAACATCCATTGAGGGGAAAAAGAATTTTAGAAATAAACCATTGGCTAAAGGGTTGGTGTCACCAAAAAAACTTTGGTTTTCTGGATCATGGACTACATTTCCTATGTGAAGGAATGGCAAGGGATGGGCTGCACCTCACGAAAACAGGCAAAACTGTACTCAGAAAAAGACTGGCCCAACTCATTAGGAGGGCTTTAAACTAAAATTGAGGGGGAAAGGTGACAAATCTCTAGAATCTTTAGAACCCAAACCCAATCACAAATCCCAAGAAAACAAATCAAACAATGAGTAGGCAGTCATGAGAAAAAAGAAAAACTCAAACAACAATCAGGAGATGCAGGAAATATACCCATGGACAGGCATAAAAGTCTTAATTGCTTATATACAGATGCTCAAAGCTTGGGGAACAAACAGGGCGACCTAGAAGCAATAGTACACGAGGGAGGGTATGACATAGTTGGCACTACAGAAACCTGATGGGATGAAACCCATGAATGGAATGGACTGATGCATGGATACAAATTGTTCAAAAGAAACAGGTCTACAAAAAGAGGAGGGGGAATTGCACTATATGTAAGAGAACACTACGTACCTACAGAAATGCACATGATCCAAGATAAAATCTCTCCAGAATGTATATGGGTCAATATAAAAGAGAAAAAAGTGACATTGCCATAGGTGTATATTACAACCAATCAGAAGAAATAGTTGAACTCTTTGCCAATCAGTTAACAAATACATGCAGGAAGCATACCACAGTAGTAGTGGGAGACTTCAACTATCCAGATATCAACTGGGAGACAAACTGTGCAGCGAGTGGGAGATCAAACAGATTCCTAACCAAGCTAGCTGGCAACTTTGTCATCCAAAAGGTGGAGGAGGGAACTAGACGTAAAGCCATACTGGACTTAATTCTAATTAATAGACTGTTAGAACAATTAACCAGTGGAACAAACTCCAGAAGCAGTGAATGCTCCAATGCTGGAAGTTTTAAAGCAGAGACTGGACAGCCATTTGTCTGAAGATGACCTCCAAGGTCCCTTCCAACTACTACTACTACTACTACTACTACTAATTATTATTATTATTATTATTATTATTATTATTATTATTATTATTATTATTATTATTATTATTATTATTATTATTGAAAAAGTGATAGAGGGAATTGAAATTGCCAGACCTTGGGTGAAAGTGACCATGTTATACTGGAATTTAACATAATGCAAACACTAGCAATAGAAAACAATCCAACCAGTGTCTTAAACTTCAAAACAGCTGACTTTAGCAAATACAGAGCGAACCTAGGAAAGATCCCATGGATGAAAATCCTAAAAGGGAAAACAACCCAAGAAGCATGGGAAACTCTGAAAAATGCGATCATAAAAGCTCAGACCAGTACAATACCACTGAAAAACAAAAACAAGAAATTTAAGAAGCCAGCATGGCTGCACAAAGATCTCTCTGACAAACTGAAAGACAAAAAGGACAAATACAAAAAATGGAAAGACGGGCACATAACTAAGGCCGATTATCAGCAGACAGCCAGAACATGCAAAGATGAAGTCAGGAAAGCAAAGGCTCAGAACGAACAAAGACTTGCAACAGAAATCAAGGACAATAAAAAAAGTTTCTTCCAACATATTAACAACAAGAAAAAAGTCAAGGAAACTATAAGCCAGCGAAAGAGAGAAGATGGCAAGGAAATAACAGGCAATAGGGAGAAAGCAGACCTGCTTAACTCATACTTTGCATCAGTCTTCACCAGTGCTTTTTTTGTAAAAGAAAAAGGTGCCGGAACTCACACATGTCATACAACCTGCCTTGCCTACCCTACAAGGTTCCATCCAAAAAAGGTGCCGGAACTCCGTTCTGAGAGTTCTATGAGGAAAAAAGCCCTGGACTTCACACAAAAAGAAACTATAGCCCAACATACCAAAAAAACCACTGCAAAAGACAAACTAGAAACAAAAATTAAAATAAACAAGAAAATGGTAAGAAAACACGCATCCACCCTTGACAAGTATAAATCACTGGGACCCGCTAGATTACATCCCAGATGTTCTTAAGGAGCTGGCAGATGTTATCTCAGAACAATTGCACCACATCTTTCATAAATCCTGGAGCACTGGGGAAGTATATGAGGATTGGAAAAGGACTGATGTGGTTCCCATCTTCAAGAAAGGGGGGAAAAACAGACCCAGAAAACTACAGAACAATCAGTTTAACAAAAGATAATCAAAAGATAATCAAAAAAGAGATCTGTGAACAACTAGAAACAAACAAATTTATAACTAGTAGCCAGCACGGGTTTGTTAAAACAGCGAAATGCTGTGGACATCGTATACTTAGACTTCAGTAAGGCATTTGATAAAATAGACCACAACCTACTCCTTGGTAAGCTAGAAAAAGGTGGAATAGACAACATCACCACCAGATGGATCTGTAGCTGGCTGGCAAATCATACTCAATGAGTAGTCCTCAATGGCACCACATCCACATGGAGAGAAATAAGCAACGGGGTACCACAAGGTTTCATCTTAGGCCCAGTACTCTTCAATATCTCCATCAGATGAACATCCACTTAGATGAGGGAATTGAAGGGGAACTCATCAAATTTGCAGATGACACCAAACTGACAGGAGTAGCCAACAGCCCAGAAGACAAACTCAGGATCCAAAAAGATCTTGACGAACAATGGGCGCTATCCAACAAAATGAGTTTCAGTGTGGAGAAAAGCAAAGTTTTACATTTAGGCAGGAAGAATCAAAAGTACAGTTTGGGTTCTGCTAGTCTAAAGAAAAGAAGAAATAGGGGAGATATGATTAGATATGGTTAGAATGCAGTCTTCCAGGCTAATTCTGCCAACTGCCAGCAGTTTGATCCTCACCGGCTCAAGGTTAACTCAGCCTACCATCCTTCTGAGCTCGGTAAAATGAGGACCTAGATTGTTGGGGGCAAAATATGCTGACTCTGTAAACTGCTTAGAGAGGGCTGTAAGGCACTGTGAAACAGTATGTAAGTCTAAGTGCTATTGCTACTGCTATTCATTGATCATGTGGTTACTGATTTGGTTAGGGCTGAGATACAGCCAGTTATTATTGACTCTTTTAGGCTGCTACAGGGACATCCCCATCCCATTTCTGACCATCTTCCATGGCTATTTTGGCTCCGATCCTTGGCTTCCAGAGAGGCATTTACCATATGATAATTTCTAGTTGCTTTTTGAAATATTTGTTAGAACAGTTGTAGGCTTCTTATAAACATACTTCAATCCTATTTTGAAAAAAGAGGGCTAGCATTCTCTTAAGTGAACATTAGCTCTGTACTGCAGAGAAGGCTCTTCTAGACTGGAAAAAATGGGCATGTTCTACTATCTCTGTGTTGTTGGTTTTGTCACCATTGGCAGCCTGACAAATGTTCTGCCAGGAAGGGTTCACATGGCTCCAATTTTTATTGTTTTATTTCTTTGGTGGGGTAAGGAGTGCCATTTTACCTACTCAATTCCAACTCCATGGCTGTCCATGGCTACCTCTGGATGCTGCCAGCTAGCAGAACAGAACAGACTGCCATTCCAATAATTGTGGATGGAGGTTACTCATTTTGAATAACTTCTTTCCTGCTTTATTCCTGGTAGGTGACATATGGTAGGAGGGAAAATGAAGCCAGGCAAATCCACTTTTCATAATTGGTCCTGTATTAAGAGCATGGCCAACACCAGTCATAGACCTTGTTACTGAGGCAAAATTAAAGCTTGGCAACCAGGCTATCAAATTTCATGCTAACATATTTTTCTGCTAGCTTGAGGACGATGGATAGCATTTAGCATGGCCATATGGTTGTGCCAATAGACAACTCAGATACAAATATTCAGTGAAATACAATGAAACAATATCCCTTGTTTCTCTCCTGTTTTCTTATTTTCTTTCCTATTTCTCTACTTTCTATTAATCACCTTTTGAAATGCTTTAAAAAATCTATTAAACAAAAAATAATGTAACAGTTTAAAATAGCATGACATAACAAATACTAAATAGTAGAGTTGAACAGGGAAGGCAAGAAAAGGCAAGACAAGGGAATGCTACATTTCGGGAAGCTCCCTCAGCTGGAATGGGACAACCTTCCATGAATTTGCTGCAGCCAACTTGCCAAATGACAGCTCATCAAGGGACAATTCAGCAATTCAATTTAATTACTTAAAATAATTAAAAAATATTTTAATTTTTGTCATTCACATTTCATTTTGTCTTTCCTTTTGCAGCCTTTCTTTAATTTAATTTAATTTAATTTAATAATATTTCTATACCGCCCTTCTCCCGAAGGACTCAGGGCGGTGTACAGGGCAAGAATAAAACACAGAATTACAAAAGTTAAAAAGTAATTAAATACATGCCCATTAAAAATACAGTTAATACATAATAAAAAACCCCCAATAAAAAGATAATAAAAACCCCACCAATCCCCCCTCAGGCCAGGCCGGCTTGCTCGAACAAGCGAAGATCGGGCGCCGTCCGGAGCTCAACCGGTAACTGGTTCCATAGTTCCGGGGTGCCCACAGAGAAGGATCTCCCCCTGGGGGCCACCAGTCAACATTCTCTGACCGGTGGCACCCTGAGGAGTCCCTCTCTGTGGGAACGCACAGGGCGGAGGGAAGTAGACGCCGGCAGCAGGTGTTCCCTAAGGTACTCCGGACCCCTGCCATGTAGGGATTTAAACACCATTACTAGTACCTTGAATCTCACCCAGAAGACAACTGGTAACCAATGCAGCTCACGGAGCAGAGGTGTGACATGGGAGTATCGGGAGACTCCCAACACAACTCTCGCGGCTGCATTCTGTACCAGTTGGAGCCTCCGGGTGGTCCTCAAGGGAAGCCCCATGTAGAGAGCGTTGCAGTAGTCTATATTTATGTAACTCTTGTCCCACAGTGAGGTGTCCCACAGTGAGTTGGGTGTGGCAAGTTGTCCTGTGGTGAGTTGGTTGAAGTGAGTTGTTTGTGGTGAGTTGTTAGACATTCATAAAGAATGTCACAGTAAAAACCATGGGCTATGTCCTCACATCAACATCAAACCAGGTTATTCTCAATTCACAGAAAACAGATGTACAAAATACATATTTCAGGCAAGATTAACTACATTTTACATCTTGGTACATTATAGGCTGGTCATTAAAGGACCTCCTGAGACTATCCTATTAATTCAAAACAATAAAATAGAGGCAAGCAATCTGTCTTAACATTTGGAGGGCTCAGGAAGTGAGTTAGGTCATAATTCTATCATACTTGCCCACAGTAAGTATGCATGAAGTCAGAAAGGAAAATGTCTAGCATTCTTGTAGTAACCGTGGGAAAATCAGATTATCAGCTTGATTTTGAAACCTCCTCACAACCTAGATGCTTTGGGTACTTGAAATCTCCAGACCAATCTTTTATGAGTTATCCTAGATTATGTTTTTTGAGATGATGTCCCAGTATGCTATCTATAGGGCTGATCAAATAACATTCATTGCAATGTAAATCCCACCTCTCATGTACTTGCATGTGAAGTTGCAATACAAATACTTAAGGATGGAGTTTTTGCCACAATATCATGATATCACAATAGACATTTCATCATTTTGGTATTATCATGGTTAGGAATAGCTTACAACATTTACAATTTTTAAACATTAAACCTTGCACAGAGCAGGGGTTTCAAACTCAATTTAATTTTGGACTGTATCAGCATTGTGGTTACCCTCAGGGGGCTGGGGGACGTGGCTGACTAGGTGGGCATACCTGGGGGGGGCATTGCCACTTCAACACTGTTTGTGTTGTGGAGCACCTGTGGGGGCTGGGAGAGGTTGGGGGGATCCAGGGGTCTCTGGTGGGTGGGGTGGTGGGCAGGAGGCATGGGCAGGCAGGGGTGCCACCACTATGGGGTGAGGGGAGGGGAGACAGGTGGTGGAGCAGCTGCTGCTGCTGGATACCATTGGCCCCTGTGCACAGTGGGTGGCTAGTGTGCAGGGGATGATGGTGTCTAGCAGCAGCCCATTGCCACCACCGGGCTGGCCTTCCAAGCAGCAGGCAGGGTGGCAGCACTGGCAGCAGGTGGAGTCGGGAAGGCATGTGATGTGGACCACCAGACATGTCTACCCAATCCCATCTGTTTTTGCTTGGAGAGCAGGTTCCTGCTGGTCATCTCCTCAGCATCCCTCTGTCCGTTCCTCCTCAGTTCCCTCCTTCTGTTGTGCTGCCGGATTCTTTGAAAGAGGTCCCTTGAGATCTGGAGAACTCTCACTGGGATGGCATTCCCAAAAGTCTTAGATATCTTGCTGTTCTCTCAGGCTTTGAGTTAGGGCAGATGGAATCATCCTTGTTGGAAGTGTTTGATATTTTTCATATTTATGTTGATGTTATTGCCTGGGTTGTTATTGTGCTATTTGTCATTTTATGAAATTGTATCTATATTCTGTTTTACATAGTGAACTGCAAAGAGTTCCTCTGGGAACAGGTGGTGTTAAGATCAACTTAAATAAATAAACCACCACTGTGGTTTGTCTGATAATTCACAACATCTGATGTTCATATTGACCAAGGGCAGGGAAAGATAAAACAGGCTGAATATGTACAAAGATCATGAGAGAGCTAGAAGATTCCCATATCACAACTGAGAAATTGACAGCAAATATTGGGATTTCTCTCATTTAAGAGTGAATGAAGAAATAGGACACATAGGTTACATTTTGGAAGATGAACTTCCCTGTACAACAATATAAAAAGAACCCTACTGATCAGGTCACAAAGCCCATCTATCATGGTATTTTGTTTCCACAAGTAGTTGCCAGTGTCACTAGTGTAATGTGAGTTTAAAAAAATCACACAGATGTATGTCCTTCAGCAACTGGTATTCAGAGGCATAATGATCCAATATTGAAATGCTGAGTCTATTGTCATCTTGAATAGTCTGTATGTATGTCTGTACATGTATTTTAATATTGGGTGTTCTTATGCTTGGAATCCTCATTGAAGATAAATATATTATCTTTTTGTTGACTAGCATCACCTGTTTTAATAATAAGGCCTTTCAAGCTAAGCTTAGTAACAGAAATTTAGTGCTCAGGCAATATATTTAAGCTCTTTAGAAGGATGCTAATCTCTCTAGTGATGCAGAAGCACAAGCATCTACTGCTGGGAGTAAATGTTGATGTTATTTGACCCTTAATACCCATGCCCAGACTTGAAATGACATCCAAGATTTTTCAGAAAAGGAGGCTTTATATAGTTTCATTTCACTTCTTGCCTGTTCTTCAAAAGCAAAAGATAAGGGAAATTCTACTTCAAAAAGCCAATCCTTTGGAAAGGCAGCTGATTATGTTAACCTTGCCTGATGCAGCCACTGGGTTATGTGAACAAGGTCTGATTTATGGGCATATAGCTTGCTTGCTTGCTGGTTTGTTGGTTTGTTTATCCCTTTTATAAATAACTCAAGACAATATCCAACACACCTTCTTCCTCCTATTTCCCCACAACAACAGCCCTGTGAGATGAGTTGAGCTGAGAGAGAATGACTGGCCCAAAATCACCCAGCAAGCTTTTATGGCTAAGGCAGGACTAGAACTCATAGCCTCTTGCTTTAACCACTAAACCAAACTTTGGAAGCTTTGGGAAACCACCTTCGCTGAAGTGTACAGTGCAAGCATTGAATCCAATGATAATAATAAGAATTCTAGCAATTCTAGATATAGCAATGGAACTGGGGGAAAAAATCAAATGATTCAAAGTGCAGATTGTTCAAAGGAGCAGAATAAACAATAGATCATATATTCAGCACAAAAGGATTGCAAAACTGATTATAAATAATGACATAACATAGTCACCAAAATGTCTTTTGCAATTGACTGTGATTTTTGTCAATGCTGATGCTGTTCAAAAAGTGTTCCAGATGCTGGAACATGGAACATTGGAACATCTGCAAAAATTATCACACGCCAGTAATGAAATATTGGTGGGAACATAGAGTTGAAAAGTAGTAAAAAATGAGCAAATTAAATTATTGTGGGGTTTCTGAATACAAACTGATAAAGCCACTCAGAGACGCCTTGAATCATGAGATAGGCAGCAAATAAATGTAGTAGTACTAATAATAAAAAGTCTTGACATATAACACACCAGATTTAACTGTGGTTGAAAAGAAGAAAGTGTGGATAAGTGATGTGGCAATATCAGGAGATAGTAGAATACAAGACAGAGAATTGGAAAAGATCACAAAGTATCAAGATCTGAAAATCAAAGTTAAGAGATTATGACATAAACTGGCCCTGGTGGTCCCAGTGGTCATTGGAATATTGGGTGCCATATTAAAAAACCTTGAATGGCATTCAGAAAAATATGTGCGTTGACAAAATGCCCATCAGTCAATTACAAAAGGCCACACTACTTGGATTACATAAATACTACACTGAAACATTATGACATCCTCGATTCTTGGGAAGAACTTGATGTGTGTGAAGACCAACACCAGCTAAAGAACTGGCAGCTGTGATTTCATATTTTATGTATATAATGATACTTTATAATAGAAAATGAAAAAGCTAAAGTGCTCTGGGACTCAAATAAATTCAAACAAATAAGCACCTGCCACACAACACTCTAGTTTTAACAACTGTTAATAAGAAAAACAAAAGAGTCTGGATAGTGGACATTGCAATATCTGGAGACAGCAGCATAGAAGAGTAAGAACTGGAGAAGATAACAAAATACAAATAGAAGTAGAATGATTGTGGTAAAAGACAGCAGAGATGGTATCAATAATAATAGGTCCCTTGGGTACAATCTCAAAGCATCTGGAACACTTTTTGAACAGCATCAGCATTGACAAAAATCACAGTCAATTGCAAAAGACATCTTTACCTAGAATATCTTACATCCTGTGATGATACCTTAAACACCATCAAACTACAGCATCTGTCTATCCCAGGTCCTTGGGAAGGACTTAACGGATGGATAAAAATGACATATCCAGTATAAACATCTGGCTGACTGTGTGAGCAAGTATAATTTATATGCTGTCTGACTCCTAGTGACTCTGGGCAGTTTCCAATTGTTAAAACATTTAAAAGAATGATTAAAAAACCCCACAAAAACAGCACAAGACAAATAACAATGGCGCACGCGCTCACACACACACACACACACACACACACACACACACACACACACACCAATCCTTAGAACAAAGGAGGAAAGGGGCATCAAAAGAAATGTGAATAGGTTGCTGGGGTGAGGAGTGGAGGGAAATGAGAAATTGGAGAGGAAACAAATAACTCCTGACAATTTTTCACAACTAAAAGGGAAACAAATGCTAGTATTCTAGCAGCGGAAAAATACAAATAGCAGAGATAGTTAGCAGTGATTCATATGTATTTCTGTGTTTTGACAGGGGAAATTTCCTATCACAAGAGGAAATTCTAAAAGAAGATTTAATGGGTAGTTGATACATTTGTTGTTGCTATTGTCATCACAAAAAAGCTTCCTCTTTTATATAACCAGGGACATCTGTTTTGTTTTTATTTTTCTCCACCTAATGTGTTTCTAATCTCAGAAGCAATTTTGAAAAGTGGCATTTTCTTGCTATTCTGCAGATCATCTCTTTGAATCATTCACAACCACTTATTTTAGTACCAGGGAAACCTTTAACAACAAAAACCCTTTAACAAAAGCAAGATAGTTTGCAGAAAGTACAAGTGAGGTTACTTCTCCTTTGTGTTCTGTGATAGTCCTTTGCTATACTCAGCAAAATGGACAATTGCCTTCCTCACTGTAATCAGTAATTTGAGGACTGGAGCGGTGGGGGGAGGAGGGAGACAGGATGGTCAGTAGAGAAAGCCAGCTCAGTGCTAGGCTGAAAATTGAGGACCTGGAGGTGGAGTGGTGGTTCCAGGGGCATTGCCAATCAGCTATTTGCTGATCAGCTGATTGAGCACATATTGTTCCAGGACAATGATATGGCTGGCAGATGAAGAGGCAGGTCCTCAGCCTTGGAATAAACTGTAACCTTCATTGGAACAAAAATAGGAAGATTGTAGCTCCAAAGCAGACAAGCAGTTGTGGGGGTAACACAGGGTATGGATAAATACTTCCATTAAGGACTATCTTGTGGCACCAAGAGTGGTGAAATGCACAGGTAGCTAACAAGAAACCCTTTTTGGGGGGTGATTCAGTCCCTCACAGATTTATTCATTGTTCTTGGCATGTACTGGATACAGTTGCTCGGATTTGTTGAGAGGTGGATTCTGACTGAGCAATCCTATGGAGGTAACCATGGTCGGACTCAATTATCTTGAGGAGTCTGAGCCTATTGATCCTGAGAAAGTGGTCAGAGACGTTGAAGCTCTGAAACCTTCCCTCTGTGTTTTAGAACCATGTCTCTCCTGATTGACTGAGGCTGCCCAGCATTGCTTCTGGATGATGGCAAACATCTCTTTGTAGAACGAGTTCACACTATCTGCTTTGAAGGAAGCAGTGGTTCACTCTCTCTTCAAGAGGTAATTGCTGGCTCTAATGGTTTTGGACAATTTTAGCTCAATCTCCAACCTTCCCTTTTTACTGAGAAGATGGTAGGCTCACAGCTCTAAAATGATCAGAAAAAAACTCTTTTGCACTAGTTTCAATCTGGGTTCAGTTCAGGGAATAGTACGAAAGCAGCATTAGTCATGGTTGAGGTTGATCTCAAGCAGGAAAGAGGTAGGAATAGGAGCCCCATCTGTTCCCTTTTGACCTCTTGGCGGTTTTTGATACCATTGACTGAAGTATCCTTCTGGCCCACTTTAGGGGATTGAGTCTCTCTCTGTCTCTGTCTCTGTCTCTGTCTCTGTCTCTGTCTCTGTCTCTGTCTCTGTCTCTGTCTCTTTCTCTGTCTCTCTCTCTCTCTCTCTCTCTCTCTCTCTCTCTCTCTCTCTCTCTGTGTGTGTGTGTGTGTGTGTGTGCATGCATGCTATTCTTCAGTGGTTATCTGCCTTCCTATGAAGCTTCTTCCAGCTTCAGTGTTGTGGGGAAACTAGTCTAGCTCTAGGCTCCTCATTTGTCAGTGCCTCAGGGTTCAACTCTGTCCTCAATGCTATTTAATATCTACATGTACTGAATATCTACTGGTGAGGGTACTAGCCTCGTGTCAGCATTATCACAAAAATACCTAGGGCACACAGGACAATTCTACACTTCCCTGCTGCTTTCTGATCTTAACCCTGCTATAACATATAATGTTGCCAGGTTTTGCCCAGCAGTGCTTAAAATCCATCAGATGATGACCTATGCCATAAACTAGTCCTAATGAGACCAAGTTGTCATACTAGAATGCTCTGTATTGTGATAGATCTAGTTTGTCACACATTAACTCTTATGCTTCCCTATAACCATCTAATGCTCCTAGTTCTTCCTTTTAATTCCTTTTTAGATTTTTCATTTGTTTTTACTTTCCATTTTTATGTTTTAGCTTTATAAGTTTATTTTTAGACTCTAATGTATTTTCCTGTGCTTTTAATTGATGGTACCCTCACTTCCATTTGACAAAAATATTCATAAAAACTAAAACATGTTCAAAAATCAATTTCTTCAGAATATGTTCAAAACATGGAAAAGACAGGGCCCTAAATTAACAAGACACCCATCATGCCTTCAGTTCTTTGCCTTTCATTCTTGTTTTTATAATGTACGGTTGATAAAATTAATCAATGCCAGGATTGGGAAATGAAAGTGCATCATACTTTTAAAAAATTGTTAACTACCCCAATAATTAAATTAATTAATTAATTATTAATTTAACATTTCATGATAACCAACAGAGTGGAACACTGAACAAGTGAATAGTGACAAAGAGCTGGGAAGACAGAAAAGTGGTTCCCAGAATAGAGGCAATTGAGCAACAGCTTGGCATTAAAAAAAAGGGTTTTATGTTGCCTCAGAGCAAGTGAGGGAGAATTATTTCAGCTGCATCAAACACAGCACTTTCCGATGTTCCTCTCTGCCCATTTATTAGTCCAATTTGTTTGATGCAAATTGAGCGTTTAAGGCAAGCCATGTAATTGAAGCCAAAGATAAAGGCAGCACAGTTTGAGGAGCTTAAATATCAAGCTTTACTGTTTCTTTTTTTGGCTGGTAGAATGTAACCTTTCCTGGGATTTTCAGACTGATAACTAAAAGCTGTAACTCATCGTGGAATGAGGAAGGCAGGGTGGAACGAACAGCGAAAGTGACACACACTAATTGAGTCATCAGAGTGCTGTGTTGCCAAGATGGCAACATCAGCAGCAGATTTTGAATGATTTTGTTTGCAAATGAAAACATCGACCCTCATTCAGGTCAATGCTTTTAATAATGGCCATGCTGTGGCTTGAAAAGCAATTTACACCTAGGCAAAATTTCATGGATACATTCAGGATGTTTTCAGTATATTACCAGGGTGAATGCAAGGTGAATCCAGGAAGCTATTTGCTGTCAAATAATTGCATTGCTTAATAACTACAAGTCAGATGTGTAGGAAATGACAAAGGCCAAAGAATTACCCTGTCTACTCACACAACTGGAATGGAGGACCACTGCATCTTCTCTCATCCTTCAGCAACTATTTTCTCCATCACCCATAAGGTAAAATTTGATATTCTCCTGTTAGGGAGCCCCATGTGCTGATCTTTAATATCACATGATGGAGCCAGCTTAAGCCATTGACTGCCGATCCAACAGACCACTGCTGGCTTCAGGGCTGTCCATAGGGCAGTGAAGGTGAAAAAACACAAGAGGGCAGCTACAATCACATAACTCTTGTTAAAAGAGCCTTGATCATACTGCTGTGGCTTTTTTGTTTATTGACCCACCCACACCTTTTGGCAGGCTCCAGGTAATAGCAAAATCACAATATAATTACTATGAGAAGGGACATGAGGGACTAAGAGCACTAGTGGGATGAAACCTACCTGGAATACTGCATCCAGTTTTGGTCACCACGATGTAAAAAAGATGTTGAGACTCTAGAAAGAGTACAGAGAAGAGCAACAAAGATTATTGGGGGACTGGAGGCTAAAACATATAGGGAACGGTTGCTGGAATTGGGTATGTGTAGTTTAATGAAGAGAAGGGTGAGGGGTGACATGATAGCAGTGTTCCAATATCTCAGGGGCTGCCACAAAGAAGAGGGAGCCAAGCTATTTTCCAAAGCACCTGAAAGCAGGACAAGAAAAAATGGATGGAAACTAATCAAGGAGAGAAGCAACCTAGAACTAAGGAAAAACTTCCTGACGGTTAGAACAACTAACCAGTGGAACAACCTGCCTCCAGAAGCTGTGGTTGCTCCAACACTGGATGTTTTTAAGAAGAGACTGGACAGCCATTTGTCTGAAATGGTATAAGGTTTCCTGCCTGAGCAGGGGGTTGGACTAGATGACCTCCAAGGTCCCTTCCAACTTCTTCTTCTTCTTCTTCTTCTTCTTCTTCTTCTTCTTCTTCTTCTTCTTCTTCTTCTTCTTCTTCTTCTTCTTCTTCTTCTTCTTCTTCTTCTTCTTCTTCTTCTTCTTATTATTATTATTATTATTATTATTATTATTATTATTATTATTATTATTATTATTATTATATGACCTGGACTTCAATGACAACTGGTCATTTTTTAAATGTAAAGGTATTAAAATTATGCTTCATTCTATTCTTCTCTTCCTCCTACAATGCTTTATGTTGATTTCCTGCATTGTATTTCTCTCCTTAATTAGTATAGTCCAAAGGTTTCAACATCTGGAAGTGGAGCCTGGAAATAGCTGCATTCCCAGCTGTACCATTCAGCTACCTGTAATGTAATATGCATAACATGAAGCCAATCTTTGGTAATCATGGTTTATAGCTCACTGTTTGAGGTAAAGTCAGCAATCACAAGGCACAATTGGAGAATTTAAGGCTTACCAAAAAGTTTGAACCAGGCAGTTCTGAATTTGTAGAAGTCTAATTTACACATTATCCTATTTCCTTTCTTGGTCATGTGTTTCACCTGGCTTAATCCTCTAGGCCACAGGTCTGCAACCCGCGGCTCCGGAGCTGCATGCGGCTCTTTCAGCCATCTCCTGCGGCTCTCAGTCCTCTGCCATGTGCAGTCCAAAAAAAAAAGTGGGACTAAAAAAGTTCAACCAATCAATTCAAATATGCAGGGTAGGTGCATATCTTGCCTTGGCTCCACTCTTCAGTCAAACCCTGTTCAGTGCATGCGCGCATGTACGCACATGTGCACACATTTTTTGCGGCTCCCAGTTTTTCCTTTTGTGAGGGAACCGGTTCCGAGTGGCTCTTTCACTGTTTCAGGTTGCTGACCCCTGCTCTAGGCAAACACTTGTTTTCTTTTTCTTTTTATATAGTTTTGTAATATGCAGTAACAGTGAAGTGAAGGTTCCCAGTGGATAACTTTTGGAGCAGGGGGGAAAGAAAAAGACAAATGTTCCTTCATTCCTTTACCATGTTACAGTGGCCACTTAGTAGCTATACAGACCCTACCTCTTTCCTAATTTGCATTGTACAATATAATTTCCAGATGAATTTTGGGAAAAGAAAATGGCTGGTGAACTCGTTTGTTGCCACCAGCAATTGATCTCTCCAGTCTTACTGCATATCACTTTCATTAGACTTGCCAAGATGCTGCATCTGAATGGAGGGATAAACTGCAGAATGGCCAGCAGTGTGGTTTATCATGCTAAAAATACTTACAGCACATAGACAATTTTGACTGACTTCAAAAAGCTAAGTAGGATCCATCTTGGTTAGTAGTTGGGTGGAAGAATAATAGACTAGACTGGGAAACAGGAAAAGTATCCTAGATTAGAAGACCATGACTAACCAGTTTTGTACTGCTGCCAATAACACCACCTAAATCTTCCTAGATACCCACTAAATTTGATTCCATAGAATCCTTTACCTTGACTTTTGCTACAGACTGTACACTAATGGTACCATATAAATCCTCATCTTTAACCAACAAAACAGTGAAAGAACAAGCACAAAAGTTAGACAGTGAACAGCTAAAACTATCTTTTGGACCTGGGCAGAAATAAAGTCAGGCACTGAAAAACTACCTTCTTTTTTTCATTTCCCTTGTATAAAACAGTAACAAAAACTATCTAGTCCTAAAAAGAAGCGACCTCATCTTTCTAGAGAGTATGTTCTTAAGAGTCTACTGGTGAAAGTACTGGACTGACACAGGATCATGTCCACCCTCAAATATGGGTAATTTTGAGTTGGTCACTCTGTCTCAGTCCAAAATGAGGCCAGATGTTTATTGAATAGGACTTGAGCTCTTGAAGGCAAGGCAAGAAAAATGGGGGGCAAATATGCAAACATCAAAAGGCTACAGATAAGAGAACAGCAGAAAAAGATACTGTTTGGACATGTACAAAGTTGCATTTTACAAACATTTTCCTTCTTAGTAATAGTGCTCTCAAAGATAACTGAACAATTTCCTGGCAGCTAAGGTCTCACTTTGCTTATTTTTATTTTACAAGGATGCAGTGTGAAGGATAATAAAGTCTCTTCTTGTTCAGCCTTTTTTCCTTTTTCAAACTTGTCCTCTCTGCCATTGCTATTTTTACTACAGAACTTTGTACAGGTAATCCTGTACTTAGGACTGCAGTATTCTGAAATTTAAGCAAAAATAGAGAACATTTGCATGTGCATCTATGCTTAATATTTGTTGTTAGCATTTCTGCATGCAGCACTTCCTAATTAATTTTAACACAATTTTGTCAAAGTGTGCTGTTTTTAATTAAAGTTTGCATAAGATATGCATTTCAAAATCCAGCTTTCCAAATATATGCCATTTTTCTGAGTTGAAAATGAGATGCTGCAAGATTCTTCATTTTGGCTGTCTATCTATACCACCTGGGAACCTGTATTAGTAGAATAGACTATTTTGCTTTAAAAAAAGGAATCATGGTACAATTATTTTGTATTTGTATGCATTGATTGTGGAAATACAAATCAGCCTGGTTTGTTTAAAAATGGGTATTGAGTGAAATTCCTGGGTAAAATGTGCCTTTTGATTATGATCATGCCCATCAGTTTTCCTGAACCTCCTATTTGACCACTGTAAGGAATAGTAGATTACTTCTGATCCCATTCATGCCAAGTGTTCCTATAACTAAGGGGACAGCAAATGTGGCATTTTGGAACCTATGAAAGCAAGCTATGGATAGAAATATAAATGTAAATCTGTACAATTCAATATGAGACTGGTTCAGAATTCAGCTGTTTGAAGTTGAATTCAACCAGTCAAGTTGCTTTCAGCAATCATGAGGACTAGCAACTTACATTTTAAGGACTGGATTTATTTAAGATATTCATCATCCTGCAATTATAATATTGTGCAAGTTTGACTTAGTTGCATGCAGTATTATTATCTGCAGTGTCTAGAATCACTGGGAACGAGAGCTGCCCTGTGAAATGACTATGTCCCTCCCAATGTGCTGCCTCCAGAGAGACCAAGATGGTGGGAATTGAAACTGGTTGCTGCCAAAGACATGAAGTAATTGATATCACTCTTTCATCCCAAATCAGATATCTTATTATATTTGGATAAATGGAAATCAGGCTAAAATGGATATGAAGAAAGGGTTGTCCCTCCCTGAATCCAGTAATTTTGTTAGTGAGTGGCTCTTGAAACGAGAATAAAGAATGAAGTTTAAAATCAGCTCAAAGCAATTTTTCAGGATTATATTGGAGTTTTAACACATGAATGTAGTTGAAAAATGTCAACGTATTAATATAAAGGTTTTTGACATGCAGATTTAAATCTGAACCAAGGAAGAATTGTATTTCTCCTATATTCAGCATGGGTGGGTGGGGTACAGTTATTTGCAAGTAGGAAGTTCTTGATTCAATTCTTAGTAAAGTTTATTTGTAGAAAACAGGGAATACAAATAAATTCACAATGCCTGCAAGGGCTTTTTGACGTCAAGATACAATCAATTGTATGTAATGGCTCCTGTAACCTCATTCCCCAGATTTTATCAATGGCCCAAATTGCATGAGATTATGAAGTCATGCAGAATTTTGGCAATCAAAATTCTAACTATAATTTTTGAAATGTCAAAAGATTTTATGATTTACAATATAATTAGGGCTGTGGGACCTGTTAGGCAGAGTGTCTGTCATGTTGCCATTTCTAATTTGTATTGTTCCTGAATATTAGTGATTTTGTTTAACATTTGATAGAAGTAGGGCGTATTCAAATGTAATCTTCAGTTGCTTAAAAGCTATCTTATTGATGATTGAATACACACAGGCGTCTTCATTTGTGGGGCAAATGACAATCTGTGGATCATGATATCATAATCAAACCTCCAATTTATTTATTTCCATCATGACATCACTGCAAACGTATCATAATCTTTTGTCACTGTGGCTAGCTGAGACCTTGAATTTGTTTTGCTAGAATATTCAATAGCATGGTCCCATATCCAATAGTTGCCTCTTTCACCTCTGTCAAAGTAAAACATTATTTTATGGAAATCAGCTCCCTCCTCAAAAGAACTCCCACCCTGTTCCCAAATCCATGCCAAATCTAAAATGATATCTCTCTCAGACAGCCTGGTTTTACATTCTGGCATTTTAAATCAAGGAAGGAATAAGACTGAATGCCATGCTTTGTTTGGTGCTATTCCTCAGCACTGGTGCTAATGTTTTAAGCAGAGCAGTAAGATCACAAGAACAAGGTTAATGTTTCATATCATTTATTATTATTTCCAGGTGTTCAAAGTACTAAGAATTTGCAGCTTAACTCTTTTTTTGGTTTAGCTTCAGCTGTGACTTCCTGTCCTTGAAAATGCATGCTACATTTGACTGTATAGAAGATGCAGCCTTTCTGGAGGATATGTTTTTCTTTGTCATTTGTATGTATTTAAAGGAAGACCAAACCCGGCTGGATTTTTGTGCTGGCTGCATCCTTGGAACTAAGTAAATCAAAGGGAAGCCATGGAAAAAGGAAAACATTCCCAGCCTCCCACTGGCTGCAAACTTGTTACTTTGGATAGAGAATTGTTTTCAAAGAAGAAATGATTAAAGTACTCAACTGAGATTTTGGATGGATGGATGGATGGATGGATGGATGGATGGATGGATGGAAAGAAAAGCAAACTCAAGCAAACCAAATTCCACAACATTCTACCCTAGACATACAAATCAGCAGATAGGAAATTTAAAAGTTTGCACAGAATGTCAGACCTTTTCTAAAAGCAAAAAGCAGAGCTTTCAAATTCAGTACAAGCAAACTTGGATAGGTGGAATTAAAAGGATGGGATTCCATGTAATAAGAACATCTCATATAAAGGTTTTCATACAATATGTGGGCTTGAATAGAATTTGAGGCTCCAAAAGTTTGCTACCATTCCTAGCATAGCGATTCTTCTGGAAATAATCATCTACTAGATTATTACCTCTAGATTTTAGTGATGATGGTGAATTTAGCATGGAGAAATTCAGGAGCTGAATTTTCTCAGTTCAGAAATTCCACTTCCAATAGGACTAGATAGAGACTAAACCTAATCAAAACTTTGATCCTGAATTGTATTGCAAATTTCTGTTACTCTGTAAGATGTGGCAATTTCCTCTCTGGTCCTATCTATTAAGTCTAAGTGACTGCCACAAAGTAGCGGGAGTCAAATTATTTTCTAAAGCACCTGAAGTCTGGAAAAGAAGCAAAGGATGGAAACTAATCAAGGAATGAACCAACCTAGAAATAAAGAGAAATTGAATCACACAATAAACACTTGGGGGAAAAAAGCAAACTCTAATATTCATTTCACAAAGAGAACACCTCTGCCCATTCTAGTCTAGGGCCTATAGAAAAGCTGATTTTAAGGGCTCACTTAAGTAAAGTCACAGTAGGCACCACTTGAAACTCTGGAAGGATGCTAATTCAGAGGGAAGGGGTCCACTTTCTGGGTCCATTAGATGACACTGTTGAATCAATAGGACTGCAACATGATGACCCTGCCCAATTGTATAGGATGTGCACCAACTTGGAAGTCAGGTGGTCTTTCAGATAACCAGACCTATAAGACTGAAACTGAACATTAAGAAAACCAAGATCATGGCATCCGGCCCTCTCAATTCCTGGCAAATAGATGGGGAAGAAATGGAGGTAGTGACAGCTTTTATTTTCCTGGGCTCCAAGATCACTGCAGATGGGGACTGTAGCCAAGAAATTAAAAGACAATTGCTCCTGGGAAAGAAAGCCATGGCAAATCTAGACAGCACACTAAAAAGCAGAGACATCACCCTATCAACAAAAGTGCTATGGTCTTCCCAGTTGCAATGTATGGCAGTGAAAGTTGGACCATAAGAAAGGCTGAGCACCAAAGAATTGAGACCTTTGAACTATGGTGCTGGAGAAGACTCCTGCGAGTCCCTTGGACTGCAAAGTGATCAAACCGGTCAGTCCTAGTGGAGATTAACTCTGACTGCTCTTTAGAAGGCCAGATCCTGAAGTTGAAACTCAAATACTTTGGCCACTTAATGAGAAGGAAGGATTCACTGGAGAAGAACCTAATGATGGGAAAGATTGAGGGCAATAGAAGAAGGGGACGACAAAGAATGAGGTGGCTGGATGGAGTCACTGAAGCAGTAGGCGTGAGATTAAATGGACTCCAGAAGATGGTAGAGGACAGGAAGGCCTGGAGGAACGTTTTCCATGGGTCGCGATGGGTCGGACACGACTTTGCAGCTAACAACAACAAACAACATAAGACTGAAACCAGACCAGAAGGCAGAAGAAAATACAAATCTCCTGAATTCTGGCAGAAAGTGAATCTCAGGCATAGTTACAAGTATTCAAATATTATGGATGATGGCAATGATCACCAAAACATATTACCTATACAGGCTATAATCAAGTAAAAAAGTCTTCCTTGGTTTACACTCTGCTCCATCTGATCACGGTAGGTGGTATCATCTAGTGAGGTTGCCTCATTCCCCCCAATATTAAGCAGGGAGTACCTGATTAGGAGACAGAGGAGAAACCACCACAAATGCCCAGGACTCAAAGACATATCCTAGAAGTAGACAGGAGTAAACCACTTTTACATGGCTACCAAGAAAAGTGGATGAATAGATTTCTAAAAACCAAACTCAGCTTGATGGAATCATTAACTTTGTTAACCAATAGGATTCACATCAAAATATAGTGAATTTAGTTAAAAAAAAAACTTTAGTTGTCAGATAATAATATATTAATATCTAATAATTCAAATTTGTCATAAAATGTTATGAAGAAATTAAAATTCCTCCCCTTTACAATTGAGAATAGTAACATTGTAATTAATGGTATGCCTCTCAATATGGCATGTAACAGCCAGTTAAAAACAATTGTTAATTAAGAATGTCAAAGACAAACAGGAAATACAATTTTTGTGTAAGACGATTACAAAAATGTAACAACCTGGTAAAACCAACCAATTCACAGTCATCAGTATAGTTTAATCTGTGATCCTTCTTCGTTTGAAGCAGGAATTTTTTTAATCACACTTTTCTTAATGACATGATACATGTATGTTGTTGTTCTTAGCTGCGAAGTCGTGTCCGACTCATCGCGACCCTATGGACAACATTCCTCCAGGCCTTCCTGTCTTCTACCATCTTCTGGAGTCCATTTAAGCTCACACCGACTGCTTCAGTGACTCCATCCAGCCACCTCATTCTCTGTCGTCCCCTTCTTCTATTGCCCTCGATCTTTCCCAGCATTAGGCTCTTCTCCAGTGAGTCCTTCCTTCTCATTAGGTGGCCAAAGTATTTGAGTTTTAGCTTCAGGATCTGGCCTTCTAAAGAGCAGTCAGGATTGATCTCCTCTAGGACTGACCGGTTTGATCGCCTTGCAGTCCAAGGTACTCGCAGGAGTCTTCTCCAGCACCACAGTTCAAAGGCCTCAATTCTTTGGCGCTCAGCCTTTCTTATGGTCCAACTTTCACTGCCATACATTGCAACTGGGAAGACCATAGCCTTGATTATACGCACTTTTGTCGACAGGGTGATGTCTCTGCTTTTTAGTGTGCTGTCTAGATTTGCCATGGCTTTCCTTCCCAGGAGCAAGCGTCTTTTAATTTCTTGGCTACAGTCCCCATCTGCAGTGATCTTGGAGCCCAGGAAAACAAAATCTGTCACTACCTCCATTTCTTCCCCATCTATTTGCCAGGAATTGAGAGGGCCAGATGCCATGATCTTGGTTTTCTTAATGTTAAGTTTCAACCCAAGTTTTGCACTCTCCTTCTTCACCCGCAACAAGAGGCTCTTTAGTTCTTCTTCACTTTCTGCCATTAGAGTGGTATCATCTGCGTATCTTAGGTTGTTGATATTTCTTCCAGCAATCTTAATTCCAACTTTTGATTCATCTAGCCCTGCCTTTCTCATGATGTGCTCTGCATATAAGTTAAATAGGCAGGGCAACAGTATACAGCCTTGCCGGACTCCTTTCCCAATTTTGAACCAATCAGTGGTTCCGTGTCCAGTTCTCACTGTTGCTTCTTGACCCGCATATAGGTTTCTCAAGAGACAAATAAGATGGTCTGGTACTCCCATCTCTTTAAGAACTTGCCACAGTTTGTTATGATCCACACAATCAAAGGCTTTAGCATAGTCAATGAAGCAGAAGTAGATGTTTTTCTGGAACTCCCTAGCTTTCTCCATGATCCAGCGTATGTTAGCAATTTGATCTCTAGTTCCTCTGCCTCTTCGAAATCCTGCCTGTACTTCTGGTAGTTCTCGATCCACATACTGCTGAAGTCTAGCTTGTAGGATTTTAAGCATGACTTTACTAGCATGAGAAATGAGTGCAATGGTGCGATAGTTTGAACATTCTTTGGCACTGCCTTTCTTTGGAATTGGAATGTAAACTGATCTTTTCCAATCCTGTGGCCACTGTTGAGTTTTCCAAATTTGCTGGCAAATTGAGTGTAGCACTTTTACTGCACTGTCTTTTAAGATTTTGAATAGCTCACATGGAATACTGTCACCTCCACTAGCTTTGTTGTTGCTCAGCTTTTCTAAGGCCCACTTCACTTCACATTCTAGGATGTCTGGCTTGAGGTCAGTTACCACCTCATTGTGATTATCTGGGACGTTAAGCTCATTCTTGTATAGTTCTTCTGTGTAATTTTGCCACCTCTTCTTAATCTCTTCTGCCTCTGTTAGGTCCCTGCCATTTTGGTCCTTTATCATGTCCATTTTTGCATGGAATGTTCCCTTCATCTCTCCAATTTTCTTGAAAAGATCTCTGGTCCTCCCTATTCTATTGTTTTCTTCTATTTCTTTGCACTGTTCATTTAAGAAGGCATTCTTATCTCTTCTAGCTATTCTTTGGAATTCTGCATTTAATTGGGCATATCTTTCTTTTTCTCCCTTGCCTTTCGCTTCCCTCCTTTCCTCAGCTATTTGCAAAGCTTCCTCAGACAGCCATTTTGCTTTCGTGCATTTCTTTTTCTTTGGGATGGTTTTGGTTGCTACCTGTTGTACAATGTTGCGAACCTCTGTCCATAGTTCTTCAGGCACTCTGTCTATCAGATCTAATTCCTTAAATCTATTTGTCACCTCTACTGTATATTCAACAGGGATATGATTTAATTCATACCTGACTGGCCTAGCACTTTTCCCTACTTTCTTTAATTTAAGCCTAAACTTTGCAACAAGAAGCTCATGGTCTGAGCCACAATCAGCTCCTGGTCTTGTTTTTACCGACTGTATAGAGCTTCTCCATCTTTGGCTGCAGAGCATATAGTCAATCTGATTTCTGTGTTGACCGCCTGGTGATGTCCATGTGTAGAGCCGTCTCTTGGGTTGTTGGAAAAGAGTGTTTGCTATGACCATCGTATTCTCTTGACAAAATTCTATCAGCCTGTGCCCTGCTTCATTTTGTACTCCAAGGCCAAACTTGCCTGTTATTCCAGTTATCTTTTGGCTTCCTACTTTAGCATTCCAATCCCCCATGATGATAAGGATATCATTTTTTGGTGTTACTTCTATAAGGTGCTGTAGGGCTTCATAGAACCGGTCAATTTCATCCTCTTCAGCACTGGTGGTTGGGGCATAGACTTGGACTACTGTGATATTGAATGGTTTCCCTTGGATTCGAACTGAGATCATTCTGTCATTTTGAGGATTGTATCCCAGTATTGATTTTCCTACATGTATAGCCCTAGTTATAATAACAATGTGGCATTAAGTTCAAGACTTCAATCCCCAATGCTGGCAGAGAATTCTGGGAGTTGAAATCCACAAATCTTAAAGGTGCCACCCTCGAGAACCACAGTAGATTTTTCAAACAAAAACTCTTCCAACTGCTGTTCAACTTCAGCTTGTTCAAGCAGCCTGCTGCCAGCCCTTTTACCAACAGGGGGAGTTCTAAGGAATGATTCCTAGATGATCCAGTAAGAAAAAGAATCTCCCAACTTCTGGGTTGTTGTTTTTTTCTTTCAGATTTTACATATATCAGGGGAAAAACAAGAGGCATATGAAAATATACACGCTGGTACAACAAGAAATTTATACTAAATTATTGAATGAACAGGTCAACCTCTACCCTTCAAATAATTGCTTTAATTGTCTATGTCAATATGTTCTGTAGCTCAGGGGTCCCCAACACCCGGTCCGTGGACCGACACTAGGCCACAGCATGCCAGCAACCCGGCTGCGCAAACAAGTGAAGCCCAGTCCGCAGGATGAAAGCAGCACATGAAACCATGTCCCCTCTGGTCCGTGGAAAAATCTTTCTCCAAAGAACAGGTCCCTGGTGCCCAAAAGATTGGGGATCTCTGCTGTAGCTGGTTGCTTTGGCTTCAATCTGCTTTCCCCCCTCATCTTCTTGCTGCTTCTCATGGCAATAGTATTTCTTTCAGAAAGCCCTGGGTCTTCTCTCCTTCACTCTTTTACTCCTTGCTTTGAGTTGGGATATTTTATGTTTCTGAACTAATTCATTCTTGACCCCTTTCCAAACTAGCTTCTTCTTCTCTATCCTCTCCTCCTGCCACTGTCTCATTCTTAGGGTTGGAGCTACTTAAACTGTAACCAAACATCAGGACGTTGTGCAGGGAAATCTTATCTCTTCTCAAAATCCATACCTTCATCTTAGAGCATCCTGTTTCCTGCATCTTATCTAACTACTTCATTTTCAACTTTAATCTTTTTGGCCTTGTACCCAACTTCCCTACAAACCTGTTGCACATGTGTTGTCTTTTATTCTGGAAAAGACATCCAAGAGAAAATATACACAATTTCTTAAAGACTCATTGGCTATAATTGCTGGGATAAAGAATTGTCATAATTATGTGTATCACCGCATCTTTGAAATTCAAGTGGGCTATAAAACTCTCTTGGCATTTGAAAAAAGAAAACTTAACTCCTCTCATTTTATCTCCCCAACTAAAATGTTGTAACATTATGACCTGTTTTTACTCTGCACGCTGCTTTACACAGCTGTAAAAATGGTTATACATTCTCATATACCAAATCTTCAACCAGTTCCAAATTATAGAGGGGCTGTTTCCTAGAGATTAATACAAGGGAGCTATATCATTCATAGAAAGTGAATATGTAGTTATAAACACATCAAGTTATAACCAAGACATAGATCATATTGAGTTATAAACTATAGTTTAAAACTCAATATGATCCAAGCCTTGGTTATGATCAAAGTTCTTTAAATATTGTGGATTGCTGATTTTGTTTTATTTAAAAATATTATTATTATGGTTTGTCACATAGCCAATCAGATTTTTAAACTGGATTTGCAATTTTTATCCACCCAAGGATCTGGATACATACAGTAAACTGATTACCTGATTTATTAGAAGATAAAATGGAAGGGTTATTGTAATGTTTTGCTTTGAACTGTGTTCTCCTACTACACAGAAAAAATATCTAGGTGATAGAGAATATTTTTGTAGACTGGAACAGTTGTGGAGAGCAACTGGGTCATTTTGCTTTATGACAGCTATATGTTTTATGATTGGCCATGTCGTTCTAGCAACCATTTGGAGATATGGCATTTCCCTCACAAAACTCATAACATCCTTTTAAAACTCCAGATGTGTTGAAAAATTGAATATCACCAAATGAGATATTTGAGCCATTCTTTGCTAACGTAAAGTCCGCTAAAGCCTCTGAAGACAATGCAGGAATGGATATTTGTGGTAAGAATCAGAGTTTAATATTAAAAGTATGAATGGGTGTTCTGTTTAAAAGAGTACTTAAAACCTATTAAATCCTCATTCTCTCTCTTATTGGATTTAAAGTAATGAATAAAATAGTTTATTTCTATTGTTTGATGGTAGAAACCATGGTAGATTATGTTTGAAAGAAATAGCAGGCAAAATGTTACTTACAGTAAATATATCTATGGGACAATTGATGAAGGTAGAAAATAGCTATTATATAGCTTTTCTAAATTAATCATTAGTGAATCATTATTATAAAATCTCATTTTCCCATAATTTCTACTGATTGCTTGAAAGTCACAAGGTATCATGGTTTGAATACCCAATGCAAGGAAATAAAGCACCCACAAATGTGTCCTTTTTGTACTGTTAGTGATCAGAGCTTGTGTGAAGATTTTCATACAGATACAGTATTGATAATTAGTTCCAAAAATTATAATGATTATATTTTGATATATTTGGTCAATGGATTAAACTGCTTTGGGTGTAACCATGTAGAAATGATTGCAGCCCAGATAAAACAATAAGGGTGAGGGCAATGGACAGCTCAAAGAAAATACATCTATCTTATAACCTAACTCAGGCATTAGTCATTGAAGCTGGTAGAAATTTCTTCTAAGTAAACATGTTAAGATGTTTAGGACTGAGGTGCGAAAATTTCTTGACTAAATGGAGGTACACAAAGGTGTATGGATTTTTCCGAACCAACAGCCAGACATAATTCTTGCCTAAACAGGTCAACTTTGCTTAAAGAACTCCCTCAGAGTTATATTATGTTTCATCTCCTTCCATTGGCTGTTAACATTCTGGTGCAGGCCAAATAACATTGTCCTCAATCTGATGAAAAATCTGTGCCAAAGGTATGAGTGAATTAATTGTGGGTTAGCCTGCTTCATGTCTCTACTGGTAGCCCTCCTTCACGATTAAGATGTAATCTGAGAACTAACAAAATGAAGGGAAATGTTGAAGAAAATGTATAAAAAAAGAGGGCTGAGCTAAAACATGGAATGTTTTTGTAGTCAATAAACCATAATCATTTTTAGAATAGAATAGCACTGGAAGGGACCTTGGAGGACTTCTAGTCCATCCCCCTGCTCAAGCAGGAGAAACTATACCATCTGAGACAAGTGACTGTCTAGCCTCTTTTTAAAAATCTCCAGTGATGGAGAACCCATGATTTCTGGAGGCAAGCTGTTCCACTGGTTAATTGTCCTCACTGTCAGGAAGATTCTCCTTAATTACAGGTTGCTTCTCTTTTTGATCAGTTTCCAACCATTGTTTCTTGTCCTACCCTCTAGTGCTTTGGTGAATAACATGACCCCTCTTCTTTGTGGCAGCCCCTCAAATACTAAAATACTGCTATCATGTCTCCCCTATTTCTCCTTTTCTTTAGATTAGCCAAACCCAAGTCCTGCAGCCATTCTTCGTATGTTTTAGTCTCCAGGTCTTTGATCATCTTATTTGCTCTTCTCTGAGTTTTTTTCTCCAAACTCTCAACAACTTTTTTGTGATATGGTGACAAAAATTGGCTGCAGTATTCCAAGTGTGGTCTTACTAGGGTTTTATAAAGTGATACTAATACCTCATGTGATCTTGATTCTATGCCTCTGTTTATACAACCCAGGATTGTATTAGCTTTTTTGGCTGCTGCTGCACACTACTGGCTCATGGTCAATGATTGTCCACTAGGACTCCAAAGTCCCTCTCACAGTTACTGTTTTTAAGTCAGGTCTCACCCAATCTGTACTTGTACCTTTGATTTTTCCTGCCTAAATGTAAAACTGTGCTTTTCTCCACATTGAAACTCGTTTTGTTGGATAGGGCCCATTGTTAAGGTTTGTCAAGATCTTTCTGGAACTGAGTTTGTTTTCTGGGGTCTTGGCTACTGCTGCCGGTTTAGTGTCATCTACAAATTTGATGAGTTTCCCTTCAATTCCCTCATCTAAGTCATTTATGAAGATATTGAAGAGTACTGGACCTAAGATGGAACCTTGTGATATCCCACTGCTTACTTCTCTCCATATGGGTGTGGCGCCATTGAGAACTACTCGTTGAGTACAGTTTGCCAGCCAGCTACAGATCCATCTGGTGATGATGTTGTCTATTATTCCATCTTTTTCTAGCTTACCAAGGACTGGGTTGTGGTCTACTTTATCAAATGCCTTACTGAAGTCTAAGTATACTACGTCCACAGTATAGTATAGTCACTTTGTCGAAGAATGAAATAAGATTGGTTTGGCATGATCTGTTTTTAACAAAGCCGTGCTGGCTACTAGTTATAACTTTGTTTGCTTCTAGTTGTTCACAGACCTGTTTTTTTATTATCTTTTCGAGGATCTTCCCTGGTATTGATGTTAAACTGATTGGTCTGTTTTTCCCCCTTTTCTTGAAGATGGGAACCACATCAGCCCTTTTCCAATCCTCAGGTACTTCCCCAGTGCTTCAGGATTTTTGAAAGATGTGGTGCAATGGTTCTGAGATAACATCTGCCAGCTCCTTCAGAAGACTGGGATGTAATCTGTCAGGTTCCAATGATTTATACTCCTCATGGTCGGATAGGTGTTCTCTTACCATTTTCTTGTTTATTTTAATTTTTGTTTCTAATTTTCTTTTGCAGTTTTTTTTAGGTATGTTGAGCTATAGTTTCTTTTTGTTTGAAGACTGATGCAAAGTATGAATTAAACAGCTGTGCTTTCTCCCTATTGCCTGTTATTTCCTTGCCATCTTCTCTCTTTGGTGGACCTAGTTTCCTTGACTTTTTTCTTGTTGTTAATATATTGGAAGAAACTTTTTTTTTATTATCCATGATTTCTGTTGCAAGTCTTTGTTTCTTCTGAGTCTTTGCTTTCCTGACTTCATCTTTGCATTTTCTGGCTGTCTGCTGATAATTGGCCTTAGTTATGTGCCCGTCTTTCCATTTTTTGTATTTGTCCTTTTTGTCTTTCCATTTGTTAGAGAGATCTTTGTGCAACCATGCTGGTTTCTTGTTGGATTTCATACTTTTTCAGTGTTAATGTGCTGGTCTGAGCTTTTATGATCCCATTTTTCATAGTTTCCCACATTTCTTGGGTTGTTTTCCCCTTTAGGATTTTCATCCATGGGATCTTTTCTAGGTTCTCTCTGAGTTTGTTAAAGTCAGCTCTTTTGAAGTTCAAAACACTGGTTGGATTGTTTTCTGTTGCTAGTGTTTGCATTATGTTAAATTCCAACATGACGTGGTCACTTTCACCCAAGGTTCCGGCAACTTCAACTCCCTCTATCACTTCTTCTCTATTAGTTAGAATTAAGTCTAGTATGGCTTTACGTCTAGTTCCCTCTTCCACCTTTCGGATGACAAAGTTGTCAGCTAGGTTGGTTAGGAATCTCTTTGATCTCCCGCTCGCTACAGTGTTTGTCTCCTAGTTGATATCTGGATAGTTGAAGTCTCCCATTACTACTGTGGTATGCTTCCTACATTCATTTGTTAACTGGTTGTCAAAGAGTTCATCCCACCAGGTTTCTCTAATGCCAACTATGTCATACCATTCCTCATGTACTGTTGCTTTTAGTTTGCCCTGTTTGTTCCCAAGCTTTGAACATTTTTATGTAAGCATTTAAGACTTTTATGCCTGTTTATGGGTATGTTTTCTGCATCTCCTGATTGTTGTTTGAGTTTTTCTTTTTTCTCGTCTCTGCCTACCTCATTGTTTGATTTGTTTTCTTCCAATTTATGATTGGTTTTGGATTCTAGAGATTCTAGAGATTGGTTACCCTCCCACCTCAATTTTAGTTTAAAGCCCTCCTGATTTGCTTCAAGCTTTTTGGGAGGAGGGGAAGGGATGGTAAAGAGGGACACATTCTTAGGGATCGGTTACAAACAGTGAGGGTCGGGTCTGCTTTGTCCACCCCCCTGAAGTTTTGCACCGGCACAGCCTCTACCTGTACTCTTTATACACTTATGATTGTGTATCATCTGACCCATCCACTGCGATAATCAAGTTTGCAGATGATACAACTCTGGTGGGTCTTATTACAGGTGGGGATGAGACAGCATATAGGGCGGAGGTACAAAAACTATCCATATGGTGTAGTAACAACAACTTGCACCTAAACATTGGCAAGACAAAAGAGATGGTGTTAGACTTCCGGAGAAAAAAGGAGGATCCTGCCCCACTTTACATCGGGGAGGACTGTGTAGAGAGAGTTTCCTCCTTTAAATTTCTGGGAGTCTACTTCTGTGAAGATCTGACCTGGAAAGTTAGCACAACCCAGGTGGCTAGAAAGGCCCAACAGAGGCTTCACTTTCTTAGGGTCTTGTGGAAGAACAGGGAAGAACAACGGCTAATGACCCTCTTTTACCGGTCTACCATAGAGAGCGTCCTCTCGTATGGTATTGTGGTTTGGTATGCTGGTCTGACAGCCACGGACAGGAAAGTATTACAGAGGGTAGTGAGCACAGCACAAGACATTGTGGGCTGCTCCCTGACACCAATGGATGACATCGCCAGGGCTCGTTGCCTTGGAAGAGTGAGGAAGATTCTCAGGGATGACTCACACCCTGGACGGTATCTCTTTACTCTCCTACCATCCGGTAGGAGATATAGGAATATAGCCAGCCACACCAACAGGCTGAAAAATAGCTTTTATCCGTGGGTTGTTAGGCTTTTAAATGGGACATAATCTCTGTGAACTTATGCAGAATTGACTTGGGAGGCCGGTGTGTGGTGTAGTTGGTTCACATGGTGTGGTAGGATGGAGGGTTTGTTGTCACTGTGTGTTGGGGGGAGAGAGCATGGGGGGGGGGAGGCTCAGCTAATCTCAATGTATACATGTTGTACTTTGACAATAAAGATTTATTATTTGTGATAGCAGGACAGACTGGCTAATAGGGGATTGTTATGATATGAATCTTGATTGGCTGTGCACCCTCAAAACAATACTGGCATTCAAAGGAAGAAAGCAATGATCAACTACTTCTGGAAACTTTGCCTAAAGAACTGCATGCAGCTGTTCATTTGGTCACTAGGAATCATTTAGAATTTGCAAGAGAAAATACTATTCTGAAATGAACATCTTCTATTTAGAAGGACATGCTACTTATTCAGTGTTCCACGGGAATTCTAAATTTTCATTCTACAAAACTAACAAAAGGTGCTTCTGGATTGAAAGGATTTACTGATGACAATACAACAACAACAACAACAACAACAACAACAACAACAACAACAATAATAATAATAATAATAATAATAATAATAATAATAATAATAATAATAATAAAGTTGGAAGGGACCTTGGAGGTCATCTAGTCCAACCCCCTACTCAGGCAGGAAACCCTATACCATTTTGGACAAATGGCTGTTCAGTCTCTTCTTAAAAACTTCCAGTGTTGGAGCATTCACCACTTCTGGAGGCAGGTTGTTCCACTGGTTAATTGTTCTAACTGTCAGGAAGTTTCTCCTTAGTTCTAGGTTGCTTCTCTCCTTGATTAGTTTTCATCCATTGCTTCTTTGGGCACTTTGGAAAATAGCTTGCCTCCCTCCAAGAGATGCCCAATTGCCAAAAGTAATGCAGTCTTTGGGGAGGCTCCATTCATGTCCCCTGCCTTCCAGTCTAATAACATCCATTGAAATAAATTTTGTTGGAATGATTTCCTTGAAAAGTAAGTGAAGTCAGAGAAACTATAGCCAGTTAGAGAGATGATTGTACAATGAGAGACTGACTATTCCACACACACTCCTTGTCAGCCTGGTAGATGAAACAATATCACATTCCTTCAATAGGAATTTCACCAAGATTCATTCTTTTTAAAAATAAATAAATAAATTGTTTTTCATCAGTTTGAATGAGAACTAATTGAAAAACAAATTGGGGAGCTCTTCTTACGATCTGTAGTCCTGCTCCAATTATTTCTGGTTGTCGCTGGAATATTTACTTATTTACCAAATTTCTATCATGCCTTTTCACCAGAAACTCAAAGCACCTTGTCCTTTGACTTACCCCCGCCTCCAAAACAGCAATCATATGCAGTCAGTTGGGCTGACAGAGTAGCTGGCCCAAATTGCTTCAATGAGCTTCTATACCTAAGGATGATGGGCTTGAACGTTAGATTTTCTCAACCTGTTTCATCAACTTAACCACTGCATGATGTATAGCTTGGCCAGTTTTGTGTGGCCAAAAAGAAAACCAAAAGGGAAAGCATCAATAAAAAGAAGACACAGATTTGTATTAAAAATGCATGTCTTGTGTCCGAATGCAAATTTAATCATAAGCATTGTGTTCAAATTGAAGTACATCATACTTTTCATACTAGTAGGGAAGGCCATGAGCAGATAAAAGGAAAGTTTGTTCAATCTGCTGATTGAGCTAAGTGTTGATGGATAACTTCAACTCTACTTTTGATATGTATAACCGTCTTTGTGCAGGACAGCCTTCAAGGAGATAATTGTCCTCTATTTATTACGCTCAAACTGTTTCAAATCTGTTCCTTCTTTGCATAAGCATGTTGAATTCAGAATATACTAGGAGGGATATTGTATTCCAGGGTGTAGCAGAAAAGAGTTGAGCCTCAGTAATGTTCTGAACCAGCCCTCTTCTGGCCTTGTAAAGGCAAACCCCTATTTAAGAAGAAGAGACTGGAGAGCTTCCAAGGCTAAAAGGCATCTGCCAAGATTTAATTACGCAGTTAACAAAAACACAAGAGCTTGTCTTCTCAAGCGGAAAAGTTGCTTTCAGCAACCAGCCCCTCCCCAAACACTCCTTTTATAGAGAGCTCAGGGTGTGGTCTCCCTGTGCCTCCTCCCGAGGAGTCTCACAGCCTTTCTTTGTTTGTTCCTGCTCGACTGCCTCCTGCGTCGGGCGTCCTTGAACAGGGCCAGCTGTGGGTCATCTTCCTCCGCACTCTCGGGCTCACGCAGCTGAGAAGAGGTCCCCGGCTGAGGACTCTGCAAAGCCTCCAAATCATCATCAGCTGGTTCGTTTCCCTCCTCCCCCACATCTGAGTCATCCGATACATCGGAGCCGGCTGTCGGACCCACAGGCTGGCCCTGAGTCACAACAAGTAATTCCTCCATTTGCTGCATGACATTCCCTTCCTTCCTGCTTTGTTGAAAGACCAGGTCCCTTTGAATGGAATTTTTGGGGAGCCACCTGCAGTGTATGCCTCCCAGCATACACAAAGGGACAGCACAGCAGGAGGCTGATGGTGCAGATCAGCAGAGGGGTTGGACAGCTCCGGGCGATAACTGCTCACTCAGGATAAGCCTAATGAGTTAAGCTGTTGACAGCCCCAGGCATGGTCAGCCTGGTGGGAAGCCAGGATCTACACCCATTGTCACCTGCACTGGCAGGAAGCCCAGGTTTGAACTGATTGGATGCCATCCACCTGGGCAGGTACAAATAGACGCCAGGCTTCCCTGTTTCCCCAGTTCGTTCTGTTCAGAATAAACTCATCCTTACCCCAGCTCTGTGTCCGTCTCTATGTAAAGCATGTGACTTTACACCACCTATAAATTCCCTTCCCTTCCCTTCCCTTCCCTTCCCTTCCATTCCATTCCATTCCATTTCAGACATTTGTCTGGAATGGTATAGGGCAGACATGTCAAACACAAGGCCCGGGGCCGGATCTGGCCCGCAAAGTGGTTTCATGTGGCCCGCGAAGCCATCCTGGAAACAGTGAGGGAACAGCCCCCACTGCCTTGGCCCTGGCCCAGAGACCCTCCTTCTGCCAGAGACCCTCAGATCTGTCCCACTCCTGCCCATGCCCCCATAGGCACCCTTGATGTGAACGATGTAGAGCTGGCCATGCCCACCCAGTAGGCCATATGCACTCTAGCCACGCCCACCCAGTAGGCCATGCCCACCCAGGCCATACCCACCCGGCCCCTTGAGGGCAACCACAATGCTGATGCGGTCCTCAATGAAATTGAGTTTGACACCCCTGGTATAGGGTCTCCTGATCGACAGGGGTTTGGGCTAGAAAACCTCCAAGGTCCCTTTCAACTCTGTTGTTCTGTTAAATAATGGAACTGAACACAATACTGAATTCAGCTAAAAAAGAGCCCCTCCTCTTCTTTCTCTTCCTTACAGTACTCTGGATGTCATAACTGATTGTCTGCAGAAACCTTTTGAACATAGGCATCCATCACGAGCCATAATGATGTGACAATGACCTGTGCATTGTGACATCCTCTTGCAAATGATGCAGTGACTTTGTATTTCTTTCTCAACCTACATTTCAAATCTTTATGAAGATATTTTCTCAATTACTAGATTTTGCAACTGCAGAAGTAAAATTTCAAACCTTTGCTTATATGGGAATTGGTACAGTTGAACCAATTATATTACTTCATGCAATTGTGTTGCTAGAATGGCAGAAAACTATGACTTTAGAATTGAACCTCAGTTTACTTTGAAAACAGAATCAATCGTTTGTAAGTGCTGTTCACTATATTCTTTTCCCCTGAACAAAAGAACGTTTCAGAGAAGCCATTGCCAGGTTAATTCCCTTTCCAGAAGAGAGTACTCCTGGCATTTTTGCAATTCAGTTACTGAAAAGTATAGATGGAACATGAGAAGTCGACAAGTACTTGAAAAACATTGGTAGTCTTCAAGGGTGACCTACAAAACAACCAGCCACATTTCCAGCCAGCTACAATGCTTAGATATATTTTCCCTTTTTTGGCTAAGTTCGAATCCCAGGCCTATCTGAAGAAGTGAGAGATATGTCAGCAACAGTAGCTACTAGCCATCAAAAATAATCGGGCAGATATATTCTGCCTTTCAGACCATATTTAACAATCTGTTTTTGCTATTATCTTCAAAAAATAATGATAAATATATTTTAATCATTTGACATCCCTCAGGAGATTGAATCCACTAAAAAGCTTTGATTAAAAGAGTCTTGAAGCTTTTTTCTTAGTTCTGCCGATCGGCTTTAAACATGCTGATGATTGTCAGCAGTTTGTTAGCTTTCAGTCAGATGCAGAAGAGGCTTGACCTGCAGTCTTCCCTGAGTCAGCTATATTTCAATACTATGGATTTGATTTACATCTAATATTTATTCTCCCATAAGAGGAGATTAAGAGGTCAGAAATTATTTGCTGACATCACCTCCCATCCTAAGAAATTATGCTACTCCATCTTACCCAGACAAATCAAGGCAATGGGTGAACACGGCATAGCAATTGCTCAGAGAAAAGAATTTATTGCTGAGGCCATCAGAAACATTAACAATTAATCTACAACCCAGCTTCTTAAATTAAAGAATTTATCTTTAATTCATATTAATCCCACTATTTCAAAATTTAGGATTTTTTTAGATTGGGATTGCACTCCACCGTTCTTGGTAGTGGGAAAGAAGTGGGAGTTTTTAGAATGATGACATTTCAAGCTGCATTGGCTTCCGGTTGCCCTCCGGGTGAAATTCAAGGTGCTGGTTATCACCTATAAAGCCCTACATGGCCTGGGTCCGGGGTATTTGAGGGAACACCTGCTGCCGGCATCAAATGCCCTTCACCCAGTGCGCTCCCACAGGGAGGGTCTGCTCAGGGTCCCGCCGGTAAGAGATTGCTGGCGGGTGACACCCAGGGATAGGGCCTTCTCAGTGGGAGTGCCTGCCCTCTGGAACCAGCTGCCAGTGGAGCTGAGGACTGCCCCCGACCTCCGCTCATTCCGCCGGGGCCTGAAGACCTGGCTCTTTGAGCTCTCGGGCCCAGGCTGAGGAGAAATTTATTTTAATTGGGGTTTTTAATAGTACAGGGTTGGTTTAATCTTTTTAAAATTGGTTTTTAACTTTTGTATGGTCGATTTTTAACTCCCTGTAAACCGCCCTGAGTCCTCAGGGAAAGGGCGGTATATAAATGCAATAAAATAAAATAAAATAAATAAATAATGCTTATCTTAGTAGACATAGTCTATCAATGTCCAAAGGCACATTTGCCTTATGAATCTCCGTTAAACCCACATTCATTTTTCTTCAAAATTTCTCTTGTTAAGAAAAATTCCCTGAGAACTCTTCTAATGCAAATTTATCTGATGTCATTTCTTATTATGTAAGCTTACCCAACGCAGACATTTCTCAATATAAGTTACTCTTTTTTATAAGCAATTTTCTGAACATAAACCTGAGTATGTGTGTGTGCATAAGATTTTGCTGATAGATATTAGCATGGTCCATTTAATATTGCAGTGCATCCTACTGTAGTAGATTGTGAAAAGTTTCTACACTAGAATTTCATGTTAAAAATCTTTTAACTATCTCTCATAAACCTGCCCATTTATTAAGATCCTCTTTTGACAGACTGTGAGAAAGAAGGAAAGGAAAAGAAGACCATTGGAAAAGAGAGGCCTCAGCTCCAGGGAGGGAAGAAGCATGAAAAAGAGACTCAAAGCAACTCCGCCTTAATTATGCTAAGTATAACTTGAGCTGGAGAATTGCTTTGACAAGCTTTCAAGATTCTGATATCGTACCATACTAGCAATAAAGTTCTTTCCAAAAACCCAAGTAGCATTTGTTTCCTAAGTATGTGAGACTTGCAAAGCTTTGACACTTTTGCTAAGGTCCTGTTTGAAGTGCTTTAATAATAAAAATATTATTCATATGCTCTCCCTGATAATGGCAAATGTCTCATACAGGATTGTCTGCAGGGGAGGTTTTAAAAAGTCAGACTGATGACTGCAGTGCACGTAAAATAAGATTGGGACTTTGATCCCATGGTCATGGCTGCCATCTTAACTGTTTTTCAATTCCCTGTAAATTACTTTGGTCTCACATGTCAGTCTGAGGTCTATAGATTAAAATATATGCCCATATATGTGTTTAATGAAGAAACCAAATAATGTAATAGAGTGAAGGGGAAGCGGGGGGGGGAATTGCTTGTATCTGTATGGTAAATCAAAATATTTTAGATAACAAATCAATTGCGAAAGGAAGATTTTCATAAATTTTAAAGTGTTGCATGAAATAATTGTGTTATCTGAGATATTTTAGGTAAATCCTTCACGTTATATTTTTCATAGCTTTTGGAAATGGTGTCAGAACTAAATTGATTACTTCCTAAAGATTGAGTCTCACAATGGATCACTGTTTAAGACACTTGATAATTTCCAATATCCATCAGTTTCTCTCAGCAAAAAGGATCCCTCACAGACTTTACAGAGAGAAACAGATTCCTCTGTATTCAAACAATAAAACGGAATATGAAGCTAGCTAGGAAGGTCTCAACTGATGATCATCAGAATGCTGCAATCGTCATAAATACATGCCAATTGCCAAGCACCCAAATTTTGATCAAAGTGACCAGGAGGACACTGTAACAGTACTGAGTGTGAGGATCAGTTGTGAGTCACTTTTGCCAGTGCCACTGTAATTGTAAAATGTCACTACAGGAATGGTTGTAAGTTTATATATAGTTCCGATTTTCCTTTCTCAGTTTGTATAGTAACAATTTTCCCATCTTATTTGCTAACTGAAAATTCTTTTTCATTGCAAAATTCATTTTTATTTCTCTGAATATGATCATTAACATAGAAAGCTGGTATTGTAGATGTATAATTTGTAGTGAGATATTTTTCCTTTTTGCATTCCATCTTTAATTCCTCCTCTTTCATTTTTTTATCTCCATTAAAATCTTTTGCATCTACTCTTTGTCTTTTCCATTTGCTTCTTTGTTGCATAAATTGTCCCCTCATAAAGACTTTACTAAAATCCCTTACTGTCCTTATATCAGTCCCTTTATTATGATTACAGGCTACTGCTAAGCTTGTAAGCCGCCCTGAGTCTTCAGAGAAGGGCGGGATATAAATGGAATTAAAATTAAAAAAAAATAAATTATTCTCAAAGAATATCCTTTCAGTTTCTTTTTACAGTTCTTCTTTTTGTAGTAAAGTCTCACTTATCCTCCATCTGTAAGTTCTAGCTTTCCTCTTATACAGACATGTCAAACACAAGGCCCAGGGGCCGGATCCGGCCCGCGAAGTGGTTTCATGTGGCCCGCAAAGCCATCCTGGAAACAGTGAGGGAACGGTCCCCACTGCCTTGGCCCTGGCCCAGAGACCCTCCTTCTGCCAGAGACCCTCAGATCTGTCCCACTCCTGCCCAGGCCCCCATAGGCACCCTTGATGGGAACGATGTAGAGCTGGCCACGCCCACCCAGTAGGCCATACGTACTCTAGCCACACCCACCCTGGCCATATCTATCCGGCCCCCTGAGGGCAACCGCAATGCTGATGCGGCCCTCAGTGAAATTGAGTTTGACGCCCCTGCTCTTATGTTAAAATTACTGGGTTGTGATCCGAATAAGTCTTTGGCAATATCTTCATTATCTGTATCTTTCAGAAAACTTTTATATCGCAATTTTTATGTCCCCATATACCTATAAGTTCAAAGTTATTGATCATTTCAAAAAAAATATTTTTGTTAATTTACTGTACTTGGGTTAATTTAATTCCTTTCTGTCTTTTGCGGGCACCTCCTAAGAAGCACCAATTTTTGTAGCACAAGCCTATTAACCTTTTCCCAAGTCCCTTGAAAAATATAGCTGTGTTATCATTTTGGGCATATATTACCAATATCATTATTCGCTCGTTTCGCTGCGACCTGAAGACTTGGCTATTTGAACTTGCTGGCCTGGACTGAGGGACTGGGATTTTAGATTTTAAATTTTAAAAAAATTAAATTTTAGAATGGGTTTATTGTTTAGGGCTATTTGATTTAATTCTATTTTAATTTTTATACATTATGTGTTATTTATAGTGTTTTAATTGCCCTGTACACCGCCCCGAGTCCCTTCGGAGAGGGGCGGTATATAAATCCAAATAAATAAATAAATTATAATTTCATTCAAATTAATTTTAATTGGCCATGATCATTCCTCATTGTAGTTTTGATTGTAACTGTGGATACAAAACAACTGAATTTTCCTTGGCTGTTTCGGCCAAAAATAAATTCTTGTCTTGATTTTTTAAAAATCAGTTATTTATTATTTTTTAAAATCTGTTTCCTGTAGACAAATTAAAACAGGCTTTAATTTTTTCAAATAATGAAATACCATTTTTTTTGCCCCATTTATATTCCACATGAGGTATTTAAAATCCATCTTTATGCTGAAGGCTTAGAATAGCCTATACAATAGTCTTTTCCTCATTTTCTTGCAGCATTTGCTATACTTTGGGCCCAGTCACTACCTCTTAGCCCAATCCACCTCACAGGGATGTAATGGGGAAAATAGGAGGAGGTAGGCGGGTTGGATATGTTCACTGCCTCGAGCTGCTTGTAAAAATAATAAAGGTGGGATACAAATAAATAAATAAACAATTCCTTCCTTTGGCTCCACTTGCATCTCCTCCATTTCTTCTTTGAACATTTCATAGGTATCCCTCACTTTTTGGACTGAATTAAGTCGGTATCTCTACTGCTTAAAAGTTAAAATCACTCTTCAGTATCCTCTGTTTAGGTTTCTCAGTCAGGAAGGTATATCCCATTGTTTTGCAGTTTTCTGACAGATATATATATATATTTTACCAGAATTACTTCTGAATTATTTATCCTTATAGAAACTGGTCTTTTGTCTTCTTCCTGACAAAATGTATATCTCTTGGTGCTTTCCTTAAGTTTACATACAGTATGCTCAACTGCTTTGGTACTCAACATGTGAAAATTTTGTCTCAGTACTCACATTTGTTTGGTATTCAACACACAAGCTAGAATTTGTCAGTGTCAGCTGTTTTGTGATTCACTACAATTCTAGTCCAACCCCATCCTCAACTTACGACCGTTCGTGTAGCGACCGTGGGGAGGTCCAACGGTGCGGAAAACGGTGGAGTGCCTCGTGATTTTTTTCATGAAACAAGTGTGCCTTTGCCCAAAAAAGGTTGAAAAACACTGCACTACATTATGCCGGCCACATGACCACAGAGACGTCCTCGGACAAGCGCTGGCTCTTCGGCTTTGAAACGGAGATGAGCACCGACCCCTAGAGTTGGAAACGACTAGCGCGCAAGTGCAGGGGAAACTTACCTTACCTTTACTTACATTATTCCTTATGGGAAAAATTTATTTGGTACTCATTGTTTTTGGTACTCATTGCACTTCCTGGAACCAATTAATGATGAGTACCAAGGTACCACTGTATCTTGTAATTAATTCTGTACACATGATCCACTTCTGCACTCTTACTGTCTCTTCCTCATAGCATTCCAAAAACTTTGTTAAAGATTTAACAACCCTCTCTCTAATATCTTCAGCAGGTTTCTCTTGAACTGCTCTTAATATTAAACGATATTATTTCTGTCTTAGTTCCAGTAATGCCACATTGTCTAGATTTTTTTTGGTCTGTGTTTTATTTCTGTCTTATTTTTCTTTTTTTTCCCAACATCATCAGTACTCTGTATTAGATTCTTTCCTATTTGCTATTCTTTCTTCCATTCTTCTTGCAAGTGGAGCCAAATCCATTTTAACTGATCCTGTTACAGAATTAGTCAGTCAGTGATGCAGGTACTGATGCTATGACATTGTTCCCCAATTTTTCAACCATCCTGTGTAAAATCTCTTTTGTATAATCCCTTCTTCTGTTAATCTCTCTGTAAATGATCCTCTCTTCCCTTCTGTAATTTTCATTGCTTTTCTAATTTATAATCCAGAAAGGGGAGGTAAAAACTAAAAGAAAGGTTTTTCTTTCTCTTTCTATTTTTCTCTCTATTATAATTCTTTGTTCCCTTTCAGTATTTTGTACTTCTATAATCATGTGGTTTTTCACAGCTTCCAATTCCCTTATCTCTTTGTTTAACAAAGCCAGCCAATCATTCTCCTTAGCAAGATTAAACAACTCTCTTTCTACAGAGGGTTGCGTTATTTATTTATTTAATTCATAAGTACTTTAAAATAAGCAATGTTTCTAATTTAACTATCCCCTTAAGTCTGTTTTTTCTGAATTCAAACTCTTGAGAAGCTTTCTGCTTTTAGTTCTTTTTTAAAAAAAATCTGTATAACTATTTCTTTAGTTTTTATTTTAACTTTGCCCATGGGTCAAAGGCACATTCACAAGGTGCCTTAAGCTATTCTGTTACTTTGAAGATCTCTGTAACTTTAAATTTTAAATCTCTGTTCCAAAATGTGATAGAAAGTAGATTGGATTAGCCCAGTGTCCTTTAAGTAGGCTCCACCCAAGACTGTGAACTTGATGATTCATCCTGTGGTTTGTGGTGCTTTACCCTCAAGTCACCTGCAAGATCACTTTGGAACTTGTGGGTTTCCTTGTGAGGAGCTGCCATCTGAATCACAAATAGGTAATCATACAAGTTCTCCTTGTCTAGAGAAGTTCTGTTGGCTCAGCCTTGCTGCCAAGTTACCACTCTTTGCTTCAATGGCAAAGTGTTTCAGTCCACTGTTTTCACCACCCAAAGTTGCAGCCTTTCATACTTGGGTCAAGACACTAAATGCTTGTTGTATGACACAAAATCTCATGCTCTGAACTTTGACTGTGACGTGCTTACCAAAATTGGTTATGCCATCATTACATTATGCCTTAGTACTTTGCAAGTCTCAGTGGAGGAGAAGCTCATGGATGGTGTATATTTGCGGTGAGACTGTCCTTTTCCTCGACAAGAAAAATTTTATGGCTGGCATTTTACTCTCTTATTAAACATGCTGATGTAGTATTTTTCTGACCACAAGATTAATGATGTCAAGCTCAACATTATGTTGTTGTCTCCTGGGTCACAAACAATCCCTTCACAGTATTATCTGGCTTCATCTTAATGGCAACAGAGGTATTTATTTTCATCCGCATTAGCATACAGTTTAAGTTTAAGCAGATACAACTAAAGGCATTGTGTCTATACCTTTTTTACAAAAACATGACTTCCCATACAAGAGCAAAATATCTAATAATAAATCATAAAGAATTAGAACTTATGAAACATTCCATCTTTTAATAAACAGTTGATGAAAATGACAGTTAGCAAGAACACATTATAAGAAGATTGTGATATGTCAGAAACTGGGAAAGCTAATGGTAGCTGGTAGCAAGGAAGGACATTAGAGGAGTCAGCATTAAGAGGAGAAGTAATGACCAAAGAATGAACAATTTGTATAATTGTATAATTATATATTTTATATATAATTGTATAATTCAATTGTATAACACAATTGAAGAGCAAGTTAGAAATTAGCACTAAACAACAACCTTGGGTGTAACAATGGAATTCAGAAAGGCTATGCTGCTGAATCAAGGCCTAACTGGAACAAGAATCTCATTTATATTTCCTGTCCAGGAAATTCTAATACAGATAGTCCTTGACTTACAACAGTTCATTTAGTGACCATTTGAAGTTACAACGGCACTGAAAAAAGTGACTTATGACCATTTTTCACACTTAAGAACCATTACAGCATCCCCACAGTCAGTCATGTGATCCAAATTCAAACACTTGGGAATTGACTCATATTTAGGACAGTTGCAATATCTCAGGGTCCTATGGTAATCTTCTGACAATGGGGAAGCCAGGTTCACTTAACAACCATGTTACTAATTTAACAACTGCAGTGATTCACTTAACAACTGTGGCAAGAAAAGTCATAAAATGAGGCAAAACCTATTAACAAATATCTCGCTTAGCAGCAAAAAAATGGGTTCAATTTTGCTCGTAAATCACGGACTACCTGTAGTAATCCTGGGAGAGTGCCTATTCCAGGTTTAATGACTACATGTTGATTTTTGTGGAAAAATCTGTTGTTCTTAACCGATTTTTAGAAAAATAAAAAATCTACTGCCTGAACAGTATTGACTCCAAAATATGTGATTTAATCCCCACTACAATCTCTAGTAAGGGACGCGGTGGCTCAGTGGGTTAAGACGCTGAGCTTGTCGATCTGAAGGTCGGCAGTTTGGCGGGTCGAATCCCGAGTGCCGTGTAGCAGAGTGAGCGCCTGTTACTCGTCCCAGCTTCTGCCAACCTAGCAGTTCGAAAGCACGTAAAAATGCAAGTAGAAAAATAGGGACCACTACGGTGGGAAGGTAACAGCGTTCCGTGCACCTTTGGTGTCTAGTCATGCCAGCCACATGACCACGGAGACGTCCTCGGACAAGCGCTGGCTCTTCAGCTTTGAAACGGAGATGAGCACCGGCCCCTAGAGTCGGAAACGACTAGCACGCATGTGCGGGGGAACCTTTACCTTTACCTTTACAATCTCTAGTGCTTTATTTGGTACTGTTGATGGGCTGATTTTAATGAGATAGTCTATTCTCTTGTTTCATCTTAAATGTGAAAAAGATGAATAAGGGCAATATGCAATTTTAAAAAAAATCTAGTTGTCATTATATTTGACATTTGAAAAAAAAAACACTCTTTTGGATGTTTTTAATCCAAGATCTCTTTTAAAAAGGCAATGGGAGGAAAAGAGAGAATTTATGGATTTACAAGGATTGCTTGTATTGTTTAACCACTTTGGGATAACTGATACAAGTTGGAATTGCATTGAGGGCACAGTGTCAAAGTTATGTAGAAGGCAGATTTTAAATCCACTTTTTCAAACAAATGAAAAAACGTCACTTTGAGCAGAGTAGTAAAATGGGGAGAAACGTTCTTTTCTATCTTGTTTGAATTCTCATCAAAACTGTCTTTCTAAAAAATCATTTTTTCCCAACAGAATAGAGCGTTCTATTATTTGTTCGTTGGTAGATGAAAGAGCAGAATGAAAGGACAATTTTAACCCAATCAGTGAGAGAAAATGATACATTTAGATAGCCACCCGCTTATATTTTCTTCAGATTCCTGATTTTCTTATTCCCAAAATTTCTTCTCATTTTAAAAAAATGCAGTCACTTGGAAGAATGATGGGGTACTTCAGTGTAGCATCTAGTCTGGTTTTCTTGCATTTTAGAAAGAGCTTCAGCCAGTCACTATCATGTTGTTTAGCCTACATCACAGGATAGTTGTGAGGCTAAAATCCTTACAGTTACAACCTTTAGTCACCTATCAGGGGGATTCTGACTTGAATTTGAAAAAAATGATGCTGTGTGACCAGCTATGTTTACTTCAAACAAACTGGACAAAACAGAAAATGAAATGTTAAATACAGTATCTTTATCTAAGGAAACTGCATAGCTTTGATAGCATTGTTATCTGATCTACAAACAAAAGATTCATATTGCCACATACATTATATTGCCTTTGGCCTTTTGTTTTTACACACCCAGTGGAAATTCAGCAAAGAAAGAAGGAACATTTTCTCTTTATGTGCTACACTAATCTGATGAAATAAGTAAAAAACCAATTGGCGTGCAGCTGGGGAGAAGGATGACTGCAGCTGATCTGAATATTTTTCTGTTAATCTGACAACCATATACTCCTACTTTTAACAATATACAAGGGATAACCTTGTAATGAATTGTTCTTCCTGTTTTCAGCAGCACTCCATTAAAACAATGCTGGCTGCAAAGAGTGTGATAAAAAGGTTTTGGGCCTTAGGGAAGAATCTGCAAAGAATGAACCCAATAGTCAAGATGGCAGCCACAATGGAGTGATTGATATTCTGTTTTCACTATTGTTTAAAAAAAAACTTTCTTGACTTTTTGGATCATACCCTCCATCCATTCCCAAGAAAAGCAAGTTTGTTTTGCATTAGTTTATTCTGTAAGCTTAAAAGGTCCAAAAAGCTGCTTTTTCCAGGGTCAGTGTACAGTACAAAAGATTTCTCCACATAAGGATCAACAGTAAGTTCTGGGTGAAAAAGGGAATATAGGTAGTCCTTGTTTTATTATCACAGTTGGGAATAGCAACTTGGTTATTTAATGAAGTTGTTGCTAAATGAAATTGTGACTGTGCTTATGGTCTTATTTTAGCTTTCCTTTGCATTATACACCTGTGAAGGTCATAACTGTGAGGACTTCTCTGGCCACAAGCAGGATGTTCCTAACATTATGAAGATGGAGTAATGAGAAATATTCCCTCTTCCACTCTACCTTCCCTTCCCCACCCCCACCCCCACCCCCAAAAAAAACAAAATGGAGAGGTTAGAGGTGGAAATTAGCTAGTTAACATGCTTAATTAAATCAATGCTGCCATTGATTGACACAATTGGGCTAAATACATAACAGAATAGCAGAGTTGGAAGGGACCTTGGAAGTTCTCTAGTTTAAATCCCTGCTCAAGCAAGAGACCCTACAACATTTCAGACAAATGGTTGTCCAATCTCTTCTTTAAAAACCTCCAGTGATGGAGCACCCACAACTTCTGAAGGCAAGCTGTTCCACTGATGAATTGTTCTCACTGTCAGGAAATGTCTCCTTATTTTTAGTTTGGTTTGTTCCTTGATTAGTTTCCATTTGCTGATCTTTGTCCTGCCTTCAGGTGCTTTGGAGAATAGAATAGATCCAGATTTTCTTAGGATAGAGATGCTACTTATGTCAACAGATAGCTTTATGACCAAGAAGTACAAGGCAAAATATTTATTAAACAATGAGAGACGCCTCCTGGCCGCTTAATATATGTATGCTTATGATGATGTTAGAAATGTGTTAGTTGAGGACATAAATGTGAATGTACTTTTGAAGGTGCAGTGTTGTTTGCTGATAGCCTGAATTATTTGCAGCAAAAGTTAGATTCTAAAATGAAACAAACAAGCTGAAAATTTATGTATTGAACAACAACACTGAGTTGTGTTTAGCAAAGGAAATGGAGCAAACAATTGCAAATTAAACAGAAATTGTAATAATATCAAAATATGTGAACACTGGGGAATAACATTTATTATGGTTGGGAACATAGGCAGGGACTTTTTAAAGCTATACAAAAGTTAAGTAGTATTATAATGGTACTACATAGCCTCGGAACAAGTGTTTTGGGGAAGAAACATGTTTGAAAGAAATGAAAATGGATGTACAGTACGTAAGAGCAATGTTCTCTCCCCCCTTTGCTAATGGCACAGAGAGCTGGGTATGTCTGGAAAAACTGCAGTGCAAATAAACCACTGAAGAAGTGTGTGTGGTAGAACAAGAAGAGATAGCATCAAGAATAAGTGGGTGGTAAATAAGTGTCGATTAAAAACAAAAGCAAGTGACAAGAACAAAAATAGTATGTTGAGGTAGTTTGGTCCTATAGGGAGAATGCATAAAAAGCAGCTTCAACAAAAAGAAGAATGCATAAGTGGTAAGGTTGGTTGAAACTTATCCAGAGAAAGAAAGAGAGGTTTAAAGAATAAAGGACATAGTAGAAACCATGAAATTTTGCAAGGATATAAAAGTATAAAGATATACAGCAAGTGCAATTGGTATCAATGAAGTTTAATTCAAAGTCCCTTTGTTGTGTATGTAAATAGTTGCTAACAAGGGAAATAGCAGATTGCAATATAGCTGGGTTTAGAGCGGGAGATTCAGGTGCAATCATTGGTTGCAATAAACAAGAAGCGGGAAAAATAGACTCTGATGATTGGTTACAGTTCAAACAGTTCCACTATAAAAGGTTGCAACATTTGACAGTTGACAGTTGACTGTGTGTATTCAATAAACTCGTTCATTGTTAAACCACTCTGAGTCCTCGTCTATCAGAACCTAACACCCTTCTTTTATCTTTTCCATAAATTTTGTTTCCTCACTACTTCTCACTATTGATTGCCTTGACAGGGAATGCTATTGAGGTGTGTGTATGGTATAATCGAATGATGATAATGAGAATAAAACCAGCACAATACAGGTAGTCCTCGACTTACAAAAGTACATTTAGTGATCAACAGCCCTGAAAAAAGTGACTTAAGACCATTTTTCACACTTAAGACCGTTTCAGCATCCTCATGGCCATTTGATCAAAATTCAGACACTTGGCAACTGACTCATACTTATGACAGTTGCAGAGTTCCGGGATCATGTGATCCCCTTTTGTGACCTTCTGACAAGCAAAGTCAATGGGGAAGCCAGATTCACTTAACAACTATGTTACTAACTTAACAACTGCAGTGATTCACTTAAAAATTGTTGGCAGAAAAAGTCGTAAAATGGGGGCAAATGTCACTTAACAAATGTCTCACTTAACAACAGAAATCTTGGGCTCAATTGTAGTCGTAAGTCGAGATCTTCTTAGAGAAAAATGTGCTAGCTCACTTCACTTCCCATTTCTCTTGACAATGGCTGATCTTCCTAACTGAGGAGATGTCTAACTGGAGCCCACAAGTGATCCTGCTTTAAGGCCTTCTAAAAATCCTGATTACATTCAGCCATTGTATTAAACTATAGCTTGCTTAATTGTAACGTATAGAACAAATTCTAATTAACTATGCTTATGGCATACTAGTCCATAAGTTTGAGTGGATTTATATAGCACATTAAACCATTATGTGAGTTTGTTGCTTTTGTCTTAGTGTTTTGTATGAACAGAGCTGGACTCTCAAAAGGAAGGACCTAAAGCAGCAAATTGCCAAGGGCTAAGTTATCAAACAGAAAACACTTGTCATTGGCCTCCCGAGAATTGATTATATAAACCAACATGGGATACACTTGATTTTAAAACCCCTGATCTTAATCGTTATTCAAAACACACAGGCAATTTCTTAAAGTCAAGCAATGTTTTCTGTCGTTACTTTAAGTATGACATGTAATTATTTAAATCAATTCATTTGACAGACAGGGAGCTTGTGCCTCCCTGGCAGAGTGACAGGAAAAGAGCCAACTTTTCCCTTGCTTGTTTTTGTTACAGCTCATGCTACAGATGGAGGCTGGATTTGCTCTATTTCTAGATAATGGAGGCATTTGGAGACACTGTTTATATTTGAAATGTTGGTTGGAGAGGCTTTAATTTGCATTCAAGCCATAATAACTGGAGCAAATTGAAGGCTATCTATTTTAGTACATATCCCTTACAAAACGGAGTGGCTATATATATTCAGACCACTTGGATTCAGGGGTATTCCATTTTTAGTATCATTCACGACTGGATACACAATTTGGAGGTCCTCCTAGACTCACAACTCTTGTCAAGGAGGAAGTAGCAGCTATGACCGGAGGATCTTTGTGCTGATTCATTTTGTGTACCAGTTATGGCTCTTCCTGTATAGGGAAGTACTTATCATAGCCACTCATGCTTTGGCCACCTCATGTGGATTGGACCTGTCCTTAAGATGACTTGAGAGCTGCAGCTTGTCCAGGATGCAGCTGGTCCAGAATGCAGGGGTCCCCAATCCCCAGTCCCTCACTCCCAGAAATTGGACCGTGCAATGAAGCAAAGCCCCATCCACTGGATGCAGGCAGCACCCAAAACAACACCCCCTCCAGTTCGCAAGAAAAACCTCTCTCCACGGAACTGGTCCCTCGTGCCCAAAAGCTTGGGTGTCGTTGTACTACAGCACAAAGAGTTATGAGCACTTCAATTATGCCCATCTAATATCTCTGCTTCATGGGCTCCATTGGTTGCCAGTTTGCTTGCAAAGTTGGTCATTGCATATGAAGCCCTCCATGGGGTAGGGCCTGGTTAATTGAAGGACAGCTTTGTTTCCTATGGTATTTACCTAATTTGTATCAGAGTTGGCATACTTTACATCCCATCAATTTAACTGGCATTTGATCAGACTCAGAAAGCAGGCCTTCTGTCATGGTATCTATCCTGCGGAACAGCATAACCCCAGAAATGTAAATGCTTCCTACCTTAAAGTTTTTAAACCAAGCCCTGAAGATTGGACTCTGTTCCCAGACTTGGATTAGAAAGCATGGCAGAATCTTTTGGGAATATGGGGAGTTGAGAACTATGCTTTATTACTTGTTCAGACACCGATCACTTTCTTATTGATTATGATGAGGTTTTTTATTTTAATATTGAACACTGCTCAAAGTTGTTATAGTGGTTTTAGAAATTTGACCAAATAAATAAGCAAATAAATAGGGACCATCAGTATCCCATCTCAAGAGTTCATGATAGCAGTACAGGTTACTGATGAATTGAGGTTCAGAACTGCTTTTGCCCCAATAATTCAGATCCATAATTACATTTGTCCAGGTTTTTTCCTAACATAAAGTAGCTGAAAGAGAGGAGAGAATCAGCTGCTTCTTTCAATTTAAACAGTCGTGGTTACTGCACCCTACTGCTACTAGCGGAGGAAAAGCAGGAGAGGGAAACACACCTTCAGTAATTTCATTACCTGAATAATGAAGTCACTGAAAGCATACCACCCACAAGATTATTTATTGCTTTTCCCTGGCTCTCATTTATTAGCATCAGATTTTACTTGTTATCTTCTCTGACTCTTCTGTTCTAAAGGACAGCTCCTTGCTGTTTTTAAGGCAATGCAGGAATGGCAATTGTGGCAGATTTAGTTTGTCAGCAGGAGGGAAATAAGATGTAACTGTCATAATTTCTTCACAAATATGAAAGACACAGAGGAGCCCTGTCCAATCTGCATATAGTAATTTAACAGGGAATGCTGCTGATAGAGATTGTCAGTGGGCGTAATAGTAAACTACAATCTGAATATTGCATTTTCTCTTAGGTGGACATGGGACAACATTCTCTGTCGTCCCCTTCTTCTATTGCCCTCAATCTTTCCCAGCATTAGGCTCTTCTCCAGCGAGCCCTTCCTTCTCATTAGGTGGCCAAAGTATTTGAGTTTCAACTTCAGGATCTGGCCTTCTAAAGAGCAGTCAGGGTTAATCTCCTCTAGGACTGACCGGTTTGATCGCCTTGCAGTCCAAGGGACTCGCAGGAGTCTTCTCCAACACCATAGTTCAAAGGCCTCAATTCTTTGGCGCTCAGCCTTACTTATTCTCCAACTTTCACTGCCATACATTGCAACTGGGAAGACCATAGCCTTGATTATACACACTTTTGTTGACAGGGCGATGTCTCTGCTTTTTAATGTGCTGTCTACATTTGCCATTGTTTTCCTCCCCAGGAGCAAGCGTCTTTTAATTTCTTGGCTACAGTCCCCATCTGCAGTGATCTTGCAGCCCAGGAAAATAAAATCTGTCACTACCTCCATTTCTTCCCCATCTATTTGCCAGGAATTGAGAGGGCCGGATGCCATGATCTTGGTTTTCTTAATGTTAAGTTTCAACCCAACTTTTGCACTCTCCTTCTTCACCTGCAACAAGAGGCTCTTTAGTTCTTCTTCACTTCCTGCCATTAGAGTGGTATCATCTGCATATCTTACATTGTTGATATTTCTCCTGGCAATCTTAATTCCAACTTTTGATTCATCTAGCCCTGCCTTTCTCATGATGTGCTCTACATATAAGTTAAATAGGCAGGGCGACAGTATACAGCCTTGCCAGACTCCTTTCCCAATTTTGAACCAATCAGTGGTTCCGTGTCCAGTTCTCACTGTTGCTTCTTGGCCCACATATAGGTTTCTCAAGAGACAAATAAGATGGTCTGGTACTCCCATCTCTTTAAGAACTTGCCTCAGTTTGTTGTGATCCACACAATCAAAGGCTTTAGCATAGTCAATAAAGCAGAAGTTTTTCTGGAACTCCCTAGCTTTCTCCATGATCCAGCATATGTTGGCAATTTGATCTCTAGGTCCTCTGCCTCTTCGAAATCCTGCCTGTACTTCTGGTAGTTCTCGATCCACATACTGCTGGAGTCTAGCTTGTAGGATTTTAAGCATAACTTTACTAGCATGTGAAATGAGTGCAATGGTGTGATAGTTTGAACATTCTTTGGCACTGCCTTTCTTTGGAATTGGAATGTAAACTGATCTTTTCCAATCCTGTGGCCACTGTTGAGTTTTCCAAATTTGCTGACAAATTGAGTGTTGCACTTTACTGCATCGTCTTTTAAGATTTTGAATAGCTCAGCTGGAATACTGTCACCTCCACTAGCTTTGTTGTTGCTCAGTTTTTCTAAGGCCCACTTCACTTCACATTCTAGGATGTCTGGCTCAAGGTCAGTGACCACCTCATCGTGGTTATCAGGACGTTAAGCTTGTTCTTGTATAGTTCTTCTGTGTAATTTTGCCACCTCTTCTTCTGCATCTGTTAGATCCCTGCCATTTTGGTCCTTTATCATGCCCATTTTTATATGAAATGTTCCCTTCATCTCTCCAATTTTTTTGACGAGATCTCTGGTCCTCCCTATTCTATTGTTTTCTTCTATTTCTTTGCACTGTTCATTTAAGAAGGCATTCTTATCCCTTCTAGCTATTCTCTGGAATTCTGCATTCAATTGGGCGTATCTTTCTTTTTCTCCCTTGCCTTTTGCTTCCCTCCCTTCCTCAAGAAATGGAACTGAAGAAAGTAGGGAAAAGCACTAGGCCACTCAGGTATGAATTAAATCATATTCCTGTTGAATATACAGTAGAGGTGACAAATAGATTTAAGGAATTAGATCTGATAGACAGAGTGCCTGAAGAACTATGGACAGAGGTTCGCAACATTGTACAAGACGTAGCAACCAAAACCATTCCAAAGAAAAAGAAATGCAAGAAAGCAAAATGGCTGTCTGAGGAAGCTTTGCAAATAGCTGAGGAAAGGAGGGAGCGCCAAAGAATTGAGGCCTTTGAACTATGGTGCTGGAGAAGACTCCTGCGAGTCCCTTGGACTGCAAGGCGATCAAACCGGTCAGTCCTAGAGGAGATCAACCCTGACTGCTCTTTAGAAGGCCAGATCCTGAAGCTAAAACTCAAATACTTTGGCCACCTAATGAGAAGGAAGGACTCACTGGAGAAGAGCCTAATGCTGGGAAAGATTGAGGGCAATAGAAGAAGGGGACGACAGAGAATGAGGTGGCTGGATGGAGTCACTGAAGCAGTAGGCGTGAGCTTAAATGGACTCCAGAAGATGGTAGAGGACAGGAAGGCCTGGAGAAACATTGTCCATAGGGTCGCGATGGGTCGGACACGACTTCGCAGCTAACGACAACAACAAGGACTTAAAACTTCATAATAGAATAACAGAGTTGAAGGGACCTTGGAGGTCTTCTAATCTAACCCTCTCAAGCAGGAAACCCTATACCATTTCAGACAAATGGCTATCTTAAAAACCTCTTAAAAACCTCCAGTGTTTGGAGCACCCACAACTTCTGGAGGAAAGTCATTCCACTGATTAATTGTTCTGTCAGAACATTTCTCCTTAGCTCTAGGTTGGTTCGTTCCTTGATTAGTTTCCATCCATTGCTTTTTGTCCTGCCTTCTAATTCTTTGGAAAATAGGTTGACCCCCTCCTCTGGAAAACTATATTTCTAATTCTGGGCATTTTGCTGAGAGGTACCATATGTCTTGGAGAAAACAGGTGATACATGGCTTACCAGTTTTAGAATACAGTATGACCATCAGAACAACAATGTCCAAAATGAATGAGGATGCAAAATTAATGCAGAGTGAGGCACAAGTATGAAAGGAGGTGGTTTGATCATATAGAGAGAATGGATGCAGAACAAATGTATGAAAGAAGGTAAATGATTTGAGACTACAGAAGGACTGAAAAAACCATGGTTGGACGGAAGTTGATGAAAGTGAAGAGGAACTAAAGAGCCTCTTGTTGCGGGTGAAGAAGGAGAGTGCAAAACTTGGGTTGAAACTTAACATTAAGAAAACCAAGATCATGGCATCCGGCCCTCTCAATTCCTGGCAAATAGATGGGGAAGAAATGGAGGTAGTGACAGATTTTATTTTCCTGGGCTCCAAGATCACTGCAGATGGGGACTGTAGCCAAGAAATTAAAAGACGCTTGCTCCTCGGGAGGAAAGCCATGGCAAATCTAGACAGCACACTAAAAAGCAAAGACATCACCCTGTCAACAAAAGTGTGTATAGTCAAGGCTATGGTCTTCCTAGTTGCAATGTACTGTATGGCAGTGAAAGCTGGACCATAAAAAAGGCTGAGCGCCAAAAAATTGAGGCCTTTGAACTATGGTACTGGAGAAGACTCCTGCGAGTCCCTTGGACTGCAGGGCAATCAAACTGGTCAGTCCTAGAGGAGATCAACCCTGACTGCTCTTTAGAAGGCCAGATCCTGAAGCTAAAACTCAAATACTTTGGCCACCTAATGAGAAGGAAGGACTCACTGGAGAAGAGGCTAATGCTGGGAAAGATTGAGGACAATAGAAGAAGGGGACGCCAGAGAATGAGGTGGCTGGATGGAGTCACAGAAGCAATAGGTGTGAGCTTAAATGGACTCCAGAAGATGGTAGAGGACACGAAGGCCTGGAGGAATGTTGTCCATAGGGTCGCGATGGGTCGGACATGACTTCGCAGCTAACAATAACAACAACATCCCAGTATTGCTTTTCCTACTCTTTTATTGACTATGAAGGCTACTCCATTTCTTCTGAGGGATTCTTGCCCACAGTAGTATACCTGATTATATATATATAATATCAGAGTATAGAATATTTATGGATTGAATCTGAATGAAATACAATTTTATATTGCTGATTGGACACTGCTCTGAACTACAGCAGTTCAGTCCTCAACTTACAGCAGTTCATTTAGTGACCATTCAAAATTAAAACAGCCGCTGGAAAAAAGTGAATTATGACCATTTTTCACACTTATGACCATTGCAGCATCCCCATGGTCACATGATCAAAATTTAGACACTTCTCAACAGACTCATATTTATGACGGTTCAGTGTCCTGGGGTCACATGATCACCTTTTGCAATCTTCTGACAAGCAAAATTTACGTGTGCGGAAAACAGAAACAATCATGTTACCAACTTAACAACTGCAGTGATTCACTTAACAACTGTGGCAAGAAAAGTTGAAAACTGGGTAAAATTCACTTAACAACTATCTCATTTAGCAACAGAAACTTTGGGCTCAACTGTGGTCACAAATTGAGGACTACCTGGAGTTGAAATCTTTATTTAAGATTATTTAGTGAAAAAAATTACTGATTTCAACCTTTTGGGGATGCTTTCCTCCAAGTGGCTGCACAATCACTGCTTTAATTTCTCAAAATGTCCTTGGCGTGGATCATTTTGGAACTTAATATATCATATAGTGCTAAAAAGGTTTGCACAATATATTTTATCCATAGTTGGTATCTGATGGTTATATCATGGTATTGTGGTTGCCCTATTTGAAAAAATTCCTACCACTGAAAGCCCAGTAACTGAAATGAAGAAGAAAACAGGTTAAATGGGGCAACTTTCAAATTTTCTTCCTCTCATCTTAAAAATGATGGAGTTGCCTATTCCAGTACATGTGGAGAGGGGCCAAACATTTAATCAACAGTCCTACAGCAATCTCTTCCATGTCATGCTTTGACAATTAAGCCTGTTTTGGCTGATGATAAACATCTCTGTCTCTCTCTGTCACTTTCCCTGTCTCTGTCTCTCTCTCTCTCTCTCTCTCCTCCCTCTCCCTTCCTTTCTCTCCTCCCCCTAGCCCCAAGAGACTCTTTCAAAATTGACAGCATGGAATTATAATATATGAGCACAGAATTATCTTTCTGCCCAAGACAATCTAAAAACTTTATTTTACTCGAGATTCACAACACATCTTTGATTATATGTGGAATGCACTACCTTCTCAAGGAAACCCATAAATGACCTACAGTTGAGAAATCAACTGGGTCTAAAAAAAAATTGCATACTAAAATACTTTAACTTTGTCTTCTGGCTGTAGGGTATAATAACTTTTCATTCATGCGACATCTTTAGGATTGTTTTCCAGGTACATTTATACAAGATTATAGAGATGAAGGGTTAGTAATCAGCAGCTATTCACCTGAGGGGACACTTATTGTTCACTAGTTGCCAGGCTAAATTCTATTTTCCTTCTCATTTGCTCAAGCCTTTTTTGATATAAGGAGAATAAGTGACTCATTGAGCCATAGCACATTAATCCTTTCCCTGCTTCTGGGCAGTCAGTAAATTAGGAGAAATATAGTATTGTTATTGAGTATCTATTTAACATAGCTATAATCCCTTCCTCCTCATTGTTTAGTGCCAGAGGAACGATTTGACAGTTTGATCCATAATGGTTGTTTGGAATTATCTAAGAATCCAAGAACTACATTAGTCATCCATGGGCATCCAAGGGAGGAAGGGAGTGATAACTACATGACCATTCGTGGGTACTGGGGTGAAGTATAGTGAGGAAACGTATGCAACAATGTCACACAAATTATATCACCTTATTTGCATCAGATGTCAGGATGTCAATACATAATGGTGGCATTTTCATTATGTAACTGCATGCATGCTATTCAGGGATGACCATGACTTTTGCTGCAGATGCCGTGACCTGCCATGGTCCATGTGGACTATGAAACTTTTGTCTCTTGAGGCTCAGTTTCATTCTTAGAGGATGACTCACTCACAAGAATAAAGACAGAAGCAAGTGGGTAGTCATACTCACACAAAGAAAGATGTCCATATCCTGAGCAAATAGACATTCATCCATAAAAAAAATGCAGTTAGAAAATCTGACATTCAGAACTGGAAATACTGAAGTTATGCATTGTAAAAATGGGACAAAACTCACTTAGCAATGGTCCTACTTAGCAATGGAAACTTTTGGTTCAATTGTAGATGTAAATCGAGGACTATCTGCATTATACACAAGAGCCTCCCAATGCATGAAGCTGGTGGTGTTGGAAGGAATGCTTTAGTCAGCCATCCACAAAATTGAAATTATTGAAATAATTAAATTTTCAATTTAGCAAAGTTGAAATTAGTGTTGGTTATTCTAGATCCATGCAGTGCTGCCATCTTCTCATCAAGGTAGTACCTACTTACCTACTCACATTTGTATGCTTTTGCACTGTTAGGTTGACAAGAACTAAGGTGAGGACAGGAGCTCACCCTGTCGCATGACTCTCTGGTCTCAAACCTGGGCTGTCTGTTTTCCAGCTGACAAGCCTAGTATCTTAGCCACTGAATAATCGTGCTGGTGAGAAGGTAACCGTGCTCCATGATGTCATACTGGCCACATGATCATGAAAGCATCTTTGGACAGCTCTGGCTCAGTGGCCCTTGAAATGGAGTTGAACACCGCCCCCTATAATTGATAACGACTAGTGGACTAGTGGAGTAAAAGCTGTAGGGACTCCTTTACTTTTATTCTACATCCTATCAATAAGAATTAATGCATGAAAGTGGCTGTGCATGTGTGCCCACTCATGAATTTAAGCTGAAAAGCTAACTCATCAGTTATTTTCATCTGCAGGGCATCAGGTTGGAAAAAGGAAATTTAGAATTGGATCACACGCTGTCTCTCTGTAACGTATTTATTTTGAATAGAGTGTTTTTTTCTCTCTCAAAAAGACAGATTTATTGGAATAATGATGCTAAGACTTTGGCTCACATGCATACAATCAAATTTCCTTTGATACATAAAATATACAAGAATGCATTGAAAGAAATGATAAAGAATGACATTTGAGTTTGCAATTCTAGTTTGTGCGCATTTATATAACAGAAAGTATTTGCACATTCTAAGAAAGAGAGAAACTAATCAAAGAGAGAATAAGCAAGAACTAAGGAGAAATTTCCTAACAGTGAGAACAATAGTAGAACAATAGTAGAACAGTTTGCCTTCACAAGTTTTGAGTGCTCCGACGCGAGAGGCTTTTAAGAAGAGACTGGACAGCCACTTGTCTGGAATGGTACAGGGTCTCCTGCTTGAGCAGAGGGTTTAACTATAGAAGACCTCTAAGATCCCTTCCAACTCTGAAATTCTGTTAAAAATAAGTGATATGATTCTATCATGATGGGTTGTAATGTGTGGAACAGCTTCAGGAACTGGGCTGAGCAAGTGAAAAAATACTATATAGACTTCTTGACTGTTGGCAATACCAAGAATGCTTTTGCTAGGCAGGAGAGTCTACAGGGGGAGGCAAAAAAAAACCAACAAATTAAGATAGCACCGATCACCATCTTTTCACATGTATTGTATGTCTAGGTAACTTGAGACATAGGGCCAATTTCATAATATAATTTCCTTCTGGGAACAAGGTGATTCCAGCAGTTTAAAAGATACCAGGTTTTTCTTAACCATTTGACCATGTGGCCTTATGATTTTTGCACAAAGCTTGGCCGCATGGTGACACTTGCAGAATGAGATGACTGACAGGTTAAATTAACTCAATAGCAAGAGGCTTAGCCATCTAATGGCATGTGTTCCTTGCAGCTCACAGATAAACGTGAGAGTTGATAGCACTGATCGTTTTCGGGTCAGAAAAAAAAGTAGTGTAAGAAAGAGGGAAGCAGGAGAGGAGGGGGCTAAATTTATTTTTATTATAAACAACTAAAATTGCATTTAATAATTACCTTATATGAATAATCAATGTAGATTATTCCTCCGTAGTGCTTCTGCTCCCCAAAAGCCCTTCTGTTTTTCCTAGATCCTGCTTCAAAGGGTTATTTTTTTTTAGCCAGTCATATTCTCTACTACATCCTATATAGGCATTTATATTATTAAAACTTTCCTTGTTTTTCTTTGTGGGTAACACTTAACATCATAGACCAACACTTTTTGAACCTAGATATCTCAAATGGTCTAACTTAACAGAATGTGTCCAAAAACCAGGACTTCAATTCCCATAAAATTGAAATTGGGCAAATTTTATAAAATATTTTATGACATTATTTATTTATTTGCTATAGCTATCCATTTCAACATGTGTCTCTGGTGGGAAACAATAATGGGCAAATAAAAACAATTACAATACCATACAAAAATATTTAAATATGGCAGCTGAGAAAAAATTATCAACATAGATATTAATACAGCCAGGAAATGGGGCCCTTCACACAAATGGGGTTCCAGGCATATAACCAGGTTTTCAAGGCCTTACAAAAGGTCAGCTGGGTCGGGTACATCCTAATCTCTGAAGGGAGAATACTTCAGAGGGCAGAGACTACAGCAGGAAAAATCCTAATCTCTGCCAGCTGACATTCCTCAGCTCATCCTGGTGGGCTGAATTGAATGAGGAGAAACAAGTGAGAGAAGATGGACCATCAGGTAATCCAGTCCCAAGCCATAAAGGGCTTCAAAGCTCACACCCAGCACTTTGAATTGTGTCGGCATCAATGCAGCTCACACATTAATAGTGTTACGTATATTGAACATCTGACACATTTTACTATCTGTGCAGTCATATTTCGGAGCAGTTGAAGCTTCCAAAACGCTTTTCAAGGGCAGCCCCATGTACAGCATGTTGCAGTAATCCAGAGAAGAGGACATAAAATTATAAAATAGTTCATGACATAATACAAAATGCCATAAAACATTTCCCATGGTCAACTCCTGATGTTTGGTAGTGCTATATAATTCAACGTACATTACTTTCAAGACAGATACATCTCTAAATAAACTCCCTGGATTTTTAAGAACTTTTTTCAAAACATTAGAAGCTCTGCCATGCTGAAGGTATTAAGGGATCTGGTAAGGAAATATCTCTGAAATGATAGCCCAATGGATCTGCGGGTTGTATAGTCCCTAGATAAGGTATGAAACTGCATAATGTCAGTGTACTGATGTCACCATTTCACAGAACTGCAAACTACAAAATTTCCCCTGAGGTTTGTTGAGACTTGGAAAACAAGATAGTTTCACATTTCCCCTATTATTTTCTTCTCTCACCTTTCCCAAGGGAAGAACCAAACTATTGCTGAATGTGCCATCTCTCAGCTAGGAAGCCCCGAACAACATGAAGAGCAAATGTGTCTCTTGAAAAATCACAAAGGATTCAGACAAACATTATTTCTTTATTTTGGGAATCACCACTTTCCTCCACCCTACATTGCAGATGCCTTTTAATTGCATTGGATATTAATTAAAGGATGCTTTAACAGGAGACTTCCTTTTGCAGTTGACTGGTCACTGTGTTAAAAGACTGCTGGATTAGATGGGGCAAGAGCCCAATCCACCAAAAGGCACTTCTTATGTCCTTATGTCCTTAAATGATATTGTTTTTACTTGTACTTCACAGGTTTCTGCTTTGCTGAAAAGACAGTTCATGCCCAACCATAGCTGTTGATTAAGACTACAGAATGTTTCATGGAAAACGTATACAGTTCAGTGCAATATTTATAGACTTTAGCTGTTTCTGGAAATACTGATACACAGCGGATCAAGTTATTCTTTTTTTCTTTGACGTTCTTCTTTCCTGTTGTGAATCTTCCATTTGAAGGATGTTGATTCATTGTGAAATATCCTTGCCTCTGATCACCTCTTACTTATATGGAAACAGCCTTGAAAAAATGCTTATATGCAATAAAACTACACATTTAGGCTATCAACATAAATAAGATGCACTATACATGTCAAAACAAATTATTATGTAATAGTGTTTGTATGGGTTTCATGTACTATCAGCATCTTTCATCAGACTTCACACAGATATTGCACACAACCCCCTTCCCCAGTATGTCATACAGAAATATCTTTCCCAGTGCTTAATTTCAATTGTTTGATAAGTGGAACAGTACAGATGCTCTGGGACCAGCTGAACTATCTGGTTTGTATATTAATTATTTTATATTTTCTCTATGAAGTATTAAATATATCAACAAAAGAGATCTTCATTTGCATCAAAAGAAGTTTTCTGTATTGATGCAGATTAAAGTCAAAATGGAATAGAAGGCTTTACTGCATTTAACTGTGAGTGAAACAACTTCTGAAAAATTCTTAAAGTTGCAGTATTGGGTAGCTTTTCGAATTCATGGCACCCTCCAGACATTTTGGGATTGCCACTCCAAGAATTTTAAGTCAGTAAGTAACAAACATTTGGGGAGCTGCAATCTCAAAATGTGTGGAAGATGCTAGGTTGGGGAAAATGATTCTGTATCTACAGTATATCCTGTTCAAGATGGCTGAATGAAATAATAATAATAATAATAATTTTATTTATATACCGCCCTTCTCCCGAAGGACTCAGGGCGGTGAACAGGGCAGACATATAAAAAAATTACAAAAATACAAAAGTTAAAAAGAATTAAACATATGCCCAAGCTAAAAACAGTAAATACATATATTAAAAATGACAATAAAAACCCAACCCATCCCCCATCAGGCCAAGCCGGCTTATTCAAATAAATGTGTCTTCAGATCGCGACGGAAGGAGCGAAGGTCGGGCGCCATCCGGAGCTCAACTGGCAACCGATTCCATAGCTCCGGGGCGCCCACAGAGAAGGACCTCCCCCTGGGGGCCACCAACCGACATTCTCTGATCGGCGGCACCCTGAGGAGGCCCTCTCTGTGGGAGCGCACAGGACGGAGGGAAGTTGATGCCGGCAGCAGGTTCTCCCTAAGGTACTCCAGACCCATGCCATGTAGGGCCTTAAACACCATTACCAGTACCTTGAATCTCACCCGGAAAACAACTGGTAACCAATGCAGTTCACGGAGCAGAGGTGTAACATGGGAGTATTGGGAGACTCCCAACACAATTCTCGCGGCTGCATTCTGAACCAGTTGGAGCCTCCAAGTGGTCCTCAAGGGCAGCCCCATGTAGAGAGAGTTGCAGTAGTCCAGGCGAGAGGTCACAAGCGCATGAGTGACCATACATAGGGCATCCCGGTCTAGATAGGGCCGCAACTGGCAGACCAGGCGAACCTGGGCGAAGGCCCCCCTAGTCACGGCCACCATGTGATCTTCCAAAGTAAGCCGTGAATCTAGGAGGACTCCCAAGTTGCGAGCCCTATCTACGGGGGGTAATAACTCACCCCCCATAGAAAGTGATGGAATATTCTGAATATCCCAGGATGCCGGTATGCACAGCCACTCAGTCTTGTCGGGGTTGAGTTGCTTGATATAAGCAAATGTGATGTTTGGATAGCACTGCAGTGAAATATTGCTGCTTGTACTGCTCTTCCTTTTCGTCTGTAAAGTGTTTTGCATACTGAAAATTGAGGAAAGGTAGAATGCAAATGACTGAAATAAACATATACATATTAGCTTAGTAGGTATCAAGTGTTGGAAAACTGTTGTGTAAGTGTGTAAAAGGAAAGCCATTTTTGAACTACTTTCTTCTTTCCCATGATTCATCCTGTTTGCTCTTCTCACTTTTTGGTGTTGTGATTTGAGAAATCCTATACTTTGGACCCTCAATTTTCTGACAGTTAGGACAGCTCCTGCCCCCACCCCTACCCCATGATAGTCTTAAAACAAGGGACATCTGTGGGCCATCATAACGGATGTGGGCTCTCTCAGGAAGCTTTGCTAGGGAAATGTTCCAAAAGGTCTTCTCCAAACATCTGTAATTCTCCAGTGGTCTGAGTTTGTTTGGGCAATATTATTTTTGCTTGCTCATTTGTTCCTTCCTCTACCATTCTCCCATGTCTTCCTGCTTTTGTTCAAACTGGGAGAGGAGGCCCAGCTTGGATTGGAAAGAGGAAAGCATTCACAAGTGCAGTTCTGTTTATTTTTAAATGTCACTGGTGGGAATCACCCTCCTGAGATACATCACATTTTCCTGAGGAGTCAACCAAGTGAAGAAGCTGTGAAGACTTCACAGAACAGGCTTTTCTTTTTTTCCACCCAAAAGAAAACATTCCAAATTTCAAAAGTCTGTTTAAAACTCTAACATATTATTATATTGAAGTAATGTAAGAATTACAAAGCACTGGCATAGCATTCCCATATTTATTGCCTTAAATATTGCATTATTACTGTTGTTATTATTACTATCTACTACCACTACCATTGCAGATAATGCCCTGACCATTATATTTTTGCTATATTTTTACCAATTCACACAAATGCATACATGCACAACTACTCGCTATGCTAATCTATTTCAGAGTATGCAACATTATGCAACATTATCCAGAGAAAAGAAAGGAAGAAAATTAAAGGTCTATGGAGATTCTCAGTCATCCACATCATGGTTGTCCCAAAGGTGCTTTTCCAGGAGGCAACTGGACTTTCTTGTTTTTCCCTGAAGACGTTTCACTTCTCATGAGAGGATGAAAAACAAAAAAGTCCAGTTGCCTCCTGAAAAAGCACCTTTTTACAAGAAATTAAAGGCAAAGAGATGACAAAGGAAATATAGGCAAAACTGCTTTCTTTAAGTACTATTCACTATACATCCACCTATTTTTCTATCCTTGAAACCCATACTTGCTTCCATCATATCCATACTGCATTTCATACATTTTTTCTTTAGCTTTCTTTCCTCTCTATTTGTTGTGATTCAGGGTCAGCTTGTGGGTTTGGAAGTTGGGTCGGATGACTCAGAGGAGGAGGAGGGGGTTGTTGAAGACCTTGTTGAGGGGGTTGAAGATCTTGCTGATGAGAGCCCTCAGCCAGGCCCCTCCCACTTGGTCACCACGGAGACCCAGCTGTGTGAGCCTGACAGCGTGGATGAAGATGACCCACAGCTGGCCCAGTTCAAGGATGCCCGACGCAGGAGGCAGTCAATTAGGAGTAAACAGAGGAAGGCAATGGGGCTTCTCGGAAGGAGGCAGAGAGAAGCCACGCCCTGAACTCTATATAAGGGGAATGTGTGGGGAGGGCTGGTTTGCTGAAGGCAACCGCTTGGATAGTTCATGTTTCTTAAAGCTCCTGTTTCTTGGTTCGTGTCTTGTTTGTTTTTGTAGCTATCAATTTGGCAGGCGTAATTCCAGCCTTTTGCCGTTTGTAAAGGGGTTGTCCCTGCCTTTTCTGCAGGGCTGGTAGCAGGCTGGTACAGAACACTATTTTTCAGGGTTTCATCAACTTCCGTCCAACCATGGTTTTTTCAGTCCTTCTGTAGTCTCAAATCATTTACCTTCTTTCATACATTTGTTCTGCATCCATTCTCTCTATATGATCAAACCACCTCCTTTCATACTTGTGCCTCACTCTGCATTAATTTTGCATCCTCATTCATTTTGGACATTGTTGTTCTGATGGTCATACTGTATTCTAAAACTGGTAAGCCATGTATCACCTGTTTTCTCCAAGACATATGGTACCTCTCAGCAAAATGCCCAGAATTAGAAATATAGTTTTCCAGAGGAGGGGGTCAACCTATTTTCCAAAGAATTAGAAGGCAGGACAAAAAGCAATGGATGGAAACTAATCAAGGAACGAACCAACCTAGAGCTAAGGAGAAATGTTCTGACAGAACAATTAATCAGTGGAATGACTTTCCTCCAGAAGTTGTGGGTGCTCCAAACACTGGAGGTTTTTAAGAGGTTTTTAAGATAGCCATTTGTCTGAAATGGTATAGGGTTTCCTGCTTGAGAGGGTTAGATTAGAAGACCTCCAAGGTCCCTTCAACTCTGTTATTCTATTATGAAGTTTTAAGTCCTTGTTGTTGTCGTTAGCTGCGAAGTCGTGTCCGACCCATCGCGACCCTATGGACAATGTTTCTCCAGGCCTTCCTGTCCTCTACCATCTTCTGGAGTCCATTTAAGCTCACGCCTACTGCTTCAGTGACTCCATCCAGCCACCTCATTCTCTGTCGTCCCCTTCTTCTATTGCCCTCAATCTTTCCCAGCATTAGGCTCTTCTCCAGTGAGTCCTTCCTTCTCATTAGGTGGCCAAAGTATTTGAGTTTTAGCTTCAGGATCTGGCCTTCTAAAGAGCAGTCAGGGTTGATCTCCTCTAGGACTGACCGGTTTGATTGCCCTACAGTCCAAGGGACTCGCAGGAGTCTTCTCCAGTACCATAGTTCAAAGGCCTCAATTTTTTGGCGCTCAGCCTTTTTTATGGTCCAGCTTTCACTGCCATACAGTACATTGCAACTAGGAAGACCATAGCCTTGACTATACACACTTTTGTTGATAGGGTGATGTCTTTGCTTTTTAGTGTGCTGTCTAGATTTGCCATGGCTTTCCTCCCGAGGAGCAAGCGTCTTTTAATTTCTTGGCTACAGTCCCCATCTGCAGTGATCTTGGAGCCCAGGAAAATAAAATCTGTCACTACCTCCATTTCTTCCCCATCTATTTGCCAGGAATTGAGAGGGCCGGATGCCATGATCTTGGTTTTCTTAATGTTAAGTTTCAACCCAAGTTTTGCACTCTCCTTCTTCACCCGCAACAAGAGGCTCTTTAGTTCCTCTTCACTTTCTGCCATTAGAGTGGTATCATCTGCATATCTTAGGTTGTTGATATTTCTTCCGGCAATCTTAATTCCAACTTTTGATTCATCTAGCCCTGCCTTTCTTATGATGTGCTTTGCATATAAATTAAATAGGCAGGGCAACAGTATACAGCCTTGCTGGACTCCTTTCCCAATTTTGAACCAATCAGTGGTTCCGTGTCCAGTTCTCACCGTTGCTTCTTGGCCCACATATAGGTTTCTCAAGAGACAAATAAGATCGTCTGTTACGCCCATCTCTTTAAGAACTTGCCACAGTTTGTTATGATCCACACAATCAAATGCTTTAGCATAGTGAATGAAGCAGAAGTCCTACAATATCCTTAAATATTTAAATAATATTTTAACTACCCACTGTAAAGAATTATAGAAATCTGGAAATCAAAATCCCACTCCTTTCTATTTTGAGCCTTGACCTGGGTTGTACAACCCATCTTGACCTAGGTTGTACAATAAATTGTAGATGTCCTGTCACTTCATGGCTTACTGACTACTTAGCTTGCTTTGATAGAGATTCACACGTAGGGCTTGGCTAGACTAGAATCCATCTTGCAGACAAAAATGAAGACACGTTCAATGATTGCCCATTGCCTGTATAAAGATATGCCCTTAGGAGTTTAAAGCTTCTTTCTCTCACCATTCCAATTTGTTGAGTACTTGGTGCAGTGCTTAGTGGCCTTGAAACAGAGCTGTTATGCATTTACCAAGTGGCCACCTCTGGACTAGGAACCAATGATTCATACACTGTTTCAATCCTTTCAGCTGAGACTAAAAGAGAAACCTCTACCAGCCACAGAAGTGTTGTCATCCCCTAAAATAAAATATTTTTTTCCAGGATACAGCAGAACTGGTCTTTTCTAAGAAGCTTCTGTTTTTTTAACCCTATGACTTGGAAGAGGTTATTTTTCTCAAACACATCACTTGGAGGAGAAAAAGACAAGAATGACCTGAGCCAGCAATTAATATAGAACACTGTCACTGCAGTTTGAATGCTGTATAAAATTTACAGTGATGGCTTGACACCTGGAACCAACATTTTATGTGTTGATAATTTCATTTTCTGTGCTCTCCCTTTGGCAATGTCTCTGTGTTATCTTTTTTTGAGGAAAAAGAACACACACACATAACTGTTTCAGCCACTCTGTACTTGTCTATTGGGGGCCATGTTTACTACATGACATTGGATAATCAAGGCTTTTTGCTTGTTTTGCTCCCTGCTCTTGAATAGTGAAACACCATATTTTGGAAACTTACAAATGCCTAATTAGTTTGACATTGAATCTCTGCCAATTAGTGTTTACTGTTCTTAAGAAATGCACACTGGTTTTAAGCATATTACAGAAAAGCTTCTTCAATATACATTTGGCTGCCTTGTTGGCAGCAGATCTCTTGGTATTTTGTTTGAGAGAGTATTGGCTCTAACTCTTTGTATGTACAAAGTGTGTGTGTGTGTGTGTGTGTGTGTGTATAAAGAAAATATGCATTTGAATAACATTTGGCCACCATACTGTCAGTGGCTCTGAGTTGTTGCTGGGTTGTAATTGTTTCTCATCAAAAAAAACTAATCTTATGTTTTCAGATCCTAGCCATTTCTCATGGCTAATCTATAAAAGGATTCCCAAAGTAACTGAAGTGCTTTGGGCAGACATTTTATTACCCGCCGCCACTGCTACAGTGCTGGAAAAGAGCCTACAATAACACATTACATGGTTGAAAGCAGCGCTACTGGCGAAGTGTCTAAATTATGGCACAGTGCACAAAGCTTCTTCTCCAAAGTCTTAGCTGAAGTGTGGTCATCCTGGCTGTGAGGAGAATGTGGCTAAAAACTTCAGCCATGTACTTCTTTGTTTTCTAATGGCCTTGCAACTTATGACTGTTCTTTTAACAATGGTTCAAAGGTACAGTGGCCTGGAATAAGTGACTTATGACCTATACTCACATTTATGACTATTGCACTACCTTCATGGTCAATGATCACAATTTGGGAGCTTAGCAACCTGAATTTACAACCAGTTGTGGCATCCTGCACTTAAATGATCACAATTCGCTGGTGGTTTTTTTGACAATTCCCACCCATTGAGGAACCTGGATTTGCTTAATGACCGTGAGATTTACTTAACCACTGCAGTGATTCACTTAATGATTGCTGTAAAAATTGTTGCAAAATCAGACCCAACTTGACTTATGACCACAGTGACTTGTGATAGAAATTCGGGTCCCAATTGTGGTTGTAAGTCAAGGACTACTTGTATTAATCTGCAAAACTGACAAGGACTCTGTCCTTTTGCCATCTGCAAGCGTATAGGGGCATCTGCAGGGAGAAACTAGTCAAAAAAGTCCTTTCCTCCTTTTTTTAAAACTGTCATTACTTTTTAAAAAAGCTTAGTCTTTGACTAGTGTGCAAGAGGCTGCTCTTCAAAAAAAAAACAGAACAAAGAAAAATCAACCTTAAGGAAAAAGATAAATTTTATTTAATTCCCATTTTAATCTAAATTATTAACACTATGTTTATCAAAATATTGCAGATTATACCATGGCAACTTCTGAGAGATTTTTGGGAGCTGCATGCACCATCTGGGCCTAAGACTGTACATTCTTGTTCTAGCCTAAGTGATACAATTCAATACAGCCAATACAGATGAAAAGGGAAAATCATATAGAAAGGAGAAAATGTAATTCTCATGGTCTTGTTCAGTGTTGAAAATTGACCACAGTCAATTGGGAACATTTACAAGAAGAACAATTCATGCCTAACAAGGATTTGCATTTACCAACATTAAGCCTCACTCCTATATTGTCTTTTAGTAAATGGGCACACTCAAATTTTATTCCAGTACAGGAGCCATAACTACTGTATGTGGCCATTTCCTCTATTATAATTAATAATATATTCCAGCAACATTCAAGCATTATTGAGGAAACATAAAGCCTGTCCTCATTACTCTTATATTAGCAAAATGGTGATTGGATGATTCTAAAAAATTATGCTCCAAGTCAATAGTGGGGATTACTTGCCAAGCTACAGGTATATAGGTACTCCTCGACTTACAACAGTTGATTTAATGACAGTTCAAAGTTACAACAGCACTGAAAAATGTGAATTATGACCATTTTTCACACTTACGACTGTTGCGGCATCCCCATGGTCATGTGGTTAAAATTCAGAAACTTGGCAATTGACTCATATTTATGACGGTTTCAGTGACCCGCGGTCATGTGATCACCTTTTGCAACCTTTTAACAAGCAAAGTCAATGGAGAAGCCAGATTCACTTAATAACTGTGTTACTAACTTAACAACTGCAGTGATTCACCTAACAATTGTGGAAAGAAAGGTCGTAAAATGGGGCAGAACTTACTTAACAAATGTCTCAGCAACAGAAATTTTGGGCTCAACTGTGGTCATAATAACAGAGTCTGCAGCTCAGCTCCAATCCTATTGACATTATTCTGCTCATACCTCAAACTGCTAACACATCTGGATAGCTCTGCTGCCTCTGCTGAAGCAGACAAAATGTAGCATTTTACTTAAAAGAAAAAGAAAAATCAAGATGTTATTACTTGCAATGTAGCCAAACCTAGTTTTTCAAAAATAAATTTTCCAAAAATGAAGTGTTTTTATCAAAGACATTATCAAGAAAGCCAGAAAAATAAATTTATTCAGAAACACTGTCAAGCTCAAAACATTATCTTCAAGATAAGTATAACGCTATCTAGGACAACTTATCCCCTGGGCTCACCCTCTAAGCAATTCTATCTTAACTGAAATTCTGTTTAATTCTTAACCCCTTTACAGCATCAATTATTTCCCTGCTTTTCATTCCTGGGGAATAAGCTATGTCCCAAGTAAGCAAAGCTATTTCAGTTTCAACCCTCAAATTCTGAACTGAAGTCAAATGGATCTACAAAGAAAAGCTGGAATTGACTTTTCATGATCCAAGCAAGTCTTTTAAAGCAAGTCTTCATCTAATTCAAGAGCATCTAATGAAAAAGCCAAACTCCACTGAAGAACATCTCAGTGCCTCCATGTAGTGAGCCAGTTTGGTCTAATGGTTAAGGCCTCAAACTAGAAAACAGGAGACCATGAGTTCAAGTCCCACCTGAGCCATGAAAGCCTGCTGGGTGACTTTAGGCCAGTCATTCTCTCTCAGCCCATCCCACCTCACAGGGTTGTTGTTATGGAGAAAGGTTGTTATAGTAGAAGAAAGGTATGTTGGATATGTCCGCTGCCTTGAGTAATTTGTAAGAATAATAAAGGCGGGATACAAATAAATAAAAAAATTATAGATGTCTATGAAACCTCTACCAGGGTCAAAAATATCTCCTGATACTTATGAAATCCTTGGAAGATGGGGAACCTTTCAGTCAAATTTGACATACAGGAGACCAGGTTCTAAAATAATGAAAAGTATTGGAGAAGCCAACCAGTGTCAATGTTCTATCAATGCTACAAACTGGGGTGTTAAGACAAAAAACAACCTTCTTATGCATTTCAAGCAGATCTAATGAATGTGAACACAACCTTTGCTAAATAAACCCTCATATGCACTAAAGAAAGCATTTAGCTACATCAAGCTACACTATTGGATGAGGGGAAATCATCCAAAAAATCAAGAGGATAGCTACAACCATGTGATCAAAGCTTCACTGCTTTTATAAGGTCATGTGATTTTATTTTTTATAATAAAATACATTACATCAACAAATAAATAATAACAGTGAAAGAAAAAATATCAAGATACATTTAAATTAAATATAGCAAAGAGAGAGAGGAAATGCTAATTAACAGGGGAAATAGGAGTCTATTTATATAAAATTATCCTTTTTTGCTGTGCCCATGTGTCAATAGAGCCAAAGCTGTTCATGAGAAATAAAATGAACTATATTTAGAAATATAGTTGAAGCTAAGGTCTTTAGCTATATTTCTTTCCAAAATTGTATTGATATGTGTAATATTTTAATCTCAAATAAAACTATAACTGGAGAAGCCCAATTTATATGAGTTAAAGACCTTTCGAATTCCCTACAATCTCAGCATAAAAAAGGTCTAATGTCCAACCCTTGTTAAATCTTTATTGAGAAGTCCAATTATCATTAAGATATTAAGATATTTTCTGATGAACTAATTTTGTTTTTAATTTTCAATAAGTAGATTTTACACCTGAACCCACCTAAACCATTAAACCTAAAGTTGTTTATCTTCAAAGCATACATTTTAAGACTTTTTTCAATCCAACAAGATGGTTAGTTTTGTCAGTTCAAATGTGAGTGCGCAGAGGAGACACAATACTCTGGATCTATAGCCCAGATGAGGACCACGTATGAGGTCAGAGGACCTCACAAAGAACAGGAAAACATAACAAAATAAAAACAGTATAGTGTGGTTTTTTAGTTATTCATGAAAATACTTAAGAACATGACTGAATCACTCAGCATCCAAAAGGAAAAAAAAATGATGAATATTTCAGTTCTGACCCATTTCATGCAGTTATCATTACTCTGTGTCAACTTCTACAACCTTGCAAATGGATTTTTCTACTTAAAGTGCAGATTGCTCTCCTATTTTAAAAACTGGAACCAGTATTTTGAACTGGATCTATAAAGTGTTGGGGGACAGTACAGATCAGCCATGGTGCTTCCCTTTACTCTATCTGGTTGGGAGTCTTGTTTTTGTTCTCAATACCTTAATTTTGAACTACATCTTTATTTCTGGAGAGGGTAGCACTGCTCCAGATAGACCCTGTGCACAATATGGAAGTTCTCCTGGGGTCTTAACTCCTGATTGAAAAGTTAGTGGAAGTTGTGGCTAAGAGAGTCTTTGCGCAACTTCATGTTGTGTGCCAGTTGTATCCTTTCTTGGATTGGGAGTCCTTGTGTTCAGTCACCCAGACCCTGACCATCTCTTGGTTAGACATCTGCAATGTGCTGTACATGGGGCTACTCTTGAAGAATAAGCAGAAATGCATGCAAAATGCAGTTGCACAGACAGTTCTGAGGGCACCTCTGTAATATGAGCTGCACTGGCTGCCAGTTTTCTTACTAGTCCAATTCAAGGTGTTCATTATTACCTATATTATTACCTATATTACCAGAGAAAAATAAACTAGCATTCTAACTCTGCTTTAACTGCAAGTTTATATTCCATTTCTGTATATGATGGGTGTTTTTTTTACTTCTTATGAAACAATGGCAAGGCACAGATTAGCGGGGACCACATATTGGAATGCTGTATATGAAATAATACAAAAACAAAAAAGGATAGAAAGGTCTGTGCTACTTCCAAGAAATTTCCCTGCAGGAAGCTCAATTTCCCTTTAGGTTTGGCAAGACATCGTCTCAAGACCTGTGGGCCTTTGGGAAGTTGTCTGCCTGTCTATGATATAGTAGTTATGGAGTGCTCCCAAGTGTCTGTAGATGTAGCAAGTAATCCAAATAAGGCCTGATGGGCCTGTGGGAATCTCTTTATCCCTTTGTGCAATTCTAGAGACACCAGGGAATGAAAGCAGCTATAAGATCCACCTGCTAATTCTTCTGTCCTCCCTTCCTCTCCCCTGCTGATTTCCAGATCCTGAAGATCTTCCTGCTTCACCCATCACTTCAAAGACTAACAGGTTGAATATTCTTTAGTTGGGTTGTTGGCTTCATGCATTTTGATTCTCATTTTTTAAAAAAATGGTATTCCTTTGTTTATGTGTTCTTGTTACAAATAAGTACTCACTTGAATGAAACATCTTGACAATCCTCCATTGCAAAACTACGTTTGATTTAAGCTTTCTCTTATTCTGTGGTAAAGCCTTTTGAAATTGAGCCTGGCCAGGATTTGTTGTCCCTAAGCTTTCTTTAACTCCAGGTAACAGGTTAACTCCTTCTCCTTTTCTCTGAAGCATTCTGTTACTATTATCGGGAGGATTTTTTCTTTACTTTATAAATACAATTTTCATTTATGCCCTGCTAATTCTCATCGAGCAGAAGAAAAAGAAAAAAGGGAAAGAAAAAGAAAGAGAAAATTCCCTAAGCTTCAATGCTTTGCAGCTGTGGAATCCTATAATAACTTCTGTCAGATTACAACTACATCAAAGGTATTATATATCCCCAAGTAACACATATTTACTGGATTTTTCAACAGCTGTGTAATTAGTTCTGGATTACTACTTTCTCCAACATGTCTTTAAATAACCATATTTCCAAAACTTGCATGTATTCAAAGAAATGGAGAGCACCTCTTTCCACGCTGTGTTTTTTAATCCCTCCATCTCTGTAAAACTATAAAATGTCTTCAGTATTATCTTTCAGTTTTATATACAGAACTAAGTTGAGATAGTTTATTAATTAGTGGTGGGAGATTGGAGATAGGTCTATGTGTGTATATTTGTGTACACACACACACACACACACACACACACACTAAACCAGCATTAAAAATAGGATAAGCAATCTGGGGCAACCGATTTAGACCTAGAACTATATCTTGTTATAGTCTGGGGAAAAATGCCCATCCTTTTTTGGCATGTTTAGGCCTTTCTGCTCATCTCTTCTTAGCTATATCATGACATGTTCTCTGTGTAGGCTGTCCAAGGGTCAGAAATGATGGAAAGTGAATTCATTAAAATTTGGAAGCTCTTAAAGCTTCTAGTCTAGAGAATTTCAGCTGGCTACAGTATATTCTAATCAAGAACTGTTCCCTCATGTCATCCCTCTTAGTCCTGGAGGTGATTTGGCAGAGATCAATTTGTGCTGGTTGCTGCAGAGCAAACTCAGAGGGAGGTAACTCGAGACAAAAAGTCCAGTTCATGAGACTTTTGAGACTTCAGAGGATTTGATGTTTCTATTCTTGCTTGGTACATTCATGCCAGCCCACTGTCAGAACTCTGAGATGACCAAGAGAATCTGATCTAAGTGAGAGGATGATAGAGAACTAAAATTCATTCAGAAACATTCCCAGCGGTTTATTTTCTAATCTAGGTGCTAAGAATTGAAACCATATTTAAGAACATTGAACTTGATTCTGGACTGTTAACCCTTTAAGGTCTGTGAGTGTACATTGTGTTTGGGAGAGTACATTTTTGCATTGTTGAAAAATGTACCGTACTTCATTAATTGTTGATGTGGCACATTCTGGGGGATGCTGGAAAATGAAAGAAAGCAGAGCTGTTAACCCAGAAGTGGCAGGAAAACACTAGCAGCAGCAGTGTAGCTAACACAGTGACAAGAAACGTAAGAAAAAAGAATTACAATTACAATGAGTCCCAATTCCAAAGAACAGTTGGAGGACTCCCTTCTCCTGGAGAATTCAGTGAAATGGTTTCCTTCAAACATTGCCCATGGGCTAGGACGGGGTAGGCAACCTCAGCTCTTTTATGACTCGTGGACTTCAACTCCCAGAATTCCTGAGTCAGCTATGCTGACTCAGGAATTCTGGGAGTTGAAGTCCACGAGTCATAAAAGAGCCGAGGTTGCCTACCCCTGGGCTAGGAAATAAAAATTTGAGAGACTACTTGCATGCTAAGCTCTTGCTGAAAGCAGCCCTTTCTCGTTCATATTTCATCATAGGCACCTGGTACAAATGCACTGGAGAACCACGCCAAGAGTTGGGAAAGCAAGTTCTTTCTCTCTTGGCAACCACTTTCTCATCTTCCTTTCTACACGCTGAACAGATAACTGGAACCTTCAGCTATTGCGAAATGCAGCAGCATGGGCAGTTAGTTATGCAACGCCTCCAGAAAAGAGCATGTTACGCCTCTACTCTGTGAACTATTTGGGTTGCCAGTTTGCTTCCAGCTGCTGCTTTTGACTTCTAAAGCCCCTTTCTGGCATAGAGCCAGGGTATTTGAGGACCTCCTCTTCCTGATTATCGATAATCCTCAACTTACAACCACAACTGAGCCCAAAATTTCCACTGCTATGCAAGACAGTTGTTAAGAGAGTTTTGTCCCACTTTACGACCTTTCTCGCCACAGTTGTTAAGTGAATCACTGCAGCTGTTAAGTGAATCTGGCTTCCCCATTGACTTTGCTTGTCAGAAGGTCACAAAAGTCTGATCCTGGGATAGTGCAACCATCATAAAAATACGTGCCAGCTGCCAAGCATCCAAATTTTGATCACATGACTATGGAGATGCTGCAATGGTCATAAGTGTGAAAAACAGTTATAAGTTACTTCTTTCAGTGCCGTTATAACTTTGTGGATGGTTGTAAGTCAAGGACTACCTATATATTGATATGTCTCACCAGATAAGGCAAGTTATGGGTGCCATCTGCCAAGAGATTCCACCTGACAGGACTTTGGAGATAACCTTTTCTGTGATGGCACCTGCTCTGTGGAACATCATCCCCATGGAAATGAGATTAGCCTTGAGCCTTTCAATTCATTTAACTCTAATATGAAATGCAGAAGGATGATATTTGAGCAGAACACACTTCCGTCTTACATGCAGGTATCATCTTAAAGAGAGAGGTATATTCCTTCTTGCTTGTACTACTGCATAGCTGCCTGGAGTTCAGTAGACCAAGGCTTTTCAACCGGTGGTATGCGTACCACTGGTGGTACGCGAGCACCTGCTGGTGGTACGCAGTGTTGCCTTCCTCCCCCCCTGCCTCCCCCACACGCTCCACTCCTTCCCAGCTCACTTGCTGCCGGAAAACATGCATGCGAAGAGCGCAGGCGCAGAGCGAGGTCCCGCCCTCCCCAGGGACTTGTTGTGCAGCAACCGGATTGACTTCTTCTCATGCGGGATTCGTGTCACCCTTCCCCCCTCTTCTTACTTCACAAGTAAGCATGAGCCTGATGGGGACAGAGCCATCCACTTCCTCGGCAGGTAGGTGTTTGAGACTGCTCGCGTTATGGCCCTGAGCGCCAACCTCACAACCACCCCTCCTTCTTTTCCCCCTTCTCTCTCTCTCTCTCTCTCTCTCTCTGTTGTGGCCTGCCATCTTCTTTTCCTCCCCCCCCCCACTGCAAGCTTGCGATACCCCTCACAGCACCTCCCAAGGCTCGAGACTTTTCCCCCTTTCCTCTTCCCGAGGTGCCTGGCTTTATGTCTGTAAATTTATGTATGTAAAGTGATTTGAGGGGTGTGATTGCTTGGATTATGATAGAAGTGTTATAGTTAAGTGGGCATCAGCCCCTCAGCCACGTGCGCTGGGCCGCAGGGCTGCCTCCTTGGGTGCAGCTCTAGCACGAAGAAGGGGAGGTTGGTCCCCATTCAGCCCACCAGCCCTGGGAGAGCCCTGCACGAGTGCCTCGCCGGCCGCCGAAACCTGGCTTTCGAGCAGGAGCGGCCTTGCCCTGCTTGCCCTTGGCTCATACCAGGAGCAGCCATCGCCGCCTGATCTAGCGTGAAGAGTGGGAGGCCGGTCCTCATTCGGTCCGCCAGCCCCAGGAGAGCCGTGTGCGAGCACCTCACTGGCCGCTGAACCCTGGCTTTTGAGCAGGAGTGGCCTTTCCCTGCTTGCCCTTGGGCAGCTCTGGGAGCAGCTGCCACTGCCACCGCCGACTCTAGCACAGAGAGGGAGAGGCTGGTCCCTGTTTGGCCTGCCAGACCCGAGAGAGCCCTGCATGAGTGCCTTGCCAGCCACCACCTCAACTATCTGGAAGATGAGTAGACCAGTCCACCATTGTCTGCTAAAAGGTGGTCACTATGCTCAAACTGGCAGGAAATCAGAACTACTTCTGTTCTTACTGCTTTTTTTGCCTTTGGTCATTCTTTCTCTTTGTTTAGGTAAGGAAATCTCTCTGAAACAATGTCTCAATGAGTCACTATTGTCTAGTTAACCTTTAACATTCTTCATGGCTTAGGACTGTAGTATCTTATCAAATACCTCTTCCCATACAAGTTATATAACCTGTAACCAACCAAACTCAAAAGACTCCAGGTGGCCTACATCAAAATCACAAACAACAAATGCAACCTTAAATACAAATTGAATTAAAGTAGAACAATTAAAACAAAGAGTAAAAAGATTAAAAATTCACTAAAACACTAAAAACTAGAACTAAAGATTTAAAGACACAATGAAATTTGAAAGAGGTTTTGCTTTTTCTAAGTGCGAAGAGTGTGGGGTTCATCTGTACTTTGGGGAACAAGGTAAGCCACAGCTGGGACTGCCACAGAAGAAACCCACCTAAATCCTGGCTCCTGCTTCTTGAGGAGCAGGGACCCAAAATATCCCTTCCTTGGCCGAACATACAGATTTTACTTAGTAAAAAGATAATTTGGGTGCAAGCCAGAAAGGACTTATGAATTTAACCAGCATATTGATTTTTTTTCTTGGAAGCATGTAAGCAGCCAATGTAGTCCTTGCAGTGTAGGCAGCAGACTGGAAAAATAATTTTCACTCTGTCAGCAAGCAAGCTGTTACATTCTGCTGAAACTCAAGTTTCATCTTCAAAGGGAGCTCCAAGTATTTATTTATTATTTATTTATTTAATTGATTTTATATACCGCCCTATTCCCGAAGGACTCAGGGCGGTTTACCAGGCAAGTTAAAACAATACAAATAAGTACACTTTAAAATAGAATTAAATAAGACTAGCCCACAATTTAAAAAATTAAATTAAAATTAAAATTAAAATTAAAATTAAAATTAAAATAGAGCACTCTGGAATAGTCCAACTTACAGTGGATCCTGAGTTACCGTGGGCTACGTACAGTGGTGGGATTCAAATATGTGAACAACTGGTTCTCTGTGTGGATGCCACTTCTGGAAATCCGTTCTGGGCCTGGGCAACAAAAAATTAGCTATCAGTTCTGCCAAACTGGTGTGAACCGGCTGAATCCCACCACTGGCTATGTCCTCTAAGTAAATGGTTACTCAGCAATGGCCTTTCCAGTTGTAGCATCTTGATTTGGGGCAAGAATCTGCAGCAAGAATCACCTGTTGCCAACTTTATTATCTTTGCAACATAAGACATTTTCTTCCTCAGGCATTTTCATCGATTCCTGGCTAAACTTTCATATTTGGTACTTTAAAAATTGTGTTAGATATTTTATTGGATCTATTGTAATTGCTTGTAATGAAATTTGTATGATTTAATATGCAGTAAAATCAGACAAATTTAGGTTTTACAGGCTTTGTACCATTTATTTTAAGAAATAAATCAACAATTTAAAATAAATATACGTTCTGGAGCTGGAGAAGTTCCCTGAGGATGAGCTCCAGCATGAGTCCAAAAGGTTTGGAAGGACAATTCTCTGGTTCCAGCGACCGACTCGGATTGGATCCTTAAAATAAATACTTGAAAATTATGCAGCTGGTACATATACAGTGTTTATGTATACTTTCATTTTTGCAAGTAATTTTCTTCACATATACTTCCCAAGATACGTGGGTTTTGTGCATTCTTTTTCTTACAGTGTGCATTTTTGGCCTGCAGAGACTACTTTATAATACTCAGGAAAGGGTGAATATAAATCTGTTTTCCATTAAAATTGGAAAATAGCGTTTTTCTCACCTAACCTTAAAGCAGACGACAATGTCCGAATAGGCAGTGAAGTGGGTCCAGTCCAAGCTAGTTGGACTTAATTCCTAACAAAATAATATGCATTGTGATCCTAAGCATATTTATTCAGAAGTATGCCCCACTGTGTCCCATATAATGTAACTCCTACAAAATGTGCTTTGGCTTGCTGCATTAGTCTAGAAGATTATCCTCAGTATGAAGGAGTGAGGATGTGTGTATATTTCAGTGCAGCCCTGAAATCAAAACAAATTTATTTCCACTCTATTACTGCATTAGCTTTAGCCATAAAATCTAGAATATGCTTGCACAACATATCTAGGCTGACTCGCTTTGCAGAGAGAATGGCTTTCATCTTGCTGAATGTGCACAATGCCCTAATCATCTAAACGACCCATTTGCTCACGTAAGAAATGCCTGGCTCCCAGCCTGCCTCAGACTCAGCAGGAACGGCGTCACAATCAAAGAGCAAGTCTCCATATGGAGACGGGGTTTATATCTTCTTGTTTTAGAACAACACAAAGGCCAACTGCAGTCTCGTGGGATTATGGCCCACCTTTTTCAATGCTTTCAGTACTTCTTGATTAGGGCAGAGTTAGCTGGAAGTGGGGTGGAGGGGAGACCCCCTTCCATGCATTCCTGTCAGTGGCAAATCTGCAAAGGTCTTTGAGACAGCAGCTGTGTCTCGTTTCCCCCCCCCCAAAAAAAGCCTCCTACTTTAGACCTCTGTATTCTCTGGACACAATGAAGGGATCATAAGATGGTGCTTCCCCAGGGAAGGATAAAGTTTCCATATGGCTCATGCCTCAACAGATGCTCTTTCAGGGTGAGCCCCTTAGCACCCCCCTCCTTCCATTGCCTGCCCCTCAATCATGGCACACTGGACAGGTCTTATTCAGCAACCCGGCTCCAGTGAGTCAGCCTCCTGGGCCCCACTGAGCATGGTAGAAAGTCTCCAGGGAAAGCATGGTGGTGCTGGGACTGACAGCAGCATCAGTTTCCCCCTAGCTACAAATCCACATATCTTCACCATCATTCTTCCACAAGCCTTTTTTGTGGGGTGGTCCTTTTAATGCTGAAGACAAAAGAGAGACTTAACACATGGAAAATGCTATTAGTTTTGCTAACGGCTGCTTGCTTCAGATGCTCTCATCCTTACTTCCTTGAAATTCTTAATGGAAAGTCAGAACCGTGAAAAACAGATGCATTTCTTAAGCCATAGGATTCCTCCAGCTGACTAGTTTTCTGCAACTTCAAACATCTAAAATAGGAGAAGCAACTTTTCATTTTCTTCTTTTTTTGTACTCTGGTAGCCAGGTTGATACAGAGATTGGCACAGCAGTCTCTCTCTCTCTCTCTCTCTCTCTCTCTCTCTCTCTCTCTCTCTCTCTCTCTCTCTCTCTCTCTCTGCCAGTTGTGTATATTTTTGCTCCAAATCATCATTAATAAAATTAAAAATTAAATTTAATTGCTTACTTTAATAAACATTCTAATACATTTTCAATGATAATATATATTTGAACTGCATTTTAACATATTATATTTTGTACATATTTGAGTACATTTTCTACTAGATCTGGACGTGAGTGAAATCTGGAGGATAATTATATTCTAATGTGCACATTACCCTGGGAGAAAATGGGACCAAACTATAAAGTGATACATTCCTCGCCTTTCCTTCAGCAGCTCAAAGTAGCATCTTCTTCAATACTAGGCAGTGAAAATCTTCTGGCATTTCTTCCTCCGGTTCTCATGCAGCTGAATGAAGGAAAATCTACTTCAAACATTTCTTTCACACTGAGTCATAGTGTGGGAAGGGATCTTGGGGCCTTCCGTCCAGCCCCATATTTTATGGGCAAAGTGTGATGTAACTAATTATGTGCCAAAACAAGGGAGCCAAAGGAATAGATGTACACGTCTGCCAAGAGGCATCCAATTTTTTTCTCCAAATGGAGACAAGCATTTGTGCTGCAACTTTCTTCCCTTTTGTATGTTCATGTGACATCCTAATATATGTACAAAAAGGGTGGAGCTTGCAGAATTAAGGTGCTTTCATTCATTGGTTCCTCCTTAAAACACAGTTCCCACCGCCCACCCCACCAACTCCCAGATGCCTGTCTCCTGCTTTTCATGGAACATTTTGGTCTGTAGCTTCCACTCTTCTATTAAATTCCAAATGAAAACATAATGTAGAAACTCTCCTCATTAGGATTTTTCAGTAGCGGGAGCTATTAAGAGGGGGGAGGGGGAGGGGAGAGAGAGAGAGAGAGAGAGAGAGAGAGAGAGAGAGAGCTTGTACTTTGAAACATTTTCTCCCTCTGCTGGCAATATTTTGGAGATTTATTTTTTTTAAAAAAAGTGGGAAGCTGGCTTACTGCAAAGCCAAGCCCTAACTTCAAGCATATTTTGGTATTCCCAATACAGTAAACTTTCCAGATCCTGCGGAGGCATTTTAGACAATAAAATAGCAGTTAGATGGGGCCTGTTGCTTTTTTTTCTGAGCAGGTAGACTAATTTTAAAAGAAAACAGATGGTAGAAAGCATCTTTCTCATCTAGAAATCTAGAGAGATCAGTAGTGGCCACCTTACCAATTTGCATTCTATTAAAATGTGGGGGAGGAGGTTGCTACTAGCCACACCCACGAAATAGCTATTTTGTAGGAGCACACATTGGTAGAGGACAGGAAAGCCTGGAGGAACGTTGTCCATAGGGTCATGATGGGTCGGACACGACTTCGCAACTAACAACAACAACAAGGAGCACACATAACATGGCTTCAAATTCCAACACTTCTATTGGCCCAAAAAAGCTGGGCAGGACTTACACACTTGTGTAAAACAAAGCTCTTAGAGTTGAAAGCCAGGTTCTCATTCCTCTCTTATTTGTGTTGTCTCCCCATTCTAGAACAGCCGAGTGTTAGCTCTTTGAAACAAAGCCTTAGAAGTATGTGATGCTTTTGATTCAAAGGCATGAGGAGGTTTTTAGAATAAGTCTGGGTTGCACCCACCTGCAGCTTCTTAAATTGTCTTTTTTTTTCTTCCTGGGTTGCATGCAGAAGACAGCATGGGAGCATGCAGCCTTCTCTTTTGTTTTCTAAAACATGCCCACCAATTGTCCTCAGTCACAAGGTAATATGCTATTGCACCGATTCAACTGTATCCCTGCATTGTTCAACATCCTGCAATCCTATTAGGAATCTCCCTAACCCAACCATAAGGACTTCTTCTGCATATATTGCTAAATACTCTAAAAGCCGCAAACCTCATACAGAAAGCCCTTATGTCTTTCTTGGCACTGCAGCGCCCTGGATTATTTGTTTCCTAGATGGTGCCCTGTTTTTTAATTTGGGATGATCATAGTCATTAGGAAGTTCTTTCCCTCCCGCTGTCCCTGCGCACATTTGCATTGGCTGCCATTCCTATTTTATTCTTTGTCTCTTTTTCTTCTTGATGTTTTTCCTTTGTTTGAATTTCAGGAAGTACAGTTCCAGCAGGGGGCTGTTTGATTTAAATTTTGTAAATTGCCACGTGCATTAAAGGATGCAATATGCATAATTGCTAACAATAGCAACAGTTTGCAGATTTTCTTTCCCCGGCATTATGCTTGTTTGATGGATTTCTACTTTGTCAGCAGAAATGGAGGATTAAGGCTGAAGAAAACCAATGGACACTCAGGCCTAAACCTCAAGAATCACTATTCACTCTGAAATAGAGATATGTGGACCAGTAAATTACCATTGGTGCACTAATTGATGAGCCCTTCTTAAAATCCAATTTTAAGAAACATTTACTGAATCCACAGTTCCCGCCACATAATTGCATGAATGTATTTTCCACAATTCCCATATCCTTATGTGATTATCCCTAATAGTTTCTCCATGCTATTCCTTAATTATATATTTTTTCTAGACAATTCTTATCACATAGGCTGTATTGAAATATGCTAAAATGTGTAACTTCCCCAAATATCTATTGATTTTTATGTAATTTTCTAATATATAATTGATGTTTATAAACTTTTCCAGAAAAGTACAACAGATAGAAGTGAACTGAATTCAGTACTGCTCTTCACAACTGAATATAAAAGAAATCTATACCAATTTTTTAAATAGATCTATATTAATTATATATTTCAGGCTACCCTCACCTGCTTATTATGGGGACAAACTATATTTACTGTATGTGTAGGGAAGAATAAAGTACATGTCATGCTGACTTCCTATGAAGATATGACATGTAATATACAAACAGAGAGGAAAGGATTTACTACAAAAATCTTCCTAATTTAATGTCCTCCAGAAGCACTACAGTTTCCATAATTTCTACTATAAGCAATACCTATATACTGTAAGACCTTTGGGAAATGTAATTTATTTCCAGAATATCAAAATGCTCCACAACCCTCTTGATTCTTAACAATAACAGAGCCACTGAGTTGGAAGAAGCCACTGCATTCAATTCCCTGCTCAGTACATCCTCAAGAGTAAGGGTCCCGAACCCCGGGCCTGAGTCCCAGTACCAGCCTGTGGTCTTTGGAAACTGGGATCTGCAAGTGACAGGCGAGCAGGAGAGTGTGCAAAACTCCATTTGCACAAATGGAGGCTCACAGGTGAGTGTGCTTGCCTGCCACTTGCACAGAAACATCCCCTATTTTCCCCCCTCCACACTGCTACCACTGCTGCCAGTCTGCAGAGCCAGAAAGATTGGGGACTGCTGTTCACTTCTCTGAATAATGGGTAGTTCCATTGTCAAATGATTCTTACTACTCACACTTTTCCTAACAGTCAGCTAGAATCTGACTTCCTAGACCTCAAACATTATTCTGTGCCCTCACCAGGACTTAGTCAGATCTTGAACTTATTCTGTGACTACTGGAAGAGTGTTACAATGGTACAGTATACTTGTGAAGAGGTCTTTTCTAAAGGCCAAACACAACTGGTTCTTATTACAACAGCCCAAGAACTGAATTTGGATTGGAAAAAAGGATGGAATGGTGCACTTGTGGATTTAAACAATAAAAAGAACAGTCCAGCAAAAAGTAGTAACTCAGGAAAAAGAAGATAGTAACTGGTGTTGTTTTTTTTAAAAAGGATCTTGTGCCCATAAGAAAAGTGTTATAATCACTGCATTAATAAAGAAGACAGGTAGCAGATGTTCTCCAGGAAAAGTAGGGAATATGTAGTAACAAGGCATTTCTGTCTGCAAAGTAGCCAATCAAAATGCAGAGGTTGATCTACAATAGTGTTTCTCAACCTTGGCAACTCTAAGATATGTGTACTTCAACTCCCAGAATTCCCATGGCTGGCTGGAGAATTCTGGGCATTGAGATCCACATATCTTAAAGTTGCCAAGGTTGGGAAACACTAGTCTAGAAGAAGGTGAAGTGTTGCAGTCAGAAATGCTTGACTTCAGAATACCAGAAAAACGTTACTTTGAAATGGGAGTAGGAAAATATGCCCTGAGATCACATGGGGCAGGGGTGTCAAACTGCTGGACCACGGGCCAGATGCGTCATGCCAAAACCACACCTGCCCCGTTGCCAGCAATGGGAAAAAAGTCGCGATATGTCACGACATATCACATGACGTCACGAGTTTGACACCTATGACATAGGGCAATGTCAGCTGTTCTTGTACTGGTGTGAGGTCAACCTGGCAATGCTGATAAAACCTTAAACAAAGTACAATTCAACTAGGAAACAATCAGTTGCAACACTAATTGGCATCTTAACTATTCAAAATGAAATATATTGAAATAGTTAATAATCTGGATGTCCTAATGTATCTGTTAAAAAGCTGCATTATTTTAACAACACAGCAAGCCACAACAATGTCATTACAACTAAGATTTTTAAATCCCCTAAATTTTCAAATAGGATTAACCTCTCTGATATGACAAATTTAGGAATCTGTTCTACGTAAATCTGCTATAAATCTTTGAAAAAAATGCAGTGGTTTTGAAATGTAAGATTTCACGTAAAAATAGTAATAGATAAATGGACAGAATACTCATGAATATTTGACAGAAATTTTCTAGCATTATTGTTATTATATGTATTGTTTTTAATGACTTTATTGCAATATACTGTATTATATGTATCTTATGCCATAAGCCACTTAGCGTTACATGCTTAAAGTAACCTAGAAATATTTGTAATAAATAAAATAGTTATGCATATCAAGTTACATTAAACAGTTATTAATAGAACATAAATTCTTTGTTAGCTGCTTAAGACTTAACATTTTCAGTCCAATTATAGCCATTAAGTCAAAACTTCACACTTTTCCTGGATAAACTGGCTGACCTGAAAGCTGGAGAAGAATCCTGTTCAGTCTATAATTTTGCCTTTACTTGCAAGGCTCCAGTCTTTCCTTTCTGTTCTACTTGGCCAAGCAGGGAAAAAAAACCTGAGTGTTTTGTAGATTTACTCTAATGCATGCAGCCATTTAGGAACTGACTCTCACAAGCCCAACTGAACTGACTAACTAATTCCTCTGAAAGTACAGCATCAAAATTGCTTCATGAATCAGGGTGAGGAAAAGGGCCCCAGCCCCATTGCTTCCTTGTGCACTGGTCTAAAACTTCCTGCACAGCCTTCATTACTACTTGCAAAAGTGCCAGTAGGAGCTTCAGGGTGAGAGGAAGTGCCTTGTCAAAACCATCATGTTGCCTCTTTGCCTCAGTGAAGCACATCATGTCACAAATGGCATTCTTGCACTAAATCAAAGCTGCCTTGCTCAGACCTAGAAAATACCAACATGCAAAGTTTCGGATAGAAAACATAGCAGTGCATCAGTTACCATATGCTGCTGAAACATTTAAACAAGTTTGATGTAACACATACCATACTTGTGGAATATCTGAATGTATTTGAATGTTGAAAGATTGTCATCAAACTTTCTCTGCAATCGAAAGTTTGCAGAGAGAAAAAAATTGAAAATAATTTCTGTTCGTCATTTCTTGTTGCATCTCATCGAAATTGACCTGTTGCTTGCAGTCAACTTGCTTGGCTCTGCCATAATTTTTTTCAGTAGAAATTATAGCTGCAAAAATGGTGAGGATTCAATAAGACGTGATGCCAACCTCTATTGTAAGTCATCAAGAAATGATAGTTCTCGTGCACTAGAAGCTCTTTTGTTGTCTTTGGCATCCTTTTTGTAGATTTCAGCTCTGCATTTAATACTACCATTCCAGATATTCTTCTCACTAAACTAAATCAGCTAGCCATGCCTGACCACACCTGTAAGTGGATCATAAGCTTTCTAACAGACAGGAAGCAGCAAGTGAAGCTAGGGAAAATCACACCAGATACTGCACCTGTAGAATTAGCACAGGAGCCCCCCCAGGGCTCTCTCCACTTCTCTCTATATACCAATGACTGCATCTCAAAAGATCCCTTGGTTAAAGTACTGGAGTTTGCAGATGATACAACAGTGATTGACCTCATTCGAGACAATGATGAATCAGTATACAGATGGGAGGTTGAACTACTAGCCTTGTGGTGCAGCTGGAAAAATCTTGAACTGAACACACTGAAAACTGTAGAAATGATAGTAGACTTTAGGAGAAACCCTACTATTCTACACTCTCTTACAATACTAGACAACACAGTACCAACAGTAGAGACGTTCACGTTTCTAGGTTCTATAATATTTCAAGATTTAAAATGGGCACCTAACATCAAAAATGTCATCAAAAAAGCACAAAGAATAGTCTTCCTGTGCCAACTCAGAAAGCTCAGACTACCCAAGGAGCTGCTGATACAGTTCTACAAAGGAATTACTGAGTCTGCCATTTGCACCTCTATAACTGTCTAGTTTGGAACTGCAACCAAACAAGGTACACAGAGACTTTAACAGATAGTTAGAACTGCAGAAAAAAACAATTGCTACCAGCCTGCCTTCCATTGAGGACCTGAGGACCTTTCTTGCATGAGCAAGAAAGAGACCTGTGAAAATATTGACAGACCCCTCACATCCTGGACATAAACTATTTCAACTTCTTCCCGCAAGATGACGCTATAGGGTATTGCACACCAGAACAATCAGACACAAGGACAGTTTTTTTCTCTTCTCTTCTCTTCTCTTCTCTTCTCTTCTCTTCTCTTCTCTTCTCTTCTCTTCTCTTCTCTTCTCTTCTCGTCTCGTCTCGTCTAGTCTAGTCTAGTCTAGTCTATTCTTTCATTTCAATTGTCAGGAAGTTGCCTTGAGGAAAAGTTTGTTCATGACATGGAAGCCTGCAATGAATACTTGTTGGTGGATGCACTTTAACCATCATGCTATGATTGAATTTTTGGTCCACAAAGAACTTTCTACAATTGAAAGGTATCACCAAATGCAGGTTGTTTATGATGATGACTATGTTGACATGAGTATTGTTTATCACTGGGCTAAAAAGCTGTAAAGATGATAAACCTGGAAGACTGTATTTGTGTGTTCAAGAACAAAATGGACCATCTGAGATAGCAACTGATGAGTTTCATATGAGCAAGCTTGATAAACTGATTAAGGCAACCAGCAAATCATTCAAAGGGAAATTGCTGTCAACCTTGGCATTTTACAGGAATGATACAGTTATATTATTGATGTTCTTCAATATTGGAAGGCTTCTGCAAGATGGATTCCTTACATGCTGTTGGCAGAGATGAAAATTTCACAAGTGGAAATTTGCCAGCAATTGTCACAATGAAAGTGAAGTGAGGAAATTCTTCACAACAGCCTGATAGCAAGGGGTCATCATCACTCTGTGAATCAGCATCACAAAGTTTCAACTGTAGAGGAAATAAATCAAAATCTAGGCTTTGACAGAAAACGTATAGTTGTTTCTCTCTCTCTCTCTCTCTCTCTCTCTCTCTCTCTCTCTCTCTCTCTCTCTCTCTCTCTCTCTCTCTCTCTCTCTTATGAAGATGCTATGAATTCAGATGGATTCTTTTCAATCTGGCACCACTGTCAATGTAGAACATTACATTGCAACACTCAAAACTTTGAAACAATAGTTAAGCTGAGTTTGGAAGCACAAGAAGGAAAGTTTGCTATACTGAGTGCTAGACCTCATATCTCATGAGCTACCCAAAAGGCAGTTGTGAAGTTGGATCTTGCTCTCTTACACTATCTGCCATACAATCCAAGTTTGATACCAAGTTACTTTCATCTCTTCTCAGAATTGAAAAAAAATACCTTTATGGACCTCTGAGTAAAGTTAAGAAGTGGAATGGGTTGTCAGGACTTACAGTAATTGAAGACTCAAAGTGTGGAGTTCTTTTGTAACAGCTTTAAAAAAGATTGTCAGAAGTATGCAGATGTTCCTGTATACTGTTGGCAGAAATATATAGAAAATAGTGATGATTATGTGGAGAAGTAAATAAATAAATCTAAAAAAGAGTTCATTTAATAAATTACTTCCTGTTTTGATGATGATGATGATGATGATGATATTATCCATTCAGTTGAGTCCAACTCTTGGCAATTCTATGGGCAAGTCTATCAACATCTTCCAATCTTCCTGTATTTATTAAAATATACCACTTTAAACTAAAGTTATGGAGGTGCAGGAGGTGCAGGTATCATTTTTCATTCAATTCCCTTATGAAAAGTGATACTGGATAACCTGAGCTCTAATGAATGTTAGGAAATCCTTACAAAGTACATTGAAAACCCACCAAATATTTTTTAAATCTCCTGAGTTAATTTTTACAGTGAATCTTGTATGTTCAATCACTCCATCCTTCCCATAATAATAATAATAATAATAATAATAATAATAATAATAATAATAATAATAATAAGAAGAAGAAGAAGAAGAAGAAGAAGAAGTAATAATAATAATAATAATAATAATAATAATAATAATAATAAGAAGAAGAAGAAGAAGAAGAAGAAGAAGAAGAAGAAGAAGAAGAAGAAGAAGTTGGAAGGTATGGAAGGTACCTTGGAGGTCATCTAGTCCAACCCCCTGCTAAGGCAGGAAACCTTATACCATTTCAGGCAAATGGCTGTCCAGTCTCTTCTTAAAAAACTCCAGTGTTGGAGCATTCACCACTTCTGGAGGCAGGTTGTTCCACTGGTTAATTGTTCTAACTGTCAGGAAGTTTCTCCTTAGTTCTAGGTTGCTTCTCTCCTTGACTAGTTTCCATCCATTGCTTCTTGTCCTGCTTTCAGGTGCTTTTCCTTCGGTTGTTCTGCCTTTGATTCCTTGATGCTTCTAGGCTAAGATCATAAAGGCTGATGGCATCCTTGAAGAAGCCTTTTAATGAATTAATGCCCTCCCAAGTAGATCCTAATTCACAAAAAGAAGATGTATGTTTCATCCTAAATCACTCCAAGTCCTCTTATGCAGACCCTATTGATTTCAAGTGCCAGGAAGCTTCACTGCTTCCTTGCTACTGATGGATATTGCATTATATAGCCTTCACAGCACACAGTGGGATTTAACAGGGCCAGAAATGTAATTTCAGCATGATCTTCAAAGGTCATTAGGACTTCATTTTATTCTTTCCAAATGTAGCATCTATGTTTCTGCCTAATAGACAGTCCCTAAAATAATAATAAAAATCCTTCCTTCCTTCCTTCCTTCCTTCCTTCCTTCCTTCCTTCCTTCCTTCCTTCCTTCCTTCCTTCCATTTTTATGTCTATAATGATATGTGCTTCAGGAATTAGTTTAGTGTCTGGGGGCATAAGCAACTAAGGGTGTAAAAGAAATCTGTCTCAGATTTCCATGGAAATTTATTTGTAAAATTCCACAAACTGAGATCACTCATGACATAGTGGACAGTATGAAATGGACTTCATCAGCATCTATTTTTCTCTAACCAAAAATTTGTCTTAAAATTTATCAAAAACAAGTTTTCTGAAAGCTCTACATACAAACACAAAAAAGCATGCAATATGGGGATTTTGTATTGTTAAAAAAGACTATGTTGGAAATCTTCAGCAGGTGGCAGCACCTGGCCAAACATCTTTGACTTGGAAGTTAAACAAGGTCAGGTTGTAGCCTGGGCTGGGAAGTCAAAAAGCATCCAGGAGAAGACAGTGAAAAACCATTACCATAATAGTAGCTAGGTAGTTGCAAACTAAGCTTGAGAGCATCTTTATTGTTTTACAGATAAATTCTCTATTATGGCCTTTGTCCATTCATCATAAAATAGCAAAATAAGTAGGCTAGACAATAGAACTATAAGGCAACATATAGTTTGATAAAAATGTATTACCTTCGATAAATTTTGTTGACCATAAAGCCCCATTTTGCAATGTTTAGGGAATATTTGCAATATTTAGGGTAACTGGTAAGCCCTATGGATTTTGTTATGAGACAAAAGTGAATATTTCTGTTAAATTGACAGTGTAAAACAAAACATATCTCAGTGTAATAGTGAAACATACATTAATTTACATTAAATATTGTTAAGCTGAATATATACAGAAATCTATCTATCTGTCTATCTATCTATCTATCTATCTATCTATCTATCTATCTATCTATCTATCTACTTACCTACCTACCTATCTATGAAAGAGAGCCAAGAAAAAAAATCCACATGTATTATAGAAATTTGTGCAAGGGAAATAGGGATTTTAAATTATATTAAATTATATTTAAATTAAATTAAATTAAATTAAATTAAACTAAATTAAATTAGTTTTAAATTTCAATTTTAATGTTATCTTAATTTTGTGGGCTTGTATTAATTTAATTTAATTTTATTCTCTCTTTTTGTATTGTTTTTAACTTGCCCTGTGAACCGCCCTGAGTCCTTCGGGAATAGGGTGGTATATAAATTCAATTAATAAATAAATAATAAATAAATAAATAGATGCAGCTATTTTTATAATGTTTAATTTTTTAAATTGCCTCATTTAAAAAAGGATAAGAAAGCTGAGTTTATACTGACTTGGACATCCCTAGGTGGCTTTGTTCCAGAAGATCATTACATTACATAAAATTTCTCAGTATATCTAGGTCCCTGTCCAATCTATAGAATCATTCTTGTGACTGAATTCCATTTTTGTTACTATCCTCTAGAAGTTGTCATTAAAATTGTTTTTTAAACCTCCTTTGTACTTGAGTGTTTCAGTTGCCAAAGTACAGTTGGTTGCAAATAAAATGCTCCTTGAAGAGAGACCTGCATTGTAGAAGGAAAACTTCTCACCCTGATTGCAGCTTAAAGATTTTTTTGCATGGCATTTGGTTCAAAAGGCTTTGAAGATGCTTCAGTTTGCACACAGTCCTCCAAGGAGTTTTGGAACTGATACTGATTTAATCCTTGCATCCCATCAAAGTCACTGTATTAGTGCTGTGTCATCAATGTATGAAAACTTTCTAAGCTTTGGCTTGAGGAAAGGATTGAATTAAACAGGATTAAATGATTTTTGGACTCTATGTGACAGAGCAGCATTGAGTTCCTTGGAAGTGTTCTGTTTCTCCTTTTTGTTTCCATCATTCCTAATGTGTAAATGGACCTTTCACAAAGATCTTTCAAATATGGTACACATATTCGCATAAGTTTAACTTTCAAAAATTGACCTGTGAAATTTATATTGAAAAACATTTGAAAGATACATCAGCCACAAGAATATAAGAAGCTGCCTGATCATCTGGCCCAATAACATCAAGAAAGACTACAAGATTTCAGATAGTTTTCTAGCCATGCCTAGACTGGCTGGGGATTAAGTAAGTTATGAATTCTACCCCACTTCAATATTATTTACTCTATTTACTTTATCTTTTTTAAATCAATTGCATGGGAATTAACTGCGAGTACAATTCTGCAAATTTATTTCTTAAAGCATGCAAAGAGATTTCACGGCTGACTAATATTGCAAGGCAGCTGGTTGCCATGCCAAAGTATGTTGAGAATGCCCCATCTTTCATGAGAATAACACTCTGTTCCCACTGCAAGCCTCATAGGTTGAGTCTGGGCCCCCAATGAGTCAGTTAGATTTAGATCAGCTCATTACATAGAGTAAATCCTTGCCTGCTGGCCTCCCAAATCTGCTGCTCTAAGGATGTTATTTAAATTCCTACTGCCATAATGGAATGCTTTCCCAATCAGAGAAGAAGAGAAGGAGATGACAATATCTTATATGAAAAAAGGGCATCCAGAAAGACCTGAGGAGGCATATGCAGGGAGTATAGCTGACCACTAAGTAAAATGGGCAAAAGAAATACTGTGTAATGAGTGTTGTGACTTTTCTTTTTTAGTTTGGCATAAAAGAAATTCTTACTCTTCAAATCCGTATAAATAATTTGAGACTATTTACATAGAACAACAGGATAGTGAGAATATATTTAAAATGGTTTCTGGGATTCTCTTCAACCTCTTGATCACAGCTCCACTCTGGGTCATGTGACCAGGAAGGAAAAGGGAGATGGGAATAATAATAATAATAATAATAATAATAATAATAATAATAATAATAATAATAATAATGATGATGATGATGATGATGATGATGATGATGATGACGACGATGATGTTGGAAGAGACCTTGGAGGTCATCTACTCCAACCCCCTGCTCAGGCAGGAAACCCTATACCATTTCAGACAAATGGCTGTCCAGTCTCTTCTTAAAAACTTCCAGTGTAGGAGCATTCACCACTTCTGGAGGCAGGTTGTTCCACTGGTTAATTGTTCTCACTGTCAGGAAGTTTCTCCTTAGTTCTATGTTGCTTCTCTCCTTGATTAGTTTCCATCCATTGCTACCTTCAGGTGCTTTGGAGAATAGCTTGACTCCCTTAAGAATGGAGCAGTTAAATACTATGGATATTAAAGGTTAAATTGGAATACTGTAACTAAAAATTAAAATTGGTAAAATTTTATAACAGGACATTGATTATCTATTGAGGTCTATTAAGATATGTATAAGCAAAAAGAAAAAAAATGTATTTATAAATGAGATATTGAAATTTTTCCTGAATTTTGATATAATTAGAAATTTATTAGTATAAATATGAAATTGCAAATGTCAAGGGAAACTGAGAAGAAATATTTGATGGTGTAACCTGAGATACTCACTAATGATTGTATTACTGACCTATTGTTTAACTCAATTACCACATTGCCTTCTAAGATGTTATTCTTAACCCTATAAAATCTAATAAAATCTTTGTTAAAAAAAAGAATGGAGCAGTTGGCAATATTCCAACTCACTACCCAGCAACTTCTTCCATATTATTATATTGGAGAAAAGTTTTTCTGGATTTTTTTTCTCTGAAGCTCCTGGCTAGCTCTGAGACATTTGCAGACTCCATCTTTTATCAGCTACTTCACCAACTTCAAAGTTGGCCCTGTTCTTTTCTAGGAGTTATCTTGCTGACACCCAGACAAGACAGACAGATGGACTGACAGATGGATAGAATTCTAAGCAACTTTACATACTTTTTTTAAACATTGCATTGGTTCAGGAAAAAAAATGCAAAATAACATATTTTTCATGCAAAAGATTCCAGGTTCAGCATTTGGCATTTCCAATTGTTTTAGGAAATTCTCTGGCAGGTTCCTTATTTGATTCCTTTATGATTTGCCTACATATCTGTTTCTGTTCCTTCTGGACCTGAGTTCCTTGTTTTTGAAAATGAGCTCTGTCAATTTTGGATTACTTACCTGCTTTGTAAGTAACTGTAACTTGTAACTGCTGGATCCTGATCTTGATGCATCTGGATGCAAACTTTGATCTATTACTGAATTGCCTTTCAACTTGTTGACTCTTTGCAGTAATTCCTGGAAATCCATGGAAACGACATCCCTCCTCACCTGAGAACAATTGGCCTAGTGTGTGTGTGGCTGCTGTTCCTATGGGGCATTCCCTGCTAGAGGATGTAGCTTGAACCCCTGGCTTTTTACCTTCTGGCTTCTAATTAAGCACTAGTGCAAAACTGAGAATTGGAGGATTTCCCACCACCCCCACCCCCACACAGCTAGCAATTAAAAAGCAGAAGGCTTTCAGTAATTTATAAACAAGCTCCATTAGGTCTGTTTCTTTCTGTGCTCTGTAATTGAAGAGAAAATACTTTTTTTTTCAATAAGGCCCATCTTGCTGCATGAGATTTAGTTGACTAATCTTTTAAATAACCCTGAATAATAACTTTTTTCAAAAGTTTTGCTTCCTGAAAAACTTTTGATGATTATGCTAGACCCCCTTCAAACTGAAAACAAATAGAATTTCAGAATGACTGTAAAAGGTAAAGGTAAAGGTTCCCCCGCACATGCATGCTGGTCGTTTCCGACTCTAGGGGCTGGTGCTCATCTCCGTTTCAAAGCTGAAGAGCCAGTGCTTGTCCGAGAACGTCTCCGTGTTCATGTGGCCGGCATGACTAGACGCCAAAGGCGCACGGAATGCTGTTACCTTCCCACTGTAGTGGTCCCTATTTTTCTACTTGCATTTTTACGTGCTTTCGAACTGCTAGGTTGGCAGAAGCTGGGATGAGTAACAGGTGCTCACTCTGCTACGTGGCACTCGGGATTCGACCTGCCAAACTGCCGACCTTCTGATTGACAAGCTCAGTGTCCTAACCCACTGAGCCACCACGTCCCTTAGAATGACTGTATCATATGCCAATAGGAATCCTTAGAAATATGAAATTAACTTTCAATGACTATAATGTATTTAAATCATGTTTCCAAGATAGTGTTTAACAGGGACAAAAGTGTTTTGCTGTTGATTTTCATTTGTCCTCAGTGTCTGATGTATCTCACTGCAGTGTTCAACAATAGCCAGCATTGAAGAATTCCAGGTGCCGTGATATCGTTTTTCCATTGTGGCAATATCCTCATGAAACTTTTCACCATCTTTGTTCCTGACTGCACCTAGATGTTCAGGAAAGAGGTTGTGTGAATGCAGAAAATGAATCTTCAATGACATGTTGCATTATGACTTTGTATGCTGTAACAACTTTGACAATCAGCTGAATATAGTTTGTTGCTCTGTAGTTGCCAAGAAAATTGTCAAAAACATCCTTGACTGTTTTCCAGGCAATTTTCTCTAGCCCCACTAACAGATTTTTGAATCAATTGTCATTGTTGTTGATGATATATCAGATCTGTGGCAACAAAAATGCCTTCCTTAATTTATCTTTTCTCGCTCTCTCAAAAAATGTTCCTCAGTTCCCCCTTTCCCTTACCTTCACTTGGATTTCTCAGAGTTCTGCCCAGTGCCAGTGCTCTCCCTTTCATCATAACCTTCCTCAAACGAAATAGATAGCTGATTTTTAACTTTTGTATTGATGATGGAAATTTGTTCTTAATTTATTTTAAGTCTATTTGGTACTCAAAATCACTTGCTGATGGGCAGCCATGCAAATTGAATGAATGACTAAATAAAGAAGGTGACATTCTATTCATTTAAAGAGCCAGAAATAAAATGGGCAAAGTATTAGCAGTGCAGGATTCTTGTATAAAATATTTTATTCATGACCATGGAGCATTTTAGAGCCTGGCCTTGAATCCAGATTTATTGTGCAGAAGGCATTCCTGCATTTTAAAATGGGGCCCTTTCTCATTAATTTGTCCCATTTTACCAACCTGGGCTTTTCATACTATCCATTGGTGGGACATCTTTTGAAGATGGCGGACGTGTCAGGCTGAGCTCCGTGAGCTCCGGCTATGGGGGCGTCCTTTTGGAGTCCCTCAGGGGGTCTTTTTGGGGCCCGCTGAGTAGGGGATGTGGATTTTGATCCACGAAATGAATTACGAGGCAAATGAGGAGGCAGTTCGGCTGTTGGCCTGTTCCATCTGCGCGTCGCTTTTCCCTCGCCTGTTTGTCTCCCGCGGCGTTGCTGGGTTCGGCTTTTTCGGCTAGCCGGTCCCTGCTGCCCTGGTGTCTCCGGACCTCTCCTAGGAGGCTGCGGTCGGCAGCGGGGGCGTTTTCATCTGTCCTGGGCTGCCTGGGCTGTCGGGTCGGCGCTGCTGCTTCGGACGACTTTCGGCCGTTTTCGGCGGCGTTCTCGGCGTCCCTGGAGCTCGCGGCGTCTTCAGAGCCCCAGCTGATCGGCGCTTCCGTGAGAGGGGAGGAGAGCCTGTATGAGAAGCTCGCAGATTATTCTGGCGGCGGCGGCAGCAGCAGCAGTGGCAATGGCGGCGGCGGCGGTGGAGACATTTTATTGTTGGACCTGCTTGTGCCGTTTTGTTGGCGGCTGCGGCGTCTTCGGGCCGTTTGGCGGCGGAGAAGACAGCTGCTTGTTATTTTACTGATAGGGCTGCCCTTTGTGCGGGTTCTGAGTTATTGCTGACGATGGAAGTGGCGATGGCGGCGGCGTCCTCGGGCTGCTTTGGGCGGTGGAGAGGACGACCATGGCGACAGCGATTCGTTGGTTTTTGGCTGCTTGAGATGATGGCAGCAGCAACGACATTTGTGACAACGATGGCGATACAACGGACTGCCAACTTATTTATTCACTTATTTATTATCTTATTTATTAACTTTCCATTTGCCTCCTTCTTTCCCCTTTGGACTGGGACGGACCTGGGTACAGGCCACAGTGGGAGAGTGGCCTGTTTTACATCGGCAGCCCCATAGAGGTGGGAGCTCTGTGGGTGCTGCCCCACCCAGGGTGGGCATTTTGGACCATCCCCGGAGGCAGACTCGCGTCCCGTTGTGAGAGGACGGGTTGTGGTATGCCTCTGGGAGCATCCAATCAAGTGGCAGTGGTTGGTGGATGGCCCAAATGTCCCACTCCTTTCCTTTGATCCTCCTGTTGGTTTCAATCATTGGACTGCCCTCTCTGGACTTGCTGACTGGATGCATCAATATTCCGACACGGACTTGCTCGCCCTCAGGGGTGCCCCCCTCTCCTGGGTGCGTCCCGCCTTCTTTTCTTTCCCTAATCTCGATGAGGGGCCCAATTGTTGGGACCCTGAGAGATGGCCGGGAAAGGCCAGGGGCTCTCGATATAAACCTAATAAGAGGCCCCTGGTTAATTTTTTAGCCAAATTTTTTAGGGGGTTGGGGAGGGGGGTGGGGGGTAGTGGTTGTCTGGCGGTGGGGGGTAGCCAAACAACTTTGTTGCAGGCCAGGCCTGGGTCTGACGGCGTTCGGGGGGAGCGGGTTGTGGTTACATCTGGGGCTCTTGAGCGGGTCGTGGGACTACCAATTCCCACGACGGGGAAAGGCAGCAGGCGGATAGACAGGGGGCCATATCGTTACCGGGAGGGCCGTCTCCGCTGTCTTCAAGCGGTGAGGCGCTCCGACCCTCTGGTTCTTCCCCGAGGTCCCGGGAGCGGGGATGTGCAGCCTCCTGAGCTCCGGCTGGTGTACCTGAATGCCAGGTCCGTGGCTAATAAAGCTCCCCTCGTTAGGGATTTAGTTGAGGGTGAGCATGCGGACCTGGCTTGCATCACGGAGACTTGGTTGGGCCCAGAGGGTGGGGTCCCTTTGGTTGACCTCTGCCCACCAGGTTTCCGGGTGCTACACCGGCCACGAGCTCAAGGTAGGGGTGGGGGAGTGGCGGTTACCATTAGGGAGACCTTATGTCCGCGGGAGGCCACCGTTTCTCAGATAGTCGGGTGTGAGTCTCTCTTCATGAGATTTGGTCCTGGGGCGCAGTTGGGCTTGCTGCTGGTGTACATTTCGCCTAGTCTCACAGCGGCAGCCCTGCCCGAGCTGCTCGATATCCTCTCGGGTTTGGTGGTTGAGTTTCCCAAACTTATAGTTTTGGGAGACTTCAATCTACCATCCCTGGGAGGTTCATCTGAGCTAGCTCGGGAGTTCATGGCTTCCATGGCGGCCATGGACCTGACGCAAGTAATTTCAGAGCCAACTCATGAGGGAGGCCACACCCTTGACCTGATTTTTTTATCTAGACGGTGGTTGGATGATCTAGGTGGGGGCTCTCCATTTATTATGCCCCTGTCATGGACCGATCATCATCTCCTGCGGCTGGTCTTCCGCTTTGCCACCCCCCGCCGTGGGGGTACGGAGCCAATTAGATGGTACCGCCCCAGACGCTTAATGGATCCTGATAGATTCCAAGCGGCGCTGGGGTCCCCACCTGCCTCCACTGCTCACAGCTCGGCTGATGCCTTAGTGGAAGCCTGGGGAAGGGCAGCCACTGAGGCACTTGACCGGGTTGTACCCTTGCGGCCCCTGACCCGGCGCAGATCCCAGCGAGCTCCATGGTTTTCCGCGGAGCTCCGGGAGATGAAGCGCCGGAAACGGGGCCTAGAGAGCTGCTGGAGGTCTAGCCGATCCGAACCCGACCGGTTGCGGTTAAGAACCTATATTAGGTCTTATCTCGCAGCGATGAGGGTGGCGAGGTGTAATTACTTCTCCGCCCTCATCGCGTCCGCAGATAATCGCCCGGCCGCCTTGTTTAGGGTGACTCGCTCACTTCTCAATCAGGAGGTGAGGGAGGATCCCTTGCAAGGTCGTGCCGAGGAATTTAGTCATCATCTGTCGGATAAAATCGCTCGGATTCGGACCGGTTTGGACTCCAGCTGGGCAGAGTCAGGCGATCAGGACACGGGCGGTCTTGTCAATGTTATCTGGGAAGAGTTTGATTCTGTGACCCCTGATGAAGTGGACAGGATTATGGGGAGGCTGAGCTCCTCCACATGTTTGTTGGACCCGTGCCCTTCCTGGCTGGTTTATGCAGCTAGGGAGAGGACACGAGGCTGGCTCCAGGCGGTTATATCTGCTTCTTTGAGTGAGGGTTATTTCCCCACCGTCTTGAAGGAGGCGGTGGTGAGACCTCTCCTCAAGAAGCCTGCCCTGGACCCAGCCGTTTTGAACAACTTTCGTCCAGTCTCCAACCTTCGCTTTCTTGCGAAGGTTGTTGAGAGTGTGGTGGCGCATCAGCTCCCTCTGGTCCTGGATGAAGCGGATTATCTGGACCCCTACCAATCGGGTTTCAGGCCCGGGTACAGCACGGAGACGGCATTGGTCGCTCTGGTGAATGATCTCTGGAGGGCGCGGGATAGGGGACATTCCTCTGTCCTAGTCCTATTAGACCTCTCAGCGGCTTTCGATACCATCGACCATGGTATCTTGCTGCGGCGTCTCAGGGGATTGGGAGTGGGAGGCACAGTTCTTCAGTGGTTCTCCTCCTATCTCCTGGGACGCTCGGAGTCGGTGTTGGCAGGGGGGCAGAGATCGGCCCCTAGGTCTCTCGTTTGTGGAGTTCCTCAGGGGTCGGTTCTCTCGCCTCTCCTGTTCAACATCTATATGAAACCGCCGGGTGAGATCATTCGTGGTTTTGGAGTTGGGTATCATCAGTATGCCGATGATACCCAACTTTTCTTTTCGACCCCAAACCACCCCAGTGATGCCCTCGCCGTGATGTCCCGTTGCCTGGAGGCGGTTCGGGTCTGGATGGGGAGGAACAGACTTCAGCTCAACCCTGACAAGACTGAGTGGCTGTGCATTCCGGCATCCCGGGACATTCCAAATGTTCCATCTCTTTCTATGGGGGGTGAGCTCTTACCCCCCGTGGATAGGGCTCGCAACTTGGGAGTCCTTCTAGATTCACGGCTTACTTTGGAAGAGCATATAGTAGCCGTGACTAGGGGGGCTTTCGCCCAGGTTCGCCTGGTGCGCCAGTTGCGGCCCTATCTGAACCGGGATGCCCTGTGTACAGTCACTCATGCGCTCGTGACCTCTCGCCTTGACTACTGTAATGCTCTCTACATGGGGCTTCCCTTGAAGACCACTCGGAGGCTCCAACTGGTACAGAATGCGGCCGCGAGAGTTGTCTTGGGAGTTTCCCGGTACTCCCATGTTACACCTTTGCTCCGCGAGCTGCATTGGTTACCAGTTGTCTTTCGGGTGAGGTTCAAGGTGTTGGTTACGATCTTTAAGGCCCTACATGGCATGGGTCCGGGTTACCTCAGGGACCACCTGCTGCCGGCATCGACTCCCCTCCGCCCTGTGCGTTCCCACAGAGAGGGCCTCCTCAGGGTGCCGCCAGTCAGGGAATGTCGACTGGTGGCCCCCAGGGGGAGGGCCTTCTCTGTGGGGGCTCCGGCTTTATGGAATCAATTGCCGGTGGAGCTCCGGATGGCACCTGACCTTCGAACTTTCCGCCGGGGCCTGAAGACCCATCTGTTCGAATTAGCTGGTCTGGCCTGATGGGGGATTATGGGCTTTTAATTGTTTTTAATCTGTATTACTGTTTTTAATTGGGCATGGATTTAATTCTTTTTTAATTTTTGTATAGTGTTTCTTATATATGCCCTGTGAACCGCCCTGAGTCCCACCAATGGAGAAGGGCGGTATATAAATCAAATAAACTATAACTATAAACTATAAACTATCTAATTATTAACATTATCTAGCAAATTAGTAACTGTAATGAGCTTCTTATACTTTCCAGCCCCAACCAATTTTTAGTTTGTAATTATCACCCTAATGAATTAAGATAATCATTTTAAATGTATGTTTGTTTCCTCTTATTAGAAACATAAACTAAAATAAAGTCACACACAGAATATATATGTAAGAGTGGTGTTCCCAAGATCATTAATAATGTAAATTGTTAACTACCAAGAACGAAAGAGAAGATAAGCATGATTCCTTATGCAAATATAATAAGTACAAAAGTGAGTTTTCATGCTAATGTTATATATATCCAAACTGGGACTATAAATAGTGAATATAAACACCAACTAAAACATCTGGTTTGGACTCTAATTTAGTATTCAGAAAAAAAATCAATTTGTCTCAGACCAATTCAGGAGCTATATGATTCAAATCAGATCTATATTTGAAACAAGAATCAGAAATAACTGTGTCTGTGTCTGTGTGTCTATAATTTAAAAAATAATTTCACTAATACAATACTTTTGTGTCCAAACATCACAGAAAGTCATTCTGCAGTGTCCCCACTTGAAAAGCTTTCTGATTCATAAAAATTAATCTGATGATTACCTTCAGAAGCACTTACAGTCCCCTTTTCCAATTTTCCAAGCAAAATTGAGATTTGAGCATAGTTTCTATCCCTGCATAAAGCTTCCAAGTAGCAAACATGGGGGGGAGAGGGTGAGGGAGAGGGAGAGAAGCAAGCTCTGAGCCCCACAATCTATCTTTGTAGAATCCTTGATGTTCTTTGAGCTTAGATGTTTTCTTGCAGATATTTCATTACCCTTCTAGGTAACATCATCAGTGCTAAAAGGAGGTGCGGTTTGCAAAATAATGAAATCACTGCACGAAAACAAAAAAGCCCAGAAACTATCAAGGATCCCACAGTTCAACACTGAGCTACAAATATTCTCTTCTGTTGGAACCTATGTTTGTTTTGCACTTCAGTTCCATTTAAATATGAGCCATCAGTGTGCTGCAGCTGCCAAAAAAGCCAACACAGTGCTAGGCTCATTAACAGAGGGATAGAATCAAGATCACGTGAAGTGTTAATACCACTTTACAATGCCTTGGTAAGGCCACACTTGGTATACTGCATCCAGTTTTGGTCACCACAATGTAAAAAAGATGTTGAGGCTTTAGAAAGAGTACAGAGAAGAACAACAAAGATGATCAGGGGACTGGAGGCTAAAACATATAGGGAATGGTTGCTGGAATTGGGTATGTCTAGTCTAATGAAGAGAAGGATGAGGGATGACATAATAGCAGTGTTCCAATATCTCAGGGGCTGCCAAAGAGAAGAGGGAGTCAAGCTATACTCCAAAGCACCTGAAGGCAGGACAAGAAGCAATGGATGGAAACTAGTCAAGGAGAAAAGCAACCTAGAACTAAGGAGAAACTTCCTGACAGAACAATTAACCAGTGGAACAACCTGCCTCCATAAGTGGTGAATGCTCCAACACTGGAAGTTTTTAAGAAGAGACTGGACAGCCATTTGTCTGAAATGGTATAGGGTTTCCTGCCTGAGCAGGGAGTTGGACTAGATGACCTCCAAGGTCCCTTCCAACTTTATTATTGTTGTTGTTGTTGTTGTTGTTGAAATGGAGGAAGGGAGTAAAAAAGAAAAGTTTCATTGGTGGCTGCAACTGCAAAATTGAAGCTCAGTCACCTTTTGGGCATATGTTTCATGGGTGGCACATGTAAAAAGTAGACACGACATCCAGAATAGAATAGAATAGAATAGAATAGAATAGAATAGAATAGAATAGAATAGAATAGAATAGAATAGAATAGAATAGAATAGAATAGAATAGAATAGAATAGAATAGAATAGAATAGTTGGAAAGGACTTTGGAAGTCTTCTAGTCCAACCCCCTACTAAGGCAGGAAACCTTATACCTTTTCAGACAAATGGTTGTCCAATTTCTTCTTTAAAACTTTCAGTGTTGGAGCATTCACAACTGCAGGCAATTTCTTCCACTGGTTAATTATTCTGTCAGACAAATTCTTTTTAGTTCTAGTTTGCTTCTCTCCTTGATTAGTTTCCATCCATTGCCTCTTATTCTGTCCTTAGGTGATTTAGAGAATAGCTTGACCTCCTCTTCTTTGTGGCAATCCCTGAGATATTGGAACACTGCTATCATGTCACCCCTAGTCCTTCTTTTCATTAAACTAGAATACCCAATTCCAGCAATGTTTATGTTTTAGCCTCCAGTCCCCTAATCAGAAATAGTCATGACTATCATTTTAATTTTTTTGACACCCCCTGTAGAACCCATGCTACAGACAATATATTTTTCAGTGACTCCTTTGGTGCAGGAAGTCAAGTGCATGTGTATTACATACCAAATAAAATTCCCTGGATTACTGTACCTTACTTACAGTTTAAGGAATAATGTAGATTAAGTGCAGAGTTTTATTTAAAGGAATCCAAACATGCAGGTTGGATGAGTGCAGTGTTTTTTCAAAATTGACAACTTTCAGATGTGTGGACTTCAATTTTGGGAGTGGATGTCAGCACATTTTAAAGTTGTCAATTAAACAAGATTGGGTAGCAGCTGTAGTGCTTACCAGAGAGATGCTAATATGAAGTTGGTGAAAAGAGAAGAAAGGGACTACATTAACTCAAAGCCTCTAACTTTTAGAGCTAACTGAACTTAATACTAAATGCTAATTCTTCTTAATACTCAAAAAGAAAATGCTTCCTTTTGGGCAACCTCTACACCTCCTTTTTTGCTTTGTGCGCATCAGAAGACCTTCTGCACCTTTTGTTGTTTGCTCTGCAGGTATTGCACAGTAGAGCAACAATGTTGGAAGCAGCAGCTTTTCCCCAAGAAGCCAGCCAGGGGGCTCCAGTTTGAGTGGCATTCACCAGTGGTAATTCTGTTCAAGTTCACTGCCTTTTTGCCCAAGGGACTTGTTCTGCTTCCATTGATGCTCCACTGGTGCTGAAAGAACAGCTTGATTGACTCATGCCCTGACCATGGATATATTATCTGCAGAATTCAAGGCTTTTCTCCGTCCACTTTCACACTGAGTCTTTTTTATTGAAAAGTTTTACAATACAATTTTCCATTAAAAAACCCCCATCCCCCCCGACCCTCCCCTCCCCAGCTCCCCCCTCCCTCTTCCCTCCCTTGCCTCCCCCCTTCCCCCCTCCCTCTTCCCTCCCCGTACCTCCCCCCCACCCTCCTCCCCCCCCCCGGACTTCCCAGAGCTAAATACAAGGTATATATATATAAAAACAATCATAAGCAACCATATACTAACAACCATAAATTCTAAAATCCATCACCCTCTAACTTGTATAAGAACAAACAAAACTTAACATTATTAAATATATATAAAAAAGAAAATTGGAAAAGAAAAGAAAAAACACGAAAGAAGACTTATTCAAATGCTAGATAAAACTTCTTAACCCTATACTTATTCTGGATAAACTCAATCCACTTTCTCCATTCCATAATATAACGTTCTTGCGAGTGATCTTTCAAATAAGCCGATATCTTCGCCATCTCTGCCAGGTCGGAAACCTTTAAAGTCCATTCTTCTATGGTCGGCAGCTCCATTTCACACTGAGTCTTTGCATGGTGAAAAGGTTTTCATGGAATAGAGCCATCTTGACAATAGAAACAGCTTGACAATAACTGCTTTGGAAAGTAAATTGATAAGCATGTTGAATGACTTTAAGATTTTGGCCATATACTATTTATTTATCTATCCCAACTTTATTATTTTATAAATAACTCAAGGCAATTAGATGCATATACTGCTTCACAGTGCTTTACAGCCCTTTACAAAATCAACATATTGGGTCCTCATTTTACCAACCTTGGAAGGATGGACGGCTTGAGATGGTCAGAATTGAACTGCTGGCAGTCGGCAGAATTATCCTGCAATACTGCCTTCTAACCACTGTGTCACCATGGTAACGAACATATCTAATACCCCTTTCTCCTCTAATTTTCCCCACAGTTACAACAACCCTATGAGGTGAGCTGAAAATCAGTAACTTGTCTAAGGTCACCCAGCTAGCTTTCATGCCTAAGGTCAGAATAGAATTCACAGTCTCCTGGTTTCTAGCCTGGTGCCTTTAACTATTAAATGAAAGTGGCTATTATTTGGGTTGGGCTAAAATGGGTTGAGTACCTTAGGTTTTAGCATATTGTGGAAAATCAGTCATTATTTGGGCATGTTGTGTAACTGTGTTTTGTTAGGATGCAGTTTGTTTTGTGATTCCAACTTTTTAGTCTTGGGAACATTGATATAACCTGAAAAAGGAAGTAATACTAACCCTTCATTCTAGGATCCAAGTCTTTGGTGTTTTTTTTACAGAGAGTTAGAGGATGGGAGGTTTTTTCAGAGGGTATTAAGAGTGCTTCCCTTCTCAGAGACCTATTGTTAGTGCTTCGAGTCCACCCTTATTTTAAGTTTTGTAAGAAATTCTTAGCTTAGGCAAGCAAAACATCCTACTGAATTTTGGTGATGAAATTGAAGGGATGGGGATCTAGATGGAGAAAAAGTGCATAGCTTGTCCATCCCTGAATTAAAATCATATACCTGTTTAAAGGAAACTCATTAATTGTTACAGAATCCATACATAAATTCAGTGAAAGGTAAAAGTATATAGAAATAAGAGAGGACAAGGAATACAGCCATGTTGTGACATTGTATTTCTATGCAATATAAATGTAATATTTTTTTCTAACTTCTCCAGGGCTGCATCCATGAGGATCTTCTCTACTTTTATCCCAACCTTCAGAAGACATCTGTAATTGAGAAAAAAAATGATGAACCCCAAATCACCAAGTGCACTTCATCGTCTGTGTTTGAATGGAGACTTGAGCTGGTTCTTCCTAGTTCAAGTCCAACCCCTACCCACTAAACTACAGAGAAGCCTCTTTCAGAAAGGCTTATGGCATTATCCATGTAAGCTTTTCTTCCTTCCACAGTCCTGAATATGAAAGGCTATTTTCATTCCACCTCAAACATAATGGTTTCTTGTATCATAAATTCATACAGTCAGCTGTCAGCCTACCATATAATAATGAAGAGAGATAAGTTAGTCTCTTTTTTAGCTAAATAATTGATACAACATAAGGGTTACTATTGATAACTTTATTATTATTATTTCACTTTTGATTTTTCTTGGACAGATTCTGCCTCTTCCTATCGATGGTCTTCAGAAAACATGGATGCAAAGAACTTGTCATGCTGAGCCAATAATGAAGAGAGTTCTTTACTGGCTCTGAGTAGAGATGGTGCAGATGAAAGAAACTATCAATGCAGTGAGCCAAGATGGTAAGAACCAGATTGAAGAATGTCTTCCAATGTTGCCTAATGCAACTTTTGAAGTATAATTCCTTGGAAAACTTCCAAGGAATTTCAGGAGAAATTAATGTTCTGAGAGGATTCATGAATATTCTTAGAGCCCACATACATAGTAACAAAGAAACAAAAACAAAAAAAACACATTTGTGCAGCAAGGGACAGTACACTTCAAAATATTAAATGCTAGGGAATTAATAACAGTGTGGATGAGGTATATAGTCATCCTGCCTTGCTTTCTCCATACTTTTATTCATTACCAGAGGTATATTTGTTCCCCTACACTTTGATATTCAAGCATAAGTTATAAAGTATCTTCAGAAGATGACATGGACAGATGAAGTAGCTATCTCACGGAATGGACAAACATCCAACAAAAAACAAAAGCCAACCAATTTTCCAAACAGTATGGAACAAAGACCATCCTATAGAAAAGTTCTGAATTATATTTTTAGGTCATTCTTGTGGCTATGACTTAGCCTTTTGAGAGACTTTAAAGGTGGAGGCCAAGCAGGAAACAGCTAGGATTTTTTGGGGGGACACCCTAAGCTAATTATCACTTACAATGAAGGAACAGCAGTTTGGGCTTGCCTATATCTTAGGAATTAAGGTGCCATTGTTCCTCAGTGAATAACTCTTTATTATAGAACTTTAATTGGAGAGGATATTGTGTACAAGCATTCATTCAATTCAATTCCCTTTTAATTTCTTAATGCTCCCATTTCTGAGACTTGGTAGAAGACTGGCTTTTTGTGGCCCAGGTTAAAATAAAAACAAGCATACTAAGGTGGAAACAAGTCTGAAAACAGTAGACTTCAGAAAAGTATTCAGTATGTGTTGTTATCTATGGAGATTCTCAATCATCCAGGTCATATTTGTCCTGAAGATGCTTTTCAAAAGGCATCTGGACTTTCTTAGGTTTTTCCATGAAAAAAGTTCCACTTCTCATCCAAAAAGCTTCCTCACTTCTGACAGTCAGAACTGAAGAAGTTTCTTGGATGAAAAGTGAATCTTGGGAAATATTATTCAGGGCTGACAAAGCCTCAATAAAGACTTCAAACCCTCATGGTCTGTGTGTATGCTTGAGTGGAGAGGACAATAATGTAATATATGTAGGTAGGTAGGTATGTAGATATCTTTATGCTACCTATCTCTCCTATAAGGTGACTCTGGGTAGCTTACAGGTTATAAAACAAACAGAAAAATAATTAGAATATTCAAACATTAAAACTTCATAGATTAAGATCTTAAAAACCAAACTAAAATCAGAACTAAATATTATAATAATCTAATCTAATCTAAGGGGTGTGATGGCTCAGCAGTTAAAGACTCTGAGCTTGTCAGCTGGAAAGCTGATAGCCAGGGTTTGAGACCCGAGCACTGCACGACAGGGTGAACTCCTTGGCAGCGACATGACAAAGTAGCAACAATGGTGCTTTGGAAGATCTGCAAGAAATAAAGAAATATCTTTTGCCTGTAAGCAAGAACTGGTGGGATCATAAAATAGAGAAAGTCATAGAAAATGATAAAGTTAAACTGCTCTGGGACTTCAGAATTCAAACAGAGAAGCACCTGCAACATAACACCCCAGACTTAACAACTGTCCATAAGAAAGACAAAAAAGTCAAGATAGTGGACGTGGCAGTGCCTGGAGATAGCAGAATAGATGAGAAAGAACTGGAGAAGATAACAAAATACAAAGACCTACAAATAGAAATAGAAAGACTGTGGCAAAGGCAAGCAAGGGTAGTACCAATAGTAATAGGCACTTTGGGTGCAATCCCAAAACAACTGGAGCACCACTTGAACACCATTGGCATTGACAAATTTTCCATTAGTCAATTGCAAAAGGTGGCCTTGCTAGGCCTTATTAGGAACTGCTTCCATCCTGCAACGATATCTATAATACCATCAAACAACCACATCTGCCTATCCCAGGACTCGATAGGTAGACAAAAATGCCAAATCCAGTCTGAACATCTGGCTGACTGTGCGATGAATAATAATAATAATAATAATAATAATAATAATAATAATAATAATAATTAATAATAATAATTAATAATAATAATAATAATAATAATAAGAAGAAGATGATGATGATGATGATGATGATGATGATGATGATGATGATGATGATGATGGAAGGGACCTTGAAGGTCATCTAGTCCAACTCTCTGCTTGGGCAGGAAACCCTATACCATTTCAGACAAATGGTTGTCCAGTCTCTTCTTAAAAACTTCCAGTGTTGGAGCATTCACAGCTTCTGGAGGCAGGTTGTTCCACTGGTTAATTGTTCTGTCAGGAAGTTTCTCCTTAGTTCTCAGTTGCTTCTCTCCTTGACTAGTTTCCATCCATTGCTTCTTGTCCTGCCTTCAGGTGCTTTGGAGAATAGCTTGATTCCCTCTTCTTTGTGGCAGCCCCTGAGATATTGGAACACTGCTATCATGTCCCCCCTCGTCCTTCTCTTCATTAGACTAGACATACTCATTTCCAGCAACCATTCCTTATATGTTTTAGCCTACAGTCCCCTAATCATCTTTGTTGCTCTTTTCTGTTCTCTTTCTAGAGTCTCAACATCTTTGAGACTCAACTCCCCTTACATGCCCCAGCTCCTGCCAACCTAGCAGTTCAAAGCCAGCCAAATGCAAATAGACAAATAGGTATTACATTGATAGGAAGGTAACAGCATTCCATGTGCTTCAGCATTTAGTAATACCAGCCACATGAGCACAGAAGCATCTTCGAACAACACTCCCTCAGCTAAGAAACAGAGATGAGCACACACACTCCCTAGAGTTGGATACAACTGGCAGGGTAAACCTTTACTTTTACCTAATCTAATCTAATATAATTTGATAAAGGAAAATAGGTTTATAAGAATATAAAAGAAAAATAATACCTCCAAATATAAACGGTAAAGTACAGGTGAATAGCAAAAAACCCTTAAAATAACAAACTCAATGACAACATTTGAGAGTTTGTAATACCATATTTCGTTTCTTTTTCTCATGAAAGCATGACTCTATTAAACTTTGTTCTTGGTTAACACAACTGAACTCATTAAACAAAAAGATCTAGTGAAAAACAGGACATTAAGACAATGCTATAAATTATATGTCAAGTTATAATATAAACTCTAAAGCCTAAAACCATAATTTCATGTTCTATAAGCATTTGCTCTGATTTTTACAATTATATCTATATGTACATACCTAAATGATATCTTAGGAACTTTAACCAAATCTCATCATATTCTTCGAGAAGCAGGACCAAGTTCTGATAATCTGTGCATGTTTTTCATAACCAAGTGAAAAAAAAGTATTGGATTGCTTTCAGAAGGGACCAACAACTAATTAGTTAAATCTATATTTAAATTGGGAAAGAGACAGGAAAGACCAAGAGACACATAAACCAGCATATTACTGCTTTGAAAATGCAGAAATATCTAATAAGTAAATTGATAGTCCTGGATAAATACATGCAGGGTCCAATTTAAGTATAAATGACATTAGTAGCCAGTAGGGATGAAAAAAGAGAGGTTAATCAAATTGTGAAAGAAACATAGTACCGAAATATTATATAAACTTACATAGGGATAATAGAAGAGGATTCTTCAGAGGTGTCCGGTAAACATCAAATTTCTCTGTAGAACTGCCAAATTACTCCTTAGGAAACATGGATGCAAAATATTGAGGTGGTATTTCAATTTGACAAAGTTTTGATCAAATCACTCCGTTGAGATAGATTTGTGAATCAGAGTAGTGATCTACTTTGAAGAGGCTTCTTGTAGCTCTTGAAACATTTTGCAATTTTGATATTCTGTTGTTGAGATTATTGCAGTTTCATTTCTATATAGAAAGAAAATTGGGTAAAGAACAGGGAACAATAATTCTGAAGGGCTGTCTGACATTGGCATGAATCAATGCTTTTGATCTCTTCATTAAACTCGGCCTCTCAGAATTACTTTATAGTGACAAAGTTAACATTACATTGGGCTTTCTTGTTTCATTCACTTTTCAGCTCTCAACTCTGCTCAGACTTGTGCTAATGGCATGCCACATTTTTGTGCTGCTCCTGCTAACACAACCAGAAGATTCGATCACCTCTCAACCTTCTGAATATGGGCTAAAGGTTGTTCAGCTCAGTAGGCAGTCATGGCTTAAATTTTACATGCATTTTTAATTTCTGAACAAATTTCAGAGATTAAGTGACTGAGTGCCAGGATAATACACCGCAAAGTCCAAATGTTTATTACTGTAGTTGGAAAAAGAGTGGTGAAAAAGAAAGGAATGGCACTTTCTCTATGCCACTTTTTTAAAATAATCTGCCTATCTCTAGTAGCATATCATTGGGCCAGCCTACTTTTCCTGCCCATGCTAACTAACAACAAATTCTGCATAGACTTAGCTTAATTGTGCCAAATTGCCCTGCAAAACAGGGCTGTCCACTGAAATTGATGATGAGGTGTTCTTCCCAGGAGGAGCCAAGCTTGCCAGCTAGCTATGCCAATCCTCCTGGCTCCTGAAAAATACCGCAGTCAAAGGCAGCGAAGCCACACCTTCCCAGAACAACAAACTAATGTTCATTCTTCTGAAACTATTCAAAAGAAACGTAGCCTTGCAAAATGTCCTGGCCAGTCTGTCATATAACTCACAAGGACTTCCTTTTCAGCAAGAGCCAGGCTTGCCAGCTAAGTGTGCCAATCCGTTGACATGTCATTAAATCCAATGACCCGAGTCAGCAAAGCTACACCAGCCACAAGGAGCAATTCAATCCATTCTACAATGTCATGCCAAGCTGAGCCTCCCAAGAAGTGCCAGTGGAAAAGAGTTTGTAAAGTACTTTTGGAAAGTTTTACTTTTATGTTGGAGTAGAATATTTTCTGTAGCAATTCAACACAACTTTTTATAGGTTCTTTACTGGACCGTTTGGAAGCTACTGTGCTGTCCTTTCCTCATTCCTAATACCGCCTATTAAAAGGGGTACAAGGGAAATATTCTAATAATTTATTGCTCAAACCTGGCAGTATTTATTTATTATCAAATTTATATAGCCATCCATCTCACATATGTGATAGTGAGTTGTGCACTCAATTCAACAAAACAATTCAAACAAAATAATTAAAAACCATTAAAAATGATAAATATAAACAAAAGAACAGAGAGGTTCATTCAAAACCTTATATATATATTCCTTGTCGTGACATCCTTATTTCCATGAGATTCCCAAGCCCACTGACAGAACCAAGTTTTAAGGCTTTCCTGGAAGGATGGATTGAAAGCTTTTTAAAAGGGTCCACCAGCCTTCCTATTTTCAGCCAATGCTGACAGTGTTGGTGATTCCCCTGTATATAGCCTGAATACTTTTTTCTCAAATAGAATCCTGAAGCAGGTTGAATTGAACCTACTTGCATTCAGCTCTTGAACTGCAATCTCCAGTTTATTCCTGCTTTCTTCACATCTCAAATCTAGATTGAATCAGGTCTGGTTTGCATGGGCCTAGATCAGGGGTCACATCATGAGAAAGGCAGGGCTAGATGAATCAAAAGTTGGAATTAAGATTGCCGGGAGAAATATCAACAACTTAAGATATGCAGATGATACCACTCTAATGGCAGAAAGTGAAGAGGAACTAAAGAGCCTCTTGTTGCAGGTGAAGAAGGAGAGTGCAAAAGTTGGGTTGAAATTTAACATTAAGAAAACCAAGATCATGGAATCCGGCCCTCTCAATTCCTGGCAAATAGATGGGGAAGAAATGGAGGTAGTGACAGATTTTATTTTCCTGGGCTCCAAGATCACTGCAGATGGGGACTGTAGCCAAGAAATTAAAAGACACTTGCTCCTCGGGAGGAAAGCCATGGCAAATCTAGACAGCACACTAAAAAGCAGAGACATCACCCTGTCAATAAAAGTGTGTATAGTCAAGGCTATGGTCTTTCCAGTTGCAATGTATGGCAGTGAAAGTTGGACCATAAGAAAGGCTGAGCGCCAAAGAATTGAGGCCTTTGAACTATGGTGTTGGAGAAGACTCCTGTGAATCCCTTGGACTGCAAGACGATCAAACCGGTCAGTCCTAGAGGAAATCAACCCTGACTGCTCTTTAGAAGGCCAGATCCTGAAGCTAAAACTCAAATACTTTGGCCACCTAATGAGAAGGAAGCACTCACTGGAGAAGAGCCTAATGCTGGGAAAGATTGAGGGCAATAGAAGAAGGGGACGACAGAGAATGAGGTGGCTGGATGGAGTCACTGAAGCAGTAGGCATAAGCTTAAATGGACTGCAGAACATGGTAGAGGATAGGAAGGCCTGGAGGAACGTTGTCCATAGGGTCACGATGGGTTGGACACGACTTCGCAGCTAACAACAAAAAGATCAGGGATAGGCAACCTTGGCTCTTTTATGACTCATGAACTTCAACTCCCAGAATTCCTGAGTCAGACTCAGGAATTCTGTGAGTTGAAGTCCATGAGTCATAATAGAGCCAAGGTTGCCTACCCCTGGCCTAGACAGAAGGAGAATTCCTTTATATGTTCTTGTAAGATCTCTTGAACTGTTAGAGCACTTAGCATTCAATTTCAAAATTATTCTGCCATTTAGAAAAAGATTCAAATATACAAACAGAATAAAACATGTCTAGTTAAAGAACTTGACTAGTTTATGGCAGGGAGTGTTGACCTTTTGTAGGCCACAGATACTGTCAAATGAACTAATACAATGGGCTTGGCACTCCTCCTTTTGCTAACATTGATTAATTAAAGAAAACTGAGATTCTTATGAAATGGGATTTCAGGGTTCATAATTTTTACTCTGTTTGTATGGATTTATGGCACAGCAGCATTTTCCAGTTTAGCCTGGTGACACAGCACAAACTATACAAATGAAAGGATTTTCCTATGCAGGAAACAGAAAGACTGTTTATTGTCTGTTGCTCTATTTTAAATCCAGTTCAATTATTTTAATAAGTCATACATTATTATCATGGATATTTTAATTTCAGGTGTTATTTACTGTTATATGTTGCTATTTTTTAAAACATGGAAAGATTTTGCAAATTATGGAATGTATCAAGGTGATAGACAAATATGTAACTGGACTGGTGAGTATGTTTTTTAATCATTGCAAGGCAAGAAAAGTATTTAAATCTGATACCTTGCAGTGAAATTCAAGTCCATATATAAGCAACAATTTAAACAGTCTTGTTTCCTGAATTGTACAACCTGTTTTAACTGCTTACATGTTTCATTCCACTTAAATGGGAATGGCAGTAAAGGTTAAATGGGACAAGAAAAAGATTGTGGAATAAGGTATATAAGACCTGGAGGACGCTGCTGTGTTTGTGTGCTCACACCTGTGCTCTTGCCACTGTTCGAACCAGAGTCACAAAAGAAGGTGCAAATTATTTATGAGTGCCCTTACCCAACAGATCACATTCACTTGTACGAACAACCATTCACTGTCTTTTGAGTATGCTGGAAAGCTGTTTAGTAACCCAGATATCTTTCTTAAAAAGAAACTGGGAACTTTTCATAGCTCTTTCTGTGGGTCCTTTGCTTAAATCTTGCTACTTATAGAACTGCCATATGGAGCTGGAGGGGAAAATGGCTGCCAAATTTACAGCCAGGCGTAAAACGTAATTGAAACACAAATAGACATTTGGTCTGTAACTTTTCTCTTCATAGACTTTTTCTTTGAAGAAGAAAGGTGGTAAGCCTCACCAACAGCTGTGTGATAGATAAGCCTCATCCAGGCATTCAGGAATCCCAGCCATGAAGGGGAGACAGAACATGTGCTCCCCCCCCCAGCCCCCAGCACCCTCAATTGACAGGAAAGGTCTGGAATAAAGCTGTAAGTGTATTCAGCTGAAAGAGCTCAGTGCTTAACGCACTTTCTGGAAGGTGCACAGATGGGGTGGGCCGGGCTGGGCTGGGCTGGGCTGGGCTGAGGACCTGATATAGTGAATTGCCTTGTCTGTAATTCACTCAATAGCAAGACTAGTGATTGTGTTGCCCTAATAGAGATCATGGTCTCACCTCAGTTGCTTTTATACTCAGGCGCTAGGCAATGCATAGTCACATGAGGTCACCCAGATCATGAAATCAGATGACCAATATTAGAAAAATCAGGAGTATTTTGTTTCTGATTTTTTTTGAGGTAGAAGCGAGAAAGTTATCATATGAACCTTAAACTAACCTTAACATAATAAAAAGAAAAACAAAGTAAACAATTTTCTTTCAAAAACTTAGGAAAAACATTCCAGACCATAATCCCACCTAATCTGAATCATTAGCTCTCCCAATATCACCCTCAGGTCCCCTAAAAATAATAATGGCAGCTCCTAGCCACAAAAGATTGTTGATTCTTTTTTATTATTTATTTCTTTAGGAAATTTCTATGCTGCTCTCTCTCTTAATGGCTGTGGATGGCTTGCAAAATACCATTAAAACATAATAAAAACAACATTAAAAGATAACAGATATAAAATAGAAATGCTAAAAAATATCATTAAAAGCCCTGGGAACAGTAATATGATCCAAGTCTTCTCTTGAACTGTAATGAAAAGAAAGCTTGCTTCAATTTTAGTGGCAATTTAATCCATAATATAGGTGCAGAAAATGAAATTGGTTATTAATGTCAAATTATCCTTGGTGGGTTCCATAAAAAAAATCTCTTGGATGATTTAAGGATGCAGCACAAATTGTACAAGAATAGGTGGTGCTTTATGGTATATAGACCAGCAGGCAATTGAAAAAGTCCAATGTTTTAAATATCAAAAGAATCATTTTTGAATCTTCCTGAAGAAAAACCACCCAATTAAACCAGATTTCCTCTATGGTACAAAAGAGACCAACAGTACTTTTAACAGTCCACCAGAATCAAGGAACTATATTCTGTTACAAAAAACTATCCTGACAAATATTACATGTACTATTTTTTTGTTTTGTTTGATGTATGCCTAAAGGTGACAAGTGCAGTTGCAATATACAGCACTTTAGTATCTAGGATTTGCCATATTAGGGTGTCCCCAGGTTTCTTGTAGATGCTTATTGAAGTTCTATTACATATATTATCTTTTATGGTTCCCTTTAGGTATGAATTCTGATCTAAGGCTGTAGTAATCTTTTGCTATTGTTATAGCAACCTTTTAAGAGAAGTCATCAAGTATCTCCATACAGATAATGGGACAAATGATTTTCTGAAGTAGATTTCATTCATTCATTCCCCTAAAAAGATAGCTTACAGCAGGAGATAAAACAATCCGGTCCAGGTAGTCCTTGACTTATAACCAGTTGTTAGTGACTGTTTGAAGTTATGACAGAACTCTCCAGGGCTATTTATGACCCAGATTAAAAATTGTGACAGCAGCCAACCCCACCCCCCACAGTCATGTGATTGCATTTTGGACGCTTGGCAACTGGCTAACATTTATGGCCATTTGACGCAGCCTATGGTAACATGACTGCAATTTTCAATATTTTTTTGCCAGAAACCAGTGTTTACTTCTGATTTCCGGCAAAAAATACTTGTGGCTTTGCATAACAACTATGGCATTCATTTTACAACTGCAGCATTCAATTAACAACTGCTACACAAAAAGTCAAAATCAGTCATGTCCTGTGGTGACCTGTTTAACCATTGTCACCATTTATATCTGTAATTCCAGACTCAATTACAATTGTAATTTGAGGACTATTTGTAGGAACCTGGCACGTCCCCCCCCCCCAAGAAAAGGAAATGTTTTGGGGGAATATTAAAAAAGGTAGAATATTATATTTCCCCAAAGGAATAATGGAGGGGGGAAATCTTAGAAGGCTTTTCTGCCCAAGTTTCCCCAGGCAGAAACTGAGCAGGCCAGCTCTGTAGAAATGCAGATTTGATAATTCTATTCAGAAAGACTGGGCCAGCTATTTATAAGCGAAATGTCTTCAGCCACAGAGAGGTAGGACCTGACCTTTAGGACATAATAGGATTAACCCACCATCATTAGAATACCAAAAGGACACACTCAAGCTCAGGTCAAAGTACATGTCACAGGAACAGGAAGACCCTCAAATACAAAGCCCAAAGAAGGTATAAAAGCTCACCTATCCCAACTCCATTTTGTCAGCTTTACCAGAACCATATGCTGTTGGTTCTCTTCTTCAAAAAACAGAATCTTCTTTCTTAAGCAGTCTCCATTTTGTTTATTCCCAGCTTGGACTGGACCTGAAGATTTTTCTTTCAACAACTTGTAACAGTAATGAATCAGGATTAAAAGTAATGTAGTATAAAGATACAAATTGCATAAAATAAAAAAACCTAAAAATTAAAATACTTTAAACTTCCTGAGAAAAGAAAAAGCAAAACCTGGCAATAAAATTACCCCAAAGTCATAAATTTCTGAAGGGAGCGCATTTCATAAAATAGGCACAAAACATAGAAAAGAGCTTTCAGATTTGGTCACTCACTGCAACTTGCTTAATAATTGTATTTGAAGTGCTTCCAAATATGACTTTACACTACATGTAAAGTAAGTAAATATACAGTAGAATGAACAATCTGTGTCCTTCAGATTGCATGCAACCCCCAGAATGTCTGCAAGTAGGCAAAAGTAATTATTTTGTTATCCTTCCTGCATTTTGGGATGGTGTCAAGGATCAAAAAGGCCTTTTCAGTTTTCAGAATGGGTGATTCCACCCCAAAAATCTAAAATCTGTAAGTTTTAAAAGAATAGGTAGAACATTTTGGCCTTCCTCACCATGACAATACTGTGATGTAACCAATCATGTTCCTTACATCCCCAAGCAGGGAGCTTTCCTCATATAAATAGACAGGGTCCTATAAATATCCTGGTTCCGAATTTAGCAAGTAAATGCAGCACTGCCTGTTGAAAGTCTTAAAACTTCCAGCTCCAATGTTTTCTAACTTTGTGTGCTCACAAAGGATTTAGTCTGTTATTTTCATCATCTTGTGAGCGAGATAGTGGTATCTAAATTTGATACATACATAAATAAAAAATATTCATCTTGCTTTCTGAAACCTTAGCAGCCAAAATATAGCTTATAAAAGGACATTCTACTTTTTCCATAAGGTTAGAGATATAATCAAGAGATGGTTGTGCTATTTATCTGTATTCTGAAAAAGGAGAATTCTTAAAAGGCAGGGAGATGAACTGTTTGCATGTGGAGAATGATCCTTAGTTCAGGGTAAAAGCAAACTTTGAATCAGGGACTTATTGGTGTATAATTCAGGCTGAATTGAATGGTATTTATTTCTGAGTAAACTTATATAAGATTTTTCCTACTTCTAAGTGCTGTAGTTATTGCTTAATTAAAAATACTTATAATATTCTTCTATTATAACTTTGGGAATTCTATGGTTACACATTGTTTTGAACAAGCAAAATGTTCTTTTGCCCTTATTTACCTTTACCCCTCTTACATTCTAGATAATAATAATAATAATAATAATAATAATAATAATAATAATAATAATAATAATAATAACAACAACAACAACAACAACTTCTGGAGGCAGGTTGTTCCACTGGTTAATTGTTCTAACTGTCAGGAAGTTTCTCCTTACTTCTAGGTTGTTTCTCTCCTTGATTACTTTCCATCTATTGCTTGTTGTCCTGCCTGCTATCTATCTATCTATCTATCTATCTATCTATCTATCTATCTATCTATCTATCTATCTATCTCCATATATATCTATCTATTCATTAATACATCTCTTTCTACCTGTCTCTATCTATCTATCTATCTATCTATCTATCTATCTATCTATCTATCTATCTATCTATCTATCTATCTATCTATCTATTCATTAATCCATCTCTGTCTTCCTGTCTCTATCTATCTATCTATCTATCTATCTATCTATCTATCTATCTGTCTGTCTGTCTGTCTGTCTGTCTGTCTGTCTGTCTGTCTGTCTGTCTGTCTATCTATCTATCTATCTATCTATCTATCTATTTCTAGAGGAAATAAAGTACAAAGCTGATAGCTGTAGTAGTTTGAAGTGTAGATTGTAATTTTGCAAATGAATAATGAAAGAAACATAACCAAGACACTGTCATTTGTGCCTTGGTTCATCCAAAGTAGGAAATTACCCTTCAATTGGCAAAATGCTTGAGCTAACAAAGAGTCATGATAAAAATTGTAGAAACCCTTCTTAGAACTGTCAACTATGGGTCCATTTAATAAAGAGTTCTCAGCTTGAAAATGTATTCAATTTAAAGCAAAAATCAAAGATGAAACATGTAAAAGAACACAAGCATAAATTAGATAAATCTCCAAGGTATTCAGACTGAGATCAAAGGAAGATAGAAGAACAAATTGTGTAAATGTAGTCAACCAAAAAAAGCAGTCTTGTTTGGTCTAAAAGAAAGCTGGAACAATACAGTGAATAAAGTACTATAACACAATTAAGATGACCTTCATGCATTGAAAGAATAAAAACTGAGTGAAGGCCATAAGAAAACAGTGTGGCCACCTGAAGTATCTCTCATCATCTAAGAAGGCATCCATTGATTGGGGTCTTTTTTCATGCCCCATGCAGGAATTCTGTGAGGTCAGATAAAGAATGATTGACCCAAAGGAAGCATAGGTATATTTAATGTACATTTAACTAAGTTCAGCTGATTGAGATGCATGGAAGGCATAAAGTTATGGACAGGGTAGATCTGACTGACACAATTCCTAGACTCTGTTAAAATGTCAGCTTATGGGGAGGAGACTGTCTAAACTCACTAAGCATTAGTTAAAGAAATCCTTGGTTGGTATAGTTGATTTACTCTGCTTAGTCCATCTTCTATTCTCATATTTATCTTGTCATACTCTTCATTGACAAAATTAAAATAAAGAATGATATATTTCACAATCAAAGAAAATAACTTTAAGGCTCGTATATTTCTTTGATGGATATTTATATTTGTAATAAACCCAAACCAGATGGTCTTTCAAAGACAAAATACCTTCCAATTGCTGACTAGGAACAGCATAGCAGAGAAAGGTGTGACTAGGCAGGAGACAGGAACCAATTTTGTTTAAAACTCAAAAACCTGAAATGAAATGGTAAACCTCTGAACAGTCAATTTCAGTGTCCTTCATTAGAACTAAATCTGAAATGGCTCTAACATTTTTACGCTCCTATCAAAATAGTTAAGAAATCAGTCTAGAAACCAGGAATTGTGAGTTCTAGTTCTGCCTCAGCTGGGTGATTTTGAGCCATTCAGTCTCTCTCTCAGCCTACCTCAGCTCATGGGATTGTTCTTGGGTGAAAATAGGAGGGGGAAGGACTATTGGGTATGCTTGCTGTCTGAAGTTATTTATAAAAATAATGAAGGTGGGATAAAAATAAATAAATACCTAAGTTATAGGACATATGCACTTATGGAAAGGAGAGCCTTAAAGAACTCAAAAGAGTCCACTCTGAGGATGGACCACCAATTTTAAGGTTATTTTATATGAAAAGAACACTCAAGATGCTACCTAACATGGTCAAGTTCTGTTTATAGGTTAGAGCAAACTTCTCATTTTGAGTTGGAGACACATGAAATGCCTTGAGATTGAAGGTCCCTTCCGACTCTCTTATTTTGTTATTCTACTTCTCTGCAACTTTTGGTGTTTGGATACTAAGTGTTGACAGGCAAATTCAAGATGAATCCCTGCTCCCCTTTCAAATGGTTCTTAACTGACCTTGCTTTGAGAGAACTGTATGTTATATTAGGTAGGACATGCATTACCTGTTATTTATATACTTTAAAGTACAAAGCAAGAAGGGTGTTTACAGGCAATCAAGATATATTTCAAAATATTTTTTCAGACTAAAACTTATGCCTTTTAGTAAGATTTATTAGTGTGAAAAGGTGCTACCACATTTCTTCTGACTTTTGGTTTTTCAGACTGAGGATGCGTAATCTGAGTTCTCTGCCCTGGGTGATGTCAAATTTTAATGATCATTTAATGACTCACAGAATTAAAAGCTTACAGTTCACAAGAAAAACTGTTAGCCAGACCGTTTTCAATCCTTACTTAGTTCCCCCCCACCGTGTGTGTTTGTGTGTGTGTGCGTGTGTGCGTGTGTGCGTGTGTGAGAAAGAGAATGTTATGTGAGTGCAATGCAGAATGCAATATGTCCATGAGAGCTATATAAACCCTTTGACTGAGTAGGTTGTACCTCCTGTTAAGACACATTAGCAATTCATCTGTGATGGAGAGACAATGGAAACTTAACTAAGTTGAGTGCAGGGCAGCAAATAATCATTTTAATGGGGCAGTCAGCTGCTTGGACCAGATGTTTGACCTGCCCAGTGTCCATAGGGGAGGGCTAGCTTACAGGAAACATGGCCCTAGTCACATGCTATTAAAGACATGATCTATGGCACTAGTAAGATAAACTACAACAAAGAGACAATAGAAGTGAAAAGGTATTAGCTCTGCTGGCATGTTTTGTGATTGGGTTGCTGTGCACCTCTTCTAGCCTGGGCTTTAGACTTCAAAGCCATGTTGTCCAGGTGAGAACGAGGATCTAATGAGTCAGAATGTGCCTCTTTTGATGAATTCTTGCAAGTGACCATTTCTGGACCATGGAATATTTAAACCACTCTGCTGTCAACCGGACAGACATTTTTTTAAGGCTTAGTGGTTAAATGGATTTTTAGTTCTTAAGTTCTCCTTTGTGTCTGGTTTCAGAGTTCTCTAAATGTTGGACCAGATTCCTTACAGAAATGTTTGGAGGGAGCCTAGATACACTAATGTAATATGAGCTGTTCATTTTGGTCTACTGTTTGAATTTGCCTCTTTCTCCCTAAATGTGCTCACCCTTGTCCATCCTTACTATTTACTGTCTCTGATCTTTTTCACTAGGTAAAGGTAAAGTTTCCCCCGCACATGCGTGCTAGTCGTTTCCGACTCTAGGGGCCGGTGCTCATCTCCGTTTCAAAGCCGAAGAGCCAGCGCTTGTCCGAGGACATCTCCGTGGTCATGTGGCCGGCATGACTAGACGCCAAAGGCGCACGGAACGCTGTTACCTTCCCACCGTAGTGGTCCCTATTTTTCTACTTGCATTTTTACGTGCTTTCAAACTGCTAGGTTGGCAGAAGCTGGGACGAGTAACAGGCGCTCACTCTGTTACGCGGCACTCGGGATTCGACCCGCTAAACTGCCGACCTTCCAATCGACAAGCTCAGCGTCCTAACCCACTGAGCCACTGCATCTTTTTCACTAGACCCAGTCAAAATCTCCCAGAAAGAGAAAGAGATATGAAGATTACAGTACTGCTCTTATGCCTACTCCTTCCTCTACACCTCGCTCACACTCAGAAAATATGGTGAATTGGATAAAAACAGAATGGAAAAGGAAGAGAAGCAGAACTAGAACAACCACTATAATATTATTGTTAAAGTACTGAACCAGGACTCAGAGACCCAGGTTTATTTATTTTTATTCATTTATTTATATTCTACCTTTATTATTTTCACAAATAAGTTAAAAGGTTAAAAGTTAGAAGTTTTCAAATCAATCAATTGGTATCTCTGCACAAAATATGCACCACTAATTGACATGTCCCCATATATGCTATATGTCAATGCTGCTAACATTGGATATTCTTGCTTTGACAATATATGAGATGAGGGGATAGATGGGGAACTCATCAAATTTTCAGACGACACCAAGCTGGCAGGAATAGCCAATACTCCAGAAGATAGGCTTAAAATACAGGAGGATCTGGACAGACTCGAACACTGGGCACTATCTAACAAAATGAAATTCAGTGGTGAAAAAAGTAAGGTTCTACATTTAGGCAGGAAAAATCAAATGCACAGGTATAGCATAGGTGGTACCTTGCTCAATAGTAGTAACTGTGAGAGGGATCTTTGCTGTCGGTTTTGGACAGAGGTTCTCTCATGAACGTGGCTAAGGCTGCACTGTCTTTCAAAAGATCTTCACTGCTGTCTCTTTTTTTAGAGGCAGCTTCTTCCATGAACATTTCCATGTGCAGAAAACAAACACTTGCTGGTATTGGCTGGGGTGGCTGAGGTTTCCTGTGGCATGGCAAGCAGTCACAGAGCCATGCACTTCAAGCGCTGCTTGGGGCCCCACAAGGCAGGATGCAGAGCAGCCAAAAGGGCAGAGGTGGGAGGGAGATGGGGGGGAGTTGAAGTACTCCTGGGATTGTAAGTGCAGGCAGGCTGATAAGTGCCCAAATTTTGATCATGTGACCATAGGAGCACTGCAGATTTGGGCATAGGCCATCAGTCCATTTTTTTTATAGCACCGTTGCAATTTCAAACAGTTGCTGAATTAATGGTTATAAGTTGAGGACTATTTGCAGATATGTCCATGTTGTCACCAGAAGATGATCTCAACTTGAGAAATATTTATATCTCTATCTATCTATCTATCTATCTATCTATCTATCTATCTATCTATCTATCGACAAAAAGTGACAAGTGGAGGATGATGGGATCTTTAATGATCCTGTTGAACAGAAAAGTGATTTTCAGAAGGATGTTGAGAAGAAAACAATGTGAGAAAGAACAGTATAAAGGTCTACACAGTGATGGATACTTGTCTCTCTGTGCATTTTGTTTTGGATCAAGGTGATGAACAAATTGCTTTACTATTCTGCTGGTAGATTCCAGCAAAAAATCTCCCCATCCTACACACACACACACACACACACACACACACACACACACACACACACGAAGATTTGGCCACCATAAATATTTCAGCTGTCCTAGTGGCCAGTTCTCTTGGTGTAAATTTTACCAAAGCATTCTCTCCCCTGGTCCATCTTCCCTTCAACTACATTGAGATAAATGATGTGCTTAAAACCGGATTAATTTTAGTCAAGGGACAAATAGATTTATATCAACTATAGCTTTCTAACAATTAATGTGACAGGCAGCAGAAGATTAGCTGCACCGTGTTTCAACACCATTTATAGAAGCAGGTGTTTTTCCACTCTCCTTCCCTCCCTCCCTCCCTCCTTCCTTTCTTTCCACCCCCTCACCCCTTCCTATTAATGTGATAGTTATTGTATCACTGTGAAAAGAGCAGCTGCTGCTCCTGAATTTTTTCATCATCCTCTGTTTCTAACATTGGTGGCGAATTAAGGGTATAATGTTGAGCCTTAATTACCCATAAGCTTCACATCAAAGTGGCGACATTTGGGTACCCTTGGAGAAAACATGTTTAGAATGCAGATTCTTCCTTTTGCTTCCACTCCATCTTGGCAGTGGGGAAAAGATGCCTTTGTAACGTTCAAGGAAACCCTGTTTTTTTTTTTTTGCCAAATTAAATAGAAACTACCACCACCACCCCCCGATTGACTTCTGGCAGCCCTTGCAGTGATAAATCAACACAGCATCTTACAGCCAAAACTTTTAAACATAAGCAGACACCGAGAGAGAGAGAGAGAGAGAGAGAGAGAGAGAGAGAGAGAGAGAGAGAGAGAGAGAGAGAGAGAGAGAGAGAGAGGGAGGGAGGGAGGGAGGGAGGGAGGGAGGGAGGGAGGGAGGGAGGGAGGGAGGGAGGGAGGGAGAGAGAGAGGAGGCAAATCAGCAAATCCCAACAGGACACACAGTTTGACACAGAACTCTGCTCTGGCTACCTATTTGAAATTGTTGAAATTAGAATTTCTTAAATAGAACCACACAAACCTTTTCCAACTTGGGCTTTGGTTGGTTGTTGGGCTCAGAAGCCTGGAAATTCAGATCTGGCTTTAGATTTATTTTGATAAGGAGACAGCCTTAATTATCTTGGTGATACCTGGAGAAAGACTCTGGGATTTCTCAGTAACTGATGCCATTAACTATATCTCTTGTTGGAGATTTCAAAAAGCTGAGTGCTGAAAGGGTTCCACCCCCATCTCTCTTTCTCTCCCTATATCCCCCATACCCAGTCCCAATTCTTAGGAATTCTGCAGTCTCATTTTCCTTATTATATGGGAAGCATTTATATGATGCCTCTGGGAAGAATCATTTGCAGGTCTGGAGCTAGTTGCAATTAATCTGCTGATGATATTTAAACTACACAGTCCTTCTCCTTTCCTGCAAGTTCAGGGTTAGACACCTCCAGGGCCTGTGAATGTCTTCTGGCTGTAAAGGAATTGATGTCTATCTTGGGAAAGCAGAAATGACTGCAACTTTCTTCTTTTTTTTGCTAGCAGAATGCTAGAAGTTTATAAGAATATAAAGTTTATCAGTAGTCATCCAAACTGGTGCAGATGTTGTAAAGTGCACTTTTCTAAAACCTTTCTTTTTAAATAAAAATATTCCTAGAAATATGGTGATTGAAATAGAGTTTGAGCTAAGCAGGATCAGGTCTGGTTAGTACTTGGATGGGAGACTTACAGGAAATATAATATTGTAAAGTAAACTGGGAAGTTAAAAAGAAAAAGTTATTGGAAGAAACCTATGAACTACTTCAGCATTGTTGTCAAAAAAAATATTTAGATGCCTCTATGATATTTCAGGAACTGAGCGTGAATGAAGAAAGACTCATTTTTAAAGATCGGCATCCGTTTTTGTTCATAACATGCAATGTCTTTCAAAAGAGTGCAGAGTGGATTAGAAGAGATAGACCAGTTGAACAGAAATGAGTGGTGCTGCTGGAAGTGGGAGCAGCCAAAGAATGATGAGTAAACATGATAGGAGGGTCAAAGGGAGAAAGCACATGTGGTCGGTACATTTGCACACATCACACACTGTCCAATGTGCATTTTGGAAGGAAAGGGCAGAAAGTAAAATGGATGTGTGCATGGTGAATACATAACTAGGAAAGAGTGAAGGAATGGTGAGTGGAAAAAGCCATCTGGCAGGTAGGTTTTATAGGATGTGCATGCACAGCAGCTTGGAGAAACAATGCTTAATTGGTAAGAAAAAAAACAGATTGTATGGCTCACCTGGAGGAAGGCAAACAGGTAGAAGATGGAGAGGCTAAGTCTTGGCAGTTTGAAGATGTGTCGACTTCAACACCCAGAATTCCCCAGCCAACATGACTAGCTAGAGAATTCTGAGAGTTGAAATCCACACATCTTCAAGGTGGCAAGGGTGAGAAACACTAGGTTAAACTCAGGTATGTAGGAAAAGATAGGATATATGGGTAGGTAAGAGAGGCGCCTATTTTAGATGCACCTATTCCAAAAAATGGGATCTTAATGTGAAGTATGCTGCTAGACTCTGTTTAATGCAGCCTTAAATGGATTGCTCTTGTAAAGTTGCTGTGGAACAAAATATAATGCAATTTGTGCTTTTTGTGGGAAATACAAATTAGCTAATTGAAACAGAAGTGCAAAATGAAGGATGTTCATAAGGAATATAATGCTCTTTCCTGAATATAGGAGCTGAGTGTTGACGTTGAAGCAGAGATATAGGATATATAAGAGTGCTGATAAATGTGGACTGCAAAAACAATGATATCCAATTTTCTGACATAGATTAGTAGCCAAAATAGAGCACATAACTTGCTATTTGAATAAATAATAGAATCCAAAGAGTTAAAAAATGATCACCAGAAGATACAGCACAGCAAGGAATAAAACTAAAGATCTCTGCTCTCCCACAAGCTCTTCATTTGAAATCAAAGATGGGCTAATTACAAGAATTATTCTGATTTGGGAGCAGAGTTATCAATCAGTAAAACCCAATTATTTCTTTTCTCCTCCTCCTCTCACTCCACATAATTTTACAAAAATTATTTCACCCTCCAGCAGGAAAATCAACGCCCATTGGAATTGTGCATTCAGTTGAATCCAAGGTCTACCATTATTATTTTTGTTTACTTTTGTGTACGTAACAAAAGACAATTGTCAGGAGTCATGCTTTTAAAGGAAAAAAATTCTCCTTGTTCTACTGTTCAGAATTATCAACTCCAAACTTGAAATAATAGCTTGTTGACCATCCAGAAGATGAGAGGAATAAAATAATTATCATAAGGCATTTATTGCCACCAGATATAATAATTGAATGTGTAGCAGTGGATTGCTTAAAATGTAAAAGAGAAAATTGGGGAAAAAGTAGTCCTTTAAAAACAGGAAGGTCAGTTTTCAGTGTGGAATGTACAGAATCATTATTTTTTCCAAAGTGTTTTATCACCCTCATCTGACTGTTATCACTATTGTAATTATAATTGGCACCAAAGCTTTGTTGCTGGTGCTATTTTCTGCTGCCTGTAGAAAATCCTTTGGGGTGGATCTCAGTTTCCTATACACATAAATATTATCTATATTTAATTGTTTTAACTTTGTCATGAGCAGAATTTGTACAATGTATGTTGTACAATAAGAATTATGGCAACTGAACTCTGGGACATTGTTTGAAATCATCCCATGCATACAGATATGTACTTACAAAGATTCATAGATATGTGAACACACATAGCCACCTTGCCTTAAGTCAGCCTATTAATAATGCCTACCTGTTGCAAGCCCAACTGATCTGTTAGGCAGCTGCTCTTAGTCCAAACTTCCCATATATTATAATTTTTTTGTCTAGAACATTGAGACACATAATTTGCCTCTAATGATTGCCTCTAGTTGCTGCTCCAAGGCTTAACTGACATCACAGGCAACCAATCAAGTACCTTAATGCATCTTTGTACTGTTGACCTTCACAAATGTGCTTCAAAACTGACCTAGCTAGGGCACTATTGCCCCCTAGTTGTAGTTTTTCTGAACTACAACATGTACATAACATTACATCTGTCATATTGCCCCTTGTGAATGGAATAAGTCTAATAAAGATAAGTCTAATAAAGAAAGAATATCTTCAAACTAGTGTCTGATTATTAATACTAACTTGCTTTAAAACTATGAAAGAGCCAATGATATTTGATACGGTGAATATTATAGCATCTTAAATATCATGATATAGATGCTCAATGTCTAGAACTGAAATTCAAGTGGTGGTTGGTGGTGGTGGTGATGGTTGTTCTTTTAATGCTGGGTGAAGACATGTTGTAGGGATAATGCCAAATGAGAATCCAAAGCATTTAAAGTTAGATGCCTCAAAATATCTTTATTGGCCTGTACAAACACAGTACAGGAGTCCCAACCGAAAGAATGCAAAAGACCCCCAAATTAAGAAAGGTTATATGGTTATATACCCCAGAAAGAGTACATAGAAATGATAAAAAAACATTTTAAATCAAACTGTGACCTTTACAGGCAGAATGAACAACTGGGAACATTATGGGATGACCTCACTATGGCTATTCCGGCACCTTTATGTTTTCCCCTACTAACACTTCCCCTCTCTGATTCCAGATCAGACTCAAACCATGTACAACTGAAGGAAACCCAACAGGAAAGATTTCTATCATTTGTCTCCTCTCTCTCCAAGATTTGGTTTGGATTGCTTGTTCTTTTGTTCTCTATGGACTTTCCTCATGCTTATTGTGGAGGCAAAAAACATTGAAATGCTCTCCTATTTGAAATCAGGCTTCTAAGCATTGGTGGATGATCATTTCCACCAGGTGCAGTCCCTTATGGACCATGTCTGATCTCAGGAGCTAAGTAAGGTTGGGTCTGTACTTAGACAGGTGACTACCAAGTAATAATATGACTTTAGGGTCTCTAAGCTAGACTGGGAAATCAAAAGAATGTCCTGGAAGAAAGTATTATAAGACACATCAGCCCCACAACGTAGACCAACCTAAGAATCAACTCTACAAGAAAATTACTTTTATTGATTCTACCTAGTGGTATAAAGCATTTCCTCTAAATAAATGTCCTTTGTGTTATGTTAATAGAAGCTGCTTTAGTAATCACTACTCATGTTCATTTCCCCCTTTCAGGAAGACTCGCATACACCCAGAGGGAAGTTCAACTTCTAACCCTTAACCTTTATCCTTAATCTTCAGTTGGCCTTATCCTTATCACATAGGTCACTGTAGTGCTTTTCAATGCATAGGTCTCTCATGTGCTATTTTGAGAAGCCCCATAAATCAATGTCTGTAGAGTGGGTTGTTAGTTGCCAGCTGGAAGAAGGTAGAAAAAGAGATCCATGAGAAACAATGCTTTATACAGTAAAAATATACAAAACAAAACAAAAAGGATAAGTTATAAGAAAAAGAGAAATAAAGGAATTTAAAAAGTACAATAAACATACAATTATGCTTTCTGCCCTTCTCTCTATTGAGTAATTTTCATCTTATTTTTTCCCATCTTCTTCATCCTTTTTTTAAATCTTAAATCTAGAAATCATCAATTCGATCTTTTCTTCTTTCAACAAAAAGTCCATATAAGATTTCTAGTCCTTCAAATAAAATACTGTGGGGGTTTTTCTAACCAAACCTATCAGCTCTGCCATTTCTGCAAGTTCAATTAATTTTATATCCAATCTTCCACTGTAAGTATTTTATTGCTTTTCCAACTTTTTGTATAGGGTAATCTTGTCATGGTTACCATATACAATGTAAATTTCACATATTACTTTTCCAATTCCTTGTCCATAAAACTTAATAGGAATAATTCTGGTTTCGTCAAGATGTTAGTCCATAATATTTTTTGTATCGTTATATGGATTTGCATCCAAATCTTTGCTTTGTCACAAGTCCACTGTATGATTAAAAAAAATCCCTCTAAGATTTAGTCTTCTTTATTAGTCCTTAAGTAAGTGAAACACCACATGACTATTTCCAACTAGACGCAGACATGTCAAACCCGCAACATCACGTGATGTCATGCAACATATCGGGATGGTTTTGCCATTGCCGGCAATGGGATGGGCGTGGCTTCAGCATGACGTATACAGCCCACGGGCTGGCAGTTTGACACCCCTGAAGTAGAGACTGCCATTTTTTATAGGGAGACTCAGGAAACTTGAATGGATTCTACAAGAAGACAAAGTAGGTTAACTATCACTAGAGACTATTATCTATAGCAAGAACTGTTTTATCTCAAAATTATCCATTTTGGTGGGGTGGAACATTTGAAAAATACAAAATGTATGTTCTCCATTCCAGTCTGCTATATTACTGCCTGATTGTGTGCCTTCCCTTTTCCATTTTGATACTTACTTCTCCTTCTTCCTTTCTGGATCATCCAAGTGAGGTAACCTAATCAGAGAGTTCATGTATAACTAACAAGTCAAGGTCACAGGGTTACCTAATTAAACAGATTTGTCTGTGACCCTGAAGACGAATATAGGAAACTGGGGGGGAGGGGGGGACCCATTCAGGATAGCTATGGATATGCCAGCTTTTCTCAACCTGATATCCTGGAGAGTAATAAGGACTACAACTCTCAAGCTCATGCCAAGTTGGGGGAAATAAGAGCAAAGCAATATGTGATTCATTCAGTTTATACCCCTCCTTTTTTCCAGGATGATGTAGATAAGATAGGTATTGTTCCTCCACTTTTTCCCACAAAAATTCTGTAGGATGGGTTTGGTTAAAAAAGAGGTGCCGGTTCTGTGGAGACAGGTTTTTCCACGGACCAGAGGGTGCGTGCTTTTGTGTGCTGCCTGCATCTCACGGATGGGGCTTTGCTTGTTTGTGCGGCCCGTTGCTGGCATGCTGCGGCCCGGTACTGGTCCATGGACCAGGGGTTGGGAACCTCTGGGTTAAAGGATAGTACCTGGTTTCCAGTTACTCAGTAGGCTTCCATAGCTAAGTTTCCATTTCCCTAGTCTTAATCCAACATCTTAATTACTACTGTAGGTACCTTGTACTAGTCATACTTGAAAAAGGAAGACATTTGGGCATTTCTGACAGTTTCACACAGAAAAACTAGAATTGTGTTTGTTCAGTCTTCCCTGCAACTGAGCAGACAAGCATTCATGCAAAAAATAGCCAGGATTCTGTGTTCTATTCCAGTGCTCTGAACTTTGAGTAATCCAAATCCCCTGGTGGGTTGTTGATTGTGCTTTCATCTCTCAAGAAGGTCACATTATACAAATCAATTGCTAATTCAATTTGTCATGAAAAAAATGTACTAGAACATCCATCAGAGATTATTTGAATCAGTTATATACAGGTGACTAAGCAAAGAAAGTTAGGAAGTTTGATTTTTTTTATCCATAACGCTGCAATTCTATCCCTTTAAACTAAAAATTTCCCTTGATTTGCAGTTTATTGGCACTGATGTGTGTGGCCATGTATATGATATGTGCTTCTTATGCTTGATTAATAAGAAGCTTAAGTATGACCTAATCTAAAGGCTCTTGATTATGAAAACTCGTTGGCTAATAGTATCTTCATTAAAAAGCCAGCAGTCTCAATCTACAATCATATTGGATAAACTTCCCAATTCCACTGCCCCTCTCCCAACAAATACAAATCTGAAATGATACCAAGAAATGGCATCAAAAAAATGACAATATTAGAAAAGCAACAGGAACGTATAGCAATTCCCTAGGTCACTTTGCCTCAGGATGGTTATCCTTGGGCAAAGAATTTACAAAAGCTGTCTTGGTGGAGAAACAGCTGTGTTGGAATGTTCAGGTTAGCAGATGGAAATGTTTGGTTCAGCTTATCTGGGATTGTGAGCCTGGTTGGTATTTGAATGGGAGATTATCAGGAGGCTGTAGGTTACACTAGGAAGTAAAAAATAAAAATCTCCCAAAAGAAGGCAATGGCAATGACCAAGAAAATGGCACGCATGTGTCCACAAAGTCACCAGGAATCAAGCTCAATTTAATGGAGACTTGATTTTTAGTCATGTTGCGCAAAAACTGAATTGAAACCATTTGTTTTCACATTATGGCTATGTTCACACAATACTTTACTAGATTAGCCATGTCATTTTATTTGATTATCATGCTAATCTTGCATAATTTTAAGTTTGATTAGTTTTATGTCTAGCCTAGTATGTGATCCTAGGGCTATTATGATTTGATGTTTTGTTCAACCCACCCCTCCCCAGTGGGTTATTTTTTATGGGGACACAAAATCAGTTATTCAAGCCACCAGTTCAAAAATGTCTATTTCACACCTAAGAACAGTTTCATGAATGAGCATTTCTTATAGAGTGCTATCTAAAGCTCCTACCGGTATGTCTGATGATTTTCTCACAGTCCTTTTTACCATTTTTATATCTATAATTATAGGATATATAGCAAAAAAAATAGTAAATAGAAAGCTAGGGAACTTGGCAGTCAGCATTTCTTGCCCATATAAAAGGAATGGGTATGAACAGAAAATGGTGCTAGTAACTCAGCATCTTTTCTTCATGACTTTGGGGTTTTTCCAATTGTGTTCAACTCTGCTTAGAACCTAGAAAGGGGCCTACACATGGTCCTGCAACCAGATTTGCCCTGTGCCTGATTGTTTGCCTACCAGCTGGGTGGCCTGCAGAAAAAAAAGAGGACAGGAAAGCTGAATCAGCCTATCAGATGCTGCACACGAATAATTAGGATAGTAGTATTCGGCAGTGAATCAGAACAGATGCAATGGAGGCAGGATAAGGATCAGCAATGGGGGACAGTAAATTTCATGCTTTTATAGGATTCTGCTGACTCAAGGATAGGTGGATAATAGCACTTAACTCAGCAGTGTTGTTAGTGGCTAGATCACTGGAGCAGTCAGAGTTGGAAATTCATGAAGTCTCCTTCCAAAAATTAGTCTTTGGGTGTGTGTTTTCTCATTTAACTGAATAATTGTCATTCAAATTCCAGGAAAAAGGGATGTAATATGAGGCACAATTGCTAAGGCAAAATCCAGGAATTTCAGAGAGCCTGGCAGTATGGGAACAGTCTTCATTTTAACACCTTGCTGATTTAATGTCTAAATAATACATATAGCTAACTTTTGTAAAATAAGAAAGAAACTCAAAATAGCTTAAAATAAAATATATAGGGAATGAAAACAAATCCACAGAATGCAATAATCCATATGAGAAGAGAAGTGTTTTTCTAATCACCTGAGCATTTTGGCAAATGCCTCAGGCCATTCAGTGCTCAGGCACATCCCAATTTCAGCTAGCAGGGCATTTTACTGCTTGGTGCCACCATAGAAAAGGCCATGTAGTTGTCTCCAAGGTTGAAGGCCTCTGGGAGCCACACAAGGCCCTGGGACCTCAGACTAACTTGAGTGAAGCCAAAATTGGATTCATATTTTCATAGGTTTATATGTTTTCATTTAAATGGATAGATGAAAGCATATTAATGCACTCTGATGGTATGATTTTAAAAAGGCAAGGGAAGGGAGGAATAGAAAAAAAACAACAGAGGAAAGGAATGGAATGTACTGTACTGATTTTTCCTTCTTTCCTCCTTGACTGAGCCCAAATTTTCTGTTGCTAAATGAAATATTTATTGAGTTTGTCCCATTTTATGACCTTTCTTGCCACAGTTGTTAAGCAAACCTCTTCAGTTGTTAAGTTAATAACCCAATTGTTAAGTGAATCTGGTTTCCCCATTGACTTTGCTTGCCAGAAGGTCACAAAAGGTGATCACATGACCCCCGGGACACTGCAACCATCATGAATGTGAGTCAATTGTCAAGCATTTGAATTTTGATCACTTGATCCTGGGGATGCCACAAAGATCCTAAGTGTGAAAAAAGTCAGGGTTTTTTCATTTTTGTTGTAACTTCAAATGGTCACTAAATGAACTGTTGTAAGCCAAGGACTACCCGCATTCCTAATTATTTCCTTGCCAGATGATCCTTTTAAGAAAAGCACTGTGGACTACCATAGTACTTTCTCTCCTTGTCTGTGTGACAAGAGTCTCTTTGTGCTCTGTGTTATTTGTCTGAGTAGAAATGAGAAGGAAAAATGGCTGACCCCAGGCACTAAGCTGCTACTCTTTGTGGCTATTTGAGGTTTCTCTTCCCTCTGCAGATTAGGATGAAACTCTCATCTGGATTTTTCACTTCTTTAAACATTGATATTCTTGGCCAAACCCAAAAGTATTTGGATAAAGTACTTTTAGGAATGGAGACAGTAAAAGAAAGTATATTTAGAAACAAACCTTCGTGTTTACAGAGATAGATGGCATGAGTGTCCACCAGAGACTCATTATTTATTTATTTATTTATTTATTTATTTATTTATTTATTTATTTATTTATTTATTTATTTATTTATTCGGTTTATATACCGCCCTACTCCCGAAGAACTCAGGGCAGTTTACAAGGCAATATTTAAAAACAATACAATATAAAATTAAAATAAAATTAAATTAAGTCTAGCCCCTGTCAACAAAAGTGCGTATAGTCAAGGCTATGGTCTTCCCAGTTGCAATGTATGGCAGTGAAAGTTGGACCATAAAAAAGGCTGAGCGCCAAAGATTTGAGGCCTTTGAAATCTGGTGTTGGAGAAGACTCCTGCGAGTCCCTTGGACTGCAAGGCGATCAAACCGGTCAGTCCTAGAGGAGATCAACCCGGACTGCTCTTTAGAAGGCCAGATCCTGAAGCTAAAACTCAAATACTTTGGCCACCTAGTGAGAAGGAAGGACTCACTGGAGAAGAGCCTAATGCTGGGAAACATTGAGGGCAATAGAAGAAGGGGACGACAGAGAATGAGGTGGCTGGATGGAGTCACTGAAGCAGTAGGCGTGAGCTTAAATGGACTCCAGAAGATGGTAGAGGACAGGAAAGCCTGGAGGAACTTTGTCCATAGGGTCGCGATGGGTCAGACACGACTTCGCAACTAACAACAACAGTCCCCCAAAATTAAAATCACAATTTAAAAACATTAAAACCCCTCAGTCCAGACCAGATAGCTCAAAGAGCTAGGTTTTTAGGTCCCGGCGAAATGAACGAAGGTCAGGGGCAGTCTGGAGTTCCGTTGGCAGTTGATTCCATAGGGCAGGTGCGCCCACAGAGAACGCCCTCCCCCTGGGGATCGCCCGTCAGCAATCTTTGACCGGTGGTACCCTGAAGAGGCCCTCCCTGTGGGAGCGCACAGGACGATGAGAAATTGACGCTGGCAGCAGGTGCTCCCTCAGATAATCTGGGCCCGTGCCATTTAGGGCTTTATAAGTCATCACCAGCACCTTGAATCTCACCCGGAAGGCAACTGGAAGCCAATGCAGCTCGCGGAGAAGAGGTGTTACATGGGAGTATCGGGAGACCCCCATCACAACTCGCACGGCTGCATTCTGCACCAGCTGAAGCCTCCGAGTGGTCCTCAGGGGCAGCCCCATATAGAGAGCATTGCAGTAGTCTAGCCAGGAGGTCATGAGCGCATGGGTGACTGTGCGTAGGGCATCTCAGTCCAAATAGGGCTGTAACTGGCACACCAGGCGAACCTGGGCAAAAGCCCCCCTGGCCACGGCTCCTATATGATCTTCCAAACTGAGCCATGAATCCAGGAAGATGCCCAAGTTGCAGGCCCTATCAACGGGGGTAACACCTCACCCCCCATAGTTAACGATGGAAAAGATTAGTTAGTCTGAGTTGCCGGTATGCACAGCCACTCAGTCTTGACAGGATTGAGACAAACCCGGACCGCCTCCAGGCAACGGGACATCACGTTGAGGGCATCACTGGATTGGTTCGGGGTGGAAAGAAAAAGCTGGGCATCATCAGCATACTGTTGATACCCAACTCCAAAACCACGAATGAGCTCACCCAGCGGCTTCATATAGATGTTGAACAAGAGGGGACAGAGGACCGACCCCTGAGGAACTCTACAAATGAGAGGCCTCGGGGCAGACCTCTGCCCCCCCCGTCCACACCGACTGCGAGCAGCCCAGGAGTTAGGAGGAGAACCACTGTACAACAGTGCCCCCCACTCCCAACCCCCTGAGACGCTGCAGTAGGATACCATGGTCGATGGTATCAAAAGCCGCTGAGAGGTCTAATAGGACTAGGACAGAGGAACAACCCCTGTCCCGAGCCCAGCAGAGATCATTCACCAACGCAACCAATGCCGTCTCCGTGCTGTACCCAGGCCTGAAACCCGATTGGTACGGGTCCAGATAATCAGTTTCCTCCAGGAACAGAGGGAGCTGAAGTGCCACCACACTCTCAAAAAAGCGAAGGTTGGAGACCGGATGATAGTTGTTCAAAATAGCCGGGTCCAGGGCAGGCTTCTTGAGGAGGGGCCTCACCACCGCCTCCTTCAAGGCGGCAGGGAAGGTACCCTCCCTCAAAGAAGCAGTTATTACTGCCTGGAACCAGCCTCGTGTCTCCTCCCGGACTGCAGGAGGGGCACGTGTCCAATAAACCAGCCAGGAGGGGCACGGGTCCAATAAACACGTGGCAGAACTCAGTCTCCTCATGATCCTGTCCACCTCATCTGGGGTCACAGGATCAAATTCAGGTAACATTCTCTAGACCACTCGATTCCTCCCCGTCAGTCTCTGCCCAGTCAGAATCCAAACCGGCTCGAATCTGTGCGATTTTGTCCGTCAGATGATAGCTAAACTCCTCGGCCCGCCCCTGCAAGGGCTCCTCCCTTACCTTCTGATTAAGGAGGGAGTGAGTCACCCTAAACAGGGCAGCTGGGCGATTATCTGCAGACGCAATGAGGGCAGCGAAGTAATTAGACTTCGCTGTCCTCATCGTCATGAGATAAGACCTCGTAAAGGTTCTTAACCACAATCGGTCAGACTCAGACTGACTGGATCTCCAACAGCTCTCTAGACCTCATCTCCGACGCTTCATCTCCAGGAGTTCCACAGAAAACCATGGAGCCCACCGGGATCTGAGCCATGTCAGGGGTCGCAAGGGTACAACATGGTCGAGCACCTCGGTGGCAGCCCTTTCCCAGGCATCCACCAAGGCGTCGGCCGGGCTGTGAGCAAGGGGGATAGGTATAGACCCAAGCACCGTCTGGAACCATTCCGGATCCATTAGGAGCCTGGGGCGGAACCACCTGGTCAGTTCCACAGCCCAGCAGTGGGGGGTGGCATAGCAGAAGACCAACCGCAGGAGGTGATGATGAGACCATGACAGGGGGACAATAGTTGGTGAGCCCCCTCCCAGATCATCAAACCACTGCCCAGATAAAAAAAACTTGGTCGAGAGTGTGTCCTACCCCATGAGTTGGACCCTGAATTACTTGGGTCAGGTCCATGGCTGTCATGGAGGCCATGAACTCCTGGGCCAACTCAGACAACCTTCCCAGAGAAGGCAGGTTAAAGTCACCCAGAACTATAAGTCTGGGAAACTCAACCGTCAACCCTGAGAGGGCATCAAGAAGCTCAGACAGGGCCGTTGCTACACATCTGGGCACCAGGTATGTTAGCAACAAGCCCAACTGAGCCCCAGGGCCACACCTCAGGAGGAGGGATTCACTCCCGCCTATCTGTACAATAGTGGTCTCCCGCAGACATAAGGTCTCCCGTATAACTACTGCCACCCCACCGCCCCTGCCCTGAGCCCATGGCCGATGTAACACACAGAAACCTGGAGGGCAAAGCTCAGTCAGAGGGACACCTCTGAGCCCAACCAGGTTTCTGTAATGCATGCCAGATCCGTGTGTTCCTCCTCGATCAAATCTCGGACGAGGGGAGCCTTGTTCACAACGGATCTGGCATTAAAGTACACCAGCCTGAGCTCAGGGGCCTGATCCCTCTCACCCCCAGATAAACGGGTACCAACCGGAGGATCAGAGCACGCCACCGCTTGAAGACAGCGGGGGCGCGATCTCAGGTGTTGATATGGCCCTCCGTGTAACTGCCTGCTGCCGTTCCCAATCGTCGTGGGGATTTGAAACCCCACCCCAATGCCAGGGAAACCAGGAGACCCCATCCCCAAACCCATCTCGCCAGGAACCATTTCAGGCCCGGACTGACGACCGGTTGGTGGGGTACACCCCAATTCCCTCCCAACCCTACCATTCCCCCCCTCCCTAACCCTTTAAAACAGCCAGCTAGAAAGCCCCACCCTTTTTGTATGTGTCATACATGAAAAATGACCACCAATTCAACTTTTTAGCTCCGTTCCAGCAGTTATCCCTGACACTGAGCGAGTTTGCATTCCCAGCCCGTTCTACATCATAGTGCTATTGTAGGGATACAGTGTACCTTGCTTTGAGCTCCCAGAACAAAAAGGTGGGTACAGGTACAATAGATTGTGCATTTTATGGGAACTGTCACATTTCCATGGGACTTTCTGTTTGGATCTCATTTTTAAACAGCTCAGATAAATGAAGAATAAAACAGAATTTATAAACCAACTCCTGACCTATCCACACAACTCAGCAAAGGTCAGGGAATCTAAGCTGCTCGATCTCCAATTCTCACATTTTCATTCTAAGCTGAAGTTCTCATGTAAATATGACTTTTATCAGTAAAAGAATGAAACTATAAAACTAAAAATAATGGAAAGGTTTTTCTGTCTATCTTGGAGAAAAAGAGCAAGTTGCAGTGTTAATTCCCTTTGATCAAACTTCAAATCCATTTCCCTTTGAAGCTTCCCTGCTTTGGGAGTTTAATTCAACAAAACTTCCCAAGGTGCAGGATAATGCTAGTCCCCCTGCCTCCATCAGACACTGATTCTTTAATAGAATCCATCCTGTTTGGTTAAGAGCTGTTTCGATCAAAACAGTCCAAAACTCAATCCACTCTAAAAGGGTTTCTCTGCTGGATATTAACTGGTTGTGTAATTTTAACCACTCTCTTTATTATATCTGCAAAAGCCATCATTGGATTTGTCTGTCTTACAATAACTTATCTACAGGCATCTGAGAGTTCAGAGAGTCAGACGCTAATAGCACTGCTGTCCAATTCTTCTTCTAGAAGCATAACTTTCATTAGGAATTAAAGAAAGTTGCTTTAAACTCCATAGTCCCTCCACCAATTGCTTTGAACTCTGACAAATTGGAAACGCATGATATAGCAAAGCAAATGAAAGCCCACTGCTAGATTACTGATCTCCTGGGAGGTACCAATATGTTGCTTTGAGCACCAAAGGAGAAAGGCAGAGAAAATAACACAAATAAATAAATAGGTGCAGTAAAAATGGGTATTTTAATTCCCCCCAGCTTCACATCTTATTGAGGAGCACTTTGGCCCATTTCCAAATCAGCTTGTAGATTTGGAAATAAAACACAAGCCTGCATAAAAATTCCTATTCCATCTTTCCCCCATTTTCAGTATGAATAGCTGGAAATTCACATCTCTACTTTTTCACCCCCATATGAGGTTGTTGTCAGCTATTGGAGTTTTTTTTTAAAGTTAATATCCATCCTAGGATTCTAGATATATTGGCAACCTCAAAGTTCTTCCTGGAACTAATGAATAAAATATTTACTCAGCTGAAGAGCTGCTGCCTACTTGTCCTCCTGGAAGAAGAGGCTAAAGTTGTATCTCTGACAAACCAATTTAGTCAAGCAAAGAGCTTAACCATCTTGCTGGAACCTTTGTTCAGATGCTGAAGTTTTAGCTGGAAAAAATTCCAGATTTCTGCTTGATGGAGCCCTGCCCAGTCAGTGTATGTGTTCAATTGAGCATGCAAATAGACTGGCTGGAAAAAAAAAGTTTTAAGCCTTTCTACACCTGAGAGTACAGTTAACAATTTTCATTTCATTTAAGTGTATACAGGTAGTCCCCAATTTACAGCAGTTTTTAGTGACTGTTCAAAAAAAAGCACTGAAAAAACAGCATGGAAAAAAGTGATTTATGACTGTTTTTCACACTTACCATTGTCACATGATCACATGATCAAAATTCAGATGCTTGGCAACTGACTCATATTAATGACAGTTGCAGTGTCCCAGGGTCACGTGATCATTTTTTGGTAACTTTCTGACAAGGAAAGTCAATGGGGAAACCAGATTCACTTAATAACCATATTACTAACTTAACAGCTGCAATGATTCACTTAACAACTGTAACAAGAAAGGTCTTAAAATGGGGGGAAACTCACTTAACAAATTTCTCACTTAGCAGCAGAAAGTTTGGACTCAATTATGGTCCTAAGTCAAGGACTACCTGTATCCTAGTATATCTGATTTTAGAAATTAATATAGTATCCCTAATTGTACTTTTGAGACAAGTGCACTTATGATAAGTAACCACACAGCCTGCAGTAAATGATCTTTAAATAAGCTATGTGCAACTTGATCTTCAGAACAGGGCAGGTGCTGTGTCTGCAGTGTTCCACAAATGAAGATGGCATTTTGGATCACAAGCATTCAGCCACTTGTTTTTCTCCTGAAGCTTGAAAGTGGCTCATTTACACCACTGCCATATTTTCTGTGGTGTGTTTAGAAAGTTTTAAACCCCAGATTTAATGTACTTACACGAAGAGTATATATCACGTGCATACCTTTGCTCTTTCAAAGTCTGCATTAATTTACTTGTCTTAAAGAACTTCAACTGCACTTGCATTACATCATTAAATCTGGAAAATCGCTACTTGAACAGTATATCGGTACTTGAAGCTGGATACTATCCTGCAGTTTTACATTAGTGACTCTGATATAGTTAGTTGTCCTGGGACGTGGGCTCCTCACCTGCAGAACACATCTTCCCAAAGAGCCACTTCACTGCCAATTAGAAGTGACAGCAAGGTATTAAATGTCACTATTATTGATGCTATTTACTGGCAGTTAACTTCTCTCCTTCCTTCCTTCCCTCCTCTCTCCTGCTATTTGCTCAAACTCTTTGCATGCCAAGGGGAAGATAAAGCTGCCAGAAATGCTATGGTCCCCCCTCTGGAGTTTTATGTTTTGTCAGAGCCTGTCAGAAACCAGGTGCGAGGTATTAACTGGCAGTAATGCCATCACTGATGTTCTGCTGAGAGTTTCAGGCAAGCCTTAAAAATAATTTTCCGTTAATTAGAGCAGGCTAATTGGCTCTCTCCCACTTTATATTTCTTTCTTCTTTCCCCTCAAACATAGATGTGCCTTGCAGAGGTGTTGGACTTCAACTCCCACAATCCCTAACCAGACCGGGGAAGATATAGATCAGTGTTTTTCAAACTTGGCAGCTTTAAAATGTGTGGATTTCTCAGAAGACTGGATGGGGAATTTTGGCAGTTGAAGTCCACACAACTAAAAGTTGCCAACTTTGAAAAAGTCTGAAACAGGTTGATAATAGTACGTATTCCCCTTCAAGAGGAATGGGGAAAAAATCATTAAGAATATAGTAGGACCAAGAAAAAGTTAGCAGCCTTTCTGTAAATCTCAGTCTCTGTTCAAGGTCCAAAAGAGGGAGACCCAATCTTTTGGAATCGAAGTAGATTGCTAGACAAAGCTTGGACCAAGAACATATATTGGAGGATTGAGAAAAGTCCCCCTAAAAATTGTTACTGAAGTATGATTTTTAGTATGAAAATTGAATAGAAGGAAATTATTAAATATATGAGGAGGACATGAAAAGCTGTGGTGGAGCGGAGGTTAGAATGCAGTTATTGCAGACTAATTCTGCCAACTGCCAGCAGTTTGATTCTGAGAGGCTCAAGGTTGATTCAGCCTTCCATCCTTCAGAGGTTGGTAAAATAAGGACTCGGATTGTTAGGGACAACATGGTGACATTTGTAAACTTCTCAGAGTGTGCTGTAAAGCACTGTGAAGTGATATATAAGTCTAAGTGGTATTGCTATTGCTTACTTTTAATCAATTGTTTGTTGTTGTTAGCTGCGAAGTTGTGTCTGACCCATCGCGACCCTATGGACAACGTTCCTCCAGGCCTTCCTGTCCTGTACCATCTTCTGGAGTCCATTTAAGTTCACACCTACTGCTTCAGTGACTCCATCCAGCCACCTCATTCTCTGTCGTCCCCTTCTTCTGAAGCTAATCAATTGTTACTCCTTGTCAATTGTTACAATATGCAATTTGCCAATTTCACACTATAGGGACTCAAATAGCTTAGTATCACTGATCCTCCTAACTGGTTTACTGCAATGTGCTCTAAGTATAACTATTTGAAGATAGTCCTGGAACTGGAACTGGTTCAGAGCAGAGCTGTGTGATCTTATGATCATTAAATGAGAAAGCTAAAGCATTCACTGGCTACCTGTGAGTCACTAGAGCCAATTTACGGCCTACACCTATAAATCTTAAATAAATTCCTAATCCAAATACTAAAAAGTTTAAGTTCTAAAGTCTCCCAGCCCATTTGCTAAGATAAGGGGCCTTGTAGGCTGTGGCGCCTTGGGAGGTTAGGGTTTTCTTGGTGACAATAACCCAGTTAGTGAAGAAATACAGTGCCTTTGGCTTCCACATGGAGAGTTTTTAAAATTTCATTTAAACTATTGTATTCTTGCTGTTTTACTTGTTTTGTGATACAGAAAATTAATGAAAATATCTAATTGCTTTTATTCAAAAAGCGCTGCTCTGCCTACTTTAAGAGGAAAAGTGTAATTATATAAAGTATAAATAATGCTTATACAAACATGAATTGGGGCATATCAAGTAGTTCACATTATTATGCAAACCTACCTAATTTTGCATTTCCAAACCAATATATAACCTTTCAAAAGGGTGAATACACACGCATACACACACATACACACAAACATAATATATAGAATTGCATTGTATTAGATAACAGTATTCAAAAATGTGTATCTTAAGCAAATACACAAACACACACACACACACACACACACACACATGGAAGAATATTTTCCTAGGACAATGTAAAGAAATGTAAGGAACATTTGGAAAAAGCTGATGGTGCAGGAAAAACAGAAAGCAGAAAAGGATGAAACAGGCAAAGTTCTGAATGCAACTTTCATGGATTCTAGAAGGGTTATTACTCTGGGGTTACCTGAGGACAGCAAATGAATCTAAGAATCTGGCAGCAGCTTAAGAGCTGATTAACAGCAAATGATTCCCAAGTAATATGGTTCCCCTGTAAAGTGATGGGGGAGTGCTATTTAGATGAAAGTGCAGTACTGCCCCATTGCATCTCTACATCTGTGGTTTTCCCTAATGAAATTAAGGCAGGATGCATAAGTAGGCTGTGATTGGCAGAGGAAAAGCTGCTGATCCACTCCTTTCTCTCTGCAAATTGCTTTCTTCATTAAAATCTTGCACTGAATAAATGGCAGCCCACAGTTCCTATAGAATTATGCTCACCACTGAAACTACTGATCAGCCTTCCCCACTCTGAGGGTCTCTGGATATGTTGACACTGCACACTCCAGCCTTCCCAGCCACCTTCAGCCATGTCGAGGGCTGTAGTGCCAACAATCTGGAGGATGCTGTGACTTTTTTCCCTGCTTCTTTTAACAGGAATCTAGGTGCAAGATCCTTGTGAATAGAACTCTGATGATTGAAACTTATGGATTTATTTCAGCTGTTCTTATCTCTGCAGCCATAAAGAAACCATTTACACCTTAATCTCCCCCCCCTTTTTTCACCTGTTAGTAGATCTCTGTTGGGACCAATTATCTAAGTAGTTTTAAAAATAGTTGGGGAGACTGATTCAGAGATTTTCTCCAAAATTCAAATGCTTAACAACATTGTTATTTTTTTTAAAAAAAAAATTGTAGCATTAGATACAATTACCCCCTCATAGTGGGTTAGTTAGAGGAAAGAATGACATCATAACTAAAAAAATCAACTTTAGAAATACCACAAATTATGAGTCTTCATCACCATCTATGTCTGATTTCCATGACTATTCAGATATATTGGTTTGATAAGTATCACCATTACCTGAGAAAACACACTAAAACATCAATCTGGATTATTCATTTTCTAATAGAACTTACCACTCAGTTTTGGACTGAAAATGTCCATAAAATTTCTTCTGCCTTTTTGATGCAATCATATAAAACAGAGGCAGTACTGTAAATGGACTGACAGATCAGATCCAATAAAGCATATTATCCAGTCTTTGACTAGCATTCATGTTATAAAGATTCCTGGTGAGCCCTTATGAAGATGATTTTGGCAACCTAGATCCAGTAGCCCTAAACTATAATGATAAAAGTTATTTTACCAAAATGTGTTTGCTCAAAGACATGAACCATATTAATGCATAGTCTGATCACTCAGTTTCCAGAACTTGCTATACCCAGCGGTAGCCTACTACATTGTGCAGACACAATCAATGAATCGTATTAACTGGGTATGCTCATACAATGCATGGAGCTACCAATTATGCCAACTCATCTGTAGCATTAAGAGGATAATTCATGAGGATCAATATCCCTTTCTTATAATGAGTCTGTGACTTGGTCCATCAAACCGTTGCACTATTTCCTTTGATTAGGAGCAGCTCTATAAGTGGATCAGAGAAATAGATCACCTTCAAGGATGAGGTCATTTCTCTTGAGAAGATTGCCAAGCAGTACCTGAACACTGGATCAGATTGTCTTCTGTTTTTCCTGTGAAACAGGCTTTTGGGCTTCTGAGCTATATTGGCTATATTCTCACATGCCTTTTGAACTGGGTTCAAAAAGCCCTGATATGAGCATTAGCCCACAGCAGCACAATATATGATGTTAAATACTATAATGGAATGGGAACTTGAGGGTCTGGAGATGCATGTGGTTCAAGAACTCTTGCTGATTGCAGCTGCTGAAAATCAAACATTCACCTTTTTATGGAGATAGATATAATAATAATAATAATAATAATAATAATAATAATAATAATAATAATAATAATAATAATAATAATAATAAAGTTGGAAGGGACCTTGGAGGTAATCTAGTCCAACCTCCTGCTCAGGCAGGAAACCTATACCATTTCAGACAAATGGCTGTCCAGTCTCTTCTTAAAAACTTCCAGTGTTGGAGTATTCACCACCTCTGGAGGCAGGTTGTTCCACTGGTTAATTGTTCTGTCAGGAAATTTCTCCTTAGTTCTAGGTTGCTTCTTTCTTTGGTTAGTTTCCATCCGTTGCTTCTTGTCCTGCCTTCAGGTGCTTTAGAGAATAGCTTGACTCCCTCTTCTTTGTGGCAGCCCCTGAGATATTGGAACACTGCTATCATGTCACCCCTCGTCCTCCTTTTTATTAATTGATTTAAATAGTGTAGGTTTAACATAGTTCCATCTTGCCCCAATTTATGATAATATGAACAATGTGTGATAAAGTTGCATCCATTTGTTGTCATTGCCTTACCTTCTGTCACACAGTAAATGCAGTCCCTGGCCATTTAAATTTGGGCATCCCTTTGCAAGAAAAGACTTGGAGGACCACATAGAAGGGCTGGCAAAAATCTTATTTTGTATGGTTTTTAAAAATAATAATTTGCCACTATAAATCTATAAAGGGGAGTTAGGAGAAGGTCCTGAAATTAAGATCAGAGGTGGGAGACAGCAAAACTGAGATCTATCTATTTATAAATTATAGTTCTTCCAGAGTACATATTCCAAGATGATCCACAAATCCAGATTACTCCAAAATGAACACTATTTCTGCCTACATTGCTTACTGCCTTCACCTCCTTTTTGCTTTACTAAAACCAATTTTCTTACTTTTGCAATCAGCTTTCCCAAGATTTGCCACCCTCAGCCTTATCATTCAGACTGTTATATGGAGCATTGACATGACATCCTCAGTTAATTTCCTATCAGGCACCAACATACCAGCCATTTTTATTGACATGCAACACAGTAGATGACATAATAAAGGACTGGCAGATAGTTTTTCAAATAGACTTCATGATATAGCTTCAGATTTCTCTTAGCAACAGAAGTGGGGGATGGGGGAAAGGAGAAAAAAGATATGAATCCTTCAGTATTTGAGATAAATGAAAGATCAAAAAACCTTACAGAAATAATCAATATTGTCTTATTCCTTAACCTGAAAAGCTGATGCTTCCTAACCATTACTTCTGCTTCAGAAACAAACTCCTGACAGGCTGAAATATGAACAAGGGTTAGCAGCAGCTCTTGCCACCCACTCCTTGCCATTTTTAAGCTGTCAAAGATTAATATACCTGACGTTAGACAGCTTGGAAGCAATGAAAATGCAGCATAATAAGATGATGAGAAACATACCTATTCCAGATAAACTCTGGATGAAATTAAATGAACTACTGCAGTCAAGAACATCTGCAAAGTGAATTATTTGTGCAGTGCCTCTCTGGAGAGCTCAACATCTTTTCTTGGACAGGCTGGTGGAAATTAGCTGAAATTACATTTGTGTAATGGTACAACAGTGTGCAGTGTGATTTACTCAGAAATTATTCCCATTAAACTGAAGGAAATTTACTATTAAGAATGCTAGAACATAAAAATATTTTAATTCAGTCCACTGATGGTTATCCACATAACAATCTTGTAGAGTAGGGTTAGACTTACAAAGAAAGTGCCATTCAGTATAATTCATTGAGATTGTGGCCGGGAAGAAAAAACTCTACACTGAAACCAATAAACATTACAAAGAGTGCCATACAGAAAAAGTATCCTGGTTTTTTTTCCCTCTCTCTCTCTCTTTTTAATCTTCTCATTTCATTTTGTTGAAAGAAGAAATGTGAGGAAATCTTCATAGCTAGAGTCTGTATTCTTTACTTAATTTAATGAGAAGGTGGCAAAGTTGAGTTAATTTTTTTTATTGTACAAGTAGCCCTCAACTTACCACCGAGACCAAAATTTCTGTTGCTAAGTGAAATATTTGTTGTGAATTTTGCCGTTTATGACCTTTCTTGCCACTGTTGTTAAGTGAATCACTGCAACTGTTAGTTAGTAATACAGTTGTTAAGTGAATCTGGTTTCCCCATAGATTTTGCCTATATAAGAAGGTTGCAAAAGGTAATTACATAAATATGAGTCTGTCGGAAACATGACATCAGTTTTGATCACCTGAACATGGGGATGCTGCAATGTGTCACTTTTTTCAGTGCTGCTGTAAATTTGAATGCTCACTAAATGAACTGTTGTAAGTTTAGGACTATGTGTACAATGATTTTGAGGGGGCGGAGTTGGAACAGGAGGCTGTGGCCTTCCTATCTTCCTGTACTTCAAGTAAACTCAAGAAAAGACTCCATGAGAAAAATCTTCCCATTGGACATCTTCAGACTAGGAAATGTGGGCAGTGATGAAATTCCAAGAATAACAGCAGCAACATTTGCAGTAGTATCCTCCACTCCCTTAATAAATAAAGTTCAGAAATACCAGTAGGATAAATCTGAAAGAAATTCTAATCACCCTGCAATAAAGTAGAAAAATAACAATCTTTTTCACAAAGGAAGAAAACTTGCAGAATTGCAAAACAGATTTTAGCATAGCAACAATAAAAACAATAGTTAATCAATGCTCCATTTGGTTCTTCTTTAATGAAGAATTCAGATGAGTTACAATTATTTACAGTAAGGAAAAGTACAGTTTGTGAATAACCATCACTGAAGTCTGCAAGATCTTCTTCAAACTACAGTATAATTTAGTGAGATAGACACATGTGTCAGTTCAAACATTTTCTCTTTGTCAATTTGGCAAAGATTTTTATTTGGTTGCATCCTGCCATGTGTCAGAAAAGCTTAAGCTAGGTCAGAGTCCAGCAGCCAAGCTAAACTGAATGAAGTTGACAGTCTGAGATTTCCTGCTAAATGCTGATCAGGGAGACTGACAGAACAAGTGGTTGGATTCAGTAGTGTAAATTTCCAATTCTGTGATCCTGTAAACAATGACTGAGCCAAGTATGATTGACAACTGTAACAGCAAGATATATCCATAAAAACCAGCTCTAGAAGAGCTACCGGTAGAAGTAAATAAGATAAATGATTCTTGTAAGAGAAAACTTGTTTGGGAGAAGCTTCCACAGAAGAATAACTGGCATGTTTATTTTGTTAAGAGTATCCTAATAAATCTCATGTGGATGGCATTTGATTAAAACTTGAACTTTATTAGCAGTAGTTAGGTTGACACAGCATGGCCAACAGATGTCTCTCTTGTTTATGGTATGCAGAAAACCTTCACCAGATGCTGGTAATGAAGTGACTTGTTTCATGTGGCTAAGTATGAGACATCAACAAACCACAAGGAAGGCAAGTGCACATTCAATAAAGCCTCCTCTTTGAAGAAAAAAAATCAAAAGGAATATATAAATATCCACAACAAGACAGACAAAAACTGATTCTATGAAAAGCATCCAAGACTAACCAACAATGTGCACCTGACAAGACTTGGTTTCCTATGACAAATGCATTCATTCATCACTCTTCTCATGCTGTTTTTTTATTCTTTTGCATACCCTGGTAATGTCTTCTCTGCTTCACCGTAGTGTTTAACTTTTGTTCAAGATAAAGGAAATATTTGCAGGTTGATCTTGAATCTGGAAATTTCATTTTGTATACAACTGAATTCTTCAAACTAAATGGAACATCTTCAGAATCCTGTATCCTCCTTTTCATCCCAGGTTATTTCTGTGAGACAGAGAGACTCATCAATGGACAGTAGCCATGGCTAGTTACAGGATCTACCATGTTAAAATTAGCATACTTTTGAATAACATTTCTTGCAAAATAAGAATAGAGAGGTCTATTGATTTCATCAGAAGGGAGTTGGGGATGGAACCCCACAGATCTTCCAACTGATTCAGATAGGAACTTTTTATGCCACTCCAATTAATCTTTCCTAATTGCTACCTACCAGCTTCATAATGATGCAAGTGTCATTTCTGCTGAAATGTCTGCTATGAAATATAATAACCCATGGTTAACTGAATAACTGTTTACTGAAGTAATCTAATTGTCTGCAATTCCATGACATATATGTCATAAAGTAATCATATAAACTGGGTTCACATAACATTCTGAGGATTAATTATATAAATTAATTAGTTTGAGGTTCATATATCCTGCCAACCCAGTCTCAACCTTTTCAGCCAACATGCTGTTTGATCCCAGGAAATGTTATGAGAAACATTCTTTGATGCCATTTTCATTAGACCTATTATAGCTTCATCCAACCATACATTTTTTATTCTTACCCTTTGCCCAAAATATCACATATTTTACCTGCAACAAAATTAAATGTGTGACATTTTGTCTCAAACTTTAATTTTGTTTATGTACTGCATTACTGAGCTGTTACCTTCTAGTGTCCTTTTTTTAAGCATATAAGAAAATTGGGTTCAAAAACAGCAAGAGAGGACTTGAAGCTCTTGGTATTCCAGGGGACTACATGAAACACATATGGACTCCTTTACCTAATGTTAACATATGAGTTTTGGTAACATGATCATGACAGATTATATGCCGTCAAGTTTTTGTTGGCTCTCAGCAGACACTTAGATAGATTTTCTCCATGACAATCTGTCCCTAACCTAGTCTTTCAGGTCTTCCAATGGTGCATTCATCACCACTGTCATTGAGTATTCCTGCTGGGTTGAATGTGCCAACATGGGCATTTTATACTGCATGCTATGTAGTATACGGTGGAGAACATATAATACTAGATAAACCAGCTAATCCATCTTAAGGGTATATGGCACCTGAGAGCATATCGACTGATAAAGCCTCCTCTCACTGATGCAAACAGTCCATTCTAGAATGATTTAGAAAGAAGTTACTTCTTTCTAATAGTCCAATGCCTATTAAGCTTTAGCCTAAAGCTGGCTTTTAAATATTGATTGTATACACTTAGTCTCTGTCTTATTAATTCCAATGGATATTATGGAACCAGATAAACAGATAAAAATAATCTTGGAATATATATATATATATTCCAAAAGCAAAATGAAAGCACTCCTACAGGTGTTTAAATGCTCTGAAGATATGTCCTCCTAAATAAAATATTGAATGAGGGTTTTGGATGAAGTACAAAATATACACATGGCATTTGCTTCAGTGAAATATTTTCTGTACAGCAGGGCAGTAAATAAATTTGTCATGGAGGGATACTATTATCAGTGTTATCACCAGATTTATGCTGCCCTTGGCAAAGGAGGCTAACGTGTTTACCTTTCCTATATCAAAATCTATATGAAACCTTCTGATATTTTTCTAGTTATACTTAGTGTAACCCAGTACTTGTTGTGGTGATTGAAAGAGTGTCAGCAGAGTGAGGGTTTATCCTAACTGTCTTTGCTTTTTGTGTGTGTGTGTGTGTGTTTTGCATTAAATCAGGGAATAAGGTAAAGGTAAAGGTTCCCCCGCACATGCGTGCTAGTCGTTTCCGACTCTAGGGGCCGGTGCTCATCTCCGTTTCAAAGCCGAAGAGCCAGCGCTTGTCCGAGGACGTCTCCGTGGTCATGTGGCCGGCATGACTAGACGCCAAAGGCGCACGGAACGCTGTTACCTTCCCACCGTAGTGGTCCCTATTTTTCTACTTGCATTTTTACGTGCTTTCGAACTGCTAGGTTGGCAGAAGCTGGGACGAGTAACAGGCGCTCACTCTGCTACGCGGCACTCGGGATTTGACCCGCCAAACTGCCGACCTTCTGATCGACAAGCTCAGCATCCTAACCCACTGAGCCACCGCGTCCCTTAAATCAGGGAATAAGCTCACCTAAATCATGGCTGTGAGGATGAAACAAGACCCATGTAACAGGATATGGTAAAGTTGGGGTAGCTAGGCAATTAGGCAATGATATAAATCTCTAGTGAGGAAAGTGCTGGGCTAAAAAGGAGATACACTAGTGAAAGTTGTACCATAGTAAAAAGCTGACATGTTGTGGAGGAGGAATTATTGTATGTTAAAAGAACCTGCATCAAGGAAATTGACGTATCAAAGGAGGGGTAATTTGAGTTTTAAACAAATGTTCTCTGGAGGTTATATGAACAAATACATAAATCAGGAGAAGATGAATGCAAAAGATTATTAATATGGTTATAGAGTCATGGAGTTGGAAAGACCCTTTTAAAGAACCAAGTCCACTCCAACTGTTTAGGGAAGAAATCCAAATCAAAGCATCTTCCAAACATACGGATAAAGCTTCCTGGGTCCCAAGACAAACTTCCCAGATGCCCCTCATCCCAATGATAATAATAACACCATTACAATAAATAAAGGTTGTATTTCAATACTGTAAAGCAGACATGTCAAACCCACTACGTCACGTGACGTCGCGCAACGTATCGGGACAGTTTTGCCATTGCTGTCAATGGGGTGGGCATGGCTTCTGGATGATGCATCCGGTCTGTCGGCCGGCAGTTTGACACCCCTGCTGTAAAGATCTTGTGACAACAACCTTAATGCTAACCTACACATAATAATCTGGGATAGATGGTATCCAGTACTAAAGGGTTTAAACTTTAGGCTAATTAAAGCATTTTTAAACAATTCAAATAGCAGTTAAACACAGCAGATAACCTAATTACAAAAAATACAACTAAAGTCAAATATGAGTGAAGGGTAAAAGGTTTCGTAGCTAAGGGGGGGGAACTCTATGATTCTTATTTTAATTAGTGGTTAATCCAGGACTACCCCGAGGCCCCTCACTTGTGGGGTGCCTCAGGGGTTGGTTCTCTCCCCCCTCCTGTTTAACATCTATATGAAGCCGCGGGGTGAGATCATCCGTGGCTTTGGGGTGAGGTATCACCAATATGCGGATGATACCCAGTTGTTCATCTCCACCCCGAGCCAACCCAGTGATGTCCTTGATGTGATGTCCCAGTGCCTGGAGGCAGTGTGGGTCTGGATGGGAAGGAACAGGCTCTGGCTGAACCCCTCCAAGATTGAGTGGCTGTGGATATTGGCATCTCGTATTGTCCAACATGTTCCATATCTTTTGATGGGGGGAGGTATTGCCCCCCTCAGAAAGGGCCCGCAACTTGGGTGTCCTCCTGGATTCACGGCTTAACTTGGAGGATCATCTAACTGCTGTGACCAGGGGGGCCTTTGCACAGGTTTGCCTGGTGCGCCAGTTGCACCCCTTTTGGGACCAAGATGCCCTATGCACAGTCACCCACGCCCTTGTCACTTCTCACCTGGATTACTGCAATGCTCTCTACATGGGGCTGCCCTTGAAGTGCACCCAGAGGCTTCAGCTGGTGCAAAATGCGGCCGCTTGGGTGCTTATGGGAGTTTCTCGATACTCCCATGTTACACCACTCCTGCGTGAGCTTCATTGTCTTCTGGTTGTCCTCCGGGTGCGATTCAAGGTGCTGGTAATTACCTTTAAAGCTCTACATGGCTTAGGCCCAGGGTACTTGCGAGACCACCTGCTGCCATTGTCAACCTCCCATCACCCGGTTCACTCCCACAGAGTCGGCCTCCTCAGGGTTCCATCGGCTAAGCAATGCCGGCTGGCGACCCCCAGGGAGAGAACCTTCTCTGTGGGCACGCCGACCCTCTGGAATGAGTTGCCTCCGGAGCTGCGGATGGCCCCTGACCTTTGGTCCTTCCGCCGTGACCTGAAGACATGGATGTTCGAACAATCGGACCTGGACTGACTATAGTTTTAAATTTGGTTTTATTGGGTTGTTATTTATTTATTACATTTATCGTTTAATTCTTTTTTAAATTTTGTATTTTATGTTTTTAACTTTTTATTGTTGTGAGCCGTCCTGAGTCCTTAGGGAGAAGGGCGGCATATAAATTGAATAAATTGAATTGAATTGAATTGAATTGAATTGAATTGACTGGTAGCAATGATTGTGCTTCTATCTTCTTCATCCTTGATTCTGAAGAGATGAAGTGGTTCTTGGTCTTCAGCCACTGGGCAGAGTAGTGCTTGGTATCTATCAAGCAGATCACTCAAACTGTGGATCTGGACAAAGTGCAGCTGATTCTTGGCCAAATTGACGAAGAGAAAATAATGGCAAATGACTCTTGTTGTCATGTAGTGTTTCTTCTATAGGATTTCTCAAAGATAATATTGAAAAGGTTATGCCAAACGCAACCACATTTCTTCAGAAACACAGGAAGTAATTATTCTGGACCTGGGTTTTTTTCACAATGTGTAAGCATTCCCTTACCTTATTTTTATCAATCTTGAGCTTCAGTGCAGCCTCTCATTCTTCCATAGGCATGTCCAGATCAATGAGGAAATGAAGAGGTCAGATACTTCAGTTCAAACTACATTACTTTAATAGTTGCATCTAATGTCAGGACATAAATATGGAAGGGAAGGTTCATATTGTGACATCACAACACACACACACACAAACACACTCAAATATCTTTGGATCAAAATCCATATATCAATATTTTCACACTAACATCTCTTTTCTCATGGCCAGTTTCTAATGAAAATGTAAAAGTGACATTACCCAGAATTTCTGGAAGTATAGCTAGGTTAGCCTGTGCCCATCAAACATTTTATGGCATAAGCTTTTGTAGGCTACAGTCTATTTGATTCAATGAATTCTGAGCTGGTGATATATTTAAGCAGGTGGTGGGAAGGTGGAGATGGAAATAAACAGGAGACCAGAGGCATTAAATGCAGAAACTACAGGCAATGATAATGTGATTAATAGTTCCAACCCATGAAAGGGCTGTTGAGGATGATAGAGACATCATAGTTTTAGTGAGCTTTTTCTTTGTTGTGTGATAAATAGACAGCCCATTTCTTTCATTCCCCTTTGAAACAGAATCTTTATTTATTAAATTATTTTTTAAAATTTTTTAAATGCTTCATTTAGTCATCCACTGCAAAAAGAGTGTTCATTTGAAATAAATTCAGATGGGCATCAAGGAGAAGAAAACAACCCTCGTCTAAAATGATTGTGCTCATTTGCCACTCAAGCCTTATCAGCAGAGGTGACTGTGAGGGAAGGGTGTCAAAAAGTCAAAATGTGTTGTGAGCAGGTTTCAAAGCCCTGCCCCTTTTACATGTATTACAATGCACCCAAAAATATGGGGTTTGGAGCCCATAATTTCAGCTTGATTTTTTTTTTGAACCCCCACAGATGCCACAGTGTTGCCTGTTTCCCACATTTGGTCAAATTGACTAGTGTATTCCAAAAGCACTGGCCTCAGGAACAATTCTTCCTTCCTATCTTGTCACTGGCCTCAGGAGCAAATCTTCTTTCCTATCTTGCTTTAATCCAGACAGTACATTTAAAGAACAGTACGTCACTTTTCAATAGCAACAAGTTGATTCTGGACCTTAATCTCTATGCCAAAATCAATAGGGATTCTGGAGAATTGTCCAGTGAGTAAATATGTTGGCTCCTAAATTGAGCCAAACGAAGCAGTTTACATAGTGCTTGTCACACCTTACTCATGTCAAAGCATATCTACAAAGAGCAGAAGTGGGAGAGGTAAGGAAACACATTTGATAAATGTCTGAATGACACAGTTTTAGATAATAAAACACTGATTATTCGCTTTCCTGTGCCCTCGGTGCTTGAACTTATTAAGCAAATGCAGAGCTCTTTTTTCATCTATTTTTGTTCTAGCTAGCAAATTTAGATCAAATCATGCAACCTACAAAATCGATAGAAGAGAATATTTGTAGCTCAAGGTTGAAATGCGGAATCCTTGGTTCTCTCTGAGCTCAGTTGTTTTCTTTATTAAAGAGTTTTACAAAAACAAGATTTTACAATATATCCCCAAATCCCCCCCACCCCAAACCCACCCACTTCCCCCCCCCACTTCCCAGAGCTAAATACAGGATTATGGTTATAATAATCATATTCTAAATATAAATTATGCATAATATACAATTAACCAAATTCATAATGTGCTTTAACTCCCCTTTAACATAACTACATACAAAGTACCAATAACAATATCCCTCTAAAATCTACTCATAAGCTAAATGGAACTTTTTAGCTCAGTTGTTTTCTTGTGGATGTTTCATTATCAAACCAGGTAACATTGTCAGTGTTAGGCAGAGCACCAAAGGACCCCACAACTTATAAAATATTACAACAATGTAAGAATTAAATAAAAGCAAAAGGTAGCACCAGCAAGCCCCAAACCCTTTAGAAAACACAACTCTTGCCTTTTCCTCTCCCACTCCCCTTCATTTTGGAATTTTCTGTTTAATAGGTGACCTAATGACAATCCACTGGTGGAAGAAAATGAAAAAGAATATCTAAACGGCCTGTGTCATACTGGCTGAAAGACAAAAGATGCACCATTTTAAAAAAGGCACAATTGTATATGTAATTTGAACATTCTAAAATTATATTCATATTGGCAATATTAACTATGATTTAATAGAAATTTGTAACAAGCATTCATCCAATCCCATTTGCTGGTTTGCTTTAAGTACAACCTGGCTAAATATTTGTTGGGTATGATTTAGATTGGATTCCTGCACTAAGCAAAAGTTTGTACAGGATAGTTTAAATCACCTCTTCAAACTCTGTGATTCTCTGAAATTACAATTATGTTTTGGAGGCCTATTTGCTCATGGCCCAATTTGATTTCCAATTCCTTGTGAATATGTCTCCTTATTATTTTAAAATTGGACTTGAAATGAGCAAGATATCTGAAGCAAAAAGAAGTCTGATAATTGTAAAGCTGAATATATGGTTCCACTGAATGGCCCCAGAATATCTGTGGTAAGAGAGACTTCTCATCTAGAAGATTTTATTTTATTTTTTATTTATTTATTTTAATCCCATTTATATCCCGCCCTTCTCCGAAGACTCAGGGCGGCTTACAATTTAAGCACAAACCAATGTGCTTAGCAATAGCCTTCATTCTATGTATATGCCTGCTTATTTTGGCTGTTCTCTTGATTGAAATGGCAATGAATGATGCTAAAGCAGTATTCCTCAATATTCTTCAACTTCCAGAGTCCCCCAGCCTCACATCTCAAAGTTGCTGAGCTCTGAGAAACACTGTGCTAGAGGGATGTGACACTGACACACAGACACACCCATCCCACTGCCAGAAAATCTCACCACAGATCATTTCAAGGCTTGAAACAAGCATAGGCAGGCAACAGTACATGTGTGTATTCCTCATACACATATATTCCAGAATTTATACCATAAGCATCAGTGGAATTAAAACAGCCCTTGGTTGTTTTGATATACCTTGCAACACTTCTTTCAAAGCTGTCTCTTGCTGCAAATTAGGACTGGATTAATGTTACATCTGATTAATGCACATGCATTTAGCTGCCTCAGCATGGCATTGGCATTTTGATAATTAGGAAAAAAATTAGGCACTCTTGGGGGTCTCCCATGTGAAGATGCTGCTAATTCCTAGGCAAATTTCTTATACTTGTGCCTTTCCCCCCCCCCCTCTCTCTTTTTTGGAAAAAAAATCATTAGCTAGACCTGTGAATACATGCGATATTTAAACCCCCAGTGAGAATTTTTATTAACAGACAAATATGCAAGAGTTCTTATGCTGCTTAAAGTGTAATTAACCAGCTTCTGAAGATTAAGGGCACATAATCATTGAAGAACAAGAGATGTGTGTACTTAATTTCTCTAATATGCTGTGCATGCTTAGTAGCACAGAGGAACAACTGGTGGGCCATTACCATGGATTGGGCCCCAGATAAATCTTGTGCTCTAAGCAAAACTACTTACCAGTATGCAGCAATTTTAAAGTACCATTACAAAAATCCAAGTTAGCCTTGGTGACTGACTCACAAATCACACAAACATACCTTGCAAGTAGAAAATTCTGCCATTTTGACACCATCCTAAACCTTCGTTCTAAATGATTTAATAGCCTTTCCTCTTGAGTCATGAGTTACAGTTCAGCCTTTCCTGACCTGGTGCCTTCCAGATATTTGGGGTCTGGAATTCTGTACTCTTGCTACTTCATGTTATCCAGAAAAAGTGGATTACAATTTCCACAGTTCCTTGTCATTGGTCATGCTCTTGGTCCTGATGGGAATTGAAGTCTGAAACTGCTGGAGGACACCAAGTTGTTTCCCTTTAATTTGTAACTCACATCTGAATCCTGGAAATTGTAGTCTCAAAGTATCTTTAGTGCTTCCACTAAAATATGCTTAAAGCTTTTCCCAAGCACCACCTTCATGCATCCAGGTGAAGAGCAATTCCACCTCATTAAAACAGCATTGAGCTTAGCAGATGTGAGAGAAATAAGGAAACACTGTCTTCTCAACAATGTGATCAATAAAGCTATTAGGTAGCTCTCAAGATTTCACAGAAATTGTCAACAAGGTTTCTTCTTACAGAAGCAGTCAGATGAAAATGGCTTCAAAACGTTGGGGGATGCTGAGACAAGGTCAATGGCTTCTGAACTCATCCTTTGCAGCTTTTCAGACTATTATGCTGTAATACAAAATAAAAATGGACAGCAAACCAGAGTAGAAATATGAAATTCTGAAACAGGCTTTTGTTGTCTTCATCCAACTAGGAATAAATCCCTCGGTTGTATTTGTATGTGATCATTGTAGTTAAAATTTTGATTTTCTAAAAATGAGATAGACCATTAGTGACAAATAATGAATCATATCATAGCTACTTGAACAAGAGCTATATGAAAAGAGATTTGAGGTTTCAGAAGGAAAGAAAATAGAGGTGGTATAAACCGTTCTGCTATGCAACAACATGTTTACATAATCAGTCTGCTGATTCCTCTTAATCTCCCTTAGTGTAAAATATTGTCAATCTCTGGTTTATTCTCTGGTTAACTAAAAAACCTTGGTTTCTTCTTTAGCTTTATTATAGGTATGTCTACCTGCTGATTCTTTTCCATGTTTCTTTCATTCTTTCTCCTATACCTGCTTCCTACACATAATTGGACATTATTGTTGTTGTTAGCTGCGAAGTCGTGTCCGACTCATCGCGACCCTATGGACAATGTTCCTCCAGGCCTTCCTGTCCTCTACCATCTTCTGGAGTCCATTTAAGCTGATGCCTACTGCTTCAGTGACTCCATCCAGCCACCTCATTCTCTGTCATCCCCTTCTTCTATTGCCTTCAATCTTTCCCAGCATTAGGCTCTTCTCCAGTGAGTCCTTCCTTCTCATTAGGTGGACAAAGTATTTGAGTTTTAGCTTCAGGATCTGGCCTTCTAAAGAGCAGTCAGGATTGATCTCCTCTAGGACTGACCGGTTTGATCGCCTTGCAGTCCAAGGGACTCGCAGGAGTCTTCTCCAGCACCACAGTTCAAAGGCCTCAATTCTTTGGCGCTCAGCCTTTCTTATGGTCCAACTTTCACAGCCATACATTGCAACTGGGAAGACCATAGCCTTGACTATACACACTTTTGTTGACAGGGTGATGTCTCTGCTTTTTAGTGTGCTGTCTAGATTTGCCATGGCTTTCCTTCCCAGGAGCAAGCGTCTTTTAATTTCTTGGCTACATTCCCCATCTGCAGTGATCTTGGAGCCCAGGAAAACAAAATCTGTCACTACCTCCATTTCTTCCCCATCTATTTGCCAGGAATTGAGAGGGCCATATGCCATGATCTTGGTTTTCTTAATGTTAAGTTTCAACCCAACTTTTCCACTCTCCTTCTTCACCAGCAACAAGAGGCTCTTTAGTTCTTCTTCACTTTCTGCCATTAGAGTGGTATCATCTGCATATGTTAAATATGTTAAAAGGACAACTTCAGACTCAGTGACTCTTCAGAAACTCACAACCTACTTATCACAACATCAGTAGGATATAGACAGCTAATGATTTCCTTTTTGTTTATTCTCTGTCTCTTCCTCTATCTGCTGTGGAACATAACAAAGGAAATAAGTATCCTGGAACGTCTCATTGTCCTCATGAGAAACCTATGCACAAATTAGGAAATTCAGTCCAAATGGAATGTTGCAAAACCAATTATCTCCAGGTTGGCAAAGATGTAAAACAAATATATATAGTCTCTCCTGATTTATTCAGTCTTTACCCTGAATATATATTAAATGAGGCCAAATAGGAAAAAAGATGAGCATGGTTTTAAAATTGAAGAAAGAAACATCAATAATCTGCATTAGGTTGAAAATGCAAATGAACTGCAAGTTTTATTGATGAAAGTCAAGGAGCACAGTGAAAAGATTTGACTAAGATTAAACATAAAGAAGGCCAACCAGTGTTAAACTTGACATTGAAGCTACTGAAATAAAAGACATTGACCTTTTAGGATTGACATCAACAGTAAAGAAATCAACATTCAAGAAATACACCATAGATTAACACTTGGTAAGGTAATAATGAAGGCCTTGGAAAAAATATTCAGATGCTGTGATGTATCTAGACTTACAAAGATCACAACTGTACAGGCCATGGTTTCCATCATGACATTCTATGGAAGCAAAAGTTAGCCTTCAAGAAACAGGATCAAAAGTATATTGACACTTTTAAATTTTGGAGTTGGAAAAGACTCCTTAAAATACTAAGGATAATCAAGAAAACAGGCAATTAAATCATAGAGCAAATTAATATGGAATTCTCACCTGAGGCATAAAAGACCAGACTCCAATTATTATACTTGGGACTCAGTATGTAAAGACATAGTTCTCTTGAGAAGTCTATAATGATAAGATGAAAGATGGGAAAGATGAAAGGAAACAGGGAGAGGATGACTACCAGCAGTAGTAATGGTGCTTATTATATTGGCACTGATTCATTGAAAGACCTGAAAGGCCAGTTTGGAGATAGATCATCTTGGGAAAGGTCTATCTATGTGGTCCCTATGTGCTCATACCATTTGATGGACACATAATCAATTGTTTAATCAATTGCCAACTCTTTGTGAGATTAATAAATTCAGATGGCTCTTTCCAGTCTTCCTGTCTGGCTGTCTGCCTGCTTTGCCTACCCCCAACATTCTGTATAAGAAACCTGTTGTCTGTTAAAGTTAGAAAGTATTGCTTCACTACTCCTAACTTGGGTTAAATTGTTATTTAACGTACTCATACTGCTTTCTCTGACAAATGACCTGCTGTCCTTGGGGCTAGAAACTCTCAGAATCATGTTGCAATTCAGGGATAGTCAGCTATAAACAATTCTGACTTTTTCGTCATAATCATACTTGTTTAATGCATTTATTTCCAAATTTCAGTTTATTACATTCACTTATTACATTTGTAATTCTTCCAAAAATAACTGCCTTCTTTCTGGATATGGTATCATATTTTTAAATAAATCTATAGCTGACAGCCTTCTGCTATTTTTATTTTTCAAAAATTCCTAGCAGGCCACTGTAATGTGTGAAACAGTTTTAACGAACAGCTGAGTAATCTATTGGTTATACAGTACTTGGGCTTTTTTTAATCTGGCATTTGTATGGAAATTGGAACAGGATCAGAGAAGAGCAAGAAGGATGATCAATGAACTAGAAGCTAAGTCCTATGAAGAGGGATTAAAAGAACAGAATATAATTAGCTTTCAGAAGAGAAGGAAGATTTATTTCACTCTTCAAATATCTGTATGGGTGTTAAGACATAAGAAGAGCTTGCTGAATTTAGGCCATAGGCCTTTTTTTTAGCTCTGCATTCTGTGTTCATATTTTACTCAGACAGATGCATTGAGAAGTTCTCAAACCTGAAGGTCAATAACTCCTTTGACTATCACATCCCACAACCAATATTTAAGTATTTAATAAATACTGTATTTATTAAGTGTTTAATAAATCAGCATTTAATTGTGTTGCCTATGATTCAAGAGGTAATAAACAGCCATCAAAATTAATAGGTTCTGATCACTTTGACCCCCCCCCCCGGAATTTATCCAGATCTCCTTTAAAACCATGCAAATTTGGCTGCTATTAACCTGTGAATTCTCCAGGTTAATTATGTAGTGGAAAAAGGTAGTTCCTTCTGTCAGTCCCAAATCTCTCTGCATTTAGTTTTAATGGATGACATTGAATTCTAATATTGTGAAAGAAGGAGAATGTTATGTACATTTACTCTATGCATGATTTCATAGAGCTCAGCTCCGTTTCTTCCTACCCTCCTTAGTACTGAACTAAAAAGTACTAATTGCTTTCCTTACAGGGGAGTTTCTCCAGCTCTCTGATGGTTTTGGTTACCCTCTTTTTTTGCATCTTTCCTAACTTTATAATGTCCTTTTAAAAACCTCTATATCATATTTCAAGTTACTTATCTGAGCGGTCTTATTGTCTCATTGGCTTTGTTTTCATTTTCCTTTCTAGCGATCCCAAATATCGAATTTGTTTTTAGATAGGGATAATGTATTGTGTAGATGGTAGAGGACAGGAAGGCCTGGAGGAACATTGTCCATAGGGTTGCGATGGGTCGGACACGACTTCGCAACTAACAACAACAACAATGTATTGTGTTGCCATTTTCATTGCTATATCTCCTGTGACTCCAAATGCTCCTATTCAATCAGGAAAGATGCAGATCCAATTAAAGTACTGTATAGGTGAAATTTGGATTTTTTGTGCCTATCCATATGCTTCATTTTATATTTGTTTACCCTCCACTGCACCTGCCATTTTCTGGCCCATATTATCCACCTTGGAACTTTCCACAATCATACTTCGATTTTATCATGACCAAAATTAAGTACATATTACAATCAGACTGCCAAGATCAAGATCTCTTCTGTATTACTCCTGTCAGGGATGCAAAATAACAGATTTATGTTACAGGAAGGCAAGTTTGGATTGAATTGTGGGGGGGAAAATCTGAATAAATGTTAGTTCCCTTTTAGTAGGTGTGTCCAAATGGAAAATAGATGGCCCTGTCAGGGATGTTTTGCTTTAGATTCCTGCACTGAATAGAAGGTGGGATTCAATGCTTTCAGATTCTAGAATTGTACATCAATGGTTTGGAAAGGTTAGAAAACTATACCTAGAAAACTATAAAAGCTGTAGTGGTGCAGTGGGCAGAATGTACTATTGCACACTAATTCTGCTGACTGCTGACTGCCAGTAATTTGGCAGTTCAATCCTCACTGGCTCAAGGTTGACTCAGTCTTCCATTCTTCCTAGATCAGTAAAATGAGAACCCAGATTCTTGGGGGGCAATATGCTTACACTGTAAATCACTTAGAGAGAGCTGTAAAGCATTGTGAAGCATATATAAGTCTAAGTGCTATTGCTATTGCTAGCCCTGTCTATACAGTATTGACACCTTTGAACTCTGGTGTTGGAGAAGAGTCCTGAGACTATCATGGACAGCAAAGAAAACAAACTGATGGACCATTAAACAAATCAGCCAGGAGTTCTCACTCAAGGCACAAATTATACTTTATACAAAGACCCAAGTCTCTAGAGAAGACTCTAATGCTGAGGAAGGTGAAAGGAAAGTGTAGAAGAGGATGCCCAGGTGCAAGGCAGATGGACTCAGGTACAGTGGCAATGGGTGCATAATTGGGAAACTTGAAAGAATGGGTTAGGGATTGATCACCATGTAGAAAATCTATGTGATCGCTAGAAATCAAAAAGGACTTGATGGCACATAATTACTAAACTGTCCCTTTAAGTGTTTTGGTACAAATCCCATCATTGATCACTGGCTATGCTAGTTGGGTCTGATGATTTCTATTAATTAAAATGGAAGTAATCACTTTGGAAAGATGTAATTAATGCAGCAGTGTTAAAATCTGCAGTCTTCTAAGCTAGTCCAAATTTTATCTGGAGCTAGTTCCTGTTCAGCAATACTGAGTCCCTGCAACCTAATTGCTAATAGAGATGTCACATTTTCTCAACAGAATACATATTCAAATTACCTGTGGTCTACTTCCTTTCAGAATAGAAGCTGCAAAATAATTGAGTGGAAGAAATGAATGCAAATACATATGACCAGGCAGAATTACCTTAATACAATGCTGTTTTGGGGGAGGGGGTTGGGGCCAGATGGAAATTCTTTTTTGGCAGCGAGATACTTCAACCATGCACTCTCATTATAAGTCAGTTTGACAGCAGATCTTCATCATTATCATTAGTTCCACAAATGTCTTCTGGCACTTAAATGAGAAGTAGGAAACCCAAATGAGAGCTACAAATATAGAGAGATACAATAGGAATAGTTTATAAGAGGAGATGTGGACTGCCTGTTGAGTTTTGCAGATGGCTGGCAGGAGAATAAAATTAGAATTCTCAGAAAGATTTGAGTTTCTTCCCTGTAATTCGGGCATGACTAAATGTGCTATGGTCAGTTGGGTCAGATCTCAAAAAACAAAAGACGAGACTAGACAAAAGTGGATGGGACCAGGACAAAATGTTAAAATTAAATGTAAAATAAATGTAAAATAAATTTATGGCCTTACTGATTACTCCCCACATATGTTCTTTCTTTGGCATTTTCTACACATTAATTAGTATCCCTAGAAAAATATTGCCATAGTGGCCTGCACATAGCAATTTATGTAGGCATAATTCAGTGTGACATTTTCAGGACCTTGAAATTAAACGGAAATTAATAATTTCTTCAAAGCTTTCCAGTTTCACAAAACATAGAGCTATTGGTGGCTACAACAAGGAGCAGCCCAAAAAGACTCTGTGAGCGATTTTCCACTCCCTTGAGGGAAGGGGAATGGATGCTTAGACATTTTTTTTCTCATGGCATCAGTTTATGGACCTTTTTGTTTCCTGAAGTTCTATCAACTCCTTTCTTCTTAGACTTCAGTAAATTGCTTAATACAAAACTGTTTAAGAAAACTTTAATTCACAAATAATGTCATCCTTTTTCCTCGGTTATTTGATTTTTTATTGTGTTTATAGTTTTAACTGTTACCACTTTTATTATTGTTGAATTGATATATATCGCCGATGGATGTTTTATTGGTGCGATTATTTGCTGCGAGTCTCTCATTTGCAGCAGGATAAAAACATCTGTCAACCAATAATCAATAAATATATTCAATATCTTCCCAGAACACAGACTGCATACCATTGGTTATAGTTTTTGATGTCTCAGTGAACTATAACTGCATTGGAAGAGGATTTGAAGATCCTTTGCCAAGAAAGGATCACAGACTCATCAAAGGCGGTTGTGTTACTTTCTCTTCTGTCTGTTTCTTGCCATAATCTCTCCCTCTTACATTGATGAAAGGGTTCATGAGAAGGTGGTGAACATGAATATCACATCTGGCACATGATTAATCATCATTTGAAAAGCAGCAGGGTATCCTATTACCACATAACTCTGCATACAGCCTGCTCCTAACATTTCCTGAGATACCCCTATTTACTTGAGAACAAACAGAATAATCACCCTAGTTTGTGCATGGCAGGATATTTATTTGTATGCATATGAGAGTGAGAGAGGGCAGGAATGAGATTGTGCAGAGAAATCTGCATCTCTCTGATGCTAGGCTCTTGTCTAAACTTGGCAGTTCATCGTTTTCTAAGCCAGTGGATAGTTCCCACATGGTCTTTGATGTTCATCGATCTTCCAGGTGTCTGTGTGGTTTCTTTGAAGCACCAGATCCCAAGTGGAAAAAACGTTCATGCAGTGTGCTGAGAGCATAGAAAAGAGCCTTTGTAAATCAGTTTAAGGTTAATAAAAGGTTAACATCAGGAATGTTTTTTTCCTTGTGTATGATCATCCTATAAAAGGATAAATACATTCCCTTTTATACTGTAAGAATACTTAACAGTGTTTTTCTTTATTTGTTTTCAGAAAATGGCAAAATGAGCATGTGTGAGTGTTTGCCATTATGTGGTTTCTCACAAGTTTCCCATTTTTGCATTCTTAAATTTATGTCATCCCATTTTAAAAGAAATATGAGAATTAAATGTAATCATATGCATTGGATGTATTTATATGAATTTTGGCAAATCTAGACAGCATACTAAAAAGCAGAGACATCACCCTGCCAACAAAAGTGCATATAGTCAAGGCCACAGCTTTCCCAGTTGCAATGTATAGCTGTGAAAGTTGGGCCATAAGAAAGGCTGAGTGCCAAAGAATTGAGGCCTTTGAACTATGGTGCTGGAGAAGATTCCTGCGAGTCCCTTGGACTGCAAGGCTTTCAAACCGGTCAGTCCTAGAGGAGATCAACCCTGACTGCTCTTTAGAAGGCCAGATCCTGAAGCTGAAACTCAAATACTTTCACCACCTAATGAGAAGGAAAGACTCACTGGAGAAGAGCCAAATTCTGGGAAAGATTGAGGGCAATAGAAGAAGGGGACAACAGAGAAGGAGGTGGCTGGATGGAGTCACTGAAGCAGTAAGTGTGAGCTTAAATGGACTCCAGAAGATGGTAGAGGACAGGAAGGCCTAGTGGAACGTTGTCCATGGGGTCACGATGGGTCAGACATGACTTCGCAACTAACAACAACAATATGAATTTTGCCATAATGTAATCTGTGTTTCTATAAATTAGTTTGATCCACTATATATGTTTTAATCGTTTTTATTCATGCTTTCTCATAATTTTTTCACACAAAATTATGACCCTCTTTTGTCCTGTAAAACTCAGAGCACTGACTTTTGAAGTATAGTTAGATTTCATTTCACTTCCCAGGTTGGTGTGAAAACATGAATTAGGTAATTAGATAAACTGAGAATAAATAAAACAAAATGTGAGCTGAATACATGCAATTCTCTATCACAAGCTTCCTTATGAGCAAAACAAAAGTTACTAGAAGCAACATGGTTGGAAACCTGAAGTTAAAAGAAACAGAAAAGGGCAAGGTCAGAAAAAGACGTTGTTGTGTAGCCAGTTCTTTCCAGGCAATCAGCGAGACAGAAGGTTGCAAACAGGAACATGCTTTATTGAGGCAAACAGGAACAGAACTGAAACAGTGGCTGCTGCGCAGTTACTTATACGGTTGGCCACTAAGCGGCGGCCAATAGGTTTAAAGGAACCCATTCCCACCCCAAATCCAGCAATGACCTTCTTGGAGACAGCAAGTCTGGCTTAGTCATTGACCATTACACAGACACACCATTGAGCAACCTTTAAGCAGCATTCAAACAGACACGTGAATCAGTACAAGTAAAAATCCCAATACATTACATCCCTCCCCCCCCTAGAATGTACACACATTATTTAATAACATAATCTTGAAGATATTTTGGTGGTCTACATGACCGTTCAGAATGTCTGGGGGTTCTGGGCAACTCCCGGTCTACCAGCTTGCCTGCTGGGCTGGGTAGACCAGGACTCTTGGGTTCACGAGTCAAATTGACTCGAGTCCCTTTGGCTGGCCATTCCTGGTTGGCCCAAACTGAAGTCCAATGTAGTAGCTGGGTCTATGGAGCAGCTGCCTTGTTCGGGTTGTCCTTCCCCATCAGGAGACCCAGGTTGCACTCCCGGGCTGTGTCCATCTACGGCCACCTCCCCGTTGTAATGACTGAATGAGTCCTCAGAGCGTGTGAACTGCTGTGTTAGGCTTCTGGCTGCCGGCTCTTCTTGTGGACCCACTGTGAGGTCCTTGTTTAGTGGCCGTTCCGCAAAACGCCTTCACAGCTGATCAATATGTCAGCGAACGACTCACCCCCCCCATCCAGGACCACCTCGTAGGAGACGGGTCCTGAGACCTTAACAATTTTACCCAGCACGCACAAGTTCCCATGCCCATAGTTCCGGGCCCACACCCTATCACCCACTTGCAACCCCCTTGGTGCTTTTGGGCATGTGGTGTCTGCTGCTACCCAGTCAGGATGCAACCTGTCCAGTTTCATGATTAATCTTCTTCCCCAGTGAAGCTCTGCTAGGCTTTTGCCCATTGCTGTGCATGGCATAGTGTCCTGGCAAAGCAAGAAATCAGCCAGCCTATGATGCCAATCCCCTGAAACAATGCACTTGAGTGACTCTTTCATCATATGCACCATGCGTTCAGCCTGCCCATTAGTCAAGGGGTGAAAAGGAGCCAATGTTAAATGCCTTATGAGGTTAGCCCTCAAGAAGGCCTGAAATTCTGATGCTGTGAACTGGGCCCTGTTGTCCAAGACTAAGACGTCCGGCAGCCCATGTGTAGCAAAAAGGTTCCTAAGCACCTGGACAGTCCTAGCAGTAGTCATAGTAGGTATTAGAATTACTTCCAACCATTTATAGTGGCCACTATCAAAAACAGCTGTCCCTGAAAGGGCCCAGCAAAGTCAATGTGATTCCTTGACCACAGTGTATGAGTCTGCTCCCATCAGTGGACAAGGGTTTGTGGCATCTCTGGTCTGGACTGTTGACACATGTAACACCTGTGTATTTGGGCCTCGATAGCCTTAAGAATAATAATAATAAAGTTGGAAGGTACCTTGGAGGTCATCTAGTCCAACCCCCTGCTAAGGCAGGAAACCCTATACCATTTTGGACAAATGGCTGTCCAGTCTCTTCTTAAAAACTTCCAGTGTTGGAGCATTCACAGCTTCTGGAGGCAGGTTGTTCCACTGGTTAATTGTTCTAACTGTCAGGAAGTTTAGTTCTAGGTTGCTTCTCTCCTTGATTAGTTTCCATCCATTGCTTCTTGTCCTGCCTTTGGGCGCTTTGGAGAATAGCTTGAGTCCCTCCTCTTTGTGGCAGCCCCTGAGATATTGGAACACTGCTATCATGTCCCCTCTCGTCCTTCTCTTCATTAAACTAGACATACCCAATTCCAGCAACCGTACCTTATATGTTTTAGTCTCCAGTCCCCTAATCATCTTTGTTGCTCTTCTCTGTACTCTTTCTAGAGTCTCAACATCTTTTTTACATCATGGTGACCAAAACTGGATGCAGTATTCCAAGTGTGGCCTTACCACTGCATTGTAAAGTGGTATTAATACTTCAGGTGATCTTGATTCTATCCCTCTGTTAATGCAGCCTAGCACTGTGTTGGCTTTTTTGGCAGCTGCAACACACTGCTGGTTCATATTTAAGTGATTGTCCACTAGGACTCCGAGATCCCTTTCACAGTTACTACTATTGAGCGAGGTACCCCCTATACTATACCTGTACATTTGGTTTTTCTTGCCTAAATGTAGAACCTTACTTTTTTCACCATTGAATTTCATTTTGTTAGATAGCACCAAGTGTTCAAGTCTGTCAAGATCCTCCTGTATCTTAAGCCTATGTTATGGAGTGTTGGCTATTCCTGCCAGCTTGGTGTCGTCTACAAATTTGATGAGTTCCCCATTTATCCCTTCATCCAAATCGTTGATGTTAAAGAGCACTGGGCCCAGAACAGACCCCTGGGGCACTCCACTACATACTTCCCTCCATGTAGATGCGGTTCCATTGAGGACCACACACTGAGTACAGCTGGTCAGCCAGCTACAAATCCATCTGGTGGTGATTCTGTCTAACCTGCATTTTTCTTTCTTATCAAGTAGAAGGTTGTGATCTACTTTATCAAATGCCTTACTGAAGTCCAAGTAAATTATATCCACAGCATTCCTCTGATCAACTAATTTTGTCACTTAGTCAAAGAATGCAATAAGATTTGTCTGGCATGATCTGTTTTTGACAAACCCATGTTGGGTTTTAATAAAGACTTTGTTTGCCTTTAGATGCTTGCTGATTCGTTGTTTGATTATCTTTGCCAGAATCTTCCCAGGTATTGAGGTCAGGCTGATAGGTCTTTAATTTCCTGGATCCATTTTTTTTCCTTTTTTGAAGATGGGAACTACATCAGCTCTTTTCCAATCCTCTGGTAGTTTGAAAAATATCGTTCAGTGGTTATGAGATCACATCTGCCAGTTCCTTGAGAACCTTGAGGTGTAATCCATCTGGTCCTGGTGATTTGAACTCGTCTAGACTAGACAGGTGCTCACTTACCATTTTCCTGCCAATCTTAACTTGTGTTTCTATTCTGTTTTTTATGGCACTATTTTTGATAGGTTGGTCTGTTTTTTCCCTTTGTGTAAAGACAGATGCAAAAAATGAGTTAAATAGTTCTGCTTTCCCCCTGTTGCTTGTCACTTTCTTGCCACTTTCACCCACTAATGGACCAATCATTTCCTTTACTTTTTTATTGTTTTTTATATGTTGAAAGAAGCTTTTTTGTTATTGTTGATTTTGGTCGCAAGCCTTACTTCATTTTGAGCCTTAGCTTTCCTCACTTCATCTTTGCAGGCTCGGGCTATTTGCTGATATTCTGACTTAGTTATGTGCCCCTCTTTCCACTTTCTATACTTGTCCTTTTTATCTTTCAATTTGTCAGAGAGTTCTTTATGCAGCCACGCTGGTTTCTTTTGAGAGCTGTTATTTTTCCTCTTCATTGGTATTGTGCTAAACTGGGATTTTATTATCTCACTTTTCAAAATTTCCCAAGCTTCTTGAGTTGGTTTCCCCTTGAGAATTCTCATCCATGGAATCCTTCCCAAGCCCTCTCTAAGTTTATTGAAATTAGCTCTCTTAAAGTCTAGGACTCTAGTTTGACTGTGTTCTATTGCTTGTGCTTCCATAATGTGGAATTCCAATATTGCATGATCACTTCCTCCCAAGGTTCCTGTGGCTTCAACACCTTCTATCATTTCATCTCTGTTAGTGAGAATTAGATCCAAAATGGCTAATCCCCTAGTTCCCTCTTCTACTTTTTGGGTAACAAAGTTGTCTGCTAGGTTTGTTAGGAATCTGTTTGATCTTCCACTTGGTGCGGAGTTTGTCTCCCAGTTGATGTCAGGGTAGTTAAAGTACCCCATTACTATTGTGATGTGCTTCTTACATACATTAGTTAGCTGACTAGCAAAAAGTTCATCTATTTCCTCTGTTTGGTTGGGTGGCCTATAGTATACACCTTATCTAACCCTGGCCACCAAAGGTAGCTCCAAGCCAGTGCCTTCATCCGGACTATGCCCGGATGACCCTCATGCAGAGACTGGAGCACACAGTGCCTTAATGAACTAGGGAAAATAACCCTGCTCCCGCATAGAATGCAACTTTTGTGAGCTGAAAGCTCATGTCTATGTGTGAAGTAGCTCTGGAGCTCTGGTCCCAGGCTATTTTCCAGCCACCCTGTGTGAACCCATGACAACACCCTGCTTAAAATTTTGTCTGCAGCAGTTTCCGCAGCTATATCCCAAGCATGGAGGGGACGTTCAGGCAAATCTTGAATTGGCAAGATGCATGCTGCTGGAGCTAGATCTGGTTCCACATTTGGCAATGGCAACCTGCTAAGGCTGTCTGCATGGCCCATGTCTTTGCCGGGTTTGTGGACCAGCCTGTAGCTGTAGGCTGATATAAAAAAGGATCACCTTAACATTCTGGGCGAAAGTATTTGAGGCGTCTGCCTATCAGTGGTAAATAACCCCAACAATGGCTTAGCACAGCCCCCACCCCATAAGGTGATGCGTCACATGGAATACAGACTGGTAAGTTTTCATTAAAGTGTGTGAGCACTGAATTGGAGGACAGCAGTGATTTTACTGCCTTAAAATTGTTTTCCTTAACCTTGGTCCACTTCCACGGGGTGTTCTTGTCTAAGAGCCGGTGTAACGGCTCTGCCACTGCGGCCTTGTTAGGAAGGAATGGACGGTAAAAATTCAGGAGACCCAGGAATGCCTGGAGCTCTCCTTTGTATCTGGGGCTTGGTGCCAGCTTAATTGGATGGATGCCTTCAGCATCGATACAGAACCCCAGGAATTCAGTGGAAGGAATCCCAATTTTATACTTGAGTCTCGCTGTGCGAAACCGCTGAAGGATGGCTTTGAGCTGCCTTGCTAGCACCTCAGTGGACTCACTGGCAATGAGTACATCGTCAAAACATGGGCAGACCCCCAGAATACGCTTAAGTGTATGCTCCATAATTCCCTGGAAGATTCCCGGGGCTATGCTAACCCTGAATTGGAGGCGCTTGACCTTAAAAGCCCCCCATGTGTCACAATTGTTTGTGCAGCTGCTGTGGCCTCATCCACTGGTAACTGCTGATAGACCTGTACCAAATCTAACTTAGCAAACACTTGCAGCGATGCCAAAATGTGGCTAACAACTGGCACAGGGTACGTATGCTGCTGCAGTGCCCAGTTAATGGTGCACTTGTAATCAGTGCAAATCCTGATCTCCCCGTTGGCCTTAAGTGGCGTGACAATGGGAGTTTCCCACTCATCCCCATCTATGGGCTGTAGTACCCCCTGACTGACTAGCTTGTCCAGCTCTGCATCGATTTTGCGTTTTAGTGCAAAAGGCACTCGACAGGGCTTAATCCTAATGGGCATTATGGAAGGATCAAGCTTAAAGGCTATCGGAGGACCCTTGTATTCTCCCAGGCTTGTGTCAAAAACATCTGCAAATTCCTCACATACTTACGCCAAGTTCGCCGCTTGTGTCTGGTGGATCCCAGTTACTTGAATGCCCAAGGCATCAAACCAATCAAGCCCAATTAGGCTTGTTCTCTGGCCCTCTACCACAATGACATCTAGGGGTTCCGAAAACCCCTTGAATTTCACGGCCAAAGTGGCCTCTCCCTTAACTGCTACTCTGGAATTCTGGAAGTCTGTTAGAATGATGTCGGACGGCCTAAGCTTGGCCTATTTCTTGCTGCAGCTGCACACGAACCGGAAGTCATTACAGAAGTCATTGTAATGACTTCTGCAGTCCGCCAAGCAAACAGTTTACTCACCACTACATAAGGGATATACTGATTTGGAATTGGGATAAGATAAGGGCTACGTACTATGTGCAAATTCTGTGTTGGTTATCAACTTTGGAAGCCTTGACCCATCCGACCCTACTCAAGAAGGGAAGAAGACCAACTTATAAAGAACTTTTAGATAGCAGGGGAGAACTCAAAACACGACAAGATCTGGCTCAGCAAGGGTTTCAATTGGAGTGGTGGGCCTACCTGCAGATCCAGTCAAGGTATAAGAAGGATAAGGAAGGAAGGGGTATTTATCTGAATCTGCAGGAATTAGATAAGATTCTGCTGGGTCCGGAGAAAGGGATGATATCTAAGTGCTGTAAATTGTTGCTAACTAGGGTAGTAGGGGAGGAGGTGGTAAAAGATGCGATGATTGCCTGGGGGAAGAATTTTGGTTATGCACTTCCACTTGAGAAATGGGAAGAGATTTGGTGGACTAATATGAGGCTGGTGGTTTCCACGTCATATAAGGAGAACATATACAAAATGCTTTATAGATGGCATCTCCCTCCGGCTAGACTTTCCAAAATGTTCCCCAGATTGTCGGCCGATTGTTGGAAGTGTGGTAAAGGGATTGGCACATACTATCACTTATGGTGGACATGTCCAGAAGTGGTTAGATATTGGATGAGGATCCAAAAATGGATAGAGGAAATCACAGGGTGTTTAGTTGATCTTAAACCAGAGACATATCTGCTTGGCTCCAGGCCTGGAAATATTAAGGAAATATGGTATTTGGTTTTACATATCTTAACGGCGGCAAGGATGGGGTATGCTCAATTTTGGAAGGCAAATCATACCCCGCCGGATGAAGTCATAATTAGGAGAATACTTGATTGTGCAGAAGCAGACACATTGACCAAAAAGTTGGAAGGGTAAAGAAGAGACACCAGCATTTCTATCATGGAATAAATGGTATATTTGGATGGATAAAAGATTAAAGAAATGAGGGTGGCTTGGAGGTTGGTCAAAAATGAAGTGATATAGTCTTTGTTAATGAATAAGCTTTGGAGTTGAATGGTTATAAGAGACTTAATGAGTGGAATATAATTGTTAGTCTAGAAGTAGATATAATGTGAAATTTTTGAAATGGTTTTCAATTTTTTGATTTCTTCGTTTTTTGTATATTGTAAATGTTTTTTTTGTCTTTGTTGGTGTATGGTGTGTTTTTAACACGAAATGTAAATAAAGGTTCATTTATTAAAAAAAAGAGAAACATTTTGTTGAGTTAAAGAACTTTAGAGGTAAAGAGACATAATATGATTATTCTATTAACTGCTCAGCTAAGGCCAAAGGAGACACAATGTTTGTCTTGCTGCATTTCTCACTTATTGTTTTCTCATAGAGCTTTACAGTGAGTACAATGGCAAATGGCCTGCTTTGAAAGACTTTGAGAGGGTTATTATTTATTTGAAATCATCTAATAGGGGTGATAACTCACAACCTGCCATGCTTCATATATTTTAGCTTCCCAGAACAGTTTTATGTTGTTCAGGGTTGTCAAGATTGCAGTCCTAAAATTGCAGCAAAGGTTGCAATTTTCATTGGAGCAGAATGAAAGATACCTTTAGCCTGAAAATCTGTGGGTTGTTAAAGATCAATGCAGTTCATGCCCATTTCAAAGATTCAGAACCATTACAAAAGAAGAATGGAGGTTTTCCAGTCCAGTCCATGTTCAATAATATCTGGACAAATGCTGAAATAGGCATACTGTAGGTTCCTTACTATAATCTTTCCAATTATGAGGGGATCTCATTTGTCTCTTTTTAAATAAGTAATGGCTTTTAAATATGCAGATATAATGCTCATCTTTCTGCTTCTTCTGACCCTTTTCTTGGTGTTTTCTTCTTTAGCAATACAGCAATCTAGACTAAACTCACCATGCAGCTGACCTGTTTTTAATGAGTTGTATTATCTTAATCAATGGAACCATATAACATGTAAAACACACTTTAGTAAGGAGGATATGTAAATGGAAGTGAATTTGCTCAGAAATTGTTTTTAGCCTACAGGAGACTATTTTCTGGCATGAACTGAATATTAAATCTGGGGTGACTTTCTCCGCAACATGCAGCATCTATAGATTAACTTTTGTCTAGTGAAGAGAACTGATCATTGTCTCATTATATTACTGGCCTACTATAATCAACTGGACCAATAAAACATCCAAGAAGTAGATAAAGAAATTGCAGAAGGAAGAAAGCTATTAGCTAATCCAGACCTCATTTTCAATTGTGTTTCTGTAAATGTCCACTTTTTAAAATGTGCTAAACCTGATGATTTGTTTCCATGAAAAGCTCTCATTGCTTTGAGGATAAAGCATGTGTGTTCCCTACTCTATTGTCATGATAGTTATTTGAATAAGATGACTTGGAAAAGCATCCCTTCACTACCATGCTGAGGTTAAAGCTGGAGAGCAGTCTTTCATGTCTGATGTTAGAAAATGTGAGGATTAAACTAAACACCAAGACAGAAGTTACTGATTCTCAGCAGGATTTTCTTAAGCAGCTTAGCAAAGCCATCCAAAAAGCCTCTTGTGGCTATCAGAAGAATTGCCACTAACTGTAATGCCTGTTAAATTAGGCCTGTGAAGTCAGAAGTACATGATTATATATGGGGAGTGGGCAGGAAGCTGTTACCACGTTGTTCCACAGACTGGCTTTCTTTTCTTCCATCTTTATTCTGTGTGGCTTTGTGTTTTATTGTAAGTTGTAAGTTGATGACCCCACAGCTTTTATAACCTCTAGATCAGCCCTTTAGCCAGATAAGTGTGGACTGCTTACTACAGGAGCTCCTAATCATGAACAGACTCTTGATTCTGTCTTTATTTCAGTATGGAAGTCAGACTAATTTCTAGCATTTATTTGTTGTTATGATCCCATTACCCATGTCTCCAAGGATTTCTGCAGGCTGTGGTCCAAAAAGTGAAGATAGTAGCAATAATGAAGAATGTGTCTGAGTCTGGGTGTGGGTGTCATGCAGCCCTGGATGTTTCATTCAATCTATTCTGGCTCCATTTCATTTCTTGTTGTTGTTGTTGTTAGCTGCGAAGTCGTGTCCGACTCATCGCGACCCTATGGACAACATTCCTCCAGGCCTTCCTGTCTTCCACCATCTTCTGGAGTCCATTTAAGCTCACGCCTACTGCTTCAGTGACTCCATCCAGCCACCTCATAATCTGTCGTCCCCTTCTTCTATTGCCCTCGATCTTTCCCAGCATTAGGCTCTTCTCCAGTGAGTCCTTCCTTCTCATTAGGTGGCCAAAGTATTTGAGTTTTAGCTTCAGGATCTGGCCTTCTAAAGAGCAGTCAGGATTGATCTCCTCTAGGACTGACCGGTTTGATCGCCTTGCAGTCCAAGGGACTCGCAGGAGTCTTCTCCAGCACCACAGTTCAAAGGCCTCAATTCTTTGGCGCTCAGCCTTTCTTATGGTCCAACTTTCACAGCCATACATTGCAACTGGGAAGACCATAGCCTTGACTATACACACTTTTGTTGACAGGGTGATGTCTCTGCTTTTTAGTGTGCTGTCTAGATTTGCCATGGCTTTCCTTCCCAGGAGCAAGCGTCTTTTAATTTCTTGGCTACATTCCCCATCTGCAGTGATCTTGGAGCCCAGGAAAACAAAATCTGTCACTACCTCCATTTCTTCCCCATCTATTTGCCAGGAATTGAGAGGGCCAGATGCCATGATCTTGGTTTTCTTAATGTTAAGTTTCAACCCAAGTTTTGCACTCTCCTTCTTCACCCGCAACAAGAGGCTCTTTAGTTCTTCTTCACTTTCTGCCATTAGAGTGGTATCATCTGCGTATCTTAGGTTGTTGATATTTCTTCCAGCAATCTTAATTCCAACTTTTGATTCATCTAGCTCTGCCTTTCTCATGATGTGCTCTGCATATAAGTTAAATAGGCAGGGCGACAGTATACAGCCTTGCCGGACTCCTTTCCCAATTTTGAACCAATCAGTGGTTCCGTGTCCAGTTCTCACTGTTGCTTCTTGACCCGCATATAGGTTTCTCAAGAGACAAATAAGATGGTCTGGTACTCCCATCTCTTTAAGAACTTGCCACAGTTTGTTATGATCCACACAATCAAAGGCTTTAGCATAGTCAATGAAGCAGAAGTAGATGTTTTTCTGGAACTCCCTAGCTTTCTCCATGATCCAGCGTATGTTGGCAATTTGATCTCTAGTTCCTCTGCCTCTTTGAAATCCTGCCTGTACTTCTGGTAGTTCTCGATCCACATACTGCTGAAGTCTAGCTTGTAGAATTTTAAGCATGACTTTACTAGCATGAGAAATGAGTGCAATGGTGCGATAGTTTGAACATTCTTTGGCACTGCCTTTCTTTGGAATTGGAATGTAAACTGATCTTTTCCAATCCTGTGGCCACTGTTGAGTTTTCCAAATTTGCTGGCAAATTGAGTGTAGCACTTTTACTGCACTGTCTTTTCTTAATTCTATCAAATACATTGTACATTTTTATCAACATATCCTAGAACAATTTACTATATTTCATCTTGGAAATACAGAGCAGGGTGAAGGAGGGCAAAGTTTTTTGGAGGGAGGATAGGCTGCTCTTAAGTTTGGCAGGAAGGATAACAGTGGGTGGAGCAATGCTGCAAATAAAATGAACTCAAAACATGTACATGGGCAGGGCTGGCAAAGATTAGGATTTTGGAAAGATAGTTGTACTTTGTCTCAGGGTCACCTGTTTAGACTGTGCCTTTTCATGTCTGCCCTTTGAAATGATCTCACACCCATACCCACCCCACCCCAAGATTTTATTGGCCCAGACCGCAGCGGTCTCCAACCTTTCCAACATTGCAGACTGGTGGGGGGAGGGGATGTTTCATTGTGAGCAGTGGGAAAGTCCATGCATGTGCACAGCTCCATTTGCATGAGCAGCAGGCACTCACAGCTGCCAGACACACAAATGCATCTTCATGCGTGTGCACTTGCCCACTGCTCGCAGAAGTGGAGCTGCATGCATGCTTGCTCATCCACCCTTCCACAGCCCGGTTCTGAACAGGCCATGGCCCAGTAGTGGACCACAGCCCACGGGTTGGGGACCCCTGCACTAGGCAATTGGGAGGAACTAAAAACCTGAGTTTCCTTTCAGGAGTTTAGGCTAGAATGTTAAATGTACATCATAGGAGCTGGTATGATGGATTTAATTACAAGAATGTATGTTTTGCTATTATTTTCATTACTATTGTTTTAAAATCCATTTTAGCTGCTCAGAGTTGCTGTGCTGAGTTGTGCAGCCACATAAGTTGAGTAATAAATGCTGAAAAAGGCAATTTCTCACTTGCTCCACCCTTTCCTTGCCTCAGTGCTCATAGCCAAGTAATCCGCACATCTTCTACTTCCTCAAGAGTCTGAAAACTTATTTGGAGTAATTTAATTCCAAATTAAGTGAATATCACAATTATAAATGTTTGTATTACAGCTCGAAAGACCCTCTTAAGTTGTGCTCATTTCCCAGTGCCTACATTAAAATATGCATATAGTTTTAGAGGCAATGATAAGGAAGCAGCTTCCCATACCTTCTTGTGTGGTATCTTCTGGGTGCCAGATTAACCATAAAACAGCAACATGACACACCTGGTAAAAGAGCCAATGCAGTTATGGATTGCATCAGTGTGAAGTCAAGATTACAGAAAGTGGTAAAAAGTGTGCTACATTATGCTGGTAAGAACTCACAGGGTATATTGTGTCTGGCTTTGGTTGCCACTGTACAGTACAAAAAGGATTCTGAAAAACTAGAAAGAATGCAGAGTAGAGCAACAACAATAACAAAGGATTTGGAAGTTACATCCTACAAAAATCATCTGAAGGAACTTGCTGTGTTTAGCCTAACGTAGAGTCAAGGGGAGAAATGATAACTGTCTTCTAATACATAGAAAGCTGTCAAAGGGCAGATTTATTCTGAAGAGCCCCCATGGGAAAGACAAGAACCAATAGATTCAAGCTCTAGACATTGTGAGAAATCCCAATTTAAAATAAGGACAAATTTCCTGACCGTCAGAGCCCATAAACAATGGAGCTGCGTTCCTCCTGAAATTGTGGGTGCTCCGTCAAAGAAAGAATTCAAGAAAAGATTGGGCCATCATTTGTCCAGGATGGACTGAGAACTCCTCTCCAGGCAGGGGGTTGAAGTAGACTACAAGGTCCCTTCCAACCCTATGAGGCAATCAGAAGCTTTTACAATTTTTTTCTTGTTTACAGGGATGAGATTTCCTGATGGTCCAACCTTGCTTAGCAAAATGAATTAAATGTTTTCCAATGAAGAATGACACTCCATTCACAAAGGTCCTTATTTGTAGACTTTCTAGACTGCTCTCTCTTGCTCTTTTATTTATTATGTTTTGGAAGCAACTCCATGTAGAATAACTTGCAGTAAATAGGGTACTTTTCATATCTTATTATGTCTGAGAAATGTTTCATTCTGCTGAGTTAGAGACAAAATTGAACTAACGTATCAATGAGCACAATATTGGGGGAGACTGGAGATGTCAGGAGATAGGAGTTTTGTTTCTTCTGTGGCCATTTGCAGCCAGATTAGAACTATCATTTTGTCCAAAGCATTTCCCAATTGCCTAGGCAACATAAGATGTATTTCCTGCATTCGTGTTTATGTTTTGCAGCAGAACACAGAAAGATTGCATCCAATACCAAATCTTACAAGAACAGATTTGTTTGAAAAGGAGAGTCCAGGCAGATCTGATATTATATATTAGAAACCTTGAGATGTAATTTGAAAATATGAAAAAAGACAGCAAAATAATCTTTTACCTCAGGTTTCCTTTGAGCAGTAATACTCTTTCTACACAAAATGAGATTTGGCTTCCTCTTCTTCTTTTTTTGTTAACCAAGTAAGAAACCATAATGGCTTCTGTGCAGCAAAGGGAGACATCTTGTGGATGAATTCAAAAGTGACCATGAAAAGTGAACTTGCTACCCTATAAATGACCAATTTCATTTGGGTTGCCTAAAACAGTTTAAGCTTTTATAAGTCATAAAAGTATGTTGAAATAGGATGTTGACTGGAACAGATTATTTTATCTAGTTATTCAATTATTTTTCAAGCTGATATTCTGTCTTTCAATTCCATAAAATGTCCTTAACATTGCATTTAAGTTTAAAACATCAGAACAATATGTAAATTGTTAATCAATAAAATGATAATGAAAATAAAAATTAAAGCAGCTTCAAAAATCATTTGTTCATCCATACTGTATGAGGAATCGTTGATTTATGATTGGTTGCTTAGCAACTATTCAAAGTTACTACAGCTCCCGCCAAAGGTACTTATGAAAGGTTCCAAAATTCTGATGGGTGCCCTCCCTCAGCCACATGATCACATTTCGGGCACCTGGCCACTGGCCTGTATTTACTGCCGCGTGCACTGACCCATAGTCAAATGGCTGCAGTTTATGACGTTTTTGCCAAAAACTGGCATTTACTTATAATTTTTGGCAAAAATACCACACAGAGAGCCATGGTTCGCTTAACAACTGTGGATTCAGTTCATGACCACGTGTTTCACTTAACAACCACCACAAAAAAGGCCATAAAATAGATGACCTCCTTTATGATAATCTCAATTTATGACTATAATGGGCAGACTCCATTACAGTCCTAAATTAAGGATTACCTGTATCCTTGTGGCTGGCAACTTCCTGGGATCACTTGCGATTTCAAAAACTATCATTGAGGCAGGATGATCTTGTCAGGGGTTCACCTCTGAGCCTCTTATATGCAACAAGAACACTGAAATGTTCTTGTTTACCTTTTAAGAAATCATAAAAAGTTTCAACTTGCCTGTACCAGGAAAGCCCCACCAGACTTTTGGTGGAATTCTTTTCCATTTGCCCTATAATCCTTGCATAAAACTGAAGTGCTGCCTCATTTCAAGGTTGACTCAGCCTTCCATCCTTCCGAGGTAGGTAAAATGAGGACCCAGATTGTTGGGGGCAATAAGCTGACTTTGTAATAATGCCGCTTGGGGGGGCGGCTAAAGCCCTAATAAGCAGGCATATACATAGAATGAAGACTATTGCTAAGCACATTGATTTGTGCTTAGATTGTAAGCCGCCCTGAGTCTTTGGAGAAGGGCGGAATATAAATGGGATTTTTAAAAAAAAATTCATATGAATGCAGACATTATACAAAACCTTCCATGGCACAAAAGGATATCTCTTTAAATCATAAGGAATAGGGTCTCTTGAAACAAATAATTTTTCTCCTCCTTGGAATGGCATCCTTCTTCTCTTGGTGATAACAGTGATTTATCTAGGGCAATGGTCTCCAGACTTTTTTGATTGCATATTTTTATCAATTTAAAAATGGAGTATGCACCCCCACAGCTACTCCATTGGCTCTCAGTTTGTAAATATAGTTATATACAAACTGAGAGCCAGTTTGATGTAGTAGTTAAGGCATCAGGTTAGGAACTAGGAGATCCATGAGTTCTAGTCCCACCTTGGTCACAAAGCCAGCTGGATGATCTTGGGCCAGGCATGCACTCTCAGCCCTAGGAAGAAGTAGCCAATGGCCTACCACTTCTGAAAATCCTTACTGAGAAAACTGCAGGGACTTATCCAGGCAGTCTCGAACAATAGACATAGCTGAACAAAAGGGGGAAAACTATATAAATTATATCCATGATGTACTACTGTGCTATATAGTATGTACATTGTAAAACACCAAGCCCAAAATAGAAATGAGATGAGATAAACATGAAATAAACATTTTAATATTTTCTTCCTGCACCCCTAACAGAATATCTTGTGAACACTCTATGTGTCCTCTTGTTTAGAGATGACTGATATAGGAAACAAACAAATTAGAACTTGTGTTACAGAGCTGCCCAAAATGCCAAGCCAATTTCAAATTCCTCCTCTCCCGATAATATTCAGAAACAGATACACATGTGTGATTTGAAGCAAGCAAAAGTACTGGTAGTCTAAATCCAGAGAATGGTATACAAGACTTGATGACACAGCTTAAGATGATCTGATAGTTAAAATTCAGAGCAGGAAGGGAAAGAAATGGACAAGTATGTCACTCAGACTAAGGAACCATGATGGGAATGCCTTAATTCCATTGAAGCATCACCTGTTCCAGCTGGATAGTGAGGTACGACTGTGTTGGCAATGAAGTATAAAGGTAAAGGTAAAGGTTCCCCCGCACTTGCGTGCTAGTCGTTTCCAACTCTAGGGGCCGGTGCTCATCTCCGTTTCAAAGCCGAAGAGCCAGCGCTTGTCCGAGGACGTCTCCGTGGTCATGTGGCCGGCATGACTAGACGCCAAAGGCGCACGGAACGCTGTTACCTTCCCACCAGAGTGGTCCCTATTTTTCTACTTGCATTTTTACGTGCTTTCGAACTGCTAGGTTGGCAGAAGCTGGGACAAGTAACAGGCGCTCACTCTGTTATGCGGCACTCGGGATTCGATCCGCCAAACTGCCGATCTTCTGATTGACAAGCTCAGCATCCTAACCCACTGAGCCACCGCGTCCCTGGCAATGAAGTATAGCAAGTACCAAAGCAGTAACTTTTGTAATTTAAGAGATTCTAGTTGGCATAGCAAATGAAATACCTCAGTCTAGTTACCATACCCTAAATTCCATTGTAGCTTATGGAATTGTAGTTATATTGAAGTAACAACCCTCAGTAAATTTCCCTACCTTCAACCATGTTACAACTTGCTGTTGGGAAACTGCATATGGTAAATGTCTTGCCTTATTAGTTGCTATTGGACAGAGTTAATGATAATCCACATTCAGCTCCATAGCCCTTTCTTCTGCCCTGATGGCTGAGATGTCTACATTCAATCAAAGCTGTGACCCCTGAGGCAATGAACTTTGCAATCTCCAGGGCAATGCAATCTTGACAAGTTATGTTGCCAACATCAACAACAAATTAAAGAGCTTCTCCATTCTTACTTTAGTAATATTTTAATAAACCAATGGGATTCAGTTTTCCAGACAGTTACTGATTTGAATGCAGATATAACACAATATGTAGACCAAAGCAAAATCTCTAATTTCCATATTTGCCCAGCAGCAATACATAAGTTTTACTTAATATGCCTAGGTAAGATGACTGATTATTGTTTCTTCTTATCTGGTAGCTACAAATCTTTACTAAACACCTAGTTTTGACAAGCTACCTGATAATCATAAGCCAAAGACCTCGTGGTGATCATGATTGATGCTTTGTTTCCTGAAATTAAGAAGACATAATTAACGCATCTAGTGCCATGGGCTGAAAGAATCATTTTGACAGAAACATCTTGCATGCAGACATAGAGAGAGGAAAGAATTTATTGCAGTCTAGTGATAAAGATGCTTTCCCAAATAAGTAATACCAGTCAAAATAATTTATCCAATTAGCCCTGTTGCATAGATGTCATTGGAAATGATATCTGTATTACACTATAATTCCATTTTCAGGCAATGTAGAGTTCAGGCACAGCGGCTCTCTTTTAGCACCTCTTTACAGATAAGAATCAGGCTAGAATTATTCATTTGAGATTTCATTCAATAGAAGGGAATAATGCTTTGGAGTTTTTCTTTTACATTCCACCATTTGTTGCCTGAATGTTCTACTTTCAGTAAAAATGTATCTTCATTTAGTTTCATACACAGGGCAAATGTGCAGACTCAGAGGTTTGGTCATCCTAGAGCAGTTTTAAAAGCTAACCATGCTTTAATTATTGGCAAACTTTTTATTTAGTGGGAAACATACTTTTTATTAGTCAATAGCACTTCTTTCTAAGCATACTTCTTTCTAAGCACTTCTTTCTAAGGCCCCACTTCTTTTAAATTTCTGATTCTAGTGTCTATTTGCAACATTTAGAGAATCTCCTAATATGGACTTAGTTCCATTTCAGTCATTTCCCATGGATGTATTATTTAATTATATACTTTTCAAATTTTACACCAAAAGTGCAAATATTCAAAGATTAGCAAGTAGCAGTGACTGCTCCTCGCCAAACAAACTCAATAGTAGGGATTTTTGAAGCTTTAGAGTCTTGGCAGCTGCCCATATTTACTGCCCTTTAGCCAAAAAGGAAAGAACATAGAGCTGAATTTCATATTTGAATTTAGAAAACTAGACAAGCTCTTTCAGTCTTCATTTTTGGGGGTGGGAGTGGGGGAGTGGTTTATGTGTATCTGTGTTTCATTATTCTTGAATGTATAGGATATTTTATGCCTGTAAACAGTTATGATCACACCTAAAGTAACCTGTAACTTCTCATGAAATTAAGCGAGGTAAGGGAGGAGCCCATGTTAGCCCAACTCCAAGACCTGGAGTAGTAAACACAAGCTTCTATCTGAAAAGTCTGCCACCTGGGAAAATGTGGCTTATAAATTAACAGTGCCTTTCAATACAGATGTGTTTGATCTGCAGGAAGGAGAGAAACCCAATCAAGGTATTTGTTCCAAATCAATCCACAGAAAAATTAAAAGGTTTGCAAATACAATCTGAATAAATATCAGGCAAGGAACAGCAGATGATAAGTTGGCACAGTTCTGTATGCCTAAACCAATTTTAGAAATCCTGCAGTAAAAGATTCTTTAATGAAGAACATTTCAAAGCAGCCCTTGAAAGCGTTGTACCACAATTCATGACTCTGGCATAGTAGCATGAACATATAGCTATTTAATACCCTAGAAAACCACTATTCTTTATATCAAACCATGAGATTTGACATCATCAGTATCAGATCTCCTATCTTTTCAAGCAACAACTATTAAATGAAGGAATCATGATTGGTTGACATCAGAGTTCAGTGGACCAAGGTTGGTCCAACTCTATTCAATTGACCATTTCTGATAACAAATTTCTAATTCTGTAAATTTGTGCTCCAATTTTAAAATTAAAAACCCATAAAATTTCATTAGATTATACCTAGTGATCACAAATCTCATGGCCTTATTTAAATTACAGGAAAGAATGTAAGAAGAGATACCGTATTTTCTGGCGTATAAGACGACTTTTTAACCCATGAAAATCTTCTCAAAAGTCAGGGGTTGTCTTATATGCTGGATGCTGAAACTTTAGGGACAGGGCTGGCTGGAAAACCTGGAGCGGATCTCCCATTTGGTCTGCCCAGGGAAAGCAGGACCAATTGGAGAAGAAGCTGCAGTCTGTGATTTTTTACAGGCTGGGGTCTGGGCATCTTTCCTTCTAAAGTTGAAGAGCAGCTGCAGTCTATCCCAACTTGAAAGGCAGGTGGGGAATGCAGCAGCCAGAGCAGCTGCTTAGCTCTAAGGACACATTTGACTCAGGAACTGGGCAGGCTGGCTGGAAAACCTGGAGCGGATTTCCCATTTAGTCTGCGCAGGGAAAGCTTTAGAGTGAATTAGGAAAAGTTTAATCCACTTGCACTGTTTTATGTTTACATGTTTGATGACAAACAGCCTTATGTTTATAAGTGACAGTTTTCCTACTAAGTACCTGCATGTCGTAAGCATTTGAATTAAAATTACCATATTAAAATCAAATCAGATGTTTTTTAATTTTTATTTGGTGTGCGTTGGAAGAGGGGTAGACTTATACGGCGAGTATAGCCCAAACCCTATAATTTAACAGGAAATGTAGGGGGTCGTCTTATACACCCAGTCGTCTTATATGCCGGAAAATACAGTACCAGATATTCTAATTTTAAAGAAGTGTCATTATTAGTTCACTGATACTTTTTAACTCTCCAAGCCAAAAAACCCCCCAACACATTCCAAGTAGAGATGTTATCATGAACTCAAGTGTTTATTTTACTACTTTTTAGGAATTACAAATTTAAAATGGTATAGGATATTTGTGGTATATATATTATTTTGATGAGAAAACACATGAGGAGTAGATGAAAGTAGTTTGTGTTTTATAGGTAGATCTTGAGGTAACGTACAATAGAACAGAAGGATAGTTGTACTTTACTGCAGCATTAATAAAATCAAATCCCAATTGTCATACACTGTCAATTGTACACAGACATTGTCATACAAAGAAATGCTTCTTGCTAGCATTTGCGATTTATATCTATTGGGCAAAGAATTGTAGTCAGACAGGTATCAAGGCATCCATCAAAAACTGCCAGCTCTATTCCATTGGGGATGTAAGATTTGAGAAGAAACAAAGACTGATATCAATGAGCTTTCCAACACACTGAGGCTACATACAACAAAAGGATTGGTCAGGGCATCGGAATAATTTAGAAATGAAGGATGTTGAAGGTTGCATAAACAGAATGAAAATAACATTCCTTAATCAGAATCCTATTAGAAGAGATCCCCAAAATAACAGAACAGAGTTGGAAGGGACCTTGGAGGTCTTCTAGTCCAACCCCCCTGCTCAAGCAGGAGAACCTATCTCATTCTAGACAAATGGCAATCCTTTCTCTTCTTAAAAACCCATACTTATGAAGCACCCATTACTTGTGGAGGCAACTCATTCCCCTGATTAATTGTTCTCATTGTCAGGAAATTTCTCCTTAGTTCTAGGTTAAGTTTCTCCTTGATCAGTATACATCATGGCAATCAAACTGGATATAATAGTCCAGGTGCAGTTGTAAAGCAATATTAAATGTGAATGTGGATGTATTTCCCCCTTTTTTGTATAAATAATGAGAAAAACTGTTACTGCTTGTATATGCTTTGCATTTGACTTGTAGAAAGAGATCGTTGTTGTTTTTTAATGGATGCGGATGCAGCAGCAATTTCAATTCCACTTTAGTTCCTATCCCTGTTTTTACTGCTTAATTGTTGGGAGATGTCAAAAGAATATGATACAATCAATCTTCTCAAAAGTATGATATGTCACATCCTCCTTTTCCTTCTATAGAAGAAAGCAGTGCTTTTTTGTAAAAGAAAAAGGTGCCGGAACTCACGCATGTCATACAACCCGCCTTGCCTACCCTATAAGGTTCTATCCAAAAAAGGTGCCGGAACTCCGTTCTGGGCGTTCTATGAGAAAAAAAGCCCTGGAAGAAAGAATTCTTTTTCTATATTCCAGGCACACTCATTCTATTCCAAAAGTAAATTATGGAGCAAGTTTCAATGAAACCTTCCTCCGAGCCTGTCAGACTCTGTTCCAACCATTTTTCTCTTCCCTTCTTTAAAAAATTATTTTGTATTTTAAAAAAAAATGATACACAACTTCCAGCTTTATCTTTACTTTTAAGCATTCTCTTCCAAGCATTAAGAAGGAAGGTGGCTGCAGTCCAGGGTTTTGTTTGGAAGTGTGCTCTTCTATCCAGAAATATCATAAAGGGAAGCTGGGACAGTAAAAGACTTTGGGAGACTAGAAGAAAATGAGGGGAATAACCTTACCAGTGCGGCTATTGAGAAATTTGTGTTTTATAATTCACAATGTCTACCACCTCAGCCATATTATTAAGTTATAAAGTTCCCCTTCTCCATAGATTCCCTACTTTTTCTTCTACATTCTTTCACATCTGTAGTTGTCATATCTGAATGCATCTATGACCTCCAAGCAAGCTCTCTTCATGAACCCCATTTCCAAAGCAACAGTGCTAAGAAATAGGCCACTACCACTTTTAAGCTCATCTTTCTGAATGTTCTCACCTACTTGAATGTAATGATGTGTATGTACCCAAGTATTTGTCCTATAGATCTTTAATCTGCAGTTATACCATTCAAAGACATACAGTGAAATGGCCAAACAGAGAACAGGAACTAGATCTTGACCAGAACTTCTGTCAAATGGATTATTGTAATGACAAAGTTAAAGTCTGCTACTGGATTAATCAAATACAGATTTATTAAAAGGAATACACAAAGAACGTATACATAACAGTTAATGCCTCTGTATGATTATCCAGCTGTGTAGGAATAAAAACTACAGGAGCAGATGTTTAAGAGAGAGTTGCCTTCTAATAAACAGAAGGGAGGATACTGGGTCCCAAACAGACAAGTGCAGGGTCTAATTGGATTAGAAGGAACAGGGGACTGCAAATGGCTTTTCCTGAGGATGCATGGATGACAAATATGTATTAGAACAGCAGAGATAAATGTGGAAAGTGTTGTGTAGTGGGTTCGTTGCACAGAAATGAAGACGAGGTGAGTGAGTTCAGCAATGGTCATGTTTATTTGCTTGCAGGAACTGAACTGAGGAACTGAGCTGCAGCCTGCAGCAATTTATAGCCTGGTCCCTAGGTGGCAGCCAATAGGTTTAAAGCAACCCATTGCCGCCTAGAGGCAGCCAATAGCAGCACTGGAGACGGGGTGTCTGAGTTGCTGGGAGCCGTTAGCTAGCTCCAGCTTACCACGTGGTGTTACAATTAAGCCCAATGCATAACTCCCCTCCCCTCTTAGAATGAACAAACATCATAGCAACAATAAGCATGAAAATAACAAATTACAAGATTTAACAATAGTATGAATAGATTTCCATTAACAATAAAATAAGACAGTTAACGACATTATAGCTCCATCATTTTAGTACAGTCTCATAGTCAACAATTATCACAAGTACATACAACATTATAGTTCCTTTATTTTACTATATAATCTGCTAAATAAGGAGGAGGATTGCGTGCCCTTGTGGAATGCCTCAGGGGTTCAGTCACCTGTCCAGTTTCGTGATCAGGCGTCTCCCCCAACGTAGTTCTGCTGGGCTTTTCCCAGTAGCTGTGCAGGGAGTAGAATGCTGGCAAAGTAAAAAAATCTGCCAATCTGTGATGCCAGTCCCCAGTTGCTATGCGTTTTAGTGACTCCTTTGTGGTCCTTACCATACATTCAGCTTGACCATTACTGGACGGGTGAAATGGGGCAGACGTTGTGTGTCTGATGAGATTTGCTCTCAGGAAAGCCTGAAATTCAGCAGCAGTTAATTGGGCCCCATTGTCTGATACTAAGACATCTGGCAACCCATGTGTGGCAAAGAGTTTTCTCAGCACCTGGATGGTCATAGGAGTAGTCATGTTTGCAACCGAAATTACTTCAAGCCATTTTGAGTGGCTATCCACTACTATAAGGAAGAGCTACCCCTGAAAGGGCCCAGCGAAGTCTATGTGAATTCTAGAACAGGAAGTGTGAGTTTCCTCCCACCTGTGAACTGGAGCGTGTGGCATTTGAGGCCTTGATTGTTGGCATGTATAACATCCATGCACCTGTGCCTCAATGCCTTGTCTAGGCTGGCCACCATAGGTAGCTTCTTGCTAAAGCTTTCATACGGACAATGCCTGGATGGCCTTCATGTAGTGACTGTAAAACTCTTATCTCTCAGTGAAGTGGGAACTATGACCCTGTTTCCCCATAGGATACAACCCTTGTGAGCTGATAGCTCATGTCTTCTAACAAAATAACTCTGGAATTCAGAGCCTGGGCTTTTATCTAACCACCCTGTGTGCACCCATGAAAGCACTCTACTAAGTGTTTTATCAGTAGCTGTTTCTACAACTATGTCCCCTGCGTGGAGGGGAAATTCTGGCAAATCCTGAATGGACAGGATTCTGGTCGCTGGGGCTGGATCTGGTTCAATTAGTGGCAGTGGGAGTCTGCTCAGGCCATCAGCATGGCCCATTTCTTTGCCGGGTTTGTGAACCAGTTTAAATATGTAGGCTGATAGAAAAATAGACCATCTCAACATTCTTGGGGAAAGTATGTGGGGTGTTTGTTTGTCTGTTGTAAAGAGTCCCAGTAGTGGTTTGTGGTCTGTGAAGACCATGACGTCCCTGCCATATAAATAGTCATGGAATTTTTAATTCCTGCTACAATGGCTAAGGCTTCTTTGTCAATTTGAGCGTAGTTACACTCAGCAGAGGACAGTGTCCTTGAATAAAATGCAATAGGAACTTGTGCTCCATTCTTCTCTAAATGACTCAAGACTGCCCCCCACTCCATAAGGCGATGCATCACATGCTAAACAGACTGGTTTAGACTCCCTATAATGAGTGACAGTAGATTTAACCGACAAAAGTGCCTTTAGGTCTTGGAAACTTTTCTTGTGAATGCTGGTCCATTTCCATGAAGCTTTTTTATCTAAAAGCCTGTGAAGTGGCTCTGCCAATGCGGCCTTGTTAGGCAGAAATGCATGGTAGAAGTTGAGGAGGCCTAAGAATGCTTGTAGCTCTCCTATTGATTTAGGGCTAGGTGCCATTTGAATGGCCTTCACTTTGGACTCAGCTGGGTGAATGCCGTTAGCATCAATGAGAGATCCCAAAAATTTGGTTGGAGAAACCCCAATACTACATTTACTCTTTTTAAATTTGAGGCCTGCTTCACACAGCCTCTGTAGGATGGCTATGAGCCTGCTGGGTAACACCTCTGTGGATTCCCCTGCAATAAGCACATTATTAAAATAAGGGCAAACACCCTGAATGCCTTTAAGCGTGCATTCCATGATTCCCTGAAAAATGCCTGATGCAACACTAACCCCAAATTGTAAACGCTTCACTTTAAAAGTCCCTATGTGAGTCACGATCATCTGAGCAGCAGCTGTGGCCTCATCAACCGGCAGTTGCTGATAGGCCTGTGCTAAATCTAACTTTGCGAAAATGGTGCCCCCTTGCAAAGATGCCAAGATGTGGTTCACCATTGGGACAAGGTATCCGTGTTGTTTAAGGGCTTTGTTAATTGTGCATTTGTAGTCTGCACATATTCTAATTTCTCCGTTTGCCTTAAGTGGTGTTACTATAGGAGTTACCCACTCCCCACCAACTGGTTGTAAAGCACCCTGTTCTACAAGCTTGTTTATTTCTGTCAATTTTATGTTTGAGGGCAAAGGGAATCCTTCGAGGCTTAATCCTAATGGGGACCATGTTGGGGTCTACCTTGAATAATATAGGTGGGCCTGTGTATGTTCCTAGGGCTGAATCAAATATGTTTGCAAAGTCCTTGCAAACTGACATTAGATTTGCGGCTTGTGTCCGGTTGATACCGGTTACTTGGATGCCTAATGCATCAAACCAATTGAGTCCAATTAGACTCGTTCTCTGGCCCCCTACTACTATGACATCCAGGTGCCCAAAAAATCCTTTAAATTTAAGGGACAAGGTAGCTTCACCCTTGACTGTGACTTTCGCATTTTGAAAATCTGTTAAAATCATGTCAGAGGGCCTTAGCTTGGCCCATTTTGTACTGCGACTGCACACAAAATTAAATGTGTCCAGAGAAATGATGGAAATGGCTGAGCCTGTGTCCAACTCCATTTTACAGGGGACGCCTTGTAGCTCCACCTGAAGTTTAAATTTCGGTCTGAGGGGGCGTTGGGCCCTGGTGCAGCATACACGTCTGTGGCTTGCACAAAACCCCATGCTAAACAGCCCCATTACCTCTCCTGGTCGGATCTTCCAACTGGCGCTTCGATGGCCGGTCCCTCTGGCAAGCTCTGCATACTGCTGCGATGTGGCCAGTTTTGCCGCAGGCCCGGCACATGGCTGATCGGAATCTGCAGTCTGCGCATTGGTGGTGGCCGCCACAACCTTTACATCTAGGTAAGAGATCTGCCTTGTAAGGAGTCTCTTGTTGCTTGCTGCTGCGGTGCTGTGTGTCAGGCTGTTTGTGCAGCTTGCCAACTTCGGCACCTTCTTCATCTGATTCTTCGGTGCATTTGGCGTCCTCGTGGTGGACGGTTTCTTCGCACTGTGTAGTTTTGGCAGGCCAGATTGTTTGGATGGCTCCCCCGGCAGCTTCATCTGCCATGACTTCATCCTGGGCTTCAGTAAACGACAGGTTAGCTCTAGCAAAAAGTTTTTGCTGCAGCTCTCGATTTTGTAGGCCGCAGACGAGCCGGTCTCGAAGTCACTCTTCGACGTCAGAAAATTTACACAGGCATGCGGCCTGCCTCAAGGCCACGATGTACTCTGATGAGGTCTCACCGGGCTGCTGTATTCGTTGTTCAAAGACGTAGTGCCAGGCAATCACCGACATCTTCGGTTGGAAATGTTCTCCGAGCTTCTTCTTTAGATCAGCGTAGGAGACTGATTCCAGTGGCATTGGCGCGAACAGGTTTTCAGCCAGATCGAATGTTGCTGGGCCGCACACACAAAGCAGCGTGGTGGCCTTCAGTCCATCTACTGCAACCTGGTTCACCCAGAGGTAGTTTTCGACCTGGGACAGGTACGATGGCCATCCTTCTGGTCGCTTGATGTCAAACTCTCACATCCATCTGACCTTAGGCATTCTTCTGGTCTTCTTGGCTGGTTCCTGCGTCTTCTGATCCTGCTTCTCTGATGCCCAGGGACTGATCCACTGAGCGTGTGGTTGCTAGTGTGTCTGGCTAGCCGACCGGGAAGGGGGGGAAATGCCTTTCCCACCAGGCGTGTGCTACCTGTGCCCTAGTGACTTTCAGCTCCTTCAGAGAAGCAGGATCCCACCTTCATCGCCAGAGTTGTGTAGTGGGTTCGTTGCACAGGAACGAAGACGAGGCGAGTGAGTTCAGCAATGGTCATGTTTATTTGCTTGCAGGAACTGAACTGAGGAACTGAGCTGCAGCCTGCAGCAATTTATAGCCTGACCCCTAGGTGGCAGCCAATAGGTTTAAAGCAACCCATTGCCGCCTAGGGGCAGCCAATAGCAGCACTGGAGACGGGGTGTCTGAGTTGCTGGGAGCCGTTAGCTAGCTCCAGCTTACCACATGGTGTTACAATTAAGCCCAATACATAACAGAAAGGAAGAGAGATGCAGTGATTGAAATGTAGGTATGTCTATTCTAGTTTCAAACAGCAAAAGCAAAGTTCTTTTACTAGACAGGGATTGGTGCTTAATACAAGAATTTATTTCAGCTGATTCAATTTTGGATTGTGTAGTGTCTGGGGTTCACAGATTCCCTTTGTTTCTTGCAGAATGAGGTAAAATTGGGGACTGAACATCTGTATAGTTGTCTTAATTTTCCTTGTGTTGCATGATTCTGGAGCTCTATTTGGGCCTAGTCATCCACCAGACAGACTTTGGTTCCTATCAAATTTCAGGAGAGAATTTATTGCTCCTTAATCTTAAGGTTATACATATTCAACATTAAGACCAGGAATTTTTGACTCTGCTTATCTGTCAGGTGTCAGATGACACTTCAAGATGAAGTGATGGGAGGTTTGGTTCTGCTTGTTCTAGCAGAGATATTGTAATAGCACCTGTCAATATTTGCAATATTCATTACTGTTCCATTTGATGCTATTTATTAGCATTTTTATTGCTGGTAGATTATGTACTTCTGAGAGATCTAAATGCAATTATAAACATATTTTCTATTTCATTTAGCTAATACATTCCAGCAACAGATTTTCACACGATCACAACATTCTGAGAAAGGGAGAGAGAGGGGGAGGGAGGGAGAGAGAGAGAGAGAGAGCCCAATCACCATCTTCTGGCTTGAATATTCATGCCTTTGAATTAATTGAAAAATGTTAATAAGTATCCTAAAGGGGAAGGTGGCCCAAAAGCTTCATTTTCAACATTGAATGAAGACACTGGTTCAAGTAACAGATGTCCTATTACAACCTAGTGAATAACAATTTCACAATCCCATTTTTTATTTACATGCTTGTGTATTTATAAGCAGTCTTCAGCTATTTGGCAAAGTAAACTGGCCTTGAATTGGCCCTGGATCTAGCATTAATTCCATTAAAAATAGAATCATCAACATTCCTTTGCTGGATGATCACTACTCACAAGAATCCATCTCGTATTGGACTTCCAATTGACCAGATAAATGTATGAGGAAGCCAAAGGCCTCTTTAAATTTCATCAAAATGTGGACTTTGCAACCAGAGGGGGAAACATGCTGGATGTTGTTTATACAAACATCCCAGGTGCATATTGGGCGAAGCCCCGCCCCCACCTCGGTTATTCAGACCACATCTCTGTTATGCTAATTCCAGCATACAGACCACACATCAGGCGTTCAGGGCTAGTAGGGAAGCAGGTGAGGACCTGGCCAGCAGGAGCCATCTCTGCTATTCAGGACTGCTTTGAATGCACTGACTGGGACATGTTTAGGGAGGCTGCAACCAACAGTGACTCCATTGACTTGGAGGAGTATACGTTGTCAGTGACCAGCTATATTAGCAAGTGCATTGATGACGTTACAGTCTCCAGGAAAATTATCTTATACCCCAATCAGAAGCCGTGGATAACTGGAGAGGTGCGTGCTCTACTGAAAACTCAAGACTCTGCATTCAGGGCAGGCAATAGAGCAGCCCTAAGAATAGTGAGAGCCAAATTTTCCCGGGCCATCAGAGGAACAAAGTGTGCACATGCCCAGAGCATCCACCAATACTTCACAGACAGTGGCGACACACGGCGTATGTGGCAGGGCATCCAAGCCATCACTAATTACAGAATATTACCATCTGCCTGTGAGAGGGATGGCTCACTTCCAGATGCGTTGAACAGTTTCTACACCCATTTTTAAGCACAAAACAACATGACAGCAAGGAAGACTACACCTCCTTCCAACGACCACTTTGTCTCTCCACTGTTGACGTGAGAAAAGCCCTAAGTAGAGTCAACCCACGTAAAGCTGCAGGACCAGACAATATTTCTGGCAGAGTGCTCAGAGGATGTGCAGACCAACTGGCAGATGTTTTCATCGACATCTTTAACATTTCTCTGAGCACCACTGTTGTCCCAAAGTGCTTCAAGACAACAATCATCGTTCCCGTGCCGAAGAAACAATCTGTGTCTTGCCTCAATGACTACCGTCCCGTTGCACTTACTTCCATCGTCATGAAGTGCTTCAAGAGGCACAGCTTCCACCACACATCCTCACAATCTTCTACAGAGGAACTATTGAGAGCACCCTGAGCAGTTGCATTACTGCTTGGTTTGGAAACTGCACCGTTTCGGATCTCAAAACCATACAGCGAATAGTGAGGATGGCAGAGAAGATAATCGGGGTTGCTATTCCCTCTGTCATGGATATTTACATCACACATTGCATCCGTAAAGCCAGAAACATTGTGGCTGATTACACACACCCATCATACACACTCTTCACTCTTGCCATCTGGAAAGAGGTACAGGAGCATTCGGGCTCGGACATCCAGATTGTGTAACAGTTTCTTCCTACAAGCCATTAGAATTCTCAACATGAAGAAACTGGAATTATAAATACTTGTATTGCAGTTTTTTAAGTTTTTAGTTAGAGTTTTGTGTAGTTTGTTGTTCTGTTCTTCTTTTGATTCGTGTCATCTGATGTGGCACCTTGGTCCTGGGGAAACATTGTTTCATTTCACTGTGTACTGTATTGTATATTGTTGAAATGACAATAAAGTCTACTACTACTACTACTACTACTACTACTACTACTACTACTAAATATTACTAAGGTTTTCTTTTTTTTAAGTGTATGCATATTTGCAGAGTTCAGGACTTCTTCCTTATAGGAACTGCCAAAGAAGAAACAGTTTTGCAAACCTACCATGTAAGCATGTAAAAGTTAAAAAATAAATTTTGTAAAAAAATTTTTTTGAAGAAAAAGAACTTGGTTTTTAAGATAATTCATCTGTTTTTACATTTTATAGGGGGTATTTTTTTAGAAAAAACATTTATAGGGGAACAAAAAAAAATAAGAAAATGCTCTGCCAATGCAAGCATCGAGGTATGCTTTGTTGGATGCCATTTTTTTTATTCATTTGCTCCCTATTCATCAGTGGCCATTGGAAAACAAAAAGGGCGGCATGTGAAGAAAAACCATGGTTCTGCCAGAAGCTGTCTGTTTAGTTTAGTCTTTGGTATTCTACTTTTTCTTGGAAGAAAAGACTCAAGGCTGCTGACTTTTGTTGACCTTCCTTATGGACTATGTTTCCTGAAACTTTAAGGGAATAAGGGGCCACATCTGTATTCTCAGGGAGATGAAAGAGAAATGCTGAAGGCATGAGGTAAGAATATTGGTGCAAGAGAGAGAAAGGAAAGTATCTTGGAGGGTTGCAACAGCCAGTTGTATGTGGAACTGAGACCAAAATAATTGGTAATGTAGCAAAGAGACTTGAAGCTACCGCAACTAACAAAAGGAATAGCAGAGCCTTAAAATCTCACAAACCTTCCATTGGTGCAGACCGGCTATAGCTATCCAGAAACCAGTGTAATAAGTTTTCTCCTTCCTATGCACAGATAAGAACTGAGAAGACGAGGCTGGAGAAGCAATTTAGTAAAAGGGAGTAATTACAAGGCTACTTCAAACTTCAGCATCACCTACTGAAATGTAAGGGCAGGAAGGTAGAGGATCATACAGAGCTAAGTGTAAAGTGAAAGGACATGAAGCCCTGAGTAAAAGAAACAGAATTTCTAGTCCTTAAAAGCAAAAATAAAGGAAGAGCTATAGTAATTCTGCTTTTATTGCTGGAAAAGGTAAAAACAGGCTAAAAGGGAAAATTATGGCTTTGTTAAGTATTGTCACTTTTTATACTTTGTAGCTATAATAGTGTCACTTATAAATGTGTTATTGGGCACAGATAAGATTATATATATAAAGTTTCATACATTAGAAGTATATGTTTTGTATAATAAACCCACCTTCTGTTCATAGCCAAGGAAACGCATGCAACATCCTGGTCTCTGGTTTATACCATAACTTCACTGGAACCCTTTCACAAGCAAGCAAACCCATCAGAATTTTAAGTGATTTGAAATACTGTCATCATAGGTCTGAAGGGCACAGCAACACAAGATTGTGCATGAATATTGAGGAAAATTAGTCAGAAAATGTCTTTGCTTCAAACAAACAATTATGCATCTGCTCCTGTGAATTTGTGGAGTGAGAGATGAATTGCAAGTAGAAAGGCTTGATATCTGGGAGGACTGAATCCATTTACTTTTCCAGTTGGAAGAACAAGCAACTGTGTGTTTCACTTTGTCAGTATAAAGTAGGACTCTTCCTATTAAGAAAGACAAAAAAGCAAAAAAAACTTCATTGGTATTCAACCCAGGAGCTCAAGTATTCAGTGAAGGTAGAAGATGATGATGATGATGCCCTTGGCATGTCAGCAAATTGGCAATTGTTCCAGTTATGATTTGCTCTGACACACATGCTAGAGGAGTTAAACATCAGTTTCCAACAGGTATGCTTTTTGCTAAGATGCTATTTAACTAAGTACTCACTTACCAGGGTCTTAGAATGCTTAACATGGCTACCTTTGAGACAATTTATAATTTAGTATCATTATGAAGTGATTTGCCTGTATTTTAGTTATGCTGAACAGTGGAATTAATATCTTTTCTCTGCCTTCTACAGGGGTCTCTGGTGGAAACTGCAAATCCTCCTTTTTAAGAAGTGATGCCATTGTTTCTGGCACACCTACACTACGCATGTGTTGCTCCCTGCTCACTTGCTCAAGAAACATCCTTACCTGCTTTTCCAACTTGTTTTATGACTCCAAATGTGAGTCAATTAATTAATCTGAACAGCTATGACCTTCAGACCTATGATGGTGCCATAATACTCCTTTGTTTGATATTTCCCAGCAAATACAGGAATAAACGGAGAAGTGAAAGATTGCCCTGTATCTGGTCTAAGCAAAGTAAGGCTTTGCTTGTCAAAGTCCACACTGTGATTTTTGAGAAAATTAAGTCATAAATCATTGCTTACAATGGAGTGGTCCAAAAAGAGTTGTAAAGAAATTTGAGGAGGGTCACAAATCTTTTGATCCTGCATATAAATAATAATAATAATAATAATAATAATAATAATAATAATAATAATAATGATGATGATGATGATGATGATGATGATGATGATGATGATGATGATGATGATGATGTTGGAAGGGACCTTGGAGGTCATCTAGTCCAACCCCCTGCTCAGGCAGGAAACCTTATACCATTTCAGGCTGGGGGTTGGACTAGATGACCTCCAAGGTCCCTTCCAACATCATCATCATCATCATTATTATTATTATTATTATTATTATTATTATTATTATTATTATTATTATTATTATTATTATTATCAGCTGCAGCACACTGCTGGCTCATATTTAAGTGATTGTCTACTAGGACTCCGAGATCCCTCTCACAGTTACTACTATTGAGCATAGTAGGATCATTGTCAGAACCTGTTCCCATTCTGCTTGATAAGCCACCAGTTGTTTATACATGCAGGAGAAGACCTCTCATAGGCTGCACTCCTGTTCTGCCTGCCTGCCTAGATAAACCAGCCATTAGCAGGGCAGGTGAGGGCCCTGAGGAACCATTCTTTTACATCTAGTGGTAATGTTATAAAGCTCAACAATTTTGGGAAACGATTGGAAGAAGGAGGAACTGCCTACTATAGAAGAGTGGACTTTAAAAGTTTCAAACCTGGCAGAAATGGCAAAGATTTCAGCGTATTTGAAAGAACAATCGCAACAGAGATATATTTTGGAATGGAGAAGATGGATTGATTATATTCAGAATAAATATGGGACTAGAAAGTTTCATTTAGTATATGAATAAGTATTAGTATTATATGATGTATTATTAATTAGTTATTATTATTTAATTTAGTTATGTTAAGAGGAGTTAAAGCGTGATAGAATTTAAAGTGTCTTTTTAGTTGGTTAGCATATTTTAGCTTAAGTTGGTTAAAGTTTATATCCTGTATTCAGCTCTGGGAAGTTGGGGGGGGGGAGGGGGAGGGAGGGGGAGGGAGGGAGTTTATGTTTTTTAAAATGTATTTTAAAACTTTTCAATTAAAAAAATACAATTTTGGGAAATGGTTCATGCTAGAATGAAGCAAATCTTAACAGCTAAATTTGAACTCCCAACTCCAACATTTTGTTGAAATAAATATGCTTTCATCTTCTCACAAGATATCCTCAATTAATTAGGTAATTATATGCATATATGTTGTGGTATTGGGAGGGCTGGATTAACCTTGTTAGATGACACCTGCTGCAAAGGTTCTATAGGCAATTTATTGGAAAGAATGTCTATAATCATTTCTACAGAAAAAAATAAGTTGGGACAATATGTTTCTATTTTTTTATCTCAAAAGGAAATCTGACACAGAATTTAACTCAAATTGGCAACCATTCTTTAAAATTCATTACATGGGTATCTGCCACACCCACAATTTTATATTTTAATTTTATAGGACTTATAAATCGGAAAAGATCTTATTAGTATCCATGGAATTTATTGCAGTCCATGGTTTCATTTAATATGCTGACTTTAGTTCCTGATATCTTTGCTATGCTTAGAACTTAATAGATTAAGTTTTTAAAATGGTGTATTACATTCAGTCAATTACTGGAAAATGTCTATGAATTTGTAAATCCCTTGTTTATTCATTTATATCCTACTTTTCCTCCCTTTCTTGGATCATTTTCTTTTCATGTTCATGTTTTCTTTAAAATGTCTAATTGAAAAAGAAAAAAGAAAGGAAATGAATGACTTCTGACAGGAACTCAACTTTACATGTACAATCCAGAAGGCATATGCATCAAAAGATAGATCTTTGTCAGAATTCATTTTGCCTCTGCTTGGATAAGCCTAATGGCTTGCACACACAAAGCTAGATAATTATTAGGTCTTACTCCTGTTCTGTCTGGACAAGCTAGTAGTTGGCTTGTCCAAGCAAAGACTAGAGCAACTATTGATAGAATTCATTCTTGCTCTGTCTAGATGCTCTACAATTGCTAATATAAAGAACCAGTAGACATTCAAAATAAATGTGGAATGAGAAAAAAGAGTGGCTATTTCAAAAATAAAATTTCAGAGATTATGTATTATTTTAAATGTGATTGTTTTATTGTTTATTGCCTATGAAAACATTCTATAACACTGTACTACAAAGTCCCATCATTTTATGATTTATAGTTTAAATGTTAGTTATTAAAAATGGACATATTTATTGATTGCCCAGTCCAAACTCCAATGAAATAAGGCAATAGAAATTATTTATATATCTTCTGTAATGTCCAGTAAAAATATAAACAAGCATTTAAAAGACAAGAAAAGGAAATAAAAACTAAAATATCAATGAATGAACAATGATTTTTAAATATCATAGAGGTTATAACTTTCAGTATGACATAAAAGGCTATAAATAACTGAAAGTATTATATTCCTTAAACAAACTAAATGTCAGTTTTAACTCTAAATTAAGAATGAATATAAAAACTATGGTCAGCACAGTATAAATTGCTGGGTAAAATTATAGGCTATCATAAATTTATGTGTATTACTAAAAATCAGTTGTGAAATCAAAATTTAGAATCTATATATAGAGAAACCCAATTTTTGGATATGGTACAACTCCATATATTAAGTTGTAGCCTTGGATTGGTTTCCAATTTACAGCTGATTTCTGTGTCAGATTTGATAAGATACAAAATTATTTTAGACATCAAACCATACTCCCACAATTTAGTTAGCTGTTCTTCCATTAAGGGAATCAAGCAATGGTTATGATTATTATATATGTGTGTTTCTACTTATAGAACCAGTCAAATTAGTTTATAACTCTGCTAAGCTTAAACAAACAAAGCATCAAAAAGTTGCAACTATGTGAACTGGTTGCACCTATGAAGTAAAGCCAACGGTAATAGCCTGGTTGACTTTTTTGATCTCTAAGACAGTTTATAGAACATTATTATGCAAAAGCATGAAATGTTGTCTAACTGCCAGAATTTCTTGAGTATCAACTGCAAGATTATGTTCAGTGTACCAGGATGAACTAGATGGCTTATATAATTTATAATACAAAGTTTCCAAGATCATACATAAGTTTGGAAGACTTTGTATCCAGATTGCTATATTTGCTGGAGCAGAAAGCATTATCTATATAGAGATAAAACTTTTTTTTACCTCAGTTACTATCCTTTTACTATTTAGCTCTGATTTAATCCCAGTTTACTCTACTGATTATACATGTTACTTCACAATAATTCAATGGCATTTTAGCTTGTTTCACATTATGACACTATCTAGGGATGATACAGGTTTAAAAAGGGGGAAGAAGTTTGATTGCATCTGCCATCTTGACTTTTTTTTTACACAGACACACATGGATGGCCCTGAACTATATTGTAAAACTAGTTTGCAGGATGCATTCTACTTTTGGCAGTCTACCACTCCCTTCCTTTGCAAATAAGCTAAACAGCACAGCTCATTGCAATATTTGTGTATGCCTCTTTGGTCCATTGCTTTAGATCAGTGTTTTTCAAACCTAGCAAATTTAATATGAGTGAACTTTAACTTCATGCTTGCTAGAGAATTCTGGGAGTTGAAGTCCATTTTAAAGTTGGCAACTTTGAAAAACACTGCTCTAGATTCAGATTCCATGCCTGAACTGAATGTCACAAGTGAGAAGAGGAAATGTATCACATTTTAGAAGATGCTTGTCAGGTGCCAAAAACTAAAAGATATGCACAGCACATATTTCTGTTCCTTGCATTTCTTGCTCATAATGAATGAGAGAGAGGGTCATTAAGAAAGCAACACTGGTTGATAGCATCACTATTGCTGATAACAGCAAGGACCAACATTAGTTGGTAAATATGTATGATTTTAGAAAAGCAATGAAGAATGTTTGTGGATGCAGAGTGAAGTGTTAAATGATGAACACTGTGTGTGTTCATGTGTAATATAATTGTCCACAGAGATAAGATGAGAAAATTATCAAGTTTCTACTCCTAAATATTTTGTCTCTTTTAGGACACAGCAAAAAATCAGCACTGTGTGAATTTTATGTTAACAAAAAGTAAGCTTATAATGAAGTTCTTCTTAGTTCTTATGTTACTACTTACATTCTAATCTCTGAAATAAAAATGGATGGATAGATGGATTGGGAAGTCTCCTCTCTATCAAAAGCAAATTCTATTTCTTTGCAAATATAATAAGAACAGTATTGAGCTAAATATTCAAGATGGACTACCATTCTGCTCTCATCAAAGTAAGCAAAGGAAGATATCCTTTGCTGCTTGTTCCATCAGTAATGGATGGTTAAGCCGATTAAGACTAAGTATCTGTTAGATTATTTAATGTAATGTAGAGGATGGGAAAACTCTTTCCTTCTCTCCTATTCCCTCCCCTTCCAAATCCTAATCTTCATTTTAAACACTTGGAATAATTGAGCATTTGTTTTCTATATGTTGTTCTTTTAACTGTATTTGCATTGCATACTTAATTTTGACTTCATGAACCTTGAGATTATCTCCTACTCTTCACCACAAATCATGTATAAGAAGGCTTGCTGATCCAGACCAGGTTTACAGAGCACAGTATCCTATTCCTACAGCAAACCTTATGCCCTAACAGGAAGCCCAGGACAGTAGCAATTGTGTTGCTCAGCAACTGATATTGCGATATCCAGCAAACAAGCATCTGCATGAAGTTTGTCCATATGCCAAAAGAGGAAGGGAGACAATTAAATAATGAAATGGCAGTGTTTTTCTTTTCATCCCAAAATATTTCTGCCCTGCTGCTACTTAAAAATACACAGAGAGGAAGGAAGACAAACAGCTTCAAATATGTACACTAACATCTTCTTCTTCCAGCACTTTTTCTCAGCTAAGGTATGCTACAGGCCAGAACCACCTTCTTGATTATTTATTTTATAGAAAATAAAAATGGCAATGGCTAGAAAATAATGATTTATTAAGCAACATATCCATCTGGTGTCATAAAATGCCCTATAGAATTAGACAACATAGCCAGGTCAGCAATGTCTGCAGGATTTTGTTGCTTTCAGCAGAATGACAAAAATGGCAATGTTCCACCCTTTTGGAATACATGTGTGCAAAAGGACTGGACCTGCATTGTGAGGCCAGCATGTATTTTGCTCAGTTTAACCTCCTATAGAACAGGTTACAGCCTCATCAATCTGATTTTGGATTGTGTTTGCATTCATCACAGCAGCAATTTTGATAAGACCTCAACATTCCAAATCAATTGCCCAGCTCTGAAGTAAATGTTATATTTGTTATAACTTAAACCAGATATATTTCACTAAACTATCCAACTTTCTTGAAGATAAAAGTAGGAGATCCAACATACTACCTGTTAAGTATTCGGTTCTTGAAGGCATTAAGCAGACGAGGTGTTCAAACAGCAACAAATTTATTCTAACTCAGAACATAACAGAAGCAAACTGATAGCTGCTGCGCAGCTATTTATACAGTTGGCCTCTAGGTGGCAACCAATATATTTAAAGTAGCAGTTTCCTGCCCAAAACCTACTTAACAGACTGGAGACAGCAAGTCTAGCTCAGCCCAGCAACCGTTACGTAACATGCAAAAGTAGGTCTGCCATTAAGCAAACAGACACAAAGCAAGTGATTTAAACATATACGGCCAAGACATTACACTACCCATGTTTAATTCATCTTGTAAACAAAGAACAAACAATATGTGATCATTTAATTCAGGATTAAACTTGGCTTTAATTATTAAAGCCATTGTTTTAATAGGCTGCCTCATTTGGAAATTCATGTATATTCAACTAAATGCAATATTATTCATGATTTTAAGCAGTCATTTAACCAAGCCCTCCCTTTCATTCCCACTTCATTCTCACATACTTTAGGTTCTTCCTTCTGTTCTGTGTTCTTTAACAACTGAGGATATTCAGCTGTTATAACACACAAAATGACACAACACTGGCTACAATAATAATATTTTAGAAGACGGAAACAAAATCTGAATAGGTTTGAGAAATAGGACTGAAAATAACAGTAATAACCTGGTTTTGCACAAGTGCAAAACTCTTGGGATTGGGTCACAAACAGAATATGAATCTGCAAGATGACATGGCTATTAAGAAAGTAAATGTAATTTTAGACTGTACCAAAAGAAATATAATTTCCAAATCACAAGAAACAACAGTTCCATAATATTCCACATTGGTCATTTGTCATTTTGAAAACCACACTCAACTTTGGGAATCATATCTTAGGAATGATGGAAGTTTTCTGTGCTACATCCTTAAACTGCTTGATTCCTGTGAGGTAACTGGAATACTGAGAAAATGGAGTTCTGGGGAAATGGAGTTCTCAGAAATAATTCAGCTTAAGAACTTCCTTTCCAGATTTCAGCCCTTTCCACATTGGTCATGGTGATGACTTGGTATGTGGTCTGAAGCATGATTATGATCCTTAACTGGTGGATTCTCCTGCTTCTTTGCCTCTCCAACTCACACTGGGAAAGCAAGCAGTAGGCATTTTTGATATTTGATTACTGTAATGCTCTCTACATGGGGTTACCCTTGAAGTGCACCCGGAGGCTTCAGCTGGTGCAAAATGCAACTGCGCAGGTGCTTATGGGAGGATCTCGATACTCCCATGTTACACCACTCCTGCATGAGCTGCATTGGCTTCTGGTTGCCCTCCGGGTGCGATTCAAGGTGCTGGTAATTACTTTTAAAGCCCTATATGGCTTAGGCCCAGGGTACTTGCGAGACCACCTGCTGCCATTGTCAACCTCCCTTCGCCCAGTTTGCTCCCACAGAGTCGGCCTCCTCAGGGTTCCGTCGGCTAGACAATGCCGGCTGGTGACCCCCAGGGGGAGAGCCTTCTCTGTGGGTGCACCGACCCTCTGGAATGAACTGCCTCTGGAGCTGCGGACGGCCCCTGACCTTCGGTCCTTCTGCCATGACCTGAAGACATGGATGTTCCAACAAGCAGGCCTGGACTAACTATGGTTTTAAATCTGGTTTTATTCGGTTAAATTGTCATTTATTTATTATATCCATTGTTTAATACTTTTTTAAATTTTGTACTTTATGTTTTTTAATTTTTAATTGTTGTGAGCCGCCCTGAGTCCTTGGGGAGAAGGGCGGCATATAAATTTAATAAATCTAATCTAATCTAATCTAATATACATTGATAGACTTTTTCACATGAGGTCTTTTCTTTGGACAAGCCTTGTACTTCATATCTTCCTGTTTGGTATGTCTGAGGTAAACAGACAAGGCAAGATAAGACATTTTTTTCACTTTCACTTGGGCTAAAAGGGGGAAACTGGCAGAACTTATGTCAATTTCTCCTTATTAAAAAATAATGTCCACCATTTTGCCTTTCTATCAATTAAAAAAACAAATCCTTTCACAATTCCCTGGTGAACTTGTTAAAACAAACAAACATACAAAAGTTTCCACTGATGTGGAACTTCCAGGTGGCAAGGCTCCGTCGATGGTGGTCATTTTTGACTGTCAGCCCCGTTGTTCCATTCAAATCGCGAAAACAGCGACTATCAGCTGTTTTGTGGTTTGGGAATCCCCCCTGTGGGAAAAGAGGGGGGGGTGAGCATTCAGGTAGAGGTAGAGCTCCCCTAGATCCCCAGAATGATTAGTTTGGGGAGCGAGGTGAGAGAGCTCCCTCGGAGCCTGAATTCAGCTCCGGACTCGGGGACTCCTCTGTTTTAAGGCTTTAAAACAGAGCAGGATGCTGCAACCATCCCTGCACTCAATATTGTACTTTGGATTACTTGGGCGCAGGCAGAGCTGAGCAGGAGAATATTGAAACAGCAAGTATATGATCTTTAACTCCAGTTTAATTTAAAAGAAGGGGAGGAAGATGGCGCTGGAATAAATTTTTTGGAGAAAGCAGGAAGAACAAAAGAATAAGGAAAATAAAATAAAAGATCAAGGAGGAATACAGAAAGTGGATTTTTAAAGCTGTAAAAGACTGTTAAAAACATTTGAAGTTGGCTTAAAAGAGATTTAAAAGATTTGGATATTTAACAGTGAAGCAATAAAGTTGCAATTTGGGCAGAAAAGTGAAAGTGAGAAACGAAAGTTAATTGGGTGTTAAAATGGCTTCCAAACCACCTAGATTTACTGTCTCTAAAAGTGTGGGGGCATCATCAGTTCAACAATCTGGATTTCAGACATTGCTGCCATCCCCCGCAGCACCTACACCCACATTAACATTAAAAGAATTACAAGATGCTTTAAAACTTCAATCCGAGCAAATGGCAGAGCTTATTAATGAGAAAAATAAGGAAATACGAGAGGATATTTTGCTGGTATTTCAGAGACTGACAGTTTGTATTGAAAGTCTGGATGAACGTGTGGAAGAAGTTAATCAAAATAATTTTCTATTGGAGGCTAAAATGTGTGAAGCTGAGAATAAAATGGATAAAATTGATGATGAGCTGGTAATGATACAATATAGAGACATGGAGTTTGCTTTGAGGATAAGAGGTCTGAAAGAAAATCCACAAGAAAATTTGGAAGAGAGATTGGCAAAAGCTGTAGCGCCTATTTTGGGTTGGCAAAATGAAGACTTTATATTGGAAATAGATAAAATATTTTGTGTCAACTCCTGGATTGCTAGGCAAAGAAAATTACCAAGAGATGTGGTTGTTTATTTCACAAAGAGAACGATTAGAAATGCGATTATTCAAGCTTTTTATAATAACAGATTTAAAGTGGCTGATCAAGAGGTCTTAATTTTGAAAGAAATTCCACCAAGAATTTTAAGAAAAAGGAGTGAGTTTGTTTTCCTGACAGATGAATTAAAAAAATGACAGATCCAGTTTAGATGGGAGATACCAACTGGGATAGTGGTGAATTATGCTGGTACAAAATATCGTTTTAATACAGTTCTGAAGGCATGAGATTTTTATTGCAATATACTGAAAGCAGACTCACCGCCATCCCCAGAATTTGAAAGAGGAAAGGAAGAAAGAGCGTGACAGATACAATCGGTAGGCATACAAAGAGATGAAGAAATCACCTCGCTGATTTCAAAAGAAGTACAGCAAACTCTGGAAACTGCTCAGCCCTTGGTTTCATTAGAAGAATCAAAGGCCCCGAGAGTGACACGGGCTGCAACCGGATGAAAGGCACAAAAACAAGAGCAACAAAAACAGTATCCTACAATTACAACTCAAGAATCTACTAATAGTGAATTAGTGGGGGCAGCGAGAAGATGCAGATTCTTGAGGATCTGCAAGCCACGCTCCGAAAGCATTAAGTCGCAAAAGATGGTAACAAAGTTTCTATAAAATAATTCAATGGGATTATAAATCGTGTATTTTAATGGAAGACTGGAACGGAGTGCTGGATAAACAGAAAGATAAAAAAGGACCTTTTAAAAGTACTCCAATCATGCAAGATTGCCTAAATTCTTTTTTGATTTGAAAGATGGGATGTGATTTATTATATGGCTGGTATGTATATTAATTGTATGATAAAAAGGTGGATAATGTTTTTATAGAAAATATAAGCTTGGGATTTAAACATGATGTGATTACATATAAATATATTTTTAGACTGGAAAGAAATGTATGGCAATTAAAGCCATTTAATATTTTAAAAGAAGGAAAAATAGTACAAACTTGGTTTCAGTATGGCCAGATATAAGTTAGATGGAAAGAAATTTGGTAAAACAAATTAGAGATTAAAGTTAAGTGCATATAAGAGAGATACATAATGTATTGATAGAAATAGATGCAGAAATGGAATTTGTTAAAGATTGTATGATAAAATGGGCCCAGAATATTCAGGAGTTAATAACGATGGATACCTGGGGGAAAATTTGGGTCAGAAATGTTAAATTTATTCAGGCACAAAATTTATGAGAGAATTTTTATAAAATGTTTTATAGATGGTATTTAGATTTTTTAAAAAATTGCATGTATGTATTCAAATTATCAATCTAAATGTTGCAATGTACTATCATATATGGTGGACTTGTTGGGTATTATTACAGATTGTACTGTTGTAGAAACTAAATTGATGTTGAATTTAATAATGGCAGCAAGACTTTTGGTTTCGCAATACTGGAAGAACTGCGTACTATAGAAGAGTGACTTCAAAGGTTTCAAACATGGCAGAAATGGTAACAATTTTAGCATATTTGAAAGAGCAATCGCAACAGAGATATATCTCGGAATAGGGAAGATGGACCGATTATATTCAGAATTAATATGGGACTAAAAAATTCATTTAATTTATGAATGAGTATTAGAATTATGAAGGGACGCGGTGGCTCAGTGGGTTAGGACACTGAGCTTGTCGATCAGAAGGTCGGCAGTTTGGTGGATCAAATCCCGAGTGCCGCGTAACAGAGTGAGCGCCTGTTACTCGTCCCAGCTTCTGCCCACCTAGCAGTTCGAAAGCACGTAAAAATGCAAGTAGAAAAATAGGGACCACTACGGTGGGAAGGTAACAGCGTTCCGTGCTAGTCATGCCGGCCACATGACCACGGAGACGTCCTTGGACAAGCGCTGGCTCTTTGGCTTTGAAACGGAGATGAGCACCGCCCCCTAGAGTCGGAAACGACTAGCACGCATGTGCGGGGGAACCTTTACCTTTACCTTTATTAGAATTATAAGATGTATTATTATTTAGTTATGTTTAAGCGGAGTTAAAGAGTGATAGGATTTAAAGTGTATTTATAGTTGGTTAGCATATTTTAGCTTAAGTTTGTTAGAGGCAATACCCTGTATTCAGCTCTGGGAAGTTGGGGGGGGGAGGGAGGGGAAGTTGGGGGGGAGGGGAGGGAAGGGGTTTATGCTTAAAATGTATTGTAAAACTTTTCAATTAAAAAGAAAAGTTTCCACTGATGTATCTAGTTTTTACAAAAAGTATTGCCCAACTACCCAGGATCAAATGATTCTGAAGTAAAATGACTTGTGACTGAAAGGGAGGGACATTTTTTATCACATGGAACAGTAGCCAAGTAAAATAGAGGCATTTGGAAATTAGCCACATCAGGGTAAGCCAGACATTACTGCTTGTGCAAAGAAGGCTAACAAGAGACAGATCTTAAAAGGAAAGACTGAGGAAGCTGGATACATATACCTTTGCAAACAATGACTAATGTGGGATACAGTGCTTAAAGAATGCCAGAATACCAAACCTTTTACTTATACTTCTTTAGAAGAGGAACTGTTGAGACAATTATCCAGAGTGGTTCATTGAATGTGTTAAAGGGAGGCTGGAAATCCATGCAATAGTAATTTTCTAAACTGGATTCCTGCACTGAGCATAAATTGGATTTCTTATTCTAAATTGTCCTCCCAGCAACATTATTATCTGAAAATAGTCTGTTCCCTTCTTATTTGTGGCAGCCCCTCTCAGATATTTGAACACTGCTGTCATGTCTCCCCTAGTCCTTCTTTTCACTAGATATACCCAATTCCTGCAATTGTTCTTCATACGTTTTAGCCTCTAGCCCCCTGATCATCTTTGTTGGTCTTTTCCACACTCTTTCCAGAGTTTTTATATATTTTTATAATATGGTGGGGGGAAAACAAGAAACTAACTTTTTAATTATATTTTTATATTTTTTTTGTAAAACATTTTTATAATACGATGATCAAAACTAAAACTAAACATTTTATGAGTTGAGATAGAAATTATTATTAAGACAATTTATTGGAGCACGGAAATGAAAAATGAATGTGGCCATATTCTTTTTTTCCTCAGAACTGCTTCTCATCTTCCCTTTAACCTCTTTAGAACTATGCCACACATGAAATTACATCCATCTTCTGAATAATCATTCCCCTTCCACATAGCTGCCAGATATATTCATTTCTTATCACATGAAAGAAAAAGTATTGGTTTGGGAAAAGAAAATGAGCTGCTGAGCTAACTTTTCCTTTTCTTTCATCTGATCTAATATAATTTTCAGTCCAGTCATGTAAAAAGGACAGTCTGTCAGAGGGCTGTCCATTGAAATTCAAAAGCCTGATGAGAGAGGAGGAGAAACCATATGGAGATTTAGTATAAAGTCAGTGAGAAACAATTTTAACTGATTTTCTATCTGGAAGTATCTAGCCTACAATCTCTAGACATCATTACTCACCCTCTCTTTGAGGAAATAAATTTATTGAGAAAGTACAGAGCATGGCAAGCCAGGCTGAATAGGATCTGAAGTCCAAAACTGTGCTTCCTACAATGATTAAGTCCCAAAATAAAACCTGAATGCAATGTAGTCCTTCCCACTAAGCAAGGAGGTTTTGTTCTATGAAATCTTATACTTCCAATATAACATGTTCGGAAAATTAATTAATCTAGCATTACAAACAGTTCCTATTAAAGCTATGATCCATTAATAAGAGGCAAAAAGGACTGAACCTGCAACTTCATTAGATGGTTTTTGCTGATCTTATAACTAGATATAAATATTAAAAGATGAAAAATGAATGGCCAACATTTCAAAGGAAGGCAAGCCTTGAAATATGTTTGGGCACGAATTCTTACAAAATAGGCAAAATGCCTGTCTCTGGTATAGATTCTACTATTTGGCAATACAGGGAGGTATCTGTAGCAGTGCATTATTATAATTACGAAGCATCAATCAGATGCACAATCTAGTCCCAGACAATTTGTGTGACTTTCCAGTATTCTGTGAAATAAAAGATCTTCCTGGAAGTACCACCTGAGCTGAAATAACATGGCATCTCAAATATATCCCTAGGGACTGATATAACTTTCCCACAGCTAGGTGAAAGACAGAAACAATAGGGAGTAGGAGCAACGTATAGGTTTGCTAGGTGGGTTCAGATTTTGGTGTCAACTCCATAAAAGAATAGAAATCAGGTCTACTGAAAGATTTGCTGAGAAATAAGGGGTCAACAGTATACCAACATGATTTCTATTATCATAATTTAATACTATAAGAGGACAAATACCCTTAATCATTAATTATGAGATGTAAGATAACTTTTATTAAAAAATGTATCAATTTGATCATTTGCAAGTTTAGAAATACTTGAACTTACATTTTCCCCTTTGTTTAAACTTTGTTTCCTTCATTTTTTTCTTTTCTCTGGAACAGATTGAATCCAATATTTTAACTACCACACCACTCTGGTTTACCAATATTTTAAAAGGCTTCAGTGTAGTGAGCTAGGGTGGAACAGCAGTTAAAACTGTTGTATGAGAAGCCCAGTTGCAGCCCTACTTCAGTTGTAGAAGCTCACTAGATTACTTTGGGTCAATTTTCTTAGCCAAAATGGGGGATGGGGAGAAATGAGATAAAATGAAGGCAGACCTCTATATAAATTGCTTTAGTCTTAAATAAACAAACAATAGCAAAAAGCTAAGCAGACAGATTTCCACTTGGGGCAAAAGAAATTATCAATATTGTAGATTTCACTGAGACAAAAATACTGTACTTGTATTTTGCCTTGGCATAATGTTTGGTATTTTATAATCTCCCTACAAGAGACATGTCTGGTTGAGAATTATGAGAATTGTAGTCTGGGCACATCTGGAGGGCACCTGATAGGGAATGGATACATGTTTAAATTCCATATATATTTGAGATTGGGATAAAATGACTTTCTTTCACTAGAATATACCACTACCTTTATGAAATGTAGACCTTGATCTCTCAGAGATGCTTAATTTTAATTCCTGCATAGAGCAAGGAGTTGGACTCAATGGCTCAAATAGCTTCTTCCAATGCTTTGATTCTATAGCTTATTAATAGGCTGGTCACTGCATTAGGACCAGCTGAAGTTTCCAGTTATCAGATGCAGGCAGCACAACTCAGAGTGTATTGTATTCATCTAACTTAATTAATTCTGCTTGATGGCTCAGATCCTACTTAAAAAATCCTCAATTTGCATGTATTTATTTAAGAAATTATTATTAATGCAACATGACCTGTAATTCTGAATAATCAGTTCTGGCTAAGTTGCATTCCATTGCAGCAAAGCAACTCTTTAGAGAAAGTTTTAAATTCCCTTTTGATCAATATTTCAGCAAGACTTCTGTTAACCTGATCAGAATGGAAATCACATTATGAACAACATGGAAAATGTTGGAGCCAAAAGAAGTGAGTTTGCCTGTCATTGACTGATAATAATTGAAAGGGTAATTTCTTTACTAGAATCAAATGTTACAGCTGTCTCCAGAATTTCTTTTTCTTTCAATTGATAGAAGCCATCTTGGAGAAAGAAATAAACAAAAAGCTCAGTAGTGATTATGAAGATTTGAGGTAAAAACACAATTTTCTATTAAGAGGGAATATCAAAAGGGAGGAGTCAAATTCAATATTGCTATTTTTTATGATTATTTGCTAGCTTGGGGGGATTTCTGACAGTAAGGACAGATTTTTTTTTGAAAAATTAAATATTCTGTTGCATTTGAGGTCAATGATCCACATGAGAAGAGAAATAAATATTGTGCTAGCTATCCTCTCTTTCTATACCCTGTATTTCTCCCTAATACATCATCTTTGCATCAGCCAAGCTGTATAGTAGAACAGAGGGAAAGGTGCATGGAATCCATAAACACAGGTATCTCAATCTTCAAGCTTTAAAATGTTGCTGGCTGTTTGTAAGTAGAGAGGAGGAATCCACAACTGTTGTCTTATCACTTTTCCTCCTTGTTTTCAGGTAGTCCAACAATAGCCTTCTTCCAGGATACTCTATTTGGTTTGCTTCCCTCCCCTGCAACAGTAGATCCCCATCTTATCATAGTGACCAAACATATTTTGTCTTTAATCATGGTTAAAAAAAACAAGTTTGTATTTCTGCAAACCTCAGCATTCTTTCAAGTGTGCTGATTTCTTGGAGGGAATCATGAAATATAGGATAGAATCAGCAGGAAATAAGGAACAGAGAGCTTATATACTGATGCCATGAAAGTTACTGCCAATTGGAACAGACATAATTGTAAGTCATCTAGGTATAGAAAATCCATCTTAGTTTGCAACTGGCATGTGTGAATGCATCATATGTGTGTTGTGACAGGAAAATGCTAAAACAAACAGTAGAAGGTACTACTAAATTATATCCAAATCCCTTAGCAGGAATAGAATACATGGGCTTTCAAAAAGTGTTTGATAAACTTTATCATCAAAGGCTCTTAATGGGTAGAAAAACCCTGTATTTTATGAAGTGTTAATTAGTTAAAAAAGAAAAGAGTAGGAATGAATGGGAAGTTTTCTCAGTGAAGGGAAGTAAGAGATGCCGTCCCACAGAGATCTGTGCTGGAACTGTGCTTTTTTAACTGGTTCATAAATACTCTTCATTTAAGAGTAAGTAAGCAACAAGCTAAGGATTATGTATGATAATGGCTGCTAAAATCCCACAATCGTTGTTAGAAACTCCAGCAAAAGCTCTTTAAATTATGTGAAAAAGCAACCAAAAGTCAAATATAAAGCGACAGACATTGGTGCAAAACCCCCTACTTTGACATGTACATGGGTGGTCTAACTAACCAAGAAAAAAAAATCATTGGAGTTCCTAGTGGAAAGATCAGTGAAGATGTTGACTTTGTGCTGTAACTCTGGAGAAGACCGAATCTATGCTGGACAGCATTAGAAAGGTGATTGAAAATAAAAATGCCATCATAATGCCTTGATGTCAAATGTCAACATCTATTGTTTGATTTCCCCATTTGAAAGAGAGACATAGAGTGGGGAAAATGCAGATATCAATCAAAATGATCAGGGGCTTGAATACTATTCTTATGAAGAAGGCAAATCATGGTGAGGGGGTGTAGACATGACTGAGATGCATACAAACAGTTTGGAGAAAATGGACAAAAAGTCATTTTCCTCTCTCTGAAATCAGGCAATAAAGTTAATCAGAAAAAGATTTTGACAGAGAAAAAGAAAATATTTCACATAGTTCACAATAAACCTGTGGAATTCATTCTTGCAAGATGTGATGATGGTCACTAGCTATTCAGACAGAAGATTGCATTTAGATCTTTAGCAAAGAGCTTCTGCTTTGCCATTTAGCAAAGTACAGACATTTTCTTTCTTACTGTACATCAGTGTAACTTAAATACTGTAATTTTTCCCCCACCCCAAGTCTCAAAAAAATCAGGTGCATTTTTTCTGACAACTTAATATATTTTGTTTAATAGCTACTTTACAGAGACCTCAAATAAAGTACAGATTTTTTTTAAAAAAATGGTGCATCTATTTTTTTGTAAACTCAGCGCAAGTGTAGATAAGATAAAATGGGCAGATGGTAAACAATAATTTATATGTATGGAATGGGAAAAAATCTCTTAAATATGAGGACTTTGTCCCTTGTTGTCAGACAATCTAGCTGCCTATATTTTCTGGGGCTATGCAAAATGTTTTTAAAAATTTAAAAAGCAACCATCTCACCAAAGGTCTATATGTTGAATGATTCCTTGCCATAAAAATATTCATTAAGATTTCCAGTGTGTAGTCTCTTATTACGTCCTCGGACAAGCACTGGCTCTTCGGCTTTGAAACGGAGATGAGCACCGACCCCTAGAGTTGGAAACGACTAGCACACATGTGCGGGGGAACCTTTACCTTTTTTTTAGTCTCTTATTAGACTCTCATCATCTAAAGTATGTCCTGCAATTTCCAGAATATTAACTTCTTGATCTTTTCTAGAAAACTGTCTCCAGAAGATTCAGCTGATGCCTATTTTAGGATCTTTTTCTGATGTACAGTTGTCTCCTCTTACAACCACCTAAAGCTATGCAATAAAATTGAACAGTGAAAGATTCTGGACTGATTAAAAAAAACATTTTTACAACTGACTGTAGCTATAAAATTTGCCACTAGCAAATGTGATACAGCTACAAATTTGAAGGATATTAAACAAATTCATGATAGCTAAACTTACCATTGATTACTTACTGTGATGGCAGCACGAAGTCTTCAAGTTGGAAACAATTTGCCTCTGATTTGCAATCAAAAGAAACAACAGCAGGAGAAAGTGTTAATCGAATCTCCTGGTTGTGAATTTCCATCAAGCACATGGTTACCACTGTGGGAATCAGAATGCTAGCCTGGGAGGTAGTCCTTTGGCCTAATCAACAAGGCTGTTACTATATTCAAGGCTGTTACTATATGTTATTAATAGAGAGAAGCAAAGTTTTGCAAATGTAAAAGTGCTTTTTATAGATTTAAAGATATCAAGTCTGTCAAGGAAACATGGATTTTGAATTATAGAATATTCTTTGAACGCTTGCAAGTTTATATAATGGAACTGTCTTTCTGTATGATCTGAAAGTATATTTTACAGAAAATGGATAGTTGGTCTTACATGTTGCTGATATTACACAGATATATACTCTTGATTCTCTTTGTTGACTGTCCAGAACAGCAGATTTTTAAAAGTGTTTTCAAGAACTATAGAGATGGAAAAAACTGATAGTTTTCAGTTCTTTTCATGATACTGCCTTTCACTTTTAAATAGATTTAGTGGGTTGTGGAATGCAGTCAGAAGCCAATATTTGCAAAGCATCTGATCAAGAACAAGTGTTGCAGTATCTTACATTCATGAGTCCTGGTAAACCTGCCCAGGAAGCTTTGTTCAGGATCAGGAAGAATCTACTACTATGTTTACTAAATGAGATATGGGTCATAATGAGTCATCTCATTGTGTATGTCCTGCAAGTAATCTTTCTTTTTAATTTTTTTAAATGCAATTGTTTCCTGAAAAAAAAAATAACTGTACTATATGAGAATGCTACACAAGTATTTTTTGTGACATTGCAGTGAGTTCCAATGTATTTACCTTTATGAAGGACAGGACTGTCCTTGTTCTGAACAAGAATAAATCATCTTTTAGATACGCTCTGGTTAAAGAGTATGGAATTCAAGTCTGGTGTAAAATTAAGAATATTAGTATCTTGAATACTGGTGACTTGAAGCTGGCCATCTGCACCTAAACAGGTACAGATATACAGATCATTCACATCCATTGTAGTGAAATGTAATATATTTTTATTTCAATTATAATCAGGCAGACCTGATTTTTATAAAAACACTAATTGAGACAACAGACCTTCCTGAGATGCTTTACATGTTGTTAAAATAGGATGCACAATGCCTGTCAGCCTGAGAGCCATGCCACACTTTTCCTTGCTTGTTGATGGCAGTATTTCAAAAGTGTGTCAGGCTAGGTCTCAGAATTTGTGCAACTGGAAAGGGGGTTGAATGTTAAAAAGCATGGTCGAGGTCCTCAATTTTCTCCACAAAAATGTCATAAACTCTCCAAATTAAAAGAAATGGGGGGAAGAAAAGGGTCAGTTTTTGGACCTGTCCACTATTGAGAACTTGAATTTGCAAAGAGGCTGCTGGTGGGTAACATTTGACCTATGGCCTGCACATTTTACACTCCATAGTGAGGGTTTTTTGCTCTCCAAAGACTGCATGCAACATAACATAGTGAAACTGGTCACAATGTTTTATTGCAATACACCTTCCCCACAATAGGTTGTTGTTCTGGGTCAACTCCAGAGCTTTCAAGGACTTTCAAGGTGATTCTGCCACATAAATACACCTTTAGTACTCAGTCTTTTAGTACTCAGTTGAAGCATAAATCTCAAAATCTATAGCAATCTTTGTCTTTTCCCAAAAGTTCTTGAACTAAGTTGGGAAGAGATGCTGTTTCAGCATGGTTGCTCCTCTTTTAATTGCTGTTGAGCTTCCAGCAAAGCTCCAGGCAGAACTCTCACTAGGATGTACTGCTCACAGAATAACAGAGTTGGAAGGGACCTTGGAGGTCTTCTAGCTCACGTTAACTTATGGTTCTGGCAGTTGAATGATAGTCCTCTTGCCTATTTGTAATAGCTGTCAGTTTCTAGACATAACCTCTGCTTCCCCATCTGTAGACTGTTTGTGTTCACCTTTCCTGCTGCACCCTCTCCTCCCCACCCTCCTTCCAATCTGGCTTAGCTTTTGCTTTTATAAGCTCAAAAGACTGGATGGGGTGAGGCTGCCTCCAGACATCAGACCATCTTTGAAAACACCAGGGTGTGTCTCACTTAGCCAGGCAGCTGGAACGCCAACTTGAATGCCTATGAGTGCACTTTTGAGAAGATAGATGAATGCCCTGTGTGCATAACTGCACTACTTAAGAGCAGGCAGCAACCCCAACCTCACCACCTCACCACCTCATCTCTGATATTATTGAATAGGCCATAAAACCATGGAAAGTCTCAGAGGGAAACAGTGAAAATGCTGCGACAATACATGGAGAAACAGCATCTTGAAATTCCTCCTGCTACCAACCAATTGTATGTTTTGCTGCTGCTGTTGGGTAAATACTGCCATCTGTGTAGATCTGTTGCACTTCATATAATTTCACTAACATGCAGGAAAGCTGAGAAAAGATTGCCACCTTGTGCTGGTTTGTAAAATTCCATACAATGTTTGTAAAATTCCATACAATGTTATTAGAGATTTATACGATGCAAGTGAACACACAATAATTTGGTCTTATTTCTTTCTATACACTTCATTTCTAATAAAGCTGTATTTTACAAAGATTTTGGTGAGGTTTATGTCATCCTTGCTCATATATAGGAATATAACTATACAAATCTGATAAGGATGGCTGATTGTTAAAATAATTAAACAAATTAGAAATATAGTGAGTTACTTTTCCTGATAAAAGGAAGAGTATGCATCCTTGCAACTTTGTAGATGTGCATCCTGGGAGACTCTATATGTTTCTGATCTTTTCCATTTCACACTCTTTAAAAATATTAATTTGGGAAAACAGGTATCATGTAGAACTCACAAATTTTCCTGCCAAGTTCACCATTCATACTTTAACATGAATTAATATAGTTCACATTGCCAAACCAGTATACAAATCAGAATAACATTATTCTCTTGTGCTTCTAGGTCTTTCGCTTTTTCAATACATTTCTCTGCTCAAATGGAAAATGTATTTGATTGATTAATGAAAATTCATTAGGGGAAATTTCATAATAATAGGTATAATAGAGAAAATGTGTAGAAAAATGTACCAGGGAAAATATTCACCAAAGAGCGCTTATGTACACTCATGTATTTGTGATCTTCAAGAATCAAGGCAAAATATATTTTACAAGCACAACAATAATAATGCATCAAAATGCACCCTTATTTTCCTGAGAATCTTTCTAAAAAACATTCACAAACTTAAGCAAAAATGATAGAAAGTATAACCTATGTAGTATTAGGAAATAATTAAATAATTAAATAATTCTTTTGTTTGTTTTTGTGGAAAAATCAGTAACATTGTCTGGTCTTTCAAGCTTTGGCTTACTAAGGTTCAGTTCATTCTTAGTATCTTCCACCAACAAGGTTAATTCCAGGATTTACATACGAGTAACTTTTAGTAACGATTGACTATTCACTCGCACAAACAGTATAATGGACGGAGACTGTTCTTCAGCTATACTGTCAGAATCCATTTATATCACATTTCATAAATGTATAGGTAGAACAATGTGCTTATTCTGGGGATTCTGCCATCTCTCTGAAGGGGGGGGAGAGGATAGACTTTAGGCATCTTCAAACAACAGGGAACAAAAGGAAGCAATAACCATAAAACCAAGGAGAGTTCCCTTTCCCATGGAAGGGCCTGACATCTGACCAAATGGATGAGGGGAGGGGCTGAAATGGGAATGGTTTATATAGGATTGAAATGTAACTTTTCTCAGATTCCGTCTTGTATTCCCACAATCGATTCCATCCTAGTAAACATTTTCCTTTTGGACTAAACTTGCATCCAAGAGTTCTTATTTCCTAAGATGTGGATTGAGGTGGGTCCTGACAGTAGACGGAATCTGCTTTAAGAGTCAACCTGGAAGGGAAAACCTTACCGGGGGACTTTGCAACAAATACAATGTCTGGCGACGAAGCAAGAGAGGAGGGAAGCCCCATGGAGGGGGAGTCTTCCCCCCAAATGGAATCCCAGAGACAATGGGAAGCTGAAGCAGCATATTCCCCCGGGGAAGAAGCTGTTGTGACTCAGGGCCAGCCTGTGGGTCCGACAGCCGGCTCCGACGTATCGGAGGACTCAGATGAGGGGGAGGAGGGAGACGAACCGGCTGATGATGGTTTGGAGGCTTTGCAGAGTCCTCAGCCGGGGACCTCTTCTCAGCTGCGTGAGCCCGAGAGTGCGGAGGATGATGACCCACAGCTGGCCCTGTTCAAGGACGCCCGACGCAGGAGGCAGTCGAGCAGGAACAAACAAAGAAAGGCTATGGGACTCCTCGGGAGGAGGCACAGGGAGACCACGCCCTGAGCTCTCTATAAAAGGAGTGTTTGGGGAGGGGCTGGTTGCTGAAAGCAACTTTTCCGCTTGAGAAGACAAGCTCTAGTGTTTTTGTTAACTGCGTAATTAAATCTTGGCAGAAGCTTTTTAGCCTTGGACGCTCTCCAGTCTCTTCTTTCTGATAAGGGGTTTGTTAGAAGAGGGCTGGTTCAGAACAGTTTGCTTTCAGCCTCCCACCCCTTACAACTACGATGGAGCAGCTTCTTGCCGAGAATGCTCAGCTCACCCAGCAACTCACTTTGCTGGCAGCTCAAGTGGGGCAACTACAAGCCCAGGTACATGCTGCACCCCCACCCAGGAGGAAATGTCAGATAGCTATGCCGGATAAATTTGCTGGCAATCCAGAACTGTTTCCTGCCTTCCTGGGACAATGCCAGCTTTTTATCAGCGTGAGAGCAGCTGATTTCCCCACTGACCGAGATAAGGTGGGTTTCGTGTTGAGCCTTCTGTCGGGAGATGCAGCTCGTTGGGGCACGCCTCTGTTGGCACAGCCTAGCCCTTTGTTGGATAACTTTGGGGGTTTTTGTGACCATATGCGCCTCATGTATGAGGACCCAATTAAGGCGCAGACGGCCACCCGACGCCTGAAAGCTTTGAGGCAGGGTCAGCGTCCCCTACAGGCCTACATCAGCGATTTCCGGCTGCTTAGCCAGGATTCCGCCTGGAATGAGGCTGCGCTCGTGGATGCCTTCCAGGATGGCTTGTCGGAGGAGATGTTGGATGAGCTGGCCCGCGTGGACATTCCCTCAGACCTGAATGGGCTGATCCATCTTTGTCTGCGGATCGATGCCCGGCTGCAGCAGCGAAAGAGTCGCCGTGCCACCCCACAGACCCCTGCCGCTCCTGTTGTGCGTGAGCCCCCAGTCCAGAGGGAGGAGCCAATGGAGCTGGGTGCCGCCAGGTCCCGTCTATCGGAGACGGAAATGGACAGACGACGATCGGGGGGGTTGTGTTTTTACTGTGGGGACCCTGGACATTTGGCTGCTTCTTGCCCGAAGAAGCGTCAGCGGGCGTCAGTGATCAAGCCTGCCCCGAGAAAGTCCCCTGCTTTGCTGTCGGGAAACGGCCCGAGCCCGATCTAGACGGTGTGAAAGATCGGGCGACCCACAACGACCACGCCGAGCGACGCCGTTCCGACGGTGCCTGTGAACCTCCACGGCATTTGATTCTGGAGGCACGTCTGATCCTTCCTGGCAAGCCAGAGGGGATTCCGGTCCATGCCTTAATTGACTCTGGGGCTACCACTAACTTTATGGATTCGGCCTTTGTGGCCAAATGGGCTGTTCCCCAGTGTCCAGTGGATCCGCCCATGCTTGTGGAGACCATCAATGGTCGAGTGCTCCTGTCCGGGCCTATTATGGCCGCCACGCAACCCGTGTGTATGGCCATCAGTACCCATGTGGAGGCCATTCAGTTCTACGTCACTTCGGATCTGCACTTCCCCGTGGTCTTGGGACTGGCGTGGCTCCGGGCGCATGATCCACAGATCTATTGGTCTCAGAACTTGGTCACCTTCCCAAGTTTGCAGTGCGTGGACCACACCCGCCATATCTGTGCCGGCCAGGTGGAGGGTTCCCCAGGGGTTTCCTTGCCTCCCGAACTGTCCGACTTTGCTGACGTGTTCAGCGAGTCAGAGGCGGACCAATTACCCCCGCACAGGCCCTACGACTGCTCCATTGACCTAGTCCCTGATGCGCCTCTCCCAGTGGGGCGTTTGTACTCCATGTCGGAGCCCGAGTTGGCTGCATTGCGGGACTTCCTGACAAAGAATTTGGCTCGTGGTTTCATCCGGCCCTCGTCCTCGCCAGTGTCTGCGCCCGTGCTCTTCGTCAAAAAGAAGTCGGGCGAGTTACGGCTTTGCTGTGACTACCGGAAACTCAACGCCATCACGGTGCGTAACCGCTACCCGCTGCCCCTCATCCCCGAGCTCTTGGACCGACTCCGGGAGGCTAAGATCTTCACGAAACTGGACCTGCGTGGAGCTTACAACCTCGTCAGGGTTCGGCCGGGTGATGAGTGGAAGACGGCGTTTGGTACTCGCTATGGACATTTCGAGTACACGGTGATGCCGTTTGGCTTGACCAACGCCCCCGCTGTGTTTCAGCATTTTATGAACGATATCTTTCGGGATCTGTTGGACCAGTTTGTCGTGATTTACCTGGACGACATCCTGATTTACTCCCCGTCGCATGAAGCGCATCATCAGCATCTCCGTCAGGTCCTGCAGCGCCTCCGGGAACATCGGCTGTTTGCCAAGTTGGAGAAGTGCCAGTTCTACCAGGTGACCATCGATTTCCTGGGTCACCGCATTTCTCCTGAGGGCATCGCCATGGAGCCGAGTAAAGTTGAGTCGTTGCAGAGTTGGCAACCCCCGCGTCGCGTGAAGGACGTTCAGCGACTCCTTGGATTTGCCAACTACTATCGGACATTCATCCCTGGCTTTGCTGCCTTGACAGCCCCCCTCACCCGGCTCCTGCAGAAGAAGACTCGGTTCCAGTGGAACGCCCCCGAACAACAGGCGTTCCAGGCTTTGAAGGACGCCTTCATGAAGGAGCCCATCTTGAAACATCCCGACCCGCAATGGCCGTTTGTCGTGGAGGCGGACGCCTCCGACATTGCCATTGGGGCCGTGTTACTCCAGGCGACGACGCCCAGCGGTACCCTTTTCCCTTGCGCGTATCACTCTCGGAAATTGAACCCCTCGGAGCGCAACTATACCATCTGGGAGAAGGAGCTGCTGGCCATCAAGGCGGCGTTCGAGGCTTGGAGGCATCATCTGGAGGGGGCGCGGCATCAGATCGAGGTCCGGACGGACCACAAGAATCTGGAAAGCCTGCAGACCGCTCGGAATTTGAATCAACGCCAGATCCGGTGGTCCCTCTTCTTTGCGAGGTTTGACTTCCGGGTGCGGTACATACCAAGCGGGCACAACCAGAGAGCGGATGCTCTGTCCAGAAAGCCCGAATACACCCGAGCGGAAGACAAGCTTCCGCCCAGGACAGTGATCCCCGTCGAGTCTTTTGCTGCGGTGCGGGAGCCGGTGGATATACGGGCTCGGATCCGGGAGGCGCAGCAGCAGGAGGCGTGGGTGGCTCAGCGGAAGGAAGAGGTGGGGCCAGATTCGCCTTGGTCGGTCACGGATGGACTCCTGTATTATCGTGACCGGCTCTATGTTCCAGGAGGGCCACTCAGGGGACTCGTCCTCAGCCAATGTCATGATAACCCGGCTGCGGGGCATTTTGGCCTGTTCAAGACTCTGAACCTGGTCTCCCGTACTTTCTGGTGGCCCCGAGTCCGACACGATGTCCAGTCTTATGTCACCTCCTGCATTCCTTGCAGGCAGGCCAAGTCAGCGACAGGGGCCCCGCCTGGTTTACTGCAGCCCTTGCCAACACCCAAGAGACCCTGGGGGGCTGTGTCCATGGACTTTCTGACGGATCTACCCCCATCCTCCGGCTTCACGACAGTGTTTGTGGTGGTGGACATGCTGACCAAGATGGCGCACTTCATCCCTTGTCGCGGCTTACCGTCAGCTCGCGCCACTAGTCGCATGTTCATCCAACAGGTGTTCCGGCTGCACGGCCTTCCCGATAGAGTCGTCTCCGAAAGGGGGGCCCAGTTTACAGCCCGCTTCTGGCAGGAGTTGATGTGGGCGTTGGACATTAAGGTTTGCCTCTCGTCCGCGCATCATCCACAAACCGACGGGGGTACCGAGAAGGTCATCGGCATCTTAGAGCAGTATCTGCGCTGCTACGTTAACCTGCAGCAGGACAATTGGGTGGACTATTTGGCCATAGCCGAGTTTGCCTTTAACAACTCGCAGCACACCTCCACGCAGATGACACCGTTCTTGGCCAACGTGGGTTATCACCCCCGGTTTTTCCCCCTTTCTCCCGTGGACTCATCGGAGCTGGCAGCGAACGAATTTATGACGGAGTTACAGGCGATCCATCGGTTGGTGCGACGGCAGCTGGAGAAGGCCAAGGCCGACTACAAGAGGTTCGCCGATCGGTCGAGAAGGGATACGCCTCCACTATCGGTGGGGGATCGGGTCTGGCTGTCCACCAGGAACCTACCATCCACTCGGCCGGCGAGGAAGCTGGACCACCGTTACCTTGGACCGTTCCCAGTCGAGGCCGTCATCAATCCGGTCGCCTATCGTTTAACTCTGCCACGTTCCCTGCGCGTGCACCCCGTCTTCCATCGGTCCTTGTTGGTCCCCGAACAACCGGCTTGTCCACTTCGCCAAGCGGAACCTCCCCCATCAGGACCTCGTGATGGCGACAGCACCCCCGAGTACGAGGTCGCCAGCATCAGGGATTCCCGCTGGCTGAAAGGTCGCTTCCAGTACCTGATCGAGTGGAAAGGGTACGGGCCGGAGGACTTCACATGGGAAGACGCGACCGCCGTTCATGCCCCTGCGTTGGTGACTGCTTTTCACGAACAGTTCCCATCCCGACCGCATCCGGATCGGCAGACCCGGGGGAAGGGCCCTGCGGTGCGGGATAGTGTTGTGACTCAGGGCCAGCCTGTGGGTCCGACAGCCGGCTCCGACGTATCGGAGGACTCAGATGAGGGGGAGGAGGGAGACGAACCGGCTGATGATGGTTTGGAGGCTTTGCAGAGTCCTCAGCCGGGGACCTCTTCTCAGCTGCGTGAGCCCGAGAGTGCGGAGGATGATGACCCACAGCTGGCCCTGTTCAAGGACGCCCGACGCAGGAGGCAGTCGAGCAGGAACAAACAAAGAAAGGCTATGGGACTCCTCGGGAGGAGGCACAGGGAGACCACGCCCTGAGCTCTCTATAAAAGGAGTGTTTGGGGAGGGGCTGGTTGCTGAAAGCAACTTTTCCGCTTGAGAAGACAAGCTCTAGTGTTTTTGTTAACTGCGTAATTAAATCTTGGCAGAAGCTTTTTAGCCTTGGACGCTCTCCAGTCTCTTCTTTCTGATAAGGGGTTTGTTAGAAGAGGGCTGGTTCAGAACAGAAGCGGTGGAGCAGTACGACCGAAAACCCCGATGGTCGATGGGTGTTGGAAGGAAAAGTGAGTGGGAAAAGGCTTCGGGAGAAGCGACCCTGAGGCAGAGTAACCACCAACCGGAATGGAGGCAAGAGATGGAGAGTTCCCTGCACGCCAGTGAGGAGGAGCGGATCCTGGAAAAGGCCATTGATCTGATGAAAGCAACCCTGAGCTCACTGAGGGAGGAGAGAGCTGAAAATCGCAACCAAGGCAGCGCCTGGGGACATAACTGGAAAGGTAACGGAGGGGATCCAACACCTGAAACCCCGGGGCCGTCCAATGGAACAGGAATTGCTGCCTCAGCAGTACCCACCCACCCCAGAACCACAGACGGGGACCAGGATGAGGAGCGATACCGGCCACGGCGCAGACAACACTCCAGCCAAAGACTCCCGCCCCTGGAAGTCAAATTCAAGGGGGAGCCATCACGACTGGGATTTTTCCTAACCCAAGTCCTCAGCTACATGGAAGAGTACGGACGGGACATCCCCAGTGACAAAGCACGCATCCGAATTGTGCAATCTGCCCTGGACGGGATGGCTGCAGACTGGGTGGTGAACTTGCATGACTCCAACGCCCCAGAACTCAACGACTTCAACCGATTCATGTCATCTTTGAGGCGGCGGTTCAAGGATCCTTTGGCTGACCGTAAGACCCGGGAGAGAATCAAAACGGTGAGGCAGGGCAGGCGAGCAGTGGCTGATTATACCCAAGAATTCTGAGCCATTGCCAGCAAGCTGAACTGGCCAGAAGACATCCTCCTCAGCCACTTCAAAGACGGTCTAAACTACGACCTGTATGACGCTTGCCTGCCTCGAGGAGACCCACCCCATCTCGATGACTGGTACATCCTGGCGGAGGAAGTGGAAATAGACCTACTGAAGAGACACTGCAGAGGAAAACCATGGGGCCTCCTGCCACCCGAGCAAACACGCGAGGGGGAAAAACCACCAGCCACAGCCAAAAAATCAACAGGTTGCTTCAACTGTGGGAGAGAGGGCCACCGTGCTGCAGAATGTCGTTCAAAAGCCCCCCCACGAAAACCAGAGGCATCATCCTCCAAGAAGCCGGGGAAGCCCCAAGGCAACACAAAAGAATCTTCCATGAAGGGGACAGAGGCTGTAGAGTCCACAATTCCTGCCAGGAACTGGGATTGGACTCCGGCCTGCACCGCAGGGACGGTGGACAACTCGGAAGACAGCTCAGAGGGAGAACCATTGGTAAGTGGACCCCTTCCACCCATACTTAAGACAGTGACTATATTAGCTTCTCCTATGCCTGAAGCAGCCAAAATAAAAGCTCTGATAGACTCTGGGTGCATCCGCTGCCTTATCAGCCCAACGCTGGTGGAGAGATTGAGCATCCCAGTGAGGAGGCTAAAACAACCAATCTCTTTTAGTCAATTAGATGGGACAATAGCAGGGGGAGGACCAGCCACCCTAGCCACTTTACCAATCCACCTATCACTGGGGCCCCATGAGGAGGACATAACGTTTATAGTGGCCCCAGGCATGGAATGCCAAATGATTCTAGGACTGGAATGGCTGAAGAAATGGAAGCCCGGGATAAACTGGAGGACAGCAGAACTCAATTTCCCAAAGGGTCCAATATATTTTGGTCCTAGTTTTTTACAGGGTTGGATTGATTTCAGGTATTTTGTGGATAAATATACCATCTCTCCTACCCTAAATGGTGTGGGATCGGTTCTTTTTTTGTCTGCCTGTGTCTTGTATGCTTTTCTGGCATCTTCCAACGCTTCCCTAACAATTGGCCATGTATTTTGTAATTGAGCAATCCATTCCTTCAGATCAGGGATAACCGGTTCTTTTGGGGTTAGTTCTGGTAGTGGGTTGAAACTCTGGCCTGTAGCTACTTGAAAAGGAGTGTAACCTGTGCTTGAGTGGACTGCATTATTATATGCTACTTCTGCGAAAGGCAGTAGGTCCGCCCAGTCGGACTGCTGAAAATTAATAAAGCATCTCAGATATTGTTCAAGTATATTATTAAGTCTTTCAGAAGCTCTGTCTGTCTGAGGATGGTGACTAGATGACAGTCCTTGGGTGGTTCCTAAGAGGGATAAAAATTCTTTCCAAAATGCCGACGTAAATTGCACCCCTCTGTCAGATATGATGCGTTGTGGTACCCCGTGCAATCTGTAAATATGCTGTACAAAAAGTTTTGCTAATGCTTTTGCGGTCGGGATTTTTTGGCAAGGTATGAAATGTACTTGCTTAGAGAACAGATCTGTGACAGTCCAGACTACGGTGTTTCCATTACTTTCTGGCAGTTCTATGATAAAATCCATGGCTATTTCTTTCCATGGGGCTGAGGGGTTTGCCACTGGTTGTAACAGACCTGGCGGTTTCCCTTGCAGTCTTTTGGCCATCGCGCAAATTTAACAGCTACCCACATAGCTTTCTATGTCCTTTTTCATAGATGGCCACCAAAATTGCCTTTTAGTTAAGTGTAGGGTTTTTACAAAGCCAAAGTGTCCTGCTGATTTTGTATCATGGCACAGTTGCATGAAATTGATTCTCTGTGTGGCAGGTATATATAGCTTCTCCCCCACCCATGGCAGTCCATCCTTAATTGTGCACACATGTCTATTTTTCTGGAACCATTCATCACTTTCCAAAGACTTCCCCTCCTCAGAAAATGAGTGGGTTAACAAACTCCATGTTAAAGCACCTAAGTTGCTTAAGAGGTTTCATACAGAATATCCGAACAAACCAGGCTAACATTTATATGTTTTCTTTCCCCACAGATGGACTCATCTTTTTTCTGAAAGGAGAGCCGAATGTCAGAATCCATTTATATCACATTTCATAAATGTATAGGTAGAACAATGTGCTTATTCTGGGGATTCTGCCATCTCTCCGAAGGGGGGGGGGGAGAGGATAGACTTTAGGCATCTTCAAACAACAGGGAACAAAAGGAAGCAATAACCATAAAACCAAGGAGAGTTCCCTTTCCCATGGAAGGGCCTGACATCTGACCAAATGGATGAGGGGAGGGGCTGAAATGGGAATGCTTTATATAGGATTGAAATGTAACTTTGTTAGATTCCGTCTTGTATTGCCACAATCGATTCCATCCTAGTAAACATTTTCCTTTTGGACTAAACTTGCATCCAAGAGTTCTTATTTCCTAAGATGTGGATTGAGTTGGGTCCTGACAGTCTATACTGTTCCCAATCTATTTAAGAATTTATAGGTTAAGAAACCTGTAATCTCTTGAACTGGATTCAAAAATAAATGTGAACATTACCATTGTTTTAAAATGTATGAGACTATTTTTCTCCAGAAAAGTAATTTTCCATTATTTTTCAAGAAGAATTAATACTATGTTCATAGTACTACTCATAAATATGGGGCGATTAAATCTTTGTAATTTTAATTGTTGTCCAGATACACCTTTTCCAGAATGGAGTGCAAGTGACAAACTATCTCAAACTGGGCAGAGGCACCGGGACCATTATGGTGACCTGCCATTCAAGAGCAGGGTTGGGGCTGAAAGTACTTGCAAGTTATATAACTGATCTTTTAGAAAGAATGAGTCCCCATTCGTAATAGCTGTATCCCCATTATGAGTTATCCTATCCACAATAGAGATTTCACCAGACAGTCATAAATGGTGATTAAGACAGTTAAAACATCCTTCTTTCCTAGGTCCACTGCACTCTTACAAGATTGACCATCAGAAATTTTCTTAGTGGTTCATAATGATTACTTTTGAAAATTATATAGTCAAGCATTTCAAAGCTAAAATTGGTCATGATTACTTTGACCTCAACTCCACTGTTTTGCAGATGATAATGAAGTAGCTATGACTCCATCAACTCAATTTCTGTTTTGATGAGTTTCAATTGTTGTAGCCCAGAACAATAGTGGATCCTTAGCAGTGTTCATTTAATACTTTGGTTCTTCAACCTTTGCCTTTATCAAATAAGGAGGAGCTACTGGTTTTGTTGGCTGGTTCCAAGTAAATGCTTTCTTATGGGAAATATTTATTCCCACCACCTTGAAGGGATGGACAGTTACTTCTGAAGAAAGTGGCCTTAAATTCAAATGAAGTGGAATTAACATTGGGCAGAGAAATTCATCAGTATTTTTCCCCAGTGATTCTCACTCAATTTTATTAGATAAAATAGGATTTATTTTCAAAAATTATTTCAAAGGAAAAAAAAAGACTGTTAGAGCAGTCCATAGGGATGGCACATGGAATTCATATACAGATAGTCCTTAACTTATGACCACAACTGAGCCCAAAATTTCTGTTGCTAAGCGAGATAGTTGTTAAATGAATTTTGCCCCATTTTATGATCTTTCTTGCCACAGTTGTTAAGTGAATCTTTGCAGTTGATAAGTTAGTAACACAGTTGTTAAGTGAATCTAGCTTCCCCATTGACTTTGCTTGTCATAAGGTAACAAAAGGTGATCACATAACCCTGGGACACTGCAACCATCATAAATGTGAGTCAGTTGCACAGTGTCTGAATTTTGGTCACGTGACCATGGGGATGCTGCAAAGGTTGTAAGTGTGAAAAATAGTCATAAGTCACTTTTTCAGTGCTGTTGCAACTTCGAACATTCACTAAATGAACTGATGTAAGTCAAGGACTACCTGTATCTCGTTAATGGAAAAAGAGTCAGGGAATGTGTGGGGAAGACTGAACAAAAGATTATATATATTTTTCAGGCTTCACATAGTATCAATTAAATCCTTACTGGAATTAATTCTCACTAAGACTCCTGTCCTTGAGAAATTATTGGAGAATTTCACTTTTTTCTGAAGTGATTTGAGACATTGTCTGTTATCAGGTGCAAACAACCAGACCCACACTTGAAGAGTAATTAGATGTTTTATTGCTCAAGCCCATACACAGGAATATGTGTATGGGCTTGAGCAATAAGAGTAAGAGTAAGAGCAGTTCGAAAGCATGTAAAAATACAAGTAGAAAAATAGGGACCACTACGGTGGGAGGGTAACAGTGTTCCGTGCGCCTTTGGCATCTAGTCTTGCTGGCCACATGACCACGGAGACGTCCTCGGACAAGTGCTGGCTCTTCGGCTTTGAAACGGAGATGAGCACTGGCCCCTAGAGTTGGAAACGACTAGCACGCATGTGCCGGGGAACCTTTACCTTTACCTTTAAGAGTAGATAAGGTTCAATGGTATTCAAAGGGGGAGGTAGGACTTCACCCTCTTGTGCCCACCTAGGGATTTCAGACTAAGTCTCCATTTGATTCCTCCCCTGGCTCAGCCAGTCCCTCCCCTACATCTATCTAGAAAATTGGTGGAGAATTTTAGGTTTGTATAAGACAGAAGCAGTTTGATGTAGTGGTAAGACATCTGACTAGAAATTGAGAGACTGTGAGTTCTAGCCCCACCTCAGGCATGAAACAAGTTACCGTATTTTCCGGCGTATAAGACGACCCGGCGTATAAGACAACCCCTGACTTTTGAGAAGATTTTGAAGGTTTTTCGTCTTATACGCTGGAAAATACTTACATGCCAGTTGCCAAGTGTCCGACACAAGCCCGATTCAGATTAAGCCCCATCTGATGCAAATGGTGCAAAGCCACGCGCTCTTCCAGGCCAGACTCTGCAAACAGCATGCCAGAAGCCGCAACCACCGCGGGAACTCTGAGTCCCCGCCTTTTGGCAGCCTGCACGGCCAAGCGCGATTCGGCTTTGAGATAGCATTTGCAGACGGAGCAGCCGCCGCATCTGGAGCCAAGCCCCACCCAGGAGACGGTTGGCCAGGTGGGCCCGGAAGACGCGCTAGAGAGCTGAGCTTGGGGCGGCCATGCCGAGGCCGGCTGGCGAGGGCCGCTGCATGGTCTGCGGGCAAGAGGGGCGCCAAGTACCGCTGTTCCGCACTCCGTGACCAGGCAAGCGATTCTTCCGGTCGGCGCGGGTCAGGTGCTCCCTTCCTACTGTCTGTCACGGCCTACGGACGCGACATTCAGTGGGGCCCCTCTTCGCAGCACGCCGCATGGGCCTCACCTGTCTCCCCATGGACGCGCTTCCCTCACTATGGGAGCCACCCCCACCATCCCTGCACGCCACAGACGCAGGCCCACCTCGACTCGTCGTGAGCCTGCCTTCCGTGCATCGGCTGCTTCTTCCGACCATCCGACGCCACCTCCGTCCCTCCAGCGATCGCCGGCCTGGCTCGGAGACAGGGGAGGCTCGCGAAGAGGAGGCTTCTCCCTCCCGTCCGAACCCCGGTGGCGACGGCGACAGCGGCAGCTCAGCTCCAAGCCGTTCCGTCCCCTCCCCCGATCCGATGAGTGATTGACACACCGACGCCTGGCAGCTGGCCAGCGTGCGCGCACGCAAGACAACTCTGCCGGGTGTTGCCCGGTGCCAGCGGGCTCCGCGGCGTCCTTGACTGGGACCGGACCCATCCGGGCTGCAGTGCCTAGACACGGTGTGGGCTGGGAAGTTTGGCGGCGACATGCTGGCTGGGAGGCGGCTTCAGAGCGCGTTGCCGGGGACTGCAGATCAGAGAGGTGAATAGTATTTTCCAGCGTATAAGATGACCCGGCGTATAAGACGACCCCCAACTTTTGAGACGATTTTCATGGGTTAAAAAGTCGTCTTATATGCCGGAAAATACAGTAGATGCCCTTGGACCAGACACTATCTTTCAGCCCTAGAAAGCAGGCAATGGCAAACCACAATCTTGCGACAAATTGCAGGGACTAGTCCAAACCATCACCAGGAGTAAAAAACTGACTGGATCTCTCTCACACACATACACACTGTATAGGATAATTGGGTTAGAAACGGCTGGAGCAGCTATCAAACCTGAAGCTTAATTAAAGCATCTGTAATAGATGGCTATTAAGTGCCTGTTTGAACTCAACCAGCAAAGGGGATCTACTATCAAACTTCTTTTTCAGTTTTCCTAATATTCATTTGGAAACTGTCTTCCTGTCTTTAGGTCATTATTTTGTGAACCGGAGTCTTGCACGTAGATTGTTTCCAAGTTTCCAAGTTTTATTTAATTTGTATACCGCCCTTCTCCTTGGTAAGGACTCAGGGCGGTTCACAGGGCATATATAAAAAAAAGACAATACAAAAATTAAAAAAGATTAAACCCATGCCCAGTTAAAAACAGTAATACAAATCTAAAACGACAAATTAAAACCCATAATCCCCTGTCAGGCCAGACCAGCCATTTCAAATAGGTGGGTCTTCAGGCCCCGACGGAAAGTTCGGAGGTCTGATGCCGTCCGGAGCTCCACCGGCAGTTGGTTCCATAATGCCGGAGCGCCCACAGAGAAGGCCCTCCCCCTGGGGGCCACCAGTCGGCATTCCTTGACTGGCGGCACCCTGAGGAGGCCTTCTCTGTGGGAACACACAGGGCGGAGGGGAGTTGATGCCGGCAGCAGGTGGTCCCTGAGGTATCCCGGACCCATGCCATGTAAGGACTTAAAGATCGTAACCAAAACCTTGAACCTCACCCGAAAGACAACTGGTAACCAATGCAGCTCGCGGAGCAAACTCCCAAGACAACTCTCGCGGCCGCATTCTGTACCAGTTGGAGCCTCCGAGTGGTCTTCAAGGGAAGCCCCATGTAGAGAGCATTACAGTAGTCAAGGCGAGAGGTCACGAGCGCATGAGTGACCGTACACAGGGCATCCCGGTATTCTTTTTGTGGTATTCTTTTAGGTAACATCTTTTCACATATGAGTATCTTTTGGAGAATAGCTAATAACTTTTCCTGTGCTTCAGTAGTACAACAAATGGGCTAGAATGATCAGACGGATAGGTTCTCCACTACCAGTATAAATTCATTTAATCAGGTTGGATGCAAGGAGCATATAAATTCAAACCTTTCTGTTTTCAGAAGATGGAATAGGGGAACTGATGGGATCTATTTTGTTTGACCTAAGGTTCCCATTAATAGAGATTTTTCATTGTTCCCACCTACAAGAGTGAAAATAAGAATATGTAGTAGGCATACAGCAGGTATATCTATATGAGTATATATTAAAAGAGGATTTCACTTGCTTGTCATTTTACTTGTCATGCTACTTTAGATCAACATACCTGCCATCCAAGTTAAACTGAGATGCTTAGAGATAGAACTTCATCAGATTACATCTTCCATGCCTGGCTGAAGGATACAGTTACATTTTTCATGTCCATGAATAATTTTTTACAAATACCGATTTAAGAGAATTTTGATGAGTCTCTAGAAAGCTTGGCAAGCATTTACAGTATTTTCTTTTTCCTCTTTGGGGCTTTAACAGATAATAAGTAGGCTTTAAGCATTGGCCTCACATTCCTCTTAAACACTGACAGTTGTGGCAGTTGAGGCTGTTATTTAAAATGATTATAAACTGTTAAAACACAAATTGTCAACACCACATGTCAAAGCAAATACTCTTTAAAATCAACTGGGGAGCAAAAAAAAAATAGAAATGTTATTGAAGAAAGGAAAATGTTTGAGTGAACAGAATGTATTTGGAAATGTATTTGAAAAGCTATATCTTAAGCGTGAAGTGGACCAACATATAGGACTGAGGTTGGAGACAGCAGAATGTTATGGAAAATACAACAGAATAATATAGAGTGGTACCTAAAGCAAAAAGGGTGGCACACACAACATCACTGTTACATAAGCTGCATTGGTTGGTAGTTTGCTTCCGGTTCCAATTCAAAGTGTGGTTACCACACTTTTGAGGCTCTTTGTGGCATGGAACCAGAGGGGCTAGCCAATGGAACTAGAACTCTCACACTGGCAGAAGAGGCCCCCTTCAGACCCCATTGGTCAAGGAATTCCACCTAGAGGGGTCAAGGAGAAGTGCCTTCTCGGCCATGGCCCCTGCCCTTTGGAACATCTTAATGGGGGCACACTATGTTATGTTGTTGGAGTGAGAGACAAAAGTTGACCCCCATATCATCTGTGCTCTTGGTTTTAACTTTTTATTTAATTTATGTAATTTCATTATTGTTAATCCTAATCTTAATTTTAATATGTTTAATGTTTTTATATCTATGCTTCCACCCAGAATCACTTGGGACAGTGAGATTCATGAATGAATGAATGAATGAATGAATGAATGAATGAATGAATGAATGAATGAGACAAAATTACAACTTCAGGAGGCAAGCCATTCTACTGATTAATTGTTCTTACTGTCAGGAAATTTGTCCTTAGTTCTTTAATGAGCTTCTACCTGTTACATTTCGTCATGCCCTCAGGTGCTTTAGAAAATAAATCAGTCCCTCTTTTCTGTGACAGCCCCTCAAGAACTGGAAGACAGTTATGATGTCACCCCTAGTCCTTCTTTTCATTAGACTTGAGATACGTAGTTCCCCTAACCATTTATTATATGGTTTAGCCTTATCATCTTTTTTGCTCTTCTCTGTACTCTTTCTAGGGTCTCAACATCTTTTTTGTACCATGGTGACCAAGACTGGATTCAGTGTTCCAAATGTGGCCTCACTAATGCAGTATAAAGCATTTTATACTACTAGAAGGATCTGTGGTTCCACAATATAAGAGAAAATCTAAATGTTAAGCAATGGAAAAAGCAAGTGCAATTTACAGTGAGTCTTCCTGCCAATAATATTGCAAACAGAAGAGGGCACCAGAGATAACAGAACTGGGGAAAAATTACTAAATAGGTCATTCTATTAGGGAACCTGTTCTATACTGAAGCTAGGCAAATCCTTTAAAAGAAGTGCTTGGAAATAGATAAGAGTCCATAAGAGACATCTCCTCTCAAATTTCTAAAACAGGCACATCTTTATCCACATTACTGCAGCTGCTTCAGAAGCTCTCCCAATTGCCTCTGCATATGTGTACATCCCAAGATCCTGGGAAAAGAAAACAGCGAAGTGGCTTTGCATGCACAGAAGCAAACTCTGAAGTTGCCTTGCAAAACATGTAGCTGTTCTAGCTACTCAGAAAGAGGTGCTACAAAGGACTCCTACTCCCTCTGAAATAGCCATTTTGAAGGATTTTCACTAATTCCAAATATGTAGTGGCCTCATTGTGCATTGTGGAGAAGCAGATGAGAAATTAACATGGATTTCTGACTGGGATTATGTTATAGTACAACACAGTTATATTACACCAGACTATTTAGCTGAAAGTTATCTCAGTTGTGATTGGATCTCACAATCTTTTTCCCCATTGCCTGGGCAGAATGAGCTTCTATCTGGCATTAAAAAAAATCTGTAGGGTAAGCAAAGCACTAAGAGAGCACCTCATAATCCTTCTTATCCAGAAAACCTAGCTAATTGATGGGCAAGTATTGCTCCAGAACACCTATAATTCAGACATTCCCCCTATGGAGCAGTTGACTGCTGATCCTGATAGTAATATTTCTCTCCAAAATATATATTTTTATTTCCCTAAGTATACTTGCTAGTTTGTGGCCAAGTGAAGAGTGTACTTCTTGTTCAATATAACCCCTCCAATGCAGTTATTACCACTCTAATGCACAGGGTTGGATGTCCCCACCTCCCTTCAAAAATGGCATAAACCTAGAGGTAAGGCGTGCTCAGCACTGCAACAATGCACAGGGGAGGAAGGATTGTAACATTATCAAACTTGCTGTAAAGAATCTGGTCGCTGCCTGTTCCTTTAATGACAACTGCTATTTGTGTCTTCTTGAAGAGTTCTGCCACTTTAGCCGAGGAAAAGAAGGGAAACATGAAAAAATAGACTGTACTCACTGAAGAGAAGAGAACAGGAAGTAATCAAACAATCTTTCTTTTGTTTCTATTTTAGATGCATAGGATAATTAATATTCTAATAGTAACTTAATTGAGAAATCTTGTGCACAATTGTAACTTTCAGGAAGTCACCAGTTTATTGATTGCTTATCTTAAGATATATTTCCTTGCATTTCCTAAATATGCAAGAGTCACAATACTGTAGTAATAATGATAAATTAATTATAGGATTATAAATTTCCAATGCAAACCAAATTAGAAATCACATTCATTTGGGATTTCATTCCACATGGTTGGGTATTCCATTTTCCAAAACTGCTTCTCAGATTCTTCCATTCTGTAAAAGTGTGAGGGATGGAGATGGTAAGGAAGAAAATTAAGAGCTTGAGACCATTTTGACATCACAAGCAACACAACCAATGGACCAGCCTGAAAATGGTTTGCAAACAGTCTGTTACAAAAGAGAGATAAAGCTAATACAATCCTTGGTTGTATAAACAGAGGCATAACATCAAAATCACGTAAGTATTTACTGCTTTATAAAGCCTTACTAAGACTACACTTGGAATACTGCATTCAGTTTTGATCACCACATTACAAAAAGATGTTGAGACTTTGGAAAAAGTGCAAAGAGCAACTAACATGATGAAATGTCTGGAGACTAAAACATATGAAGAAGGATTTGGGTATGGCCAGTCTAGAGAAAAGAAGGACTAGAGGGGACATGACAGCAGTAGTCCAGTATTTGTGGGGCTGCCACAAAAAAGAGGGGGTCAATTTATTTTCCAAAGCACCAGAAGGCAATACAAGAAACGATGGATGGAAACTAATCAAGGAGAGAAGCAACAAGGAATTAAGGAGAAACTTCCTAACAGTGAGGACAATTAACCAGTGGAACAGCTTGCCTCCAGAAATCATGGGCGCTCCATCACTGGAGGTTTTTAAGAAGAGACTGGACAGTCACTTGTCTAAAATGGTATAGGGTCTCCTGCTTGAGCAGGGGATTGGACTAGAAGTTCTCCAAGGTCCCTTCCAGCTCTCTTCTGATTGAATTGAATTGAAAGCTCAGGATTTAGCATAATATCTTTGAAGAAGCCTTTGTTACTCATCACTATCTTTGTTGTTTGTATGGGCAATAAAGTTTCATATCTACTTGAGTTCCTGTCTTCCCACAAAAGAGTCAAGTTCCAGACAATCAGTTCCATAATTCTAGAGGATCTCAGAAAAAGAAAAGGAACATCTTTTGTTTGGAGATATAAAATGCTTTTAAATATGTTTTATGTAGTGAGTTGCTTCAATAGGCAAGGAGTGACACAGCGTCATAGCATAGCTTTATTGCAACGAGAACGGAACTGAGGGAATGACAGGAAATGGCCGGTACTTATACCTTAAACCCTCAGGTGTTCACCCAATTACCTGCCTGGAATCTCCCACCCAAATACGAATGTTCCCGCCAAAATGATTGTGACTAACTGTCGGGGTCCCCTGAAGGCTAGCCTTGGCTTGGCAGGAAATACCCACTTAGCCTCTCCACAATAGGTGGGGGTCAAGTGGCTTAGCATATTTGCAATACAGTACACAACACCCCTCCCTCCTTAGATGGCCAGCACCCTCGGTCTGTTCAGCACTCGTAGTCCTTGAGGTAGGGTGGGGGAACCTCGCATCCTAATGAACCTGTGCAATGTCTGTGAGGCATCCGACTCAGGGGGGTTATGATCCTGCTCCAGTCTAATGGACTTGCACTGTCTGTTCAAGTCGCCCACAACTGCCAACTACTCTCCCGACCTTTTTGCCTCCATCTCTCCGGAGGCGGCCATGGCAGGCCAGGGCAGACCCAGGGGAGTGTCATCACCCTGGGAGTCTGAGGAAATATCTGGTACTTCCTTGGAATCCACCCCCTGAATGGTCTCCATTTGCCAACGCCATAACAGTCAATGTAGCATCTAACCACATGCTCATCACCTTTCATGACCTCATACGACAAGGGCCCCTTTATCTTGGTCACCCTGGCCACCACCCAAAGTGGCCCTTCCTCATAGTTCCTGGCCCAGACCAAGTCACCTAGCCGCATGTTCCTGGGTGGCTTAGGCTGAGCCATCTCTGCCGCTACTCTATCTGGATGAAGTCAGTCAAGCTTCATCGTGAGCCGGTGACCCCACCTCAGCTCTGCTGGACTGCAACCCATCGCAGTGCAGGAGGTTGTGTGTTAGCACAGGAGGAAATTCGCCAGGCACTGATTCCAGTTCCCCATGGTTATCCACTTGAACGCCTCCTTTGTCATCTTGACCATCCGTTCTGCCTGGCCGTTGGAAGCGGGGTGGAATGGAGCAGACATTGGCATTTAGGAAAGTCTGAAACTCTCCTGCTGTGAATTGTGTCCTGTTGTCAGACACAATCACATCTGGCAGACCATGCATGGTGAACAGTTGGCGCAACTCATGGATGACTCTGTTTGTTGTCATCAATGAGACCAGTACCACTTCCAGCCACTTTCAGTAGCTGACCACTACGATGAGGAATATCTGCCCTTGGAACGGGCCTGCAAAATCAATTTGCACACGAGACCATGGGGTGTGTGTGGTCTCCCAGCAATGCACTGGTGCGTGTGGCATCTCTGGCCAGGTTTCTTGGCATGCCTAGCAACTCCTAACTCGGTCCTCAATGTTTTTGTCCAGGCCTGGCCACCACAAGTAGCTCCTGGCTAATTCCTTCATCCTCACGATTCCGGGGTGCCTTTCGAGTAAGCAATCCAGCACCCTGGAGCACAGGCTGGATGGAACAATGACCCTGGTCCCCCACAGCATGCAACCCTTGTGGGCTGACAGTTCATCTTTCCTGCACACGTAGTGCTGGAACTCGGTGCCTGGCTGGGTTTCTGGCCATCCCCTCAACACCCAGTTGAGAACGTGACTGCGTCAGTGGCAGTTTCAGCTGCTACATCCCCTGTGTTTAATGGAGTTTCTGGTAAGTCTGGATTGCCAGGATACGCGATGCCAGAGCTGGGTCTGGATCCATCTGCGGTAGGGGCAGTCGGCTGAGCACATCGGCGTGGCCCATTTTCTTCCCTGGCTGTATGAGTAGGCAGCCATGAATATTGACTATTGTAGCATCCACGGGGACAGGATCTGCAGAGTCTGCTTGTCAGCTGTGAAAAGACCAAGCAGCAGTTTCTGTTCTGTGTAAACAGTGAAGGGTCACCCATATAAGAAGTCGTAGAACTTCTTAATACCTGCAACAATGGCAAGAGCTTCTTTGTCAATTTGTGTGTAGTTCCTCTCAGCTGATGATAAAGTTCTGGAATAGTATGCAATGGGGGCCTCGTGATCATCTGCTGTCTGATGGATTAGGACTGCCCCGATGTGAAGCATCACAGGCTAAAGTTACTAGCAGCTTCTTGTTGAAGTTGGCCAGCACGGAGCTGGAGGACAGCAGCAACTTGACTGCCTTAAATGCCCTATCGTGGGTGCTTGACCAGACCCAGGGTGCTTTTTTGTCCAATAGGCGGTGAAGTGGTTCTGCCCGTGCAGCCCTGTGTGGCAAGAATGAATGGTAGAAGTTCAGCAAGCCCAGGAATGCTTGCAGCTCCCCCTTGGATTTGGGTCTGGGGGCTTGTTGAATTGCCTTCAGTTTTGCCTCTGATGGGTGGATCCCGCAGCATCTATCCAGAATCCCAGGGACCCTGTGGATTCCACACCAATTTGGCACTTGTCATTTTTTAGCCTTAAGCCTGCTTCCCAGAGACATTGAAGAATGGCCATAAGCTGTTCTTCCAGGACTGCTGCTGATTCTTCTGTGATCAGAATGTCATCAAATTACGGGCAGACGCTGGGTATGTTTTTAAGTGTCCGTTCCATGATGCTTTGGAACAACCTGGGGGCTACGCTTACTCCAAACTGCAGGCAGCACACCCGGAATGCCCCTCTGTGAATGACTATGGTTTGTGTCTCAGCAGTAGTGTTGTTGACTGGCAGCTGTTGGTATGCCTGGGCAAGGTCTAGCTTAGCAAAGATTCGACCTCCTTGCAGCAAGGCGAGTATGTGGCTTTTTATATCAAGTGTACCAGCTACGCTTACCGGGACCAGGTAAGCATGCTGTTGCAGTGCCTTGTTTATGGTGCATTTATAATCTGCACACATCCCCGTTGGGCTTGACTGGGGTCACTATTGGATTCTCCCACCAGTTGCTGTCCACAGGTTGGAGCACTTCTTGCTGCACCAGCTTGTCGAGTTCTGCGTCTATCTTCAGCTTCAATGCGAAAGGAACTCTGCACGGTTTTAGTCGGATGGACATTACCATTTGGTCAAGGTTGAGGACAATGGGCACCCCCTTGTACTGCCCCAGCTTCAAACTGAACATGTCAGCATATTGCTAGCATACTCTGGCTAGCTCATCTATTTATGTTTGAATATGTTTGATGGATGCCAGTCATGCTGTTGCCCAGGGCCTCAAACCAGTCCAGCCCTATGAGGCTGGTGTGTTGTCCCTCCACAACCACTATGCTGAAGGGACCCTCAAATTCCTTGAATGGCACATTGACGATGGCCTCCCCCCTTATGGGGATGTGACAGTATTGAAAGTCCGTTAACACCAAACTGGATGTTTTAAGTGGGACCCACTATCTGCTTTGCTTGCAGATGTGGTCAAAGGTTTTGGAGGAGATAATGGACAGTGCTGATCCAGTATCTACCTCCATGGGGCCTGGGATGCCTTGCATTTTTTGCTTGAGGGTGCATTTAGTTCCTGTGCATTGGATCCGCTGTCTCCCCAAAGAGTATTTGATTTGGGTCTACCCTGGGGACCATTCCCCTCTTGGCTGTTGCGTTGGGGTTTTTGTGTCCCGCCGTCGGCCTCGGCAAACCTTGGCAATGTGGCCCTGCTTCCCACAGGCACGGCATATAGCTGTGCAGAATCTGCACTCTGCTGGTCCCCGCAGCTCATGCAGCTCAGTGCTGAAGCTGCTTATCCCATGGATCATGGCCAACGTGGTGGCTCTCGTCGCAGCAGGTTGATCTCTTTGTCCTCGCTGGCTTCTGTGGAGCCTTCGGTGGTCTCGTGGTTGATTGCTGCAGGGCTGGTGTTTGTTTTAGGTGGCCAAAGAGTCTTCATTGCTCCTCCGGCAGCCTTGTCCATCATGACTTCCTTCAGCGCATCTTGGAAGGTCAATTTTTCGATGGTGAAGAGGCGTTGTTGCAGTTCTCTGTTCCGCAACCCGCAAATGAGCCTGTCTTGGAGATAGTCTTCCAGGTCAGGGAACTCACAGTTGCATGAAGCTTGGCAAAGGGCTGCCACAAACTCTGCTGCTGACTCCCCTGATCTCTGGTCACATCGCTCAAATGCATGGCGCCAGGCAATGACTGATAACCGGGACTGGAAATGTTCTCTGAGTCTTCTTTTTAGGTTGGCGTAGGTGACCATTTCTATCCTGGCCGGGGCTATTAGGTTCTCCACAACGTCAAATGTGTCTTGCCCACAGACACATAGCAAAGTTGCCACATTCAGCCCATCATCCCTGATCTGGTTTGCACGGAGATAATTGTCCACCCAGGAGACGTACATGCTCCACTGTTTGGGGTGGGTTAGGTTGAACTCTTGAATTCTTTCCAATTTGGCCATTCTTGGGATGTCGCTTGTGCAGGGTCTTGGCTGTGCTGCTGCACTTGGAGCTTTACTGATCCTAGAAGTCCGGGGGACAGATCCTCAGGTCTGTTGTGCCTCCAGTGTGTCTTACTGGCAGGCAGGTGGGGAGCGGGTTCCACCAGGGCTCATAGCCTGATCTCTCACCAGTCCATTGATCAGCAGCAGCCTCTTTCCCTGCAGAATCCCACCTTCGTCACCAGTTTTATGTAGTGAGTTGCTTCGATAGGCAAGGAGCGACACAGCGTCATAGCATAGCTTTATTGCAACAGGAATGGAACTGAGAGAATGACAGGTAATGGTCGGTACTTATACCTTAAGACCTCAGGTGTTCACCCAATTACCTGCCTGGAATCTCCCGCCCAAATACAAATGTTCCCGCCAAAATGGTTGGGACTAACCGTCAGGGTCCCCTGACAGCTAGTCTCGGCTTGGCAGGTAATACACGCTTAGCTTCTTCACAATAGGCGGGGGTCAAGTGACTTAGCATATTTACAATACAGAACAATATGGACATTCTATTCCGGCACATTCTGCCTAGCACATAGAACTTCTAAGCATGGCACTACCATGGAACTAGTAGGAAGAAGCAGCTTGGATAGAAACAGCCTGGAAATTGTGGTGGGAAGATTCAGTCAGATGCCAGGCCTTGCTGATGCACTTTAATAGGTATCTCCTGCATTTGTTTCATAAGACAAAATCATGCAACTTTTCCCATACTGAGTTGCTAGGCAAAAAGTAATCCAATGAACAACAATAGTAATAAATGGAGGGTGTGCTGTGCCCTATCCTCATGATCATGTTTGAATATGGATATGCACATGCTCATGTACAGCTGCAAAAATCCTCTGCTCTTTCCCACATTTGATCAGCCGGCTAACATGAATGACATGGACTGCTGTGAGAAACTTCAACTCTTCACATTGTTTGCGTGCCTATAGCTCAGCCAGATCTGTTAGCCCGCAGATTCCAAGCCAACTACAAGACCCATTTTTCTTTCCTGTATGGGCACAAAATACATGTAATGTTTATTACTACAGAGGCTTTGTCTTGTGGATCATCCTATCAGCTTTCCATACAGAATACTGTCAGCTTAATCTGGGTAGGTGCCAAACAATGTAGAAGACTATTGAAGAAACAGATGCTTAAGATACAGGAATGGACACATTCTCTACATTCATTTGTGTGCCGTTCAGTATTGGAATTTTTCTATTTCACTGTGATGTGTTGGTTGTTTTTTTTTTAAAAATGCAACTTTAATATAATGACCTTGAGGCTGGGTTGCTGGTATCCATTTCAGATAATGAGAGAGAATGGATCTGTCTATCAAACTGTTTTGTACTTATTACTTATTATCATTATGTCTCTGTAAATTTTTTTCTTCTAGTTTTGTTGGAATAACATCCAGTAAAAATGCATAGCACAAATGTTAAAAACAAGTGGTTTTTTTAATGTTAAGTAGCTTATTTTGGGGGCTAGAAAGCACTAAAATAATATTGTTGGCTCACAGGAGAAAAATATTTCAGGATGGGATTTAATCTCAGGTAAATTTTATTCACATCCCATAATTCCTTGTCAGTGTGACGGAATTATGGGGAATGCAATCCACCAAATATGTAGGAAATCTAATCGTAGAAATCTGTTTCTCCTGTCCTAGCCTGTTTCCTCAATTAGTTCCACAGATTAACCATACCCCAGCTTATAAAAACAAAATAGCACAGTTCTATTCATATTTAATCAGAAAAACATGGCTTCTTCTCTAACAGTGAATCTGAAACTGCAGTTTCTTCTAATTTTTTTTTAACAAAAATTGCTTGAATAAGAAATAGTCTAAAGAGATATTTTAAAAAAGAATACATTGTATGTCGCTTTTCTGTTTGAAATGAAGAAATACAGCTTGTAATTCCAGGACTTGATGTGGTTCTGCCTAGGGATCCTCCAGAAGTTGCCGTATTAGAAAATTAAATATAACATAAGGTGGAAATGTGAATAAATATGTGGTAAGCATTAATTGCATTTTAATTTAATTAAATCATTTTTTTAACTAATTAAATGTATTGTTATAGTCCTACACATGTCACTCTAAGGCTAAAAGCAGCCTGGTTTAAGAACACCGCCTATAAGTGGTTGAAAAGGATATAAATGATGAATCATTGAGCTCTCTCTCTTCGAGCTCTCTGGCCCAGGCTGAGAATTTTTTAATTTTAATTTTAATTGGGTTTTTTACTGTTCTCAGGGTTTTATTTAATCTTTTTAATTTGTTTTAACGTTTGTATTGACTCTTTTTTAAATGCCCTGTAAACCGCCCTGAGTCCTTCGGGAAAGGGCGGTATATAAATCTAAATAAAAAAAAATTACAAGAGAAAAAATTGTTATTGCTGCTAGGGTGATACTTCTAACAAATAATGCAACTAAAACATGCCTTAAACCAAATAATGTTATATAAAAAGTAAAGGATTACAGTACTAAGAACAGAAGAAAGTCCTACTGATTTTTTTTTTTTAAAAACACATGTATGTCATTGACATAATGCCAAAGGAAAATCTAAGCTAAACTAAGCTAAACTAAACTGAGGCTCCTGATGGTGTCTATATTGCAACAAATATATACTCAGACATATGTCATGTAGATAAAAATGCAGATAATGGGTTTTCAATATGGGAAACATTCTTGGAGTGAAACATTGTTTAGAACCCAAGTGTGGTTTGGAATGCCAGCAGCCAAGACCTAAAATTCTTTGTGTAGGAATTATAACAACAGGAAACTTAAACAATGGTTCTGAAACAAGAACATTTCCGAGCACTTTGGGGATGGTCGTTCCTGCTTCTTAAAGTGGAATCACGCTATGTGACAGCTAAAAGAACTGTTCAGAATTCTGACAATTGGGCTGCTGTACTCTTGAGCAAAAGCTCCATGTAATTTCTATATTGTTGGCTTCATCGTCATTATAACATTGACTGCATCCATATTTTCCAAGCATGTACATTCTCTTGGAAATCAAGATTGGCTTGAGCTGTTTGATCACCTTCTGACCTCTCCTCCTCCTCTTCTTCTGCCATCAGAACTGACGACATATGGCACGTCCCTGCTGGAAAGCTGTCTACACTTCCTTTATAAACTTCAAGCGCTGGCCAATGTTTTTCTTCTACTTCTATTCTAGTAAGAAACTTCTAGAGACTTTGTTGGTATTTTTTGAGAATTTTGCTACATTTTATGATTTGTCTGCTTCTGTTTAGAACTATAATTTCTGGCTACCACAAAACAAATCTGTTTCCCAAAAGTTCTGCTTTTTCTCCTTAAACATATTGATCTAGCCATTAAACAGAGGTAACTCTTCCAGAATAGGAAGTGGTTCGTGGGCTTTTATACTGATTCAGACTGAAATAGCTAAATTAGTGCATTCTGGGAGGAAAAACGGAACATTTCCAGGAAATGTCAGAACATCCTCTGGCTGGTAGTCAAAAGTACACTTCTCAATGTTTTTGGGATGTGACATTTATTCTATTATTACTAATTTTGCATGTTTGTATAGTGAACTATTTTGTAATTATGATAAAGGGTTGTGTAGGAATATTTTCTATCAATCAATCAATCAATCAATCAATCAATCAATCAATCAAGAGGCTATTTTTAATATCCAGTGCAACATCTTTTTTTTTATTAAAGAGTTTTACAAAAACAAAATTTTACAATATATCCCAAAATCCCTCCCACCCCAAACCCACCCACTTCCCCCCCCCACTTCCCAGAGCTAAATACAGGATTATAGTTACAATAATCATATTCTAAATAAAAATTATACATAATATACAATTAACCAAATTCATAATGCTCTTTAACTCTCTTTAACATAACTACCAACAACGTACCAATAACAATATCCCACTAAAATCTACTCATAAGCTAAATGGTACTTTTTAGTCCCATATTTGTTTTGAATATAATTTATCCATCTCCTCCAAACTGAAATATATCTTTCCTGTGAATGATCCTTCAGATAAGCAGAAATCTTAGACATTTCTGCAAGATTCGAAACTTTAAACACCCATTCTTCTACAGTGGACAAACTATCCTAATTCCAATATTGTCCCACCAGTAACCGTGCTGCCATTATCATGTTCAACATCAAGTTAGTTTCTTTAACATCACAATCTACAACAATGCCCAATAAAAACAATTCCGGGGAAAACTTTATCTTTCTCTTAAAAATCTTTTGAATGTTCCACCAAATTTTAATCCAAAAAGCTTTTATATTTCTACAAGTCCACCACATGTGAAAATAGGTAGCTTCTAAACTACCACACCTCCAACATTTAGACTGTAAATTAGGATACATGTTGGACAACTTCTTGGGATCCAGATGCCATCTATAAAACATTTTATAAAAATTTTCTCTTAGATTTTGAGCCTGGGTAAATTTAACATTTCTGACCCAGTGCAACATCTTAAAGAACAAAAGTTGCAGTAGAAATGGTTTATAATAGTAATAATAATAGCAGTAAAGTTGGAAGGGATCTTGGAGGTCATCTAGTCCAACCCCCTGCTCAGGCAGGAAACCCTATACCATTTCAGACAAATGGCTGGCCAGTCTCTTCTTAAAAACTTCCAGTGTTGGATCATTCACAGCTTCTGGAGGCAGGTTGTTCCACTGGTTAATTGTTCTAACTGTCAGGAAGTTTCTCCTTAGTTCTCTCCTTGATTAGTTTCCATCGGGCGCTTTGGAGAATAGCTTGGCTCCCTCTTCTTTGTGGTAGCCCCTGAGATATTGGAACACTGCTATCATGTCACCCCTCATCCTTCTCTTCATTAAACTAGACATATCCAATTCCAGCAGCTGTTCCTTATATGTTTTAGCCTCCAGACCTCTAATCATCTTTGTTGCTCTTCTCTGTACTCTTTCCAGAGTCTTAACATCTTTTTTGCATCGTGGTGACCAAAACTGGATGCAATATTCCAAGTGTAGCCTTACCAAGGCATTGTAAAGTGGTATTAATACTTCACGTGATTTTGATTCTATCCCTCTGTTAATGAGCCTAGCACTGTGTTGGCTTTTTTGGCAGCTGCAGCACACTGCTGGCTCATATTTAAGTGATTGTCACTAGGACTCCGAGATCCCTCTCACATTTATTATTTATTACTGTTGAGCAAGGTACCCCCTATACCAGTGATGGCAAACCTTTTAGAGACCGAATGCCCACACTGCAACCCAAAACCCACTTATGTATCATCGGGTGCCGGGTGGGCATGGACCATTGGATGGGCGTGGCCCACTGGGTATGCGTGGCTGCGGTGGTAACGGCAGACTGGGTGGGACTAAAAAGTTCAGTCAATCAATTCCAACTTTGCAAGATCTTTTTTTAAAAAAATGATAGATTGTCTTTTATTTTATCTTTTAATTTATTTAATTTTTTTGCACACAGAGGCAGAGGCCTAAAGCAAAAAGGTTTCATAAAACCCAGCTGAAGGCCTAGGACTGGGGTGGCAGCATGCGTGCCCACAAAAACGGCTCTGCGTGCCACCTGTGGCACGCGTGCCATAGGTTCACCACCACGGCCCTATACTATACCTATACATTTGGTTTTTCTTGCCTAAATGTAGAACCTTACTATTTTCACCATTGAATTTCATTTTGTTAGATAGCGCCTAGTGTTCAAGATCCTCCTGTATCTTAAGCCTGTCTTCTGGAGTGTTAGCTATTCCTGCCAGCTTGGTGTCATCTGCAAATTTGTTGAGTTCCCCATCTATCCCCTTATCCAAATTTTTGATGAAGATGTTGAAGAGTGGGATGGGTTTGACTGATGTTTGAATGATTTTGTCAGCAGGGGTGTTGGAGGTTATTGCTTTTTGTTGTTTTTATATGAGATTTTTAATCTTTGTAAGCCATCCAAAAACACTAGAGTTAAGAGTGAGATGGGCAGCCATATAAATTTTCTTAAATAAATAAAATCTTGCTCAAACTAAATAGAATTGCTTTTCAAACTGAGAAAAAAGATAAGCCATGGCTTCTTCTAGTCATTGCTTGATGAATAAGTCAGATTCTGGATCCTTCATTCACAAGAAGCCAGAATGAAACAAATCACATCACTGTACATTTGGTTTGGTGGATTAACGCAGCTTAAAATACCTTTAACAAAATAAAACTGAAGAAGAACAGAGAGGAAAACAAGAATCATTGCTTAAAGTTGCAAAATTCTTATTCTGATCATTTAGAGTAGCACAACACAAGGCGAATGGAGTGGAACTGGAGTCTTCTTTCCAGCCATCAATAGGTGACATTTGAGTGTGATTTGATAAATCTTGTAGAGGTCTGATCCACATGGCACTAATGTTGTGCCTTTCCTTCTCAAAACATAATACAGTTTGTGTAACTAGCTTCAGAACAGTGTGCAGATGTATTATGTATGTTTTGAACTGCCTGAAAACCTTTATGCTGTGCAATATTAATAAGAAGCATGTGCTTATTGAGAAGAATCTATCAGACTGATATGGACATCAAAAAGAATAAATTCTTCTGTACAATGAAGGTGACTATTTAACCCCAAAGAGCAGTCAGAAAGAATGTCTCATTCCAAACTGAATGCTCCTGATCACCTCAGGTCACAAAGTGATGGAAATAATGTAACATGCAGATCTGAACTACCAGGAAGATGTTCCCATGTTTCTGTGAGACTACAGTTGCTGGCCTATTTCTGAAGAAGGCCAAACAGAGAAAAAGGCAGTACATTGTGGTATGTAAAAAGAAAAGTTTTCTTTGGAATTTTATTCTTCCTGCAGGAATGTGTTTTGCCATTGTGTGAGATAAGCTAGGAAGGGGAAGCTGTTATTTTGAGGAAGATCAGAAATCTACTTGAGTTTTCTCAGGACCCCATCTGATGATCTGTAATATATCTCACATCACTCTGAAGAAAATATGGCCCTGGCATGAGGAAAAAAGGGGTTGGTATGATGGCTCAGTAGTTAAGATGCTGCATTTGTCAGCTGGAAAGCTGACAGGCTGGGTTCGAGATCTGACATCCCGCAACAGGGTGAGCACTTATCTTCGCCTAGCTCCTCCCCAAGTAGCAGTTCAAAAGCATGCAAATACAAGTAGATAAATAGATACCACTTCCGCTGTCCACGTGACCACGGAAACATCTTTGGACAGCGCTGGCTCAGTGGCCTTGAAGTGGAGATAAGCGCTGCCTCTACAGTCAGTCACGACTAGCAGAGTAAAATCTGCAGGAACGCTTTTCCTTTTCTGGCATGAGCAAAGAGAGGATCAGCCTTCTCAAACCAGAGTATTCTGGTTGATTTGAATTCCAACTTCCATTATCTGAACTGCAGGCCTTGAATTCTCAGTTGTGTGAACCAGCCCTTTTTCTATCTTTACTAGCTTGAGAAAGCTCCACATTCTACACCCTCTCCCAGATCCATATCAATTCAATCACAAATAGGAGCAAGGCTGAGGATGCTATTCATGAAATCATAATAGGTGGGCATTAACCTGATAAGCAGTATCAGCTTTCCCAGAAACCCAGCCTAACCTCATGAAACTGAAAAACAATAGATTTATTGAAGGCTTTCCTAAAATAGGAGGAAATTATTACTCATTTGAGTTCTGTTCGTGTTAAGGTCAATGGGCTTCCCTCCACCCCCTCCAACTCTAATTGTTAATATTAGATGAAAGAACATTTCCTTTTACATTGTATTTGGCCCAGTAATAGCTCTAAGAAACAGAACGGACACATATATTACACCCCAAAAACATTTTCTGGACTTCACATTGTTTTCTGTTTAGGCCGTTAGTCATTTTCCTTTGACCTTTAAACTAATAATGCTAGACTCATGTAAATGCAGGCAACAAATGGAGGAACTGAGGCACAAGGCAATTGGGAATTGCTTCAAGATAATCACGTAGGAAACCTTAAATGGAGCAAGAAAATATGGCAATAGCCAACAAAGTTACTTGTTTGATTAATTTAGCTCTTTCAAATTAATTTTGAGCACAGTGAAGAATATTAGATCTTAAAATGAAGATAGGCATAATATTAGAAGAGTAACAAGTCCACATTTGAAAGATAATTTGAATATATGAACTCAACTCTTAACACTTTCAATTGGTTGCTATCCTTACCTTTCTCAACCATTTGGGACAATGAATTACAACCTTGTCTAATCTCCACATGAATGCAAATGCTTAAAAGAATTGGGGGAGGGGGGAGAATCAGATATAGAGACCTGCAAACACCTAAGTAAATAAGTACATATGTGACAGCCTTCCCAGATAGATCAGACAGGAAACATAATCAGATGAGTTAATTCTACTTTATTTTAAGAATCTTACAAATCTGAAAGTACAAATCTCCCACTGACTCCTTTACAGTCTGAGAAGCCAGGGAGGGTCCCTTCTGAGCCTTTTTCTCTAAGCATTATGCAGCTGTGGGCAATGCCATCTCTTATCTGACCATTCCCCAGGTAACATTTCTTTGCCCCATCTCTCAAGGTATTTCTCACATAGAGTTGCAGTGTGTTAAATGTTTTAAATGGATGGATAACATATCCAAAGTCTACAGGAAAGCTGAAAGAAAACCCAGCATTTATTTACAAACGCTGGATATCCATTACTATCTTGAGCTCCTGGTTCAAGCCTTCTATCAGCTATGGAAACTCAACAAAACGACTTTATGCCAGCAATTCTTTCTGGTCCAACCTACCTCACAGGACTTTTGCACTGAAAAATGGGAGGAGCATGTACTATCTATATATGTTGCCTTAACTCCTGAAATAGAACTGGAATCTTTGCATGATTGATTGATTGATCGATTATGTGACATCAAGTCATTGTCAACTCTGACCACATAGATAGATTTCTCTCCATGACAATCTGTCCCTAACCTGGTCCTTCAGGATTTCCAACACCCAAACTACCACCATTTTAACTGAGTCTTTTTCCATTGCTGATGCTAATCTTCTTCTTCCCCTTTGTTCCACCTTTCCCAGAATTAATGCCTTGTCTAGAGAACTAAGTTTAAAAAATGTAAGATACAAAATAAATCTGCATTTAATGTAGCAGTTTAGAAAACAACATTAGCCAGTTGGGGGAATTTATGTGGAGAAAAAAAGAGGGTAAAATAGTAGAAGGCCTGAAAAAGCTATCATAAAAGAGAAAATTATGTATAACTTTCTTAAACTACATAATGATTGCATTAATTTTCTTTATTTCAGTAACAATTATTTATGCCTCCTTTAAAGCTCAGAAACACATTCAAGAAGTGATAAAATCACCTCTGATAACTTCCAAGGGTTTGCATTAACATGTTTTAAAGTCTGCCTGAGGGTCTTGTTCATCTGAATTAGCTATACTTTATTTCCTTGACTCATTTTCTGTAATGAAAAACTGCACTGTTTTGTGTGCTTACTCTAATAAAGGTGTCCACTAATCCTTTTATGACAGCAGAGGCCTTTTTAATTTTTATAAAAAAGAAAATCCTGGTACCTCTTTTGCATGCAGCCAATTTACTTCCTTCATTTTGATTCTAATGTATTATATATTATCAATTTTCCGTGAAGTATTTGGATTGTGAGAGTCACTTCATCATTCTTTATGTTTTATTGATTTTATTGTGACTTCTTTGGTAGTGGTGAGCTGCCCAGAGGGCTGGCTAACATACAAGTCTAATAAAAAATAATTTAATAAATTATTATTAGTAATCTCCAGTAAATTCACAGTATAAGACTGGTGAAAGCTTAATTATTCAAGTCCTAGCCAAAGACCTAAGAATTATTATCCTCAGTGCCTGAGGATATAGGCAATTCCAAGCAAGCTAGTTATTATTTTTATTATTGTTGTGGTTCATCACATAGTCAGTCAGATGTTTAGACTGGATTTGTCATAAATAAAATCTATCCTATGTCAGTGGATTTCTCTACTAAAGGGTGCAGTAGATTTTAAAAATGTAGCTGTAATATATCGGTAGTGTCAAGGCTGATCACAAAGGTGAAAGATTGGAATTTCAAAACCACTCAGTGGTTATACACACAACTCTGCTAGTTTGGAATTTGCTTCCGCCACCATCTAATTTCTAAGGAGATGCCTCTACTTGGCATCTGTCCTACAACTCCAGTGTTTGACAAAGAGAAATCCTAACCTTACTGTTCTTCCTTACTAATTGAAAAAAATGATAAAAAGAAAGTTTATAATATATTGCTTGAGGCAGAGAAATCTATAGTAAGAATGCAATGGACTAAGAATAATGCCCTGCCAATGGAACTCTTCTCATCTTAAGAAGGCCTTGGTGCTTTTCTGTACTTTTAAATCAACATGGCTAGTTTACATAGCTGAAGTTTTCCTTTTATTTATTTATCAAATTTATACATCACCCATCTCACTATTTAAGTAGCTCTGGGCAGTTTACAGATAAAAATCACAAAACTCTATAAAAAAGAGATTGTCTATTTAAGCTGAGTTACAAACAGAGGTAAAAGCAAAGTTAGAAAAGCAGAGGGAACACCTTCAAGCCAAAACCAGCCACAGTGTTTCATGCCACTCACAGATCTGCCACTCTGCTAGTTAGCAGAGCCAGATCTTCACACTCTTCTGGAAGGCCAGTAGAGTGGGGGCCACCCTCACCTCTGGAGGCAAGATGTTCCATCAGCAGGGGCAATGGCAGAGAAGGCCCTTTTCTTAGATTTTCCTTTTTTGAAACACAACTCTTAGATATTTATATTGATCAATTTGTTCAATTATGTTATTTTTAATCAATGATTTGTATTTCTGTTTACTATTTGAAAAACTAAGATTTGGGTTTTACCATAATAGGCATACTCATCTTTGTAATAGTTTGCCAGAATTTTCAGTGCATGCCTCATCCCTGCTCGCATTTGGGAGAGTTATATTGCATCATCCTCATAAATCAAAATTGGGATTTTTCTATCAGAGAATTTAGGAGCATGACTATCTATTGAATGAAGGAACATTTAAACTGAATATTTGAATACTTGAAAACTTGAATAGCCAAGTCTTATTTGGTGCTGAGCACAAAGCCCTTGAGATGGTAACATTCAATGAGAACATTTTAAAACTACTATTTTCAACTTGATATATTTGCTTGTCATTATCACATACCCACAAATTATTATTTTGATTTTGCACCCAGCCCAACCAGATTTCATATTTCATTAGAGCGTGAAGATTCCTTTTTGAAACTTGTTTAAAATATCCTGCCCTTTAGCCTCCCTGCCCTTCCTCTTGTATGGTGACAGGCATAAAGAATTCATCAGAGTGATTTTGCCTGGATCCAGTGAAGAGAATTGAAGGAGGGACAGCTGGATAAGTAGAGGGGAACACGGGGTCAGGTTGCATGTGTCTCATCAAAAAGAGCCACAGGTCTGACCTGCTGGAATGAAAGAGACAGCTGAATGGGGAGGGGGAGAGTTATTTAAAGGGTAGAGAAACCATCATCTTCTCCAAAATGTTAAAACTAGGTTGGTATAATGAACACAAGAAGACAAGAAGATTTATTTTTAATCTCTTAGACTTGGTTTTTATTTAGGTGATGGCCTAAAAAAGAAAGAAGGATCATAAAAAGAGTCATGCTGGATCAAAACAAGGGTCTCCTAATCCAGTATTCTTTTTTCATTGTCCCCCTTGAAGCATCAGAGGCTCCCAGGAGTGTTGGTTGTCTCTGTTCCTGGAAACAATGGAGCCATCTACCAATCATGAACTGTGGTCCCTGAGACCTTTAGTCTCTGCAAGTTTTCCTACTTGCTTTGCACAGCCTTCTAAAATAGTATTCCCACATTGCAAGGCATGCTATTACAAGGGAAGAATGCTCAATCATTTCACTTGCACTGTGATGCCTTTTGGCTGATCCTGTCTTCCCCTTAATGGGGTGGGGCTAGCATCTCTGCAACTAGCTGGCATGCTGAGTGCTGACAGAGTCTCCCTACAGTATGTTCCAGAAACCTACATTACCAGAGTACATAAGAGTTCAGGGAATATAATGACCTTTTTCTTTCTTTCTGAACATGTTAAAGCTTCTGAAAACAGAAATTTGCATATTTCTGATGCTAATTGATCTAAACTGCAGACAGACACTGGGTAGGCAAGAATTTGTTGTTGTTTGTTGTTGTTGTTGCCCATCAGAGAATCACTAATTCATTATTCTTTTACTGCAGTCCTTGTTTCTGATTAATTACTTAATTTTTCTCAATCCAGTTCTATCCACATGCATGGGAGTAACACGTATTTGGAGGAAACCAAGTTGAGAAAGACTAGTCTATAGGTTGACCCAACAATTTAAGAAAGGGTGAGTCAGTTCCTGCTCTTGCCACTGTTGTTTTAATTTTTGTAAACAAAAAAATGCATATAAATATGTAGTTTGATGTATACTGTGAACTTTTGCTCAAATTAAAGTGTTTTAGGTGCATTTTCACAGGATTCCTTTTTGCCAAAAACTGTCAGAACTTTCAGAAGAAGTAAGCCTGGGAGAATCTGGGCCCATAAAATCAATATTAGGACAACCCAAGAAGATCAGCTTCCCTTACTCTAGTATTTCTTCTATGATAAGAGGAGTTCCCAAACCTCTTTTTCACAAAAAACACTAATAGGGGCTTTGACTGTTGACCTCAGATAACATTTTACCTGGCCCACCATGGAGAACAGTTTCAAACCTCTCATTTCTGTAATAATGATTATACAAAAGGAAAGACAAGTGAAGACAAGCTTTGGAGATAGCTAAGGGCAGGTTTCTTTCCATGCTGCCTTGAGATTCATCTTCCTGTTTCGAAGACATGTCATTAAAGTCTGTATTGCTGCAGGGTGGAGCAAAGAATATATGTTGTGGATAAATACATGGTAAATTGCTTTACTCATGCAAAATAAATCCAAGATAGGGAATAGCTTGTGAGGTCTGTGCCAGTATTGTATAAGCAGCTTCAGGCAAGACTGAAGTTTGATCCACCTCTGATAAGAATCTGCTCCAATGGGGCATCACAGACTAAGATCCACTCCCTCTACTCCCTTTTAATCTTGCCCATCTCTTGGTTTAGCATAGAGTCTAAAGCCTGAGAGTCAAGCTATGGACTTTCCTAACTCTGAATTGTTCTATCTGAATCCCAGCTTCAATGTACAAGGTCTCCCAATGCACAGGACAAACATACCTAGGCCACCATAGATAAGCTACTTTAACATGTCTTCTTTCCAAGGAACTTAAGAATTATAACATTGTGAGGAGAGGCAGTGCTACAATATACCCAATAAAGAATGCTCAGCAGCTTCGGTGAACTATCAATCTCAAGTTCCTTTGTGAGAAGCCATAAACATGTGGGGATATACATTGACATTGATTATATGGCAGAAGAGTAGAATACAAGCACAATAAATCAACATTTTAGTTTTGCCCTAGGCCTCAAAAAACCTCTGGGTGGTTCTGACAAAAGGATGTTTACAAAGGATTTCACTACTTCATTCAGTTAGTGTGAGTCACCTTGTCCCAACTCATGAGTAATAAACTTCTTCCATATATCAACTCAGAAGAAAGGAAGAAAACATAAAAAGATCAGCCAGATGTCCAGCTCTCGTTTTATGTAACTAAAGCAGCATGTAACTCTCTCAGTGTAACTGAAACTTCCTAATCAAATATACAAAACACCTCTTATGTCCCATTCAGCAGCTGTGCCTTAATGGTGTTTGCAGGCTATAAAATTCCAACTGGGTGGACAATGCCAGATAACCTCAACCCTAGTTTCCATATTATAAGACAAAAACCTTCAAAGGTGCTGCTGACCTAAAAAGTTGCCCCTGGAAGCCCCGTGTCCTACTTTTTTTGCCAGCAGCTGGCATTCAGCTCTATACTGATCTGAATATGGAGTTTTATACAGTCATGCAATGAATTCATTGATGGTCTGGTCTTCAGGAATTTGTCTAGTCCTCCCACAAACCATCTGAACTAAACTTATGGCAGTAGCACTGAATTATATAAGTTAATTATGCTTTGTGTCAATAAATGCATTATTTTGTTATTTGTTATACTTTTTATGGGAGCAAGCATGCTCTTTTTGTTGAAATATGATGCCTAAACTTTAACTGCAGCATTGAAGGAATTTACCAGCATCAAATTTTTGTTGGTTTTAAACTGTACTTGGCAAAAAAATATTGTTATTTAGGTACAGTAACATCAAAAACCAAATAGGTTTCAACTCTTTTCCTTTTTTTCTTTTCAGTTGCTCCATCAAACCATTGTTAATACAAATCCTGATTTACAAACACACTTCAAACCATGTTCTCATATTCTGAGGCAGCAACTGGTCACAACTCTCAGTTTGACCATTAGACAGGGCACTTTTATGTTTCCACAATTAGATATGGTGGCTGACCTGCCTTCCCAGCTGTCCTAGGTTTCAGAACGAGCTTTCCTCCCAGCAATTTTCAAAACAGGATCTTCCACAAAATGTCCAGATGATCTTTTGTCTAATTTGAATTAGACAAACATTATGGCAATGTTTTTCAAATTTGGCAACTTGAAGAGGTTTCCAGGATTCCCAGAATTCCCTAGCCACATGCTAGCTGGGAAATTCTGGGAGACAATATAGGTACAGAAGCAATCTTCCACACTTTCAATTCGGAGCAAATAGAATTCAAAAATATAGAGATTCTAATAAGGGAAGTAATATTTACATATGATTTAGTAATAGGAGCAACAGCCATCGCTAGACTTTGCTCAACAAAAACAAAGTCTAGGAAAATGCATGGGAACTCAGCAATATGAATTGGGAATTTTAAAAGGTAGCAGTAAATAGTCCTTGGCATGTTAAAGTTGTTGGCTTGTAAAAGTTATCGATGAATGGATAAACCAAAAGGATATAAACTTCCACACCTATTTTTTTAAAACAGGATTTATATTTGCTGTGAAACTTTTTAAAACTTAGGTATATCTGTTTCCTCTGTGTGCTGTAGAATTGTGTGCATTCAGTTAGAAAAAAAATGAGTCATGACATTAGTATCTTCTGTACAACATACTATATCCAAAGATGCAGAAATGTAAAAGAAACAATTTTCCATTATCACAGCACAATCTCACAATGGGGGCTATCATGACCCTGCTCTCTGTCACTGTTTACTTGAACATCTGCCATTAACTTATTAAAGTAGTAATATGTTCTATCCCCCCATCTCTAATCGGACTGAATCACTTTATCTTTTACTCTTTAATTTGACTGTTAATTTTTTTCCATAATGTTACAGAAGTTCTCAAATATCTCATCCTGCAACCATTTAATTTGTTTTGTCTTGAATTTATCTAGAATGAAGTTTTTTAGAATGATGTAACCCTAGACATGTTGCAATCTTATGGGGAATGGAAAAGAATAGACTTAACTGATTAGATTTGAATTGACAGAAGAACTTTAGCCTGAAATTTGTGATATTGTTAAAGAAGAAGCAAACCAATGGACAAAGAACTTTGGACATAATATAGAATTAGAAAATTGGCAAAGATTATGGGAAAGAAATGCTAAATTAATGAAAGCAGTGGCTTACAAAGAAAACTTATACAAAATGTTTTACAGATGGCATCTAACACCAGTGAGATTAGCAAAAATGTTTAAAAATACATCAAAGAAGTATTGGAAATGTAAGCAAAAACCAGGTACTTATTATCATATCTGGTGGACATGCCCTGAAGCTAAAAGATTTTGGTCAAAAATACACATATGGTTGAAAAAAATTACTAAAAAACGTATAGATTTCAAACCAGAACTGTTTCTGTTAGGCATAATAGGAGGAAACTATGAGAAAGATTGTATATATTTAATTTTACATGTATTAACTGCAGCAAAAAGAAGAATTAATTAAGAAATTTTTAGATTGTGCAGAAATGAACAGATTGACATTAAAGATAAAAGAGAAAGAAGACTCAGTGTACTTTAGAACATGGGACAATTTTTACCAATGGCTAGAAAAGCGAGTTAGAGAGAAAGGAACATGATATGTACTATGTAACATTGAATATATACTAGTAAGAAGACTATTGAGTGATTAACTAATATATTGATTATGATAATATAGAAATTAACTCTTACTTGTTTTTTTAAATACATGAACCCAGACAATATGCTATTTGCTAAATATTAAGAATCTTATTTTAAAAAAACCCAACACTAACACTAACCCTACAGAAATTAATAAAATATGTACAAAAAAAGAAGAAGAAAACCAAAATATCCTAAATCACGGGTGTCAAATTTGATCGCATCATGTGACTTATTGTGATGTATCATAGCGTTTTTTGCCTTTGGATCTGGGGTGGGCATGGCCTGCACGTGATGCATCTGGCCCGTGGGCTGCCAGTTTGACATCCCTGTCCTAAATATATATATAGAAAATGAAATGGCTCTCTCATGAGGCACCAAAATAACTGGCCACTGTCTGAATGAAGTAAAACCAGACAGAAGTACTAAAAATGAAATTAAATATTAAATATGGTGGACATACAATGCAAAAGCAAGAATCACCTGATTCTTGGAAAAATAAAAGCAACTGAAAAAGAGGCAATTGGACAACAACATGGCAAGCTAGCTTTATTGATGATACAGGCTAGAGGTTACAAGAACTCAGAGAATCAATTAGCAACAGACATTCCTGGAGAGATGATGTTATTGGGATATGAGGAGTCTGAAGTGACAGAATGATTAAGCAACCACTTTTGAATATGATGAAAAAATATCCCAGAAGATGGCAAATAACAAATTGTTTCTGTAATGCTAACAACAAAACTTCATAGGTTCAGTCATGAGGAGAGCTTCTTCATCTTTAACCCAACACAGATCCTTTAGGCAGGGTTTCATGTTTCTGAAAGATAATCACCTGATGTTTGACTATTACTTGGTCACCAGTAATTTTTGAGCCTTTTTTTGCACACAGATAAATTCCAAAATTATTATTATTTTTCTTCTAATCTCCATTCATTATAACCCTAAAGACAGGGTCACTCAGCAAAAGGCCTCCATAAATATTGTCAGAAAATATTTAGTTTTCTATTAAAGCAACCATCTTTAAATACATCATGCATTTAGTTTTGCTCAGCTTAATGACAGCCTTGTATCATGTCAGAACATAACCAGCTCTCTTAGTTTGCTTAAATTCCATAACAACTGCAGATCTGGGAAGGGGAAGCGTTGATATGGAGATAATTTCTGAAGGACAGAAAGTTCATGTCCTAGATTCAAGCCCTGTCTGATGCAATCAGTCAACAAGATTGCATCCAGGTAAATACTTTTATTTGACTCAGCATGAGTTCCCTTCTATTCTTATCCATTCTGCAAGTATTTTTTTCTTGTCAGGCAGATCATTTTCCCTTTCCCTTTTGTCAGAGTACAAATTTACAAAGCTTGTTTGCATGCTCCGTGCTGGATTTTAATCAAGTTCACAGTGAAAGGAGATAATTGTTGAAGAAGAAAAAAAAAAAAACCTCACAATTACTTTGCAGCTGACTTCATCACAAAAAGAGCTTTCCCCAATGACAGATGGTTGGTAGCACTTCTCTGTCCACAGCCATCAGTGAGGCTGAATTAATCACAAGAAAGTGTGTATATACTACCATCTTTGATTTGGGACGTCTCTTGTCAACAATTATGTTTTATTCATCAGAGAAACTGGACCCTGCATTATTTTTTATTCAGTACAAGGATAGGAGAAAGGTGCACTTCATATGGACATTTTCTAGATGCTCTTCCAAGTTTACAGCCCAAGAAGGTAAAAGCAAAAATGTTTTGAGAAATACTATTTGACAGTTGAAAGTTACAGATTATTTTTAAGAGAGGTCTGACTCAGAAGAGATTTACCAACTGAACTGATCAGAACAGCTGAATTTTTGTATAGCTGCAGCCACTGCTAACTGTAGCAGAATGATCAAGACAGCCTTGAATGGAGGCTATTTATAACTTGGAAAAATTCAGAAAAGATTTCTCTTGTAACTAGAGATAGGCAATTCTATCCAGTTTCATTCAGTTCTTAAAATTAAGTTTGCTTCATCCTGTTTTTAGATCTGTTTGCAACTGTTTTTAAGACTGTGAAAATCTGTATAAATTCTCATGCATATTTCTGAATGCATTTTAATGCACCTTTCCTGATATACATGTTTATTACAACTTTAAATACACTTTTCCCTCATATACATTGAAGCGCAGTTGTTCAGTTACTGCATTATAACATTACATTGTGGAACATGATTTTTAACTATATTCTGGCTTGCTATGCTAATGGTTTTAAAAGTATGGATTACGAATGTTCACCTTAAAATATAAATGTAATTAATATCTTTCTCTTTTTTAATTGTAAACATTATTTGAAGGACTTTCACCAAAAGATGGCCAGAATTGTCATGCTAAGTAGGGATTGCTGAAGGCCTTATCTGTTGGCTTTTATTTTATTTATTTATTTTATTTAGTTATATTTATATACCGCCCTATTCCCTGAGGAGGATCTATGTGTCGTCTGATCTGACGGTCCCCCTCCATCCCTACAATGTAGGACAAAGGCCCAGTTCTGTCAGCCACCACCCCCAGAATCCATGCATGTCCCGGCCCATCGTTCCGTGCCCAAACCAGGTCATTGGTGAGAAGTTCTCTAGAGGGCTTGGTTTGCTCAGTCTCTGCAGCCACTCTGTCAGGGTGTAGCCTGTCCAATTTGGTGATGAGGCGCCTACCCCAATGAAGTTCCACTGGGCTCTTTTCCCTGTGGCTGTGCAAGGTGTGGAGTGTTGAGATAACAGGAATTGTGCCAACCTTTGATGCCAGTTGCCACTGATGATGTGCCTCAATGCATCCTTAGTTGTTCGTACCATGCGTTCTGCTAATCCGTTGGTCGACGGGTGGAAGGGCGCAGCTGTGACATGCCTAATCAAGTTGGCCCTGGTGAATGCCTGGAATTCAGCAGAGGTGAATTGAGGCCCATTGTCTGAGACCAATACGTCAGGGAGGCCATGTGTGGCAAAGAGCCCCCTGAGCACTTGGATAGTTTTGGCCGTAGTCATGCTATTGACTGGTATCACTTCTAACCATTTGGAATGGCTGTCTACCACCACTAGGAACAGCTGTCCTTGGAAAGGACCAGCATAATCAATGTGGACTCTGGACCAGGGTGTGTGTGGCCTCCCATTTGTGTACAGGTGCATGGGGCATCTCTGGTCTGGACCTTTGGCAGTCATAGCAACTATTAACCTGTTCCTCTATGGCCTTATCTAAACCTGGCCACCACAGGTAGCTCCTAGCTAATGCTTTCATCCTGACTATTCCCGGGTGTCCTTCGTGTAGTGACTTTATGACTTTGTTTCTCAGTGTCTTGGGAATAATGACCCTACTTCCCCACAAAAGGCATCCCTTGTGAGCAGACAGTTCATGTCTTCTATTGAAGTAAGCCTGGAATTCTGGGCCTGGACTCTTTTCTTGCCACCCCGTGACTACCCAAGACTGAACTCTGGTCAGGATTCTGTCTGCTGTTGTTTCAGCGGCTATGTCTTTTGCCTGTAAGGGGCACTCGGGTAGGTCCTGGATGGTCAGTATTTGGGCTGCAGGCACCGGATCAGGTTCTGAATTTGCTAAGGGTAACCTGCTTAACCCGTCTGCATGGCCCATTTCTTTACCTGATTTGTGAACCAGTTTGTAAGTGTATGCAGCTAGGAATATGGACCATCTGAGCATCCTAGGCGACAGAATTTGAGGGGTTTGTTTGTCTGTTGTGAACAACCCCAATAAAAGCTTATGATCCATGAATATGGTGAAATCTCTGCCATAGAGGTAGTCATGGAATTTTTTGACCCCGGCCACTATAGCCAGGGCTTCCTTGTCAATCTGGGCGTAATTCCTTTCTGCCCCTGACAATGTACGGGAGTAGTATGCACTGGGCACCTGTTCTCCATTCTCCTCTAAGTGGCTCAGTACTGCGCCCACTCCATAGGGAGATGCAAATGGGCTTTGACTCTATGAAGTGGGTGACAGAGGAATTACTAGATAGACGTTCCTTTAGGTTTTTAAATCTCTTGTCATGGACCTTGGTCCAGTTCCATGCAGCTTGTTTGTCTAGAAGCCTGTGCAGAGGCTCAGCTATGGCTGCCTTGTGTGGGAGGAATGAATGGTAAAAATTCAGAAGCCCCAGAAATGCTTGCAGTTCCCCCTTGTTTTTGGGGGTAGGGGCCATTTTGATTGCCCTTACCTTGGATTCTGCAGGGTGGATTCCCTTGGCATCAATCCTGAACCCTAGGAATTCTGTGGATGCCACCCCAATGCTACACTTGTCTTTTTTGAGTTTGAGCCTGCAGAGTGGACCCTACTTAAAACAACCTGCAGTCTCTCAGCCAATACCTCCTCAGAGCTTCCAGCGATGAGGAAATCATCAAAGTAAGGGCACACTCCTGGAATGCCCTTCAGAGTCTTCTCCATCACCTCCTGAAAAATTCCTGGAGCTACAGAGACACCGAACTGCAAATGGTTAAATCTGAAAGCTCCTCTGTGCATTACTATGGTTGGAAAATCTGCCGTCTCCCTGGTAACTGGGAGCTGCTGGTATGCCTGAGCGAGATCCAGCTTCGCAAAGATGGCACCGCCCTGGAAAGAGGCGAGAATGTGGCTGACCGTCAGAACTGGGTAAGTGTGCGGATTAAGGGCCCAGTTCACCAAGCACTTATAGTCAGCACAGATCCTCACCTCCCCGTTAGCCTTTAGTGGGGTAACTATAGGGGTCTCCCACTCTCCCCCTTCTACTGGCTCTAACACCCCTTGCTCCACTAGCCTATCTAATTCGTTCTCAATTTTGTGTTTGAGAGCGAAGGGGACTCCCCGGGGTTTAATTCTAACAGGCATGATGTTGGGGTTCAGTTTGAATTTAATGGGTGGCCCGGTGTACCTTCCTAACTTGCCATCAAATACGTCTGCAAACGTTTTGCAGACGGATTCGAGGCTCTTGGCCTGGGTGGATGGATCCCTGCGATCCCTATGTCCAGAGCCCCAAACCAGTCCATCCCCACTAGGCTAGTCCTCCGGCCTTTGACTACTAGGACGTCCAAGTGCCCATGGAACTCCCTGAACCCCACCAAAAGGGTGGCCTCCCCCTTAATTTTAACAGGTGCATTTTGAAAATCAGTTAGATTGGTAGGTCTTAATTTTGCCCACTGCTAGCTCCGGTCACACACAAGTTTAAATGTCTCGTAAGAAATTATAGAGATGGCGGAACCAGAGTCGAGCTCCATCTTGCAAGGCACACCTTGCAAAAGGACCTCTAATTTGATTTGGGGGATGAGCAGCCAATGGACCCCAGTGTGGGATATGGCTCTCAGACTCACGAAGGCATTGGAGGTGGTGACTAGTGGTTTCCTGATACCTTTCGCCAATGCATCCTCATCCCGTGAATGACTCCAACAGACCACTGCAATGTCCAGAACCTCTTGCAGGCTCATTGTAGGCTTCACGAGCAATTTCTGTCGCAGCCGCTGCTTGCTTAGACCAAAAATGATCCGGTCACAAAGCCTATCCTCTAAATCAACAAACTTTATAGCATGGCTGCTATAAAGTTGGCCGTTGGTTCTCCGGGTAACTGGATCCACTGGATGAACCGGAACCGCCAGAACATTTCGGACCTCCGAGGCATGAAATGCTTGTTTAGTTTGGCCATGAGACCGCTATAGGAAACGGTTCCAATAGCTGTCAGTGAGCACAACCCGACGGCTATATCGTAAATGGCAGGCCCACTGATGAACAGCAGGGCTGCTGCTTTAAAATGGTCTTTGATGATCCGGTTGACCAGCAGGTATCCCTCGACCTGGCCCAGATACGATTCCCAGCGTTCGGGATGGCTGACATCGAATTCGCGGATCTGACCGAGTTTTGCCATGCTGTGTCCGGTCCTGTGGATGCTGCTTCGGTAGAAGGGAATCGGAGAAAGATACTCTTTCCTCCATTCCTAGTGACTTCAGCTAGTGATTTCAGCTAGTGATTTCAGCTCTGAGAGAAGCAGCATCCCACCTTTGTCACCACTATTGTGTAGTGGGTTCTGGACTGCATGGAAGACAACAGGCAGATTAGTACAGCAACAGCTCTTTATTGTGGGTAGGACTGTATATACCTTGCCAGGTACGCTCTCGGCCAATCCGTTCATCTGAATCTCCCGTCGAAAGCTAACCAGCCAATACGGTAATGGTACAGCGCCACCTGGTGGTTTTTGCTGAGCTGCTGCTTAAACCCCATACATAACAGATATGATGCTGGAAGATGAGCCCCTCAGGTCGGAAGGCATCCAATATGCTACTGGGGAAGAGCAGAGGGCTAGTACTCGTAGCGCCAGAAAGAATGAAGCGACTGGGCCAAAGCCGAAAGGACGCTCAGCTGTGGATGTGTCTGGTGGTGAAAGGAAAGTCCGATGCTGTAAAGATTTTTTCTCCATAGGAACTTGGAATGTAAGATCCATGAATCAAGGAAAGCTGGACGTGGTCAAACAAGAGATGACAAGACTGAACATCGACATCTTAGGTATCAGCGAACTAAAATGGACAGGAATGGGTGAATTTAATTCAAATGACCATCAGGTATACTACTGCGGGCAAGAATCCCTCAGAAGAAATGGAGTAGCCTTCATAGTCAATAAAAGAATAGGAAAAGCAATACTGGGATACAATCCTCAAAATGACAGAATGATCTCAGTTTGAATCCAAGGCAAACCATTCAATATCACAGTAGTCCAAGTCTATGCCCCAACCACCAGTGCTGAAGAAGATGAAATTGACCGGTTCTATGAAGCCCTACAGCACCTTATAGAACTAACACCAAAAAATGAAAATGGCCTTGGAGTACAAAATGAAGCAGGGCACAGGCTGATAGAATTTTGTCAAGAGAATACGATGGTCATAGCAAACACTCTTTTCCAAGAACCCAAGAGACGGCCCTACACATGGACATCACCAGACGGTCAACACAGAAATCAGATTGACTATATGCTCTGCAGCCAAAGATGGAGAAGCTCTATACAGTCAGTAAAAACAAGACCAGGAGCTGACTGTGGCTCAGACTATGAGCTTCTCATTGCAAAGTTTAGGCTTAAACTGAAGAAAGTAGGGAAAAGCACTAGGCCACTCAGGTATGAATTAAATCATATCCCTGTTGAATATACAGTAGAGGTGACAAATAGATTTAAGGAATTAGATCTGATAGACAGAGTGCCTGAAGAACTATGGACAGAGGTTCGCAACATTGTACAAGAGGTAGCAACTAAAACCATCCCAAAGAAAAAGAAATGCAAGAAGGCAAAATGGCTGTCTGAGGAAGCTTTGCAAATAGCTGAGAAAAGGAGGGAAGCAAAAGGCAAGGGAGAAAAAGAAAGATATGCCCAATTGAATGCAGAATTCCAAAGAATAGCTAGAAGAGATAAGAATGCCTTCTTAAATGAACAGTGCAAAGAAATAGAAGAAAACAATAGAATAGGGAGGACCAGAGATCTATTCAAGAAAATTGGAGAGATGAAGGGAACGTTTAATGCAAAAATGGGCATGATAAAGGACCAAAATGGCAGGGACCTAACAGAGGCAGAAGAGATTAAGAAGAGGTAGCAAAATTACACAGAAGAACAATACAAGAATGAGCTTAACGTCCCTGATAATCACAATGAGGTGGTCACTGACCTCGAGCCAGACATCCTAGAATGTGAAGTGAAGTGGGCCTTAGAAAAGCTGAGGAACAACAAAGCTAGTGGAGGTGACAGTATTCCAGCTGAGCTATTCAAAATCTTAAAAGACGATGCAGTAAAAGTGCTACACTCAATTTGACAGCAAATTTGGAAAACACAACAGTGGCCACAGGATTGGAAAAGATTAGTTTACATTCCAATTCCAAAGAAAGGCAGTGCCAAAGAATGTTCAAACTATCGCACTATTGCATTCATTTCTCATGCTAGTAAAGTTATGCTTAAAATCCTACAAGCTAGACTCCAGCAGTATGTGGATTGAGAACTACCAGAAGTACAGGCAGGATTTCGAAGAGGCAGAGGAACTAGAGATCAAATTACCAACATACGCTGGATCATGGAGAAAGCTAGAGAGTTCCAGAAAAACATCTACTTTTGCTTCATTGACTATGCTAAAGCCTTTGATTGTGTGGATCATAACAAACTGTGGCAAGTTCTTAAAGAGATGGGCATAACAGACCATCTTATTTATCTCTTGAGAAACCTATATGTGGGCCAAGAAGCAACAGTGAGAACTGGACATGGAACCACTGATTGGTTCAAAATTGGGAAAGGAGCCCGGCAAGGCTGTATACTGTCGCCCTGCCTATTTAACTTATATGCACAGCACATCATGAGCAAGGCAGGGCTAGATGAATCAAAAGTTGGAATTAAGATTGCTGGAAGAAATATCAACAACCTAAGATATGCAGATGATACCACTCTAATGGCAGAAAGTGAAGAACTAAAGAGCCTCTTGTTGCGGGTGAAGAAGGAGAGTGCAAAAGTTGGGTTGAAACTTAACATTAGGAAAACCAAGATCATGGCATCTGACCCTCTCAATTCATGGCAAATAGATGGGGAAGAAATGGAGGTAGTGACAGATTTTATTTTCCTGGGCTCCAAGATCACTGCAGATGGGGACTGCAGCCAAGAAATTAAAAGATGCTTGCTCCTCAGGAGGAAAGCCATGGCAAATCTAGACAGCACACTAAAAAGCAGAGACATCACCCTGTCAACAAAAGTGCGTATAGTCAAGGCTATGTTCTTCCCAGTTGCAATGTATGGCAGTGAAAGTTGGACCATAAAAAAGGCTGAGCGCCAAAGAATTGAGGCCTTTGAACTATGGTGCTGGAGAAGACTCCTGCGAGTCCCTTGGACTGCAAGGCGATCAAACCGGTCAGTCCTAGAGGAGATCAACCCTGACTGCTCTTTAGAAGCCAGATCCTGAAGCTAAAACTCAAATACTTTGGCCACCTAATGAGAAGGAAGGACTCACTGGAGAAGAGCCTAATGCTGGGAAAGATTGAGGGCAATAGAAGAAGGGGACGACAGAGAATGAGGTGGCTGGATGGAGTCACTGAAGCAGTAGGCGTCAGCTTAAATGGACTCCAGAAGATGGTAGAGGACAGGAAGGCCTGGAGGAACGTTGTCCATAGGGTCGCGATGGGTCGGACACGACTTCGCAGCTAACAACAACACTTAGTTCTTCCCATTTTCCTTAAAGACTTCATAAACACAGTGGGGGATGTTGCCCACGCCATAAAGCATTTAAGAAATTGGGCACATGAAAAGTATGTCTTCATTTATTTGAAGTGACAATTGTTCTCTAGGGCATAACTGATGTCCAACCAGGTACCTACAAGATCATCAAGCACAAAAAAATGTGTGCTGCCACTGGAAGCACAAAACAAACTGTTTCCCATAGAACAGCTTTGCTATTTGTCATTGATTAAATAAATGAAAAGAGTCAAACAGGTTCAGCAACTGTAGCTAGGAAATATATAGCTTTACTTTCCACTTACTTACATTTTGTAACCTCTTTTATTAAAATGTAAACTTTAAAAGCAGCATTTATCCAGAATCTTCCAAGGGTTTCACACCTGCTCCTGTAGTCAAATAAGCAGTTTAATTGCTTAGAAGTATATCATTTCTAGAAATATGATCACCTTCTTTATTCTGCATTGTTGATCTAATTGTTATTATGTTTTTGTTTTCTGCTCCACATAAAGCTGCATTTTGGAAAGCTATAAAGCTACAGGAAACGTGCAAGGTATCCATTAAAGCAGGCTGCAGTAAAATTAGATTTGTTATTTTTTTATTGTTCATTTTAAAACATTCTATAAAGCAAGAGTGTTTTAGAGATCACAGAGTTGGTTGCCAGGACAACTACTTGCCTGGCAGTACAGATATTTTAGGACACTCTTGTCCAACTGGTGCCCTGCCGGTGTATTAAGCTGCAACTTCAAAATTACCAAACAATATGCTTTGATGAAATTGTACAATAAAGAAAATGAATTAAGAGAAATGAAAAAGTAAAATTTTATTCACAATGATACTTCCATAAAATCAGCAGGGATTGGTTTCAAAAGGATTTTGCCATATTGGAGTTTTAAAATAACAGAAAACCTAAACTATTTGAATGTGCATATTAATTTCTCAGAATTGAATTAAACATAGGACCAATTTCCTTAAAATTTAAATCTTTTCATTTTAAGAATAATATGATGAATATGTATAGATAGTATAAAGAATCAGATCCTGTATAGGGTTATATAAAGGGTTATATATAGGGTTACAGAGCCATTGTATAGGATATAGAAATATAGGAAACCCTTCAATTTAACAGGCTAATTGGGTATAAGGTTTTATAAAGCAGAAATGTCCATTAAATCCAAATGAGCTTTACACATTTTATATATGCATAAAATAGCAAACGGGATTTTGCACAGGAATATACAGTATAAGGAAAAATTTGACTATTGTATCCAAATACTGCTAAACTGAAGTATGTTTGTGCTAAGGATTTGTTGTACATTAATTCAAATTCAGTGATATAAAAGAAGATGACATAGAGCTAAAACTATTGTTCAATAATTAATTTTAGAAATAATTGTACACATATAAGTGCAAAATTAAATGATCTCCCCACACTCATTATAGATATTTTATTCATAAGGATACTGTAGTTGATAATGGTATAAAAAGTGTTTTCATTTGTTTCTTTTTCCACAAAGTGAAGCTATTTCTATCTTTAGACCTCATACATCATATTTCAACAAATGGTTTACCTTTCTCAGAACTGAATATTTAGAAAGCATTGCTCACTCCTGCTTCTAGAAGCCATTTTCAGCTGCTGAACATACATAATTAATATAGAAAGTAGAATCAGTCAGAGCTAGTTAGGATGCAGATTTCTGTCTCATGCTCATAATATCCTTGTTTCCTCTTTCTTACCCTCTTTCAAAGATTCTTGACTAGTCTCTTATGTTCAGGTTCTTGGATCTCTGCACGTGTTCGTTTCAACACATATACCGCCACTCCAGTTCCCTTAATTTCTTTTTTCAAGTTTTGATTTTCATTCCATCAGTGTCAATAATTCCTATTCTGTGCATTGTTCACTGGAACCCTAGGGTCATAAACCTGATCTATTCCTTCCTGCACCTATAAGCTCCCACATGCTGGGTATCACCCATGGTCCTGTACCCAATACCTCATTCACTTTATTGAGGGGAAGGCATTCTCCTCCCCCCATAAGATTCAGCACAGAGTCATTTGGATTGGCTTTTAACACATTCTTCCCAATTCTTTGAGTATCTAGAAGTCCCTTATTGGAGATTGGCACTATCAGCATATCCATTTGTTCACTGTAGTTTTTTCTCTTTTCCTGGGCCACATCCTTGACTAGAAGCAGTGAGGAAAAAAACTCTTTGTGCCCCCCTCCCCCAGCTTCTTCATCCTATAGTCCCTTGCAGCATCTTCAAAAATATGGTGTATTATTTGGCTTCACTGGTCCTTAAATTCCTCTTTTCCCCATCAAAGCTGGATAGCAATTCCAAGCAGCTTTAAGTTACCAGTTCACTAATATTCCTTAATCAATGGGAGCCCGAGTGTTGATTAATACAGAGCAAGTGAGTGCAAGTATGGATAGAATTGTTAGCACTCCTTTATCTGAACCAAGAGGAAGCCTTTTGTGCTTAAGAGCACAACCCATCTACAGGCACGGCACAGGTAAACAAGCCTTTGTAATACACAGACAAGACCAACCATAAAGCAAAATGAAAATGATTTATGGTGATCAAAAAAGAAAAGAAAAGTCAGTATAAAGGCAAGTTCCAACAGCTAAGGTTTCTGCTGGGAATTTGAATAGGCACCACTACTCTCTTAATAGTAATAAAACTAGTCTGGATTGTAAATTCTTGGCCAGATTTTCAACTGATATAAATTGGCATCATAACTTTCCTTTAAATGAAGGTTCCTCTTAAGCAATTATAGTTCTTGTTTTTACATTCAGGAATATCACATGGTAGATCCTTCTAGAGACAGAATTTCAGAATGATGGAAGTGGAGTTTTGAGAATTATAAAATCAGAAAGTCAGGCCTACTTCTGCAGCTATTTACCTAGCTCTCCCCATGATGACCAGTAGATGAATGTAGCCTGCCATTTCCAATCATCCATATTGTCTTACTGAAAAGTGTCATTTGAGAGCATTAAAGGAATTCAAAATTGTTGGGACTTCAATAAGCATGTATATAAGATCTAATTCCAATTAATTCTTTCTTATGTTTCTCCATTGGGGTGATCATTCTTTCTTCTACTCCTAAAGTCCTGGAAATCTGATTGCAAGAAAATAAATCCTTGACCTATAATATTTGAATAACCTTGCATATTATGGTTATGTTTGCAAACACCACGACACTGGAAAAATCATCTGTCTGTGCATCTGGGATTATATATACCATTTAGTGCAAACAACTGAGAAGTAATTGAGGAAATTACTTTAAGAAATGTCATATTCTTCATACCAAGAGCCATATATATATATGTGTGTGTGTGTTGTGTGTGTGTGTGTATACACACACACATACACACAGAGAGAGTGCTTTTTTTGTTAAAAAAAAAGGTGCCGGAACTCACACACGTCATATAACCCGCCTTGCCTACCCTACAAGGTTCCATCCAAAAAAGGTACCGGAACTCCGTTCTGGGCATTCTATGACAAAAAAGCTGTGTGTCTGTGTGTGTGTGTGTGTGTGTGTGTGTGTGTGTGTGTGTGTGTGTGAGAAGAAATGGAAGTAGTGACAGATTTTATTTTCCTGGGCTCCAAGATCACTGCAGATGGGGACTGTAGCCAAGAAATTAAAAGACGCTTCCTCCTCAGGAGGAAAGCCATGGCAAATCTAGACAGCACACTAAAAAGCAGAGACATCACCCTGTCAACAAAAGTGCGTATAGTCAAGGCTATGTTCTTCCCAGTTGCAATGTATGGCAGTGAAAGCTGGACCATAAAAAAGGCTGAGCGCCAAAGAATTGAAGCCTTTGAACTATGGTGCTGGAGAAGACTCCTGCGAGTCCCTTGCACTGCAAGGCGATCAAACCGGTCAGTCCTAGAGGAAATCAACCCTGACTGCTCTTTAGAAGGCCAGATCCTGAAGCTAAAACTCAAATACTTTGGCCACCTAATGAGAAGGAAGGACTCACTGGAGAAGAGCCTAATTGTTCTGAACCAGCCCTCTTCTCGCACCCCTAATCAAAAGAAGAGTCTGGAAAGCGTCCAAGACCAAAAGGCTTCTGCCAAGTTTTAATTACACTGTTACAAAAATACAAGAGCTTGACTTCTCAAACGAAAAAGTTGCTTTCAGCAACCAGCCCCTCCCCAAACACTTCTTTTATAGAGAGCTCAGGGCGTGGTCTCCCTGTGCCTCCTCCCGAGGAGTCCCATAGCCTTTCTTTGTTTGTCCCTGCTCGTCTGCCTCCTGCGTCGGGCGTCCTTGAACAGGGCCAGCTGTGGGTCATCATCCTCCGCACTCTCGGGCTCACACAGCTGAGAAGAGGTTCCCGGCTGAGGACTCTGCAAAGCCTCCAAATCATCATCAGCCGGTTCGTTTCCCTCCTCCCCCACATCAGAGTCCTCCGATACATCGGACCCGGCTGTCGGACCCACAGGCTGGCCCTGAGTCACAACACTATCCCGCACCGCAGGGCCCTTCCCCCGGGTCTGCCGATCCGGATGCGGTCGGGATGGGAACTGTTCGTGAAAAGCAGTCACCAACGCAGGGGCATGAACGGCGGTCGCGTCTTCCCATGTGAAGTCCTCCGGCCCGTACCCTTTCCACTCGATCAGGTACTGGAAGCGACCTTTCAGCCAGCGGGAATCCCTGATGCTGGCGACCTCGTACTCGGGGGTGCTGTCGCCATCACGAGGTCCTGATGGGGGAGGTTCCGCTTGGCGAAGTGGACAAGCCGGTTGTTCGGGGACCAACAAGGACCGATGGAAGACGGGGTGCACGCGCAGGGAACGTGGCAGAGTTAAACGATAGGCGACCGGGTGGATGACGGCCTCGACTGGGAACGGTCCAAGGTAACGGTGGTCCAGCTTCCTCGCCGGCCGAGTGGATGGTAGGTTCCTGGTGGACAGCCAGACCCGATCCCCCACAGATAATGGAGGCGTATCCCTTCTCGACCGATCGGCGAACCTCTTGTAGTCGGCCTTGGCCTTCTCCAGCTGCCGTCGCACCAACCGATGGATCGCCTGTAACTCTGCCATGAATTCGTTCGCTGCCGGCTCCGGTGAGTCCACGGGAGAAAGGGGGAAAAACCGAGGGTGATAACCCACATTGGCCAAGAACGGTGTCATCTGCGTGGAGGTGTGCTGCGAGTTGTTAAAGGCAAACTCGGCTATGGCCAAATAGTCCACCCAATTGTCCTGCTGCAGGTTAACGTAGCAGCGCAGATACTGCTCCAAAATGCCGATGACCTTCTCGGTACCCCCGTCGGTCTGAGGATGATGCGCGGACGAGAGGCAAACCTTAATGTCCAACGCCCGCATCAACTCCTGCCAGAAGCGGGCTGTAAACTGGGCCCCCCTATCGGAGACGACTCTATCGGGAAGGCCGTGCAGCCGGAACACCTGTTGGATGAACATGCGACTAGTGGCGCGAGCTGACGGTAAGCCGCGACAGGGGATGAAGTGCGCCATCTTGGTCAACATGTCCACCACCACAAACACTGTCGTGAAGCCGGAGGATGGGGGTAGATCCGTCAGAAAGTCCATGGACACAGCCCCCCAGGGTCTCTTGGGCGTTGGCAAAGGCTGCAGTAAACCAGGCGGGGCCCCTGTCGCTGACTTGGCCTGCCTGCATGGGACGCAGGAGGTGACATAAGACTGGACATCGTGTCGGACTCGGGGCCACCAGAATGTACGGGAGACCAGGTTCAGAGTCTTGAACAGGCCAAAATGCCCCGCAGCCGGGTTATCATGACATTGGCTGAGGACGAGTCCCCTGAGTGGCCCTCCTGGAACATAGAGCCGGTCACGATAATACAGGAGTCCATCCGTGACCGACCAAGGCGAATCTGGCCCCACCTCTTCCTTCCGCTGAGCCACCCACGCCTCCTGCTGCTGCGCCTCCCGGATCCGAGCCCGTATATCCACCGGCTCCCGCACCGCAGCAAAAGACTCGACGGGGATCACGGTCCTGGGCGGAAGCTTGTCTTCCACTCGGGTGTACTCGGGCTTCCTGGACAGAGCATCCGCTCTCTGGTTGTGCCCGCTTGGTATGTACCGCACCCGGAAGTCAAACCTCGCAAAGAAGAGGGACCACCGGATCTGGCGTTGGTTCAAATTCCGAGCGGTCTGCAGGCTTTCCAGATTCTTGTGGTCCGTCCGGACCTTGATTTGATGCCGCGCCCCCTCCAGATGATGCCTCCAAGCCTCGAACGCCGCCTTGATGGCCAGCAGCTCCTTCTCCCAGATGGTATAGTTGCGCTCCGAGGGATTCAATTTCCGTGAGTGATACGCGCAAGGGAAAAGGGTACCGTTGGGCGTCGCTGCCTGAAGTAACACGGCCCCAATGGCAATGTCGGAGGCGTCCGCCTCCACGACAAATGGCCGTTGCGGGTCAGGATGCTTCAAGATGGGCTCCTTCATGAAGGCGTCCTTCAAAGCTTGGAACGCCTGTTGTTCGGGGGCGTTCCACTGGAACCGAGTCTTCTTCTGCAGGAGCCGGGTGAGGGGGGCTGTCAAGGCAGCAAAGCCAGGGATGAATGTCCGATAGTAGTTGGCAAATCCAAGAAGTCGCTGAATATCCTTCACGCGACGCAGGGGTTGCCAACTCTGCAACGACTCAACTTTACTCGGTTCCATGGCGATGCCCTCAGGAGAAATGCGGTGACCCAAGAAATCAATGGTCACCTGGTAGAACTGGCACTTCTCCAACTTGGCAAACAGCCGATGTTTCCGGAGGCGCTGCAGGACCTGACGGAGATGCTGATGATGCGCTTCACGCGACGGGGAGTAAATCAGGATGTCGTCCAGGTAAATCACAACAAACTGGTCCAACAGATCCCGAAAGACGTCATTCATAAAATGCTGAAACACAGCGGGGGCGTTGGTCAGGCCAAACGGCATCACCGTGTACTCGAAATGTCCATAGCGAGTACCAAACGCCGTCTTCCACTCATCACCCGGCCGAACCCTGACGAGGTTGTAAGCTCCACGCAGGTCCAGTTTCGTGAAGATCTTAGCCTCCCGGAGTCGGTCCAAGAGCTCGGGGATGAGGGGCAGCGGGTAGCGGTTACGCACCGTGATAGCGTTGAGTTTCCGGTAGTCACAGCAAAGCCGTAACTCGCCCGACTTCTTTTTGACAAAGAGCACGGGCGCAGACACTGGCGAGGACGAGGGCCGGATGAAACCACGAGCCAAGTTCTTCGTCAGGAAGTCCCGCAATGCAGCCAACTCGGGCTCCGACATGGAGTACAAACGCCCCACTGGGAGAGGCGCATCAGGGACTAGGTCAATGGAGCAGTCGTAGGGCCTGTGCGGGGGTAATTGGTCTGCCTCTGACTCGCTGAACACGTCAGCAAAGTCGGACAGTTCGGGAGGCAAGGAAACCCCTGGGGAACCCTCCACCTGGCCGGCACAGATATGGCGGGTGTGGTCCACGCACTGCAAACTTGGGAAGGTGACCAAGTTCTGAGACCAATAGATCTGTGGATCATGCGCCCGGAGCCACGCCAGTCCCAAGACCACGGGGAAGTGCAGATCCGAAGTGACGTAGAACTGAATGGCCTCCACATGGGTACTGATGGCCTTACACACGGGTTGCGTGGCGGCCGTGATAGGCCCGGACAGGAGCACTCGACCATCGATGGTCTCCACAAGCATGGGCGGATCCACTGGACACTGGGGAACAGCCCATTTGGCCACAAAGGCCGAATCCATAAAGTTAGTGGTAGCCCCAGAGTCAATTAAGGCATGGACTGAAATCCCCTCTGGCTTGCCAGGGAGGATCAGACGTGCCTCCAAAATCAAATGCCGTGGAGGTTCACAGGCACCGTCGGAACGGCGTCGCTCGGTGTGGATGTTGTGGGTCGCCCGATCTTTCACACCGTCTAGATCGGGCTCGGGCCGTTTCCCGATAACAAAGCAGGGGACTTTCTCGGGGCAGGCTTGGTCACTGACGCCCGCTGACGCTTCTTCGGGCAAGAAGCAGCCAAATGTCCAGGGTCCCCACAGTAAAAACACAACCCCTCCGATCGTCGTCTGTCCATTTCCGTCACCGATAGACGGGACCTGGCGGCACCCAGCTCCATTGGCTCCTCCCTCTGGACCGGGGGCTCACGCACAACAGGGGCGGCAGGGGTCTGTGGGGTGGCACGGCGACTCTTACGCTGCTGCAGCCGGGCATCGATCCGCAGACAAAGATGGATCAGCCCATTCAGGTCTGAGGGAATGTCCACGCGGGCCAGCTCATCCAACATCTCCTCTGACAAGCCATCCTGAAAGGCATCCACGAGCGCAGCCTCATTCCAGGCGGAATCCTGGCTAAGCAGCCGGAAATCGCTGATATAGGCCTGTAGAGGGCGCTGACCCTGCCTCAAAGCTTTCAGGCGTCGGGTGGCCGTCTGCGCCTTAATCGGGTCCTCGTACATGAGGCGCATATGGTCACAAAACCCCCCAAAGTTATCCAACAAAGGGCTAGGCTGTGCCAACAGAGGCGTGCCCCAACGAGCTGCATCTCCCGACAGAAGGCTCAACACGAATCCCACCTTATCTCGGTCAGTGGGGAAATCAGCTGCTCTCACGCTGATATAAAGCTGGCATTGTCCCAGGAAGGCAGGAAACAGTTCTGGTTTACCAGCAAATTTATCCGGCATAGCTATCTGACATTTCCTCCTGGGTGGGGGGGCAGCATGTACCTGAGCCTGCAGTTGTGCCACCTGAGTGGCCAGCAAGGTGAGTTGCTGGTTGAGCTGGACATTCTCGGCAAGAAGCTGCTCCATCGTAGTATTAAGGGGTGGGTGGCTGAAAGCAAACTGTTCTGAACCAGCCCTCTTCTCGCACCCCTAATCAAAAGAAGAGTCTGGAAAGCGTCCAAGACCAAAAGGCTTCTGCCAAGTTTTAATTACACTGTTACAAAAATACAAGAGCTTGACTTCTCAAACGAAAAAGTTGCTTTCAGCAACCAGCCCCTCCCCAAACACTTCTTTTATAGAGAGCTCAGGGCGTGGTCTCCCTGTGCCTCCTCCCGAGGAGTCCCATAGCCTTTCTTTGTTTGTCCCTGCTCGTCTGCCTCCTGCGTCGGGCGTCCTTGAACAGGGCCAGCTGTGGGTCATCATCCTCCGCACTCTCGGGCTCACACAGCTGAGAAGAGGTTCCCGGCTGAGGACTCTGCAAAGCCTCCAAATCATCATCAGCCGGTTCGTTTCCCTCCTCCCCCACATCAGAGTCCTCCGATACATCGGACCCGGCTGTCGGACCCACAGGCTGGCCCTGAGTCACAACACTAATGCTGGGAAAGATTGAGGGCAATAGAAGAAGGGGACGACAGAGAATGAGGTGGCTGGATGGAGTCACTGAAGCAGTAGGCGTCAGCTTAAATGGACTCCAGAAGATGGTAGAGGACAGGAAGGCCTGGAGGAACGTCGTCCATAGGGTCGCGATGGGTCGGACACAACTTCGCAACTAACAACAAAATACACACACACACACACACACATATATATGTTTGTGTGTGTGTGTGTGTGTGTGTGTGTGTTTTCTGAGGTTTTCGCGGGTGTTTGTATGTGGATCTTTGGTCATTCGGGTTTTTCCCCGCGTAGAATTGAAGGTGTAGGAGCAATGTTTTGACGGAATCCCATCCGTCATCCTCAGGCTGGTGGCTTCAGCTTCCTTCTTCTGGAGAAGAATATATATATTAAGAATATATATATTAAGGATATATATACTGTATATATCCTTAATTGTTCTAAAAATTTGAGTCCCAGGTATACTCATTTAAAATTTGCTAAAACCACTGATCTCCAGGACAAAAAAACTTTTATTAATAATCAAGCTTTTGTCAAACCACTGTTGTCGTTGTCAAAGTATGAGCTAGTATCTGGAGGCACTTGTTCTTATAGTGTTTAAATGTTAACGATCTAGTCATCAAATACTTCATCTCTCTCTCTCTCTCTCTCTCTCTCTCTCTCTCTCTGTGTTTGTGTGTGAGTGAGTGTGTGTGTGTGTGTGTGTGTGTGTGTTTGGACCTGCCCACCTGGTGGAATCATAGCATCATCAGGTTACTTCTGGAAGGAAGGAGTGAGGGAGCTCTTGGCCACAAAAACTTTGCCCACTCCTGAACTACAGCCTTAATCCAAATTTCTTTAGCAGAAACACTTCAAACCAATGTTTTCATAAGCACATACTTACACATAGAAACAGTCTACAAATAGGTGCAACTCCCACATTTTTCTAAACATCAAAACATTCCAAATGCATTCCTGGTTGGCACTAGAACTGATAAGAAATCCTATCAAGGTTTCTTTAATGCCACAATGCTTGTGATGCTACCTTCATCTATTACCCAGTAGAGGTCACTACAGAATGAACAATGAAAGTTAAATTCCTTGAATGAAACATTTAGAAAGCCATGGAGCAGGTCTTACTTATAATTTTGTTGTAGCCTCATTCAGAAGCTCATTATTGAACATCAGTTCCAGTGATGCTGGGAACACAGTGTCTATTACAAGCAATGAATCATTTGGAATCATTTGATCTTGTGTGATTAAAAATAAAATAAAATAAATTTACATTAACCACTTTACACTTTTTCCCAGAAGGCACATATTCTGTGGAATATGAAATAGGTAGCTGTTATCAAAGAAATTATTCACTGTGTATAATATGTATTGTGTGAGCCCATATCAGGCTAAAAATCAAGATACTGTGAGATTTAGCCCTACCTTAGGCATAAAGCCAGCTAGGTAATTTTGGGCAGGCTCTCTCTTTCAGCCCTAAGAAAAAGAAGGCAATGGCAACCCACTTCTGAAAATGCTGCCAAGGAGCTGCATCAACTTGTCTATGTAGTTGCCCAGAAGTCAAGGCTGACTTGAAAACACAAAGTATGCTAAGTATTATATAACATAATATAATGTAATAACATACATATTATAATATAAATAACAATATAAAACTATCTCCAGTGTCTCTTCTGTTTCAAATAATAAATATGAGCCAAGTTCAACTCAATCTGAGCCAAGATTAAATTAGAGACAGGAAGGTGTGTGCGTGGAACGATAGAATACCTGGCAAATAAAACAAGATTATATCTACAATCAACAGGAACTATCCAGCAAAGTGCCATCTGATGGGTCACCCAATGTCTTTTCTCCCGAGCATCAGCAATGTATATGTCCTTCATTTAACATCCTTCATGAAGCTCCAACATAGTGATGCTCATGGGCATTGTAGGAAATTAAAAGTTGGTGGAGAGCTTGCAGCCATATGCCCCAAGAAGAACAAAAGCACTGAAGCTGTCCAAGAATGTCAGAAACAGTGTCAGCCATGGCATATAATTAGTGATACCTAGTGATACTGTACCTAGTTGCCTCTGCCTTGGCATTCTTCTCTTCATCTAAGGTGACTTCAACTGAGTCACCTTAGAATTCATCTTTTGTTTTAATTCTTAAAAAAATAGGTTGTAATCTTTTGTTGGTTATTGCTTGATTGAATCCAAGGGACTTAATCTCAAGGCCACACTTGGTTTTATATGCAAACACTGGTAAAGCACCAACAACTATTATTTCTTGGAAGAAACAACCATGTTCAGACAATATTCAAGGTGCTGGTGATGACCTATAAAGCCCTAAATGGCGAGGGTCCGGGATATTTGAGGGAACACTTGCTGCCAGCATCAAGCTCCCTTCGTCCAGTGCGCTGCCACAGGGAGGGTCTCCTCAGGGTGCCGCCGGTTAAAGATTGCCGGTGGGTAACACCCAGGGGTAGGGCCTTGTCAGTGGGTGCGCCTGCCCTGTGGAACCAGCTGCCTGTGGAGCTTAGGACTGCCCCCAACCTCAGTTCATTCCGCCGGGACCTGAAGACCTGGCTCTTCGAGCTCTCTGGCCCAGGCTGAGAATTTTTTTAAATTTTAATTTTAACTGGGTTTTAATTTTCTCAGGGTTTTATTTAATCTTTTTTAATTTGTTTTAACGTTTGTATTGACTTTCTTTTAAATGCCCTGTAAACCGCCCTGAGTCCTTCGGGAAAGGGCAGTATATAAATCTAAATAAATAAATAAATATTCTCACTATTGCTTTTTTGGGGAGGGGAGAGTTCCTATGCTTTTGGAGTCCATTGCATACCTGGGAAGAGTTATCTTAATTCCATGCTTGCTCTTTGACTTAACAAAAAATTTTTACAAGCTACAAAGCAAAGGATAGTTTTTAATATCACTTTTGTTTAGAAGCATGCTTATCTGGCCAGAAAAAGGAAAAGGGAAACATGGAAGCATCCTGAAGGGGAGTAAATGAAAAAGATTGGCAGGTGCTTTTGAATTGTCATGTCCCCCTGTGACACAGTGTGACAGCCATGTTGTAAAATGATAAACCCCTGGCAATCATTTTTAAGGTTTTCTAGTCCAACCCCTTACTCGAGTAGGAGACCTTATATCATTCCAGACAGATGGCTGTTTAAGCCAAATTCAAGATTTGCATTTCATGTATACCACCCTAAACAACTTGGAATCGGGTTATGTACAGAATGTGTTCCTTAATTCACATCACTATGCTTATCTAGAGGGATCTAGTTTTTCTTGAGAGACTTTCCATTCTACAAGTTTTATTTCAATACTACAACAAAACAGTCATGAATGTCTGGTTTTCCCATTGCCTCCCTTCAGAATCTGTTCTATGCTTTAATCGCCCCTAGCTGAATCTTATTTGCTGTATAAAAATGTTGAATATAGAATATTTCTCTGAGGAAATATTTATTATACTATATTATAGTAGAAAGCAACAATGCATCTTTTAAAGTAAGGGTATTAGCATGAGCTTCTGTCACTGTATATATATCCTGTCTGTAGTTGCAAAACATTTTATCAAACAACTTAAATAGAAAACTTTAGCCAATAGATTCTATAGTATTGTGGGAGATTGGATCATTGTTTGACCTGTGTAACAAATGGTGAGATATAGATAATGGAAAGGTTCTTCCCATGATGTTCTTGTTCATCTTTAGCACTTGGCTTGCAGTTGGTTAAAGTAACCTCTGTATTAAATGTTGTGTTTTAGGCTTCATCAGAGTTTTTTTCTCTCTTCAAAATGTAACTTCGAATCGACTCTTTTCTAGCTGTATTTTTAAATAAATTGAGTTATTTCAAATATAATGAATGTATGTTTCCATTTACTGGTAGATGAACTAAGACCACACTCTATATTTAAGACTATTATTTTGGTTCTGAGCATTTTATTTTTAGATAAAAGTCCTATTCTTTTAGCACTTTGCTTACATCAAGAGCATCTCCTCCAACAAGGAATACTATTAATTCAAATCTCCAATACCCATAGAAGCCTAGGGCTGACTTTGGCCCTGCTTACTCCTGTGGTTGGTATTCCCTGCCATTCTCAATAAAGCTATTTCAGGCTACTTGACCTGCATGACCAAGATTTCAACCTTGAGTACAGACTGAGCTATAACACTTGATAGATCAAAATTATCCACCAGGGAAGAGTCAGAGAAACCTTACCAAATCTATTACAAAACACCAAGGTGTATCTCCTAATCCAGTTTACATTCTTCCATTTTGAAAGAACAGATGAGGATCAATCTTTCTCAATCTGCTTGATAGAGATTTCCACAAAGTTGTACTCTAGGTTTAGCTGCAACCAGGTTTCTAATCCTAATTGCAACAAAAATACAAGACAGCCTCCTTGCCGCTCTCAAGCCACTCAGCTAAAATGAATATCGCCTTGGTGACAAAACAATGAACTATTTCTTTCTATTTCTATCTCTATACCTAAATGCCTGTCTATATGCCTACAATTTTACCCTTTCAAACTTAAAAAAAAATCCTTCCACAATTCTTTACTTGTAACTGGAATAGCAATCTTCTTAGTTCAAGCTATCTCTTCTTGATTTAAACTGATTTGTTAAGGAGTCATCTGCTAGATGCCATTTATGTTAAGTTTGACTAGAGATTTCTGATGAAGTTCCAGGTCAACTTTATGATCAATGTATACTTGTAACATGATTGACTGAACCTATAGGCCACTTCAGTCAGAACCAACCCTGACTGGCATACAATTTTTCTTAAATAAGTCCAGATAAAAACAACACAAAAGACAATATACAGCTACAATGTAATTCATCTATATAAGACCCAGGGATGAAATACAATCGGCACATTCCAATTTCTCAACAGACCCAAATTAACACCTTGCAAATGGCTCAAGGAAAAACCAAATCATTCAGTCCCCAGGGCCTGTTTAAATAACCAGATCTTAATGGCCTTCCTAAAGGCCAGAAAGGGAAAGGAGTTCATGAAATGTCTTGGGGAGCAGGGAATTTCCATGAAGTAATACAATATTCTCAAAGGCCTGTTTCCTACATGACAAGGACAGAGTTGTTATGACCTTAAGTAGAGCTTCAAATTCACACACTTTAGGATTCAGTTCTCAAGCCACAAGGAAGCTATTGAAATTTCCAGGCTGGCATTTCACCTCAATGATACCTTGTGTACCACCAATAAACAATTGTGTATGGCAATAGGAGGGCAACACTGAGTTGGGAATGCAGTGTAGTCAATGTCTGCAGCATTGTCAAAGGGGAAGCAGTAGATTCACATATTCCAGCAGGCAGTTCTTTATTTACTAAGCTGTGAATCCCAAGTTAGGAATATATTGGAGCAGTTTTCCATATTCCTGTAATCAGGTTTTCATGCCATTTGTACCAGTGATACTGGCAGAGAGCTGAGAATGAATCACATGATCAGGGAGATCTCTGTAACTGCAGTCATGCAACAGATACTTAAGTTCAACTATTGATTTGTAGATACTTTTCCAGCATGCCAATCACAATATTTCGCTTTTGGGCTTTTTGTGTATGTTGTTCATGTATACAAGCTTTCCTGGCTCATGCTGCAGATTACATCCAATTTGCAAGTTGGTTTGCTATATCTTAAAGATATTCTGTGGACATTATTCAGGTAAATGGTACTTTTTCTACTTGAATTGCTATCATAACAAGCTCTCCTAAGAGGCAAGTTAATTATTGATTAAATTAACAACTGTGGAAACATGTAGTCCATGAGAACAAGTAACTGCCTTTTCCAAATGCATGTGTATATCGCTAACCACTTAGAGCTTTTGATTCAACTACTACCCCACACAAAGAGGTTGCTAACAACATCTTATTTCCAATACCAGTGTATTCCAACGGCATCAGAGGCTTGTCTGCTGACTACAAGCAAGTTATTTAGGAAGCCGAGTCTGGTTCATTAACCTTTAAAAAACATGGTTTTATGGCTGGATTGAGAGGGAGCTACATGTGGTAGAGATGTAGATGTAAATTTACTACATTGTTTGGTGGCAAAGATATTCTGAAAGTATGCAAGGCTGAAGCGATTGTTTTCTTTCTTCCCTCAGTAAATGTCTCAAACATTTCCAGAAGTGCCATGATCTCCTCAGAGGCAAACTTTCCCTTGCAGAACTTGCTCAACTGATTGGGTAACCAGACATGGCCCCATGTTCATTCCAATAATTGTGGCCAAGGGATAGCTTTTTGTAAAGAGCTCCACACTGTCATTACACAGATGATTTTGCTTTGCAAAGAATAAAAAAAGGTGAAGGTGGATGGACCTCTTGAGCTGGATTTTTTTTATGGAAAGGAATGAACATTAACCAGACTTAATTCTTGCAAGTGGTTGTCTTGCCATGGATCTGTTGGGAATGAAAATCCCCAATATGTTTTTAGTGAGATGTATTGTCAACATTCTTTTACATATGAAGTGAAGCAGTTGTCTCATGATTTCATGATCAAAATTCTAGATTAAAGCTTTAGAGCTATTAAAATCAATTAATGAAAGAAAAGATCTCTAATGTAATTCAAAACAAAACATATTTAGGACAAACAAATCTATGAGTGTTTTTTTTTCCTTCCCAGGAACAAAATTAGAATTATAAGAACATTGAAATGCAAACCAAGTTGTAAATAAACTGTTGTTCAAAAGATACTTGCCAAGGTTACATTTTTTAAAATCTTTTTCATACCACAGGCTGTTTATGATAATATTTGTATTGTGGTCAATTCTGAAAATTTTTGAAAAATGACCTTGTTTAGGAGAAGGAAAACTGATGACAATAGACTTAACTTGTAATAAAAGAGCATCATAAAAATCAAGGTTTCCTACCACAAAGACCAACTATAGATGAAAAGGGGAAATGGTGAAACTCAGAAAACAAAGCCTTACATCCGGTTGCCTTTATTTGGAGATTTAATGTGAATTCTGAGATGATTCAGACTCCATGTAATAGACCTGGTATTTTTAACATGTGTAAGTCTGTTTAACTATTTAATTGATATTCTTTTCAGTTAAAATCCTATTAAAGCTTTGAACAGATACTTAAGAGGATTAGATTTGATTCTGATATTCCATTCAGGACCATTCTTAATATTTGGGTACAATGAAGCAAATACTTCAAATAGTGGAGTAGTTGGAATTGTTCCACTTCCAGGAACAATTGCTTGAGTGTTTCTATTCCACCTTGTTTTCCTAGATGAGTCGCTGCCTCTATATCCACTGTATAAATTCTCTCAGAAACACTGCTCAGCAGTGAGTTCTGGTACTGTTTCTAGTAAGGCAGATCAGTCCAGGAAGGACCATGCAAGAGGAGAGAGTAAGTAGCAAGGGACAGCAGTGGCAGAAAGGACAGAGGGGAGTTGGCAGATCCTCCTCCTATCTCAGGGGCAAGTACTCCTAGACTGCCCATACTGAAACTAAGTTCAGCACTATAAAAAGGGAAACGTGGGAGAGAGGTATGAGGCTGAAATGGAAGACGTGGAGGAAGATCAGAATGTACATGGTATACATGGTACACTAAAAATGATAGAAAGAAAAAGCTGAACTGAACAAGATAAGGAAGCTGAGTTTGAACAAAAGGTTTGTAAAGCTCTTTCTAGATCAGACTAAAGTTGAGAAATATGTACAGTCCACTGCTTCAATAGATCCGAGGTAATATTCAAGAGAAAGAAAGTAAAATGGGCAATGAGAGTCAGTTTGGAAATTGTGGGCACTCCATCACTGGAGATTTTGAAGAAAAGATTGGAATGGCACAGAGTCTCCTGCTTGAGCAGGGGGATGGACTAGAAGACCTCCACGGTCCCTTCCAACTCTGTTATTCTGGTATAGTGATTAAGGCACCAGACTAGAGCCTTTGAATTCTAGTCCTGCCTTGGGTACTCTTGGACTAGTCATTTTCTCTCATCTCTAGAAAGAAGGGAATGGCCAACCACTTCTGAAAAACCTTTCCAAGAAAACTGCAGGGACTTGTCCAGTCTCAAAAAATCGGATACAACAGAACAGAAGGAAAAGAAGAAAAAAAAGAATGGGCAAAAGCTTGATACAAGAAACCCTCATCTGTATCCTCTGTCTGCTCAAAAAGATGCCTTAAACTTTCACATTTTTCTGGTCCCTCTCTTTGGCTTCATATTTGGATCTGTGCTTTTACCATCCTCTACCTTTTATTCTAATTTAATACCCTCTAAAGAAGATAGTGAGGTGTCTATTAAATACTTCGTTCCCAGTTTTTGTAAGAACATCTCATCTCATCCCAAGTTCCTTTCATAAAAGTAGCATAGGCCAGATTCTAAACCCTTCTTGATGACACTATCTTCATAGCTGGTTTTTTAATTCCAGGAGCCTGATTTGTTTTCTTGTGCCTTGAACTTTTATTCAAAGAATTTATTAAAAAAAGTATCTGTTCCCAGTTCTTTCCTCTTCCTCCTGAAGGCCTTATAGTTTCCTTTCAAGGTTATTTCTGCTATGTGATTCATTCACATTGGGTCAGTTATAAAGGACAACTGGTAGGTTTTAGAATAGATAGTCTTTCCGTCACATCCTATACGCAGGCATTCGGAAGACAATTAAACTTTCCTGATGTCTTACCAAATCCACACACAGGTGTTTCAGTCCTTTCAAAAGGAATCAACACACCTCTTCTTTCTCAGCATGGCTCTTGAATTTCCTTAAACCATGGAGAATCAAATGTCTTCTACACTATTTCATGGCATGGTTTGTTCAGGCAGTTGTGAGGAAGATCCTTGTACCTGATTTTCATTGAGACTGAGTGGTTAGTGATCTTCCTCCTTTGGGTCACATGCTATCTATGCAATTAGCCTGCTGCCAAAAAAAGATTTTCTTGTTTCTTGGTGTTTGCTTATTTCTCTGCCTCTCCTGGAGAGCTTCAGCTGTTCTGTATAGGAATCCCTCTGTTTCCCTTTTTCTGGTCAGGCAAGCATGCTTCCAAACAATTGTGTTATTAAAAGCTAATCTTTTCTTTTGTAGCAACTCTCAGTCTTCTCACTTCTCCTCCAATAAGGAAACAGGCTTACAGGTGTGGTTTTGGCCCTCTTCAGGAAGGAAAACAAACATTGCACATAATTTGCAGATCATAATTATGCTTCCTTTCCTGTCCATGTTACTGGATTATTGCCTGACATCTCCTTTACCTAATTTATTCTGTTTGCTCCCTGAATGCTTGTTCTGGTTACAAACTCCCAGAAGATTGCTCTTAGGATGAGGACTAACCTGGACTAAAAGGAGGAGGTGGGAAAAAGTGAAAAAGAAGGGGAAAACACTCCTTTCTCACAGACCTCCCTTGCTGGTGGCTACCTTCAATGCCCTTTGTGGCTTGGAGCCAGGTTACTTACAGGACCATCTCTCCACAGTGGTATCTATTCATCTGATTCGATCCAGCAGGAAAGGCATGTTCCAGATCCAGTTTGTCAGGGACTCTGGCAGAACCCAGGAAGAGTCTGGGTCTTTTTTGTCATGACTCTGGCATCCTGGAACACCATTCTCTCAAATATAACAAATGAATTCCCATGTCAAGAAAATATATCTACTTAATCTGAAAAGACAGTGGAGCATAATCAGGACACAGGATGAATTGGGAGGGACTCTGTCAATGTGCCCGCAAGCACATTGAAGATCAATACTAAATTAAATTTTAAATGTCTAAAAATATCCTAGTTGATGGGATGGAGAATCCACCAAACACTGTCCTGTCCTACAGTAAAGCAGTAAGTATAGCCCCATTTGCATGCCTTCTTGATGTTGCCGTTTATGTTGATATATCTTTCTGCCCACCAAAGAAGTAGAGCAATGATTCTTAATCTTGGCAACTTTAAGATGTGTGGACTTCAACTCCCAGAGGATCCAGATGGTCACGAGATTACAACAAAGCATTAGAGTTTTATGTATCTTCTTTTATCTCTACTCACCTGGATTTTTGCACTTTTATAATGAGTGGGGATAAATACACAGTATGTTTCTTCAAGTCAGCTTTCTCCACTGAAGTTGTTTGGGGGTAAACAACTCCTCCATGCTAACATCCTTTACAATTCACAAGGGGTTCTTCCGCCCTCTGATAACAGACTTCAATAGCCATTTAGCTGCCACAGCTGGACTTTCTTTTTAAAGTTCAAAACTCTCAAATACCAAGTCTGCAATTTGAGGGCAGAATTACTTCTGATTATTCTTTATCTTGTATCTTTCTCCGCTGCTCTTAAAAAGTATTGTTCTTTGTGCAAACTAGTTTAGACTTGATGGGGAAGGGAAGGTCTACACACCAGGCTCCCTGGTGCCTGCTTCTCCCACCCCAGCCCTCGGTGAAACTACATTTCAAAAGAAAATCTTGATATAACCTCCACAACAACTGTGGCCAATAAAGTTCCCACCCAATGAACACAGCAACTAGGAAAATATATTGTTTTAAAGAAGTCAATATATAAAACTCCACAGGGCTTTCTTTTATTTCCCCCTCCCTCATCTACAAGATGCAACTAGATTTTATTGAAACAATCGGCAAACAATTCAGTCAACAATATTCTTATCCTAAAGGTAGTTATCAGCTGAGGCAGCTGTTACAATCTTTCACTGGAATACTTTAAAAAGCTCACAGTCCAATTCAATAACGTATTGTTTGGGTAGCCGTGTTTGTTTAGAAGTAAATCACTCATAAATGTGTAATTTCCTGCTGATACCTAATAGCGTTTGGTGACAGGAAGCCATTTAGAACAGGCTGAAATGCCAAGATACGCCATTCTCAAAATTTACTCCAAAATTTGACTTCAGCCTGACTAGAACAGCCAGACTTTCTCCAACCTAAAATTGGCATATAAAGACATTATAATGATCGTGTCTAATTCTCAGCTTAGTATGAAATTAGAAACATGTTATGTTCACCATTTTCCAGTTGCATATAGTCTTTTCTTATCAACAATGAACTGATTTTCATTCAATCTGCAAGCAGTAATAGGCTCCTTCATATCCTGTCTGTCCATCTTCCTGGATACGCTGACGATTAAAATGTTGATTAAAATTTGAGCCATGTTGCTGGTGTGGCAGAGTTGCTGGTATGGAGAAGGTTGACAAAAACAGGAAGGCAACAGATTGCCTTGGTCAAACCTGTGACCTAGAAGATAACCTGATAATTTCCATACAGCCTTAAGAGGTAAGATGGGGAAGAGCTCTTTGCATGGAGTTATGAGCCATTGTGGCATCAACAGCTGTCAGGCCAGACTTTGGCATCTTATGTGCATGCAGTTTTGAAGATTATTTTATGAGCTTCAAGAAGACAAAAGATAAGAAGATAAAGGGAATGGAGAAGAAAGTGGTGAAAGCAGAATTTTGCAAACCTAGATTAAAAAGACTAGTCTTGTTATGAGCTTTGTTCTGAAGTCCTGCATTCCTTTTTCCAAAACATCTGCCCGTAACTTCCAAAACTAAATATAGCCAAACACATAAATAACCTTCTGAGCATTCAACTGAGCATCCTGAGTATTCAATTGAATAGAAAAGCAGGACATGGACTGACTAAATTCATAAACTATTTCATCATGATCTATTTCATATGTTATTTATTTATGCATTACACTGCCATCCTGCCTGTTCCCCAGAAGCCCAAGGTGCAAACATAGTATTTCCTTCCCCATCTCCATAATAACAATATGGGAGATGGGCGAAGAGGTAATGCAAGAGCCAAAGCCTCACAGGGACTTTCCATCATTAAATATAGACCTGAACCCGAGTCATTCAGTCTTGATCTAACTATTACATCACACTAGTTATAGCAGCATCTATAAACTGAATCGCTTTCTGCTGGCAGCTAGGAGGGCCACATATAGTAGTTGTCAGAGAACAAGACTGACCACTCAGTTTGGTTTAAAGAAAAGGGACACAATAGAACAGGGGTGTCAAACTGCTGGCCCGTGGGCCAGATGCATCATAGTGAAACCGCGCCCACCCCATTGCTGGCAATGGCAAAAAAAAGTCGCGATATGTCGCAACACATCACATGATGTTGCGAGTTTGACACCCCTGCAATAGAAGGAGCAGGAGCAGGTTCAAAGTTCCCATCAAGAGAACAGACTTTATCAGGTAGAAGAAGGTTCACAAGGTCAGAATCAGATTAATCCTCTTTTCTAGGATAAAAGTCCTGCATTTCTTCAGAAATTAATGCAATAATTTTATTTTATTTTATGTATGCATATACGTATATCAATTGGCATATGCATATTTATGCAAATCTATATCTTTTTTTAGGGGATGTTATGATGCCTCAGTGCCCCCCCTACTGGTAACCCGACCAATACGACAAAAAGAAATAATCACACTATATATGTTTTTAGTTGTCTTTCTTCTCTTTGACAATCATGACATGAAATCCAAGGAAATGTGCAATTTGAATACCTGCTTTTTCCATGCCAGCTTTTAGAACTGTTTCCTTTTCATGTTTCCTGAGTGGTTTAAATAAAAGACAGCCTGGCTATGGCTGATTTTTTTTCCCCAGGAAACTCCTGACAGTTAAAAGAAGAATAAAACATTCAAGGAATGTGCTGTAGAGCTACTTTAAGATCTTTAAAAACAAAAAATGTAGCTATTTAAAATGTGCTATTTAACTAAACAATATCAAGATTTTTTCATACAATTTGTAAAGTATTCTTACTTATTGCTCTTACTAGCTGCATTTTCACAACTTGGCGTCAAGTTGTGTTGTATTTCAACTTACAGAACCCCTAGCCAGTTAATATAACCAAAAACTATTGAGGCTTTCTTATGGAAAGCAAAGCACAATGCATGTTAAGATAAGAATGAGCAATTATTGAAGTTCAAACTTAAGAAATATAGCAGATGACCTATTGCTATATTTGGGGAATGAGGGGTTTGTGATAGTGCCCTGTAACTGACTTGCATTTTTTTAAATTAAGCCCTGACAAGTGCAGCCTACTAAAATAGGCTCCTCCTCCTATTTATTCTCAAGAGCTATGAGATAACAACCTTCCAGCACTAATCCCAAATAGAGAATTATTTCCCTCTTTTGTCTTAGCAAGCACCTAAGATCTGCTACAGACTTAATCTTTATTATTTAATCCTCCTTTGCTAGTGCCTAACCAAGCAACTCAAGGGGTAAAGGGTAGAGAGTGCCTGAAGGGCTACAACAGTTGCCTAATGAAAGCAACAGCTTTGTGGGTTATATCTATAGATTACCCCCTCAGTGAAACACAGACTCATTGTGGTGCACTGAGGGGAGTAAATCTCTGATGCTGTAAGTACAGAGACCATTTTAATAAAAAATTATTAACTGTAAGCATTCTTGACTGCTTCACTAATGTTCATATTTTTTATATCTGATTTGCAATTACGCTAACCAAAACCAGACAGTTTCCCAAATTCTGATCTCCAGCTTCAAAAACACACATACTACATTCAGAAACCTAATATACTAGGAAGATCAATCTCAACTTGACAAAAATAATAAGAGGACAGGGTGAACATAGGACACTCACCTCCTGTTGAATCTGACCCAGGAGATCACAGGTCCCAGGGAGTACAGAGGAGTTGTTAGAAGACAATGTATGTCCCACATCCTAACCACCTAACCACTTAACCCCCAGTGTTGAAAAAACAGAAGTGAAAATCAGCTTGCTTCCTAAAGATTTATGATTTTTTTACCACAAATAGTAAAATCTCTTCGATAGCTTTGGAAAATGGCAGGACACCAAATTAACTAAAAGACAGAAATATATTTAAAATAATATATTAGAGAGATTGGACTTTTAAAGGGATCAGAAACTAATGGAAAGTTCTTCAGGGCACAAGTATAACATGACAGATACCTGCCTTTCTGAAAAGGCTCTTGAAATAACAAGTGAATGCAAAATGAGTAAGAGTCAGCAGTGATGTGGCTTCAAAGAAAGGCAAATACATTGTTAGTCTGTACTGATATAAATATAGTTCCAAGTCACAAGAACTAATTTTTCTACATTTTTTAATACTGGTGTGATTGCACCTTATGTATTGCATCCAACCCGTGGTAGCACACACCAGAAGGATTCAGAAAAACTGGAAAAAATTCAAAGAGAGGCAACAATGATGAACAATGGACTAAAAACTGTATTCCATGAAGAGATGTTGAAGAAACAGACTATGTTTAGATTTTGGAAAAGATACTAAGCGGGGAATACGATAACACTCTTCAAATGCCTCAAGGGACGTCACACAAGAGGTCAAGACTTCTCATTTCTTTTTCCAGAGGACATGGATGGAAGGCTTTAAGTTACATGAAGGCAGATTCCAGGTGGAAAATCCTTTGTAACACTGAGCACATCCTTCCCCAAATGCCTTCCCTTTATTTCTCAGTCTTAAGCATCTCTGGAGCTTTTCAAAAGGCAACAGCAGTTTCTTTATTTTTTCCTTTAAAAATTAGTATTACCAAAATGCAGATACTAGCCTTACAGCAATAGCAATAGCATTTAAATTTATATGCCACTTCATAGTGCTTTACTGCCCTCTCTAAAATGCAGCAGGGGTCAATCCACACATTCAACTGCCTATCTTTAAATTACAGGAAAACAAAATTATGTATATTTATGTATGAACTGGCCAGTTAAATGAATGGATCTATCCTCTATGAATTCAAGCACCTTCTCTTTAAAAACAATGATATCAGTCATAATAATCTATGACAGGGGTCCCCAACCCCAGTTCATGGACTGGTACCGGGCCACGGCATGCCAGCAAACAGTCTGCACAAACAAGTAAAGCCTCATCTATGGGATACAGGCAGCACACAAAAACATGCCCCCTCCTGTCTGCGGAAAAACCTCTCTCCACATAATCGGTCCCTGGTGCCCAAAAGGTTGGGGACCTCTGATCTATGATAATGAATTTTGTATGCTAATAATATGGGATGTGAAAATGTTACTTCCTTTTCCTGGTCAATCAAATATTTATCTTTAGTTAAAATGGGTAAACAAGGGATGAAACCAGTGACAGAATGAATAAGGCCAAGAGTGTCTACAGGAGATAGTTTTTAAAAAGTCAAGATGGCTGTCACAACCTTGACATCGTGACTGCTATCATCACTTTTTTTATCCCTCGTCGGATGCTCCCTGAAGACAAATGGCACACAGCATGCAAAACACTCTACACCACCTTGCATGCTGTGTTTGCTGGTCAAGATAAGTTAGTAGTTAGCAGTTGAATAAGTGCTAAGCAAAACTGCTAAAGCAGAGCTACTCTCTATAAAGATAGGAGGATGAGAGCTTGGAAACATATATATGTTGCTGGCAATATGCTAGTGTAAAATGGAGATCACTAGATCTAAACTAATAATTGGATCATGCTTTCCTAGCACGGCCATTAAAGCAGCAGATCCTATCATCTCTAGAAAATTAAATGTAGCTATTGCTATATGTGGTGCTCCAATGTAGCTTTTCATTGCTGTGTAATTTTGCCCTGCAGTATTTGTTTTACCCTGATCAAGACAGTGGCATCCATAAGATGGAAGTCCACAGACAGGAAGGTTGTAGCATTACAATCCAAGCCTCACCTCTTCATATGACATTGATGGACATATAAAAAGGACAGGGCTTGGATTATGATTCCCCTACCACATTGCACCAATTTTGACTTCCACCAGCCTACCAAATTATTGTGGATCCAGTTTATATTATTGACTGCAATCTGAAGGGTCAAATTAGCTATGAATGTTCAGGCAAGGCTGTTTCTACTAAATTTTCAGATTGGAGCTGCACTGCCTGTTTCCAGTCCAATGTGTCAGTTTGATGGGCAATCAGTACCACCCCGTACACATTGCCACGTAGGGGCATATTGGTCAAACATCTCCAGAACTACGTCAGCTGCCTCTCAACTAGCTCTGTCAGATGAGAAATAGATGGATGAGATGCGTGTTATTCTGTATTTTTACATCCTGCTGAATTTTCCTCCAGGTGGCAGCTTATCAGTATTCCTTATGTCCTGCTTCATTCTTTCCTCCCCTTTCATGTCCACTTTCTGGCTTATTTATTTATCAAATTTATATAGTTACCCATCTCACCAAAGGCGACATTTTCCCACCACCAAACAGGCCCCAACCTTTAAGTACAACATTTTTTCCCAAATAGACTCCCCTAATAAGATTTCTATTTGCAGAAAACCTCACACAAGTTATATAAATAGATGCAAATTTCATTCACAGAACTTAATAGGGAATTCTGTCACTGGTGGAAGAAATAACACCTCCTCCACTCCCTACCAGAAAATCCAGAACCTTCCCTGTTATATTGCATATGATATAATCATCCAATCTTTTGATGACCCAGTTTTTAAAAGTTGCCCAATATATCTATTCATCTATCTATTGGAGGAGGAGACAGTTTATAGGTTTATGTTTTAATTATGCTACTGCTAAAATTAAAAGAAAAAAAATTGTTTCATTATCCAGTGCTTTCAGTTGCACTCACATGCAACTCCTGTTCAAACAAAATAATAATAATAATAATAATAATAATAATAATAATAATAATAATAATAATAATAATAATAAAGGACATGACTAGTAGTCAACCTTGTCACTCAGGAGCAAATGAATAACTACAAAGCAATCTCACATTTCCTCTATTTCCTCAAGGACAAAAAGAAACATCTGTCATTGTAAAGGTGGCAAGATCTTCCTTATGCTTTTTTTAATAAAAAAAATCTCTTTCTTTTTAAAGGGAAGATAAACTGTAGAAGATACAGTATAAAAGACATAAAAGACATAAAAACTAAAATGATGAGTTCACCCAAAAGTTACAGTAACTGGGACACAATATTTATGTATTTATTTTGTGTGTGCATCTGCTATGAGAAAAACTCTCAGCAGTATATAGAAATACATTTAATAAATACATAAACAAAAGCTATGGTTCGGTGAATTGCAGACAGAGCAAAATATCAAGGATGTAGACTAGAGTTCAAAAATCTAACTTTCTAAAGATATCAGAAGGATCTTAATCAGAGTTTGGGGACAAGATGATCTAAAGGTGACTAAGGAGGACAAGGGTGGATAGCTGAAAGTCCCAAGGCTGCTAATGACCTCTGAATCCCTTTGGAAAAGATTGCAGAAGGTGAGTAGATTTTTTTTTCTATTCAGAGGTTTGGGAAATTTTAATGTAAGCCCTAAAAAAGGATATCTTGCGAGACCACCTGCTGCCATTGTCAACCTCCCATCGCCCAGTTCGCTCCCACAGTCGGCCTCCTCAGAGTTCCGTCGGTTAAGCAATGCTGGCTGGCGACCCCCAAGGGGAGAGCCTTCTCTATGGGCGCGCCGACCCTCTGGAATGAGTTGCCTCTGGAGCTGTGGATGGCCCCCGACCTTTGGTCCTTTCGCCGTGACCTGAAGAAATGGATGTTTCAACAATCGGGCCTGGACTGACTATGGTTTTAAATTTGGTTTTATGGGGCTAAATTACTATGTATTGAACATATCTACTGTTTAATTCTTTTTTAAATTTTGTATTTTCATGTTCTTTTTTTAGTTTTTATTGTTGTGAGCCGCCCTGAGTCCTTAGGGAGAAGGGCAGCATATAAATATAATAAATCAATCAAATCAATCAATCAATCAATATCTTAAGAATCCTCCCCTCCCCAAAACAGGAAAAAGCAAAAACCACTGTACTAAATAAGAGGTTGATGTGGGGGAAAACTGACATTCAGAATTAATTTTAACTTGTCAGTGTTAACTGAGGCAACATTTAAAGATTCACATGAAGGTTTCTTTTTTTTAAAGATTCAGTCACTGCTGGTTTTGGCCCCATGGGAGATATTCAGCCAGAGGGCACAGCTCTTTTTTGCTGTTCCTAGGAAACTTAGGTAAATGTAAGTGAAATTTTCATATACTATATATAGCCCACAGCAGAGAAATAATTCAGGTAGGATTAATAAAGCATATAATGAAAGTGGTTTAACTAATTTTAATAATAGTTAATATTTTTTTTTATTGAAAAGTTTTAACATACAATTTTTCCTTTAAAAATCCCCCCTCCCCCTCCCTTCTCCCTCCCCCCCTACCTCTCCCCCCTCCCCCCTCCCCCCCCGACTTCCCAGAGCTAAATACAAGGTATATATAAAAAAAACAATCATAAACAACCATATACTAACAACCATAAACTCTAAAATCCATCACTCTCTAGCTTATATAGGATAAAACAAACCTTAGTGATATTAAATATATATAGAAAAACTAAAATAGAAAAAGAAAAGAAAGAAGACTTATTCAAATGCTACATAAAACTTCTTAACCCTATACTTGTTCTGGATAAACTCAATCCATTTTCTCCATTCCATAATATAGCGTTCTTGCGAGTGATCTTTCAAATAGGCCGAAATCTTCGCCATCTCTGCCAGGTCGGAAACCTTCAAAGTCCACTCTTCTATGGTCGGCAGTTCCTCTTTTTTCCAGTACTGACCTATCAAAAGTCTTGCTGCCGTAATTAAATTCAACATCAACTTAGTGTCCACAACTGTAGCATCTGTAATTATTCCCAACAAAAAAAGTTGCGGACAAAACTTTATCCTCTGTTTAAAAATCTTCTGCATGTTCCACCAGACTTTTATCCAAAAGGCCTTAACCTTTTTACAAGTCCACCATATGTGAAAATATGTTGCATCTTCATCGCCACACCTCCAGCATTTGGGCTGATAATTCGGATACATACTTGCAAGCTTTTTAGGATCTAAATGCCATCTATAAAACATTTTGTAAAAATTCTCTCTTAGATTTTGAGCTTGTGTAAATTTTACATTCCTCACCCAAATCTTTTCCCACGTGTCCATTGTAATAACTTCCTGGATGTTTTGGGCCCATTTTATCATACAATCCTTAACAAATTCTGTTTCTGAATCAATCTCTATCAACGCAAGATATATCCGTTTAATATGTGCTGGTCCCTGATTTCTGATTTGCTTTATCAAATTTTCATCAGTCATTGTAAAACCATTTTTCTGGTCTTCTTTCCACCTGGCCCGTAACTGAGTATATTGAAACCAATTTTGAACAACCTTCTCTTCTCGCAAGAGGCTATATGATTTCAAACACCAAACATTTCTTTCCAAGCTTAGGATCTCCTTGTACGTAGTCACATCATGTTTGAAACCAGCATGTATATTTTCTATTGCGTGTTTTGGAATTGCCCACAGTGGTATCTTGCAATCTAGCTTATGTCTATACTTCTTCCAAACTCTCAACAATGCCTGTCTTAAAATATGCACTCTAAACACATTGTCTACCTTCTTGTCATACAGCAAATATGCATGCCAGCCAAACAACAAATCGTGGCCCTCAAGATTTAATAATCTCTCTTGTGTCAAATTAATCCAATCACTTATTCCTACTAATGCAGCAGCTTCATAATATAGTTTAAGATTAGGCATTTTAAGACCACCTCTCTCACGAGTATCCTGTATAATCTTAAGTTTAACTCGTGGCCTTTTCCCTGCCCAAACAAATTTATTGATACCTTGCTGCCATTCCTCCAAATTAGAGTCTTTCTTAAGAATCGGTATCATTTGAAATAAAAATAAAAATTTAGGCAGGACATTCATTTTCACTGCTGCAATCCGTCCCAACAAAGACAATTGCAATTTTTCCCAACTCTCCAATTCTTTTTGAATTTTCCCCCATAATTTTTCATAATTATTTTATATAACTTTGTATTAGAGGGCGACAAAAGCACCCCCAAATATTTAACCCTTTTAACAATCTCAATAGTTAATAATTTTTAAAAATGGAAATTTAATAAAACCTTAAATGCCTTAAAATTTTATAAAGAGCTAAGTATACTAATAATTCCCTGACAAAAGGCTTTACTTTTGCAAAGCCTCAACTTTACTCCCAGGTCTCAGGAGCAGAACTGGCCTAGACACAGTCCAAGGTGATGACTCTTTTTTATGTGTCAGACTGTCATCAGCTCTGAGAAGGTTTGGGACAAAATTTCCTATTATGAGTCATTTAAATCTTCTAGTAATATCTAGAGATACTGATCAGTAGGAGCAGAATTCCTGGGTGAGGGTAACATTTATTTTTCTACTATGCCTGCTTATATGGGGGTATTGTAGGGAAATGGAAATAGCAAGTCCCAAGTCCAACTTCTTTCAGAAATGGGAATATAAGAACATGTTAGATACAAGAAAAATAGGCTTTTTAGCCCTTCAAAGTAAAATGATCACCCTTGAATTTCATCATAAATCATTCTGTGACCTCTTTTGTTTAGATTGGCAATGCATCCTATCTTGCAGAGAGTAGTCCTGTTTCAAGTGCTATCTGCTTGAAGGGCACTCCAAACCAAATTAAATTCAAAAATAAAAAATATCAGAAAGGAGAACAAAGCCTTGAAGTTATTCACTTGAACAGGCATATATGTCAATGTCACAGTGACTATGCTGACTCTTGGTGACCAGGTTGGTCTTTTGGCAGGATTCCCAGTTTGCCATTGCCTTCCTTTCAGATTTGTTCGACTTCCCAATCAAGCCAGTAGCTTCCTGATGATTTCCCATGCAAGTACTAACCATCTTGACCCTTCTTAGCTTCCAAGATCCAGGAAGTGCTAGAGTGCTAAGTGTTGCCATCTGCTGAGTCTCAATCTGCTCATTTAAATTTCATTATTTCCATAATTGTATCTGTACATTTCTATCAGTCTTTATAAATTCTATGCAGATCCATACTTACTTTTTCCATTTTTTATCACAAAGTTTCTTTTGGGAGTGATGCACCATTGGTCAAGATGGTTCAAAAAGGAAGATGGATTTGTTGAAGTTTATCAAAAGCATTCATTCATTCATTCATTCATTCATTCATTCATTCATTCATATATTTTGAATGTTCTCAAGGTGCTGAATATAGAATTCCCTTTGCAGATTTTCATCACTTACTCTGATGGCTAAACTGTTTCAGGACTTATACATTATTCCATTAAACTATACTTGCTATAGAACTGGATTGAAGCAAGATGCTGCTGGGCAGATCCAGCAAAGTTACTGTTATCATCATTAAGGAAGAAGAGCAAAATGTGTAAGATAATTAATTGCAAGCACTGCTAATTTCAGCAGGGCATGTTTCTTGTTAACATCAATTAATATACAGATCCGTTTGATTCACACATTATAACAAGTGTTTGGGTTCCTGGCTTTGGGTGCTTGAGTGCTGTATTTAGGCCTTGTAATTTGTCAAGCATGTATATATATGAACCCAATCACTATTTCCTGTTTGTAGTACTTTGGGAACTGCTAGAAAGCCCAAAACTGAAGGGCAGAATGTCATTGTAAGGAAACAGAGGAAAAAATAATGCTTTTGTGTGACTTTTAAATGACAGAACACATGTTTTTGTTTTGTCTTAAACTGAGAGAATTATTGTAATTCTCTTGTAATTCCAGGCGATATCCTCTGTGTCTGTTGGTCAAACATGATCTGGGTCAAAACTAGCAACATGTGTTTATTCTGAAATTATTATTTTTTTCTGCTTACATGTATTTTTGTCTATCTTCCCCTGGGATTTATTCCAATGCTTTTTAAACTATGAGAGGTTTACAAGACCTATTTATTTATTTATTTATTTATTTTATTACATTTATATACCGCCCTTTCCCGGAGGACTCAGGGCAGTTTACAGGGTAATTAAAAACCAAAAATACAAAAGTTAAAAACCAAAATATCTAGAGGATATTTTCTTGTATTAAATGCAACAATTAGATTTGAGCACTTTTTACTTAAGAATTCTTTGAAAAGAGTTCAGTTTCTGGGTATTTACATTTAAATTGTCTTCCAGCTTGCCTTTCAGTGATTCTCTGGAACCCTCTTGACAATCTGTACATATGCCAATGACTGAAGATTAACATGTAATTCAATACTTTAATTATTTTGCAAGTAAAAGAGCAAAGTAAATTTTATTACTGATATTCCAACGTATAAGTAAACTAACATCATTTCTTGACAAACTATTTAACATCATTACTCTAAGCATTGAAGTCACTTTTGGAAATGTAAGCTAAAAGACATAATGTTGTGTCTAGTTAGATTGATGTTGTTTGTGATTATTTTTATGATGGATACAATAAAGAAAAAGCTAGTCCAACACTAATTCTTTCAAAGCCTGATATTCATTCAAAGCCTGATAATTTTGGAGGAAGCATTGACACAATCACTTTTGTCCATACAGATCAGATTGTGTTGAAAAAGTATACCTAGCTGCTGTTTGGGGTAAGTTTTGCAGGCAGGATGGTATTTACATGCAGTCTACTCTGACTTCTGGGCTGGACAAATATTGTCTTGGATGCCTTACATTAAAAAAATAAATAGAAGGAGGGAAACCAGAGTAAATTTTATTATGCTCTGGATCATCTTTCTTGAATGCACAGTAGTGGGGGAAGGGGCTGGCACTGCATTGGCAAGATATTGAGATGCTTGTGTTCATTTTTTTATCACACTTGCTATGCTGCTCAGTATCCACATGAAAAGCTGGACTTTCTTAGGCAGATGACACAGAGCTCTACCTTTCTTTTCCATTTTCTAATCTTGAAAAACTTGAAAAATGTAACAAGTTACCTGGAAGTAATTATAGTCTGAATACATCAAAATTATCCAGGCAATACAGTTTGTATCTCTGTGTAGAATTGGTGTGTGATTTGGCTGGACCTCTTTTACAGGTCCAGGCATGAGTATGGGAATTACTCCTTGACTGACTTTTATCTATGGAGATGCAGGTGTTAAAGTGTGCTTTTTGCCATATTCTCTTTGGTCTGACAAATGAACCATAAACTGATCTTGCCCCAGTGAAACATGGCTTAGTCACATCATGATTAAATTCTTGCAACATGTGCTAAATTGAGTTCCCCCATAAGGACAGTCTGGAGACTTTAACTGCTGGATTAAATATTATTTATAAAGTTTGTAGAGGATAATTATAAATATTAATATGTTACTCATATCTCCAAATAATCTGTAGCTTAATAGTAGGACACTGCCTTTGATGTGGGAGACTAAGGTTCAAATCTTGCTGGTAGGGTTCCTTAGAGAAAGACTCCCTAATGCTTCACCTCCCTACCTCAAAAATACACTATGAGAATGACACGAGCTAGGAGAGTCATGCTAGTTCACACATTGCTTGGATTAACAAACTCCATGTCAGATGTTGAGGAATCAAGGCAATCTGGTGGTAAGTGGGCTCAGTAGAGAAGTACCATCAACTAATATGTTAGAAGATGCCAGTATAGTCCTCATAACAGTCACTACTACAATGATAATTCAAACCAATAAACTGGTACACATTATAGCCACTATAATCTGGGATATACTTGGCTACATGATCAAGAAGAGCAGCAGTACCACCCCCAAGAAAATGAAGTTAGAGGCTAAGATCAAGGCTATTCAAAGGGAAGTTAGTCAACTGGTGGAATTACAGAAAGGTGTGATGATTAGGGATAAGACTTGGCTACTGAAACAATAAAAGTGCATTTGTAGCCTTGAAACTGCTGAAACAAAGGCTCATAGCACAGCAATCTCCCAGAACAGGAACTAGTCACAGCAGCAGACATCCAACAGCAAGTCAAGAACAGGAAGAGCTGGACAACACCTGGCCTACTGACTAAATAAACTAACAGTAGTGCATGGACATCTAGCAGTACAGATGAATCAGCTGGTAGCAGCAGGTTCCTGCCTAGACTGGTTAACACAAGGAAGGGCAGTGCTGCTCATGAAAGACCCCAAGGGAACAATGTCCTCCAACTACCAGCCAATAATGTGCTTCCCTACAACATGGAAAGTCCTATCAGGCATTAAACCCACCAAATTACAGGATCATATAGGCCAGTATATGATCACAGTTCATAAGGGCATTGGGAACAGCATCAGAGGCTCAAAACACCAGTTGCTCATAGATGGAGCATTTGCCAAAGATTCAAGGTCTAAACAGATCTGAGCACAGCCTGGGTCATAGGAAAGCCTATGACTCAATGCCACATACATGGCTCTTTGAATGCCTGGGGCTATCCAAAGTCCACAGGACACTAAGAATCTTCCTCAAAAACTCGGTAGGACTGTGGAAGACTGGAGAATCAACTCAAGACAGCTCTCACAAGTGGCTATCAAGTGTAGCATATGCCAAAGTATTTAAGGCTGATGAGTAGGGATTACCAGTGGGCCACATAGCAGACATACCAAGTGGTTAAAAGTACCTTGGTATCCCACAGTCACATGGGAACCACAATGAAGAGGCAAGTAAGATAACAACATCCAAGTATCACCAACGGTGCAGATAAGTCCTAAAGAGCCAGCTCAATGGGAAGAAGATCCATGCCATCAACATATACATACACCCTGTCAGTCATATATATACAGTGGTATAGTAAGCTGGCCAAAGAAGGACATGGAAGCTGCTGATGTGAAGACCTGGAAGCTTCTCACAATGTACAGAGGTTTCCACCTCAAGTCCAACAATCAGAGACTGGACAGTAGCTGGAAAGATGGCGGTCAAGGCCTGGTGAGTGTCAAAGTGGCTGTCCTGGATGAAAACCAGAGCATCCAGTAATACATCAGTAAGATGACACCCAATGATGAGCTGCTGAGAAAATGCCTGAGGCAGTAGCAGACATGGGAGGAAGATCAAGCAGAGGAAATGCCATGGCAAGGCAAGACCCTGCATGGAATGTAGCATTGACAGATAGCTGAGTGGCAGACCTTAGGAAATATTATCACTGGGAAGAGCTGGACAAAAAGACAGCACTGAGGCACTGATCATATCAGCACAAAACAGAACTAAGCACCAGATTTATAGAAGCAGAGGTTTACCATACTAGACAGGATACAAAAGGCCCACTATGTAGAGGCCTCAGAGATAGTCCAACAAGTAGTGGAGGGTGTAAGATGCAGGCAGGAAAAGCATACACTTAATGGCAAAACCAAGTAGCTGGCACTGTGTTCAGGAACATCTGCACAGAATATGGGTGAGACCATCCTAAGTCCAGATGCAAGCTCCCACAAAAAGTATGGAGAATAAGAAAGCTAAGATTCTGTGGGACTTCCAAATCCAGACAGGCAGATACTAGCTAATCAACCAGATGTTGTGTAGTAGTCAACGACCAAAATACAGCAGTGGTGCCAAGTGACAGCAACATCAAGAAGAAGAAATATGAGAAGCTGGAGTACCAGGGTCTGAAAAAGGAACTGGAGAGAATGTGGAAATAAAGACCAAGATGATACCAGTGGTGGTAGGAGCACTTGGAGCTGTGACTCCTAAACTAGGAGAATGGATCCAACTGATTCCAGGAACAACATCAGAGCTTTCTGTCTGAAAGCTAGAAACAGCTAAATTCCTGTGCAGATTCTTTCTTTCTTTCTATCTATCTATCTATCTATCTATCTATCTATCTATCTATCTATCTATCTATCTCATCCTGAAGTATTAATTGAAAAAATAGCCATTTAACTTTTTAAAGTCCAGTCTTCACCATCCCAATATTTTCCAGATATATGGAATTATAACTGTCTCAGTATTCAGTCATGTTATAGTCCAGCCCATCTGGATAATGTCAAGGTGGGAAAGACGGCTATAGGTATTGTTAAAAATAATCCTTTAGCCTGCATAAATGATGAGTAGATATTCATAAAGCTACCTGAACCTGCTTGATTGATGACCTTTGACAGCTGGAACAACTGCCCTGCCAACATATTGACACATCAGCTATTGGACAGAAAAAGGAAGATGGTCATTTTAGTTTTTTCAGAATGTTTAGCATTTTTAAAAGAAATATTTTGCATGTCCTACAGATGTTTTCTACATTGAGGTGGCTGACTTGGCACCTATGAACAATTGTCAATCTCTTTTAAAGACAACAGCTGTCAGTTTCAAACTCATATATGCAAAATTGGAAAGTAACCATAGTGGTAATTTGGAAGTGCTCTCAAAATAATCTTTCGTAAATAATCAGCTTGCAGTCTTTTGATAAAATGGAATAGAACACACAAAGAAACTGTTACTGTAGTATTTTTATATAATTGTACGAGTGGGATTATTTGTAACCAATGAGTTTATATGTAAGAATTTTATTAAAACTGTAATCTAAGCAAATAGTGGCAACCTCACTTATTTTCATAGTATTTCTTTTTTCTGAGACTACTTCCCTATAAACTGTACACTTGCAACATGTTTCCTATTTGTTTGCTCAGTCATCTTACCCTCAATTATTAGATTTCAACATTATTATATACAGACATCTAACAAGGGTGCCAATTTTTTTCAGAGTTCATTTCTCAAACATTGGAACTATTACTACTGAAGCTGACTGAAAAGAGAAAATTCTGTATAAATTTGGCTACGAGCAGGACTCCCATATCCTGATTACTGATCTGAACAAACACCAGAGGTATCGACAGGGTCTTGCTCTGCAAAGCACAGCTATAGTTATGCTGACCCTCTGCGACTTCTGGTTAAACAATAAGTAATAAGAGAACTTTTTTTTTTGAAAGCAACTTAACTATTAACTAGGAATGAATCAGCCAACTCAGATGCTCCAGTTAAAAGCTGCAGCAGGAAGGGAGCCGCGCTGCAAGGGACATTCCTCTATGTCCAAGGTAAACACTTGTCTGCTGCCTGAGCAGTTGGGCTGGGCTGGGCTAGAACAGGGAGCAAAGGACGATCTGACTCACTTGCTCCACATGCTCACACAGGTGCAGGTCGGGTGGGTGTGCTCAGCTTTCAACAGTGGCCAGAGGCAAAGAATAGGGCACAGGTATGCAGCATCAGGCATGCGCAGGTAAGCCCTAGCCAAGAGCTATGAATAAAATCAACAGAAACTAAAACTAATATAGTAACAGAACAACAGCAATAATAATAATAATAATAATAATAATAATAATAATAATAATAATAATAATAATAATAATAATAATAATAATAATAATAATAATAATAATGCAAGCTGATTTTGCTTGAACAGGAAACAGCAACACACAGCCAAAGAAACAGAAGGAACATAGGTTAGAAAAGGGGGTCCCCAGTCTACTTTCTTGCTTTTCATGCAACTCTTGAAGATTCAAGAGGTTATTGCCAAGGAAAAATGGTACTGTATCTGGCATGCAGCAGAAACGAGGAAATGATCCCACAAGAGGATCTCGTATCCTATGTAATGGCAGTAATCTCCTCCAGGTTCAGATAGAAAAAAATGGTGGCTTCCATTACAACAGATCTGCAGCCCTGTATTCCAAATGCAGCCTTAACCACTGTTCCATCATGGGTGATGTTTCTGTTTCTTGCAACTGCAAAAGTAGAATTTTCAGTCTGACGTGGCTGATTATATTAGCTTAGTGAATGAGAATAGAATAGAGCTGGAAGGGACCTTGGAGGTCTTCTAGTCCAGCCCACTGCTCAAGCAGGAGAACCTACAGACAAGTGATTGTCTAGTCTCTTCTTAAAAATCTCCAGTGATGGAGCGCCCATGATTTCTGGAGGCAAGCTGTTCCACTGGTTAATTGTCCTGTCAAGACGTTTCTCCATAGTTCCAGGTTGCCTCTCTCTTTGATCAGTTTCCAACCATTGTTGGGGTGAATCCCTTACCTCGAACGAGATCATTCCCTTGCTCGTTAAAACTCATGTGGCTCATTAACTGAACATGAAGTATCTCAGGGTGGAGAAGGCCATGGAATGCCTAGTGGTGGAACAGGTCCCCAAGGCCTCTGCAACCCACTAAGATACCTCATGCTTCCCCCTCCCTTCCTCCTGCACCAGACTCACCTAGAAAATATCTGTCTCCTCTCTGCCGCGGTTCCTGCTGCTGCCTGGATCTGAGGCCGGGGGACACTTTTGCACTTCTGATCCAGGCTCCAGAGACCTTTTCCAGCCCGCTGCCGCCCAGATCTGAGGTTGGGAATGCTTCCAGCCACCTCCCCACCCCTGCGGCCCAATCTGGGCTCTTAAGGCCTTTTCCAGGCCATCCGGAAACAGGCCACCAGAGGGCTTCGTAAGCATCCCCCGGCCTCAGATCCAGGCAGCAGCTGCCTAGAAAAGGCCTCTGGAGCCCAGATCAGGCCACTTAAGGCTGCAGAAGCTTCCCCCGGCCTCAGATCCGGGTGGCAGTGGCCTGGAAAAGGCCTCCGACATCCTAATCCAGCTTCTGGAGGCACGTGGAAACATCCCATGGCTTCGGTTCCATTCTCTGTTGCAGAAAACAGAGGCTTAAAGTACCATGAGATCATGCAAGATCAGTAGTGTGAGATCTCACCCCACTAATATCGCGTAATCTTGTGTTACTTTAGGCCTCCATTCTCTGAAAATGCACCAAAGGCCTGGAGCAGCCAAGAAAGCAAAGGATCTCAATCTTCACAGGGTGAGTATTGAAGGCCTAGTGCCTAGAGAGACCCGAGGCAGGGGTGGGGAGGGAAGGAATAAGCAGGGTGAATGTTGCAGAGCCACTGTGCTCGCTCGTAAGGGCAAACGACTGCTATGATGCTGCAATATTCATAATTTCGGAACATGCTCGTAAACACTAGGGGACACTCATCATGTAACTTTGAATGAGTGTTAAGTGAATGCTCGTAACTCAGGAATTACCTGTACTTATTTTTCCACTCTTACTGCAATCTGCAGATAACCTCCCAGAGGCATTAAATTAACTCAACTAAGATGGAAGATCTGCTGGTCTGTTTTGATGAATTAATGCAGCACCTGGAGAATAAAATTGCTCATAGCTGCTCAGAATTTGATGCCAGCTGGTCAAATCCAGCTGAGATTACAGAAGCCTTATTATTTGGGATGAGCTCAAGCCTGAAGATAGTTCCTGCTTGAACAGCAGGTAGAGACTGTGGCCATGAGGGCCTCTGCACAGCTACATCTTATGCATCAGCCATTGCCTTTTCTGGATCAATGACTCAGGCCCTTGGCACTTTACAGCTACCCTTGAAGACTATTCAGAGGCTTCGGCTGATCCAACAGTCTGTGTTAATGTAGGGTATGCTTAGGTTAACCTACCTAACATTACTACTGCAGGATCTGCACTGTCTACCAGTAGCTTTCAGATATTGGTTATAAAACCCTGTCTGGTTCAGGGCCTGGCTATCTTTGAAATTTCCTTCTCTTGTCTCCTGTAACTGGGGAGTTCTGATTGGAAGGACTTGTTAAGGATACCGAGTTTTGGAGGATCCCATCCTCAAGCTTTTTCAATTATGACTTCTGGAATAAACTACTTCCAGATAATTGGCCAGCTACTTCTCTATTACTAAGCTATGGAAAACTAACTTTTCATAAAGGTATTTTGGAACATCTGAATGTTCTGCTATATGATTGGTGCTTATGTTATTGATTCCTTGTGTTATTCCTGATTGTAATCTGACAAGAGTCTCTCAATCCCAAGATGCAAAAGTTTCAAAAATAAATTCCTTGTGACTTGTTTGGCCTATTCAGAAATAGAGTGGCATAATGAATAAAAGTGAAATTCTATTTCAAGGCTTAAATGTGCTATTCTGCTGTTTTTGTATTGTTGAACCTGTGGCCATCAAAGCTACTTCAAGAATTGTTATTTTAAATTTGAGCAGTTTAATCACTGTGAAGGGTCAATCAGACTTGCCAAAATAATGTAAATGCTACAATGAGCTTCAGTAAAGTATTGTGGTGCAGTAGTTAAAATGTAACATTGCAGACAAACTCTGTCCACAGCCTGGAGTTCAATCCTGATGGGCTTGAGGTTGACTCAGCCTTCCATCCTTCTGAAGTTAGTAAAATGAGGATCCAGCTTGTTGGGGTAATATGCTGACTTTGTAAACCACCACAGACTGCTGTAAAGCAGTATGGAATGGTATATAAATCTAAATGCTATTGCTAAATGGTAAAGAACTTTGATTCCCATATCCCAATTTGTCCTCTCTTTCTACTAACACAACAGAGAGGAATTTGAAAACTTTGGCTAGTTTTTCCTGAACCAAAACTTGTTGACCAATTTTTACAATTCTTTTTAATCTATAGTTTGTTGGAAACGATTCACCTTCAAAGCTATACCTTGAAGCATAAAACTATGTCCCAGTACTGTGCCACCAGGTGCCAGCATCCATTAACATATCCCTCGACACCTCATCATTTAGCTTCCTTTTAATTTAAAACTAAAATGAGATGCTATCCTGTTGCACGTAACGAGCCTTAACATAATCTTTATTTTCAGTAATGTTTCCAGTGCCTAAATATGCATCCTAAATATGCAACAAAAAAGATTGGATGCTGAAGCTTAGAAGTGGGCCATAAGGTAAATTATTGGCTATTTTACCAGGCAACAATTTCAAGACTATGTGCTTAGCATGGACTCAAAAGGCCATACCTTGCTGTGGAAACCCTCTGTAAATCTAATAAAAGATTCAGGATCTGATAAGTGAGATAATTAAGAGAGGTTTGAGTAAATAAAGTGTACGTTTGCTTTATTATATACTGCAAGGGGCTTTTTCTGAATCTTCTGTGCTGGATTCTCCAATAAATGTTGTACATTGATATAAAGATCACCTGATCCATGTGCATACTAACTGCATACTCAGTGCTTAGTGCTAGATTTAATAGCCAAATTGTCTTTTCCAGAGGCTAATTATCGAAAGGTAAAGAGGTGGGTTTTTTAAAATAATCCTTAACACTAGCACTATGGAAACAGACAGTCCAAATTGCTACATCCATTCTGTTACTGGGCGGCAGCAAGACGGGATACAATCTTGAAACAACTTTCAAATCATTGAACAAAAACATTTTTCTTCTGAAAGGCTATGTCCCGAGGTCATGCAACCTTCTGACAAAGTCATTGGGGAAGCCAGATTCACTTAACAACCACGTTACTAACTTAACAATGACTGTGGTTCACATAACATCTCTGGCAAGAAAGGTTGTAAAATAGCAACAGAAATTATGGGCTCAATTGTGGTCGTAAATTGAGAATTACCTGTATGTATATTAAATATGCATTATTACATTTGCATAGAAAAGTGGGCCGCAGAAGTCTTTATAGAAATGGGGTACACAGAGGA